>NC_141685.1:534832829-535432829 GCF_964263255.1 Lissotriton vulgaris
GCACTATTGTTATATAGCATATAACTTTGTTGCAACTCTATCTTGCTACTGTTTCATGCACCTCATTTATTCTGAAACACCCATTTTTGACTTCTCACTTTTGTCACTTTTGATTCAGGCGTTTTACTATCTGCATCAGTATTTCAGTCCAGCACATCATCAGTATTATACCTATATTTTATGCTGTACATGTTTGTTACCCACTACGACTTCACTGTAATGCACCGAATAATTGCTTTTATTGACCTGCTACAGTTATATAACCTGCTCCCATTCCAAGTGTCCATACCTTTTTGCACCAACTACTACCTCATACACTCTGGCTGCTCATTAATGCCACTGTTGCAATGGGTTATTAGTGCATGTGATTGTACTCTGCTCCCGTATATCATTATTGTACACCCTACATCTGTGCAACCCGCACCCACTACAGATCTTACCCCTGTTTGCATTGACTACTACAGCATACACTTTGGCTGCCCACTAGTGGTACTTTCAGTCCATGCAACCGGCGATTACTGGGCACCCTCCCACACCTACCTACTCCATCACCCCAACATGGAGCTCATCGGCAAGCACACATACAGAATCAACTACCCACCCGCACTCACCAAAAAAGCAGCTAAACGTTTTAAACACAACTTACTGAGGTCCCACTCTGAAGTACCCTTTGCAGACACCTACCACTCACCGGTCAATGGTGCAGTAAACATTGATATCATCTTCCACACCGCGCGCAGAGCTCTATGGAGAAAAACGTTCCTCTCTTTACTCACCGTATCCATTACCAGGAAATCCGCTCATGGCCAAACACTCTCCATCACACCATCCCAACTCTTCCCAGGCAGAACCTCCATCACTATCTATAACAACGGGATTGTCCTAATCCAATCCACAGACAGGAACCTGGAACTACTAGACAACCTGTTCCCAACTTTCGTACAGCACCTCTCCAATCCACGGACCCCACTTAGTCCAATCACCCTTAACCCAACTCAGTCCCTAAACGACACGCACCTCTCCTCCACCAGCGGCACCGCCGTCAACCACCCACCTATTGCATCCACTTCACACTCATCGATCACAGACTTAGATCTCTCCCCGACACACACCAGCCGTACCCCCCCCCCCCCCCCCCGTCCCACCAATACCCGGACTTCCTTTCATACCACTCCCATTCCTCTATCCCCTGACAACACAGCCCCCAACAACAACGCCTCTAACCTACCTCAGCCCCAAAAGAACGCACGCCTCTCCCCTACCACCGGCACCTTAGTCATACACCCACCTACGGTTATTACCCCACACCCCTCAATCACAGACACAGTTATGTCACCCACACACACCAACCTTACCCCCTCCCCCCTTTCACCAGCCCACATTCCCATTCTTCTCACCCATGACATCACAGCTCCCACCCACAATCCGCCCAACCACGTTCAGCACCAGACCGACACGCATACAGACAAACCCTACCCCTTATTCCCCCCCACTCTCAGCCCCCACTTCCACCCATTAACCAACCACACTGAGCACGCCTCTATCACTTCAACTCCGACTTCACAAAAAAGAACATACATTCACACTTCCCCTCCCGTTCTCACCCCCCAATACCCTACATGCGCCCCCATCACCACTTATTCACGCCCATCCTCCACCATGCACTCTCCAACTACCACCAATACCCTCCCCCATACTATGTCATCCTACCACGACCTTCCAATACCCACTACCAACACTAATCCCACACTAGACTACGTTATGGCCTCCCTCCTCCAGCTCAAAGAGGACATTCACATCATCAAACAACTACTCGGCACGCATTCCAGACACTCCTCACCCACCACCCTCCTCAAGCTCAAACAAGACATGCACATCATCAAACAACTACTCTGCACACATCCCAGACACCCCGCACCCGCCTACACCAGCACCACCCTTCCCAACAGGACCTCCACCTGGTCGGCTGACTCGTGCACTCAACGCCCCCCGCACTGGACCTCAATCCCTGTTCGCAATCGGGAAAACCGTCCCCATCGCTCCTGCAACACACTATCGGACCTCGACACAGTTACCCTCCTCCGCTCCTATGACCCAGCTCCCCTTAACAACACACCCTCCACGCCATTCCAACGATTCTTCCAAATCCCCTTAGACCCCCCCCACGCAAAACAGAATGTCTATCCTTAGTAACCTGAGAAAAGTCCCCCTTTCTCTAGAACCCCCTTCCACCCTCGACACACCCCGTCTCAAATGCACCCTCCTCAACTGCAGGTCGGCCTCTAGGCACTCCTCTGCAATCGCTGATCTCATCTCATCACTGGACCTTGACCTAATCATCATGACTGAAACCTGGCTAACTGAATCCTCTACACCCATACTGGACATACTGGTTCCCCCCAACTACCACATCACCAGACTAGACAGGGTTGGTCAAAAAGGTGGGGGAATCGCATGTATACACAGGAGTAACCTTTCTGTCTTGAAAGTAACCTCTCCCTCCCTACCCTCCCCAACCTCCTGTGAATACATTTGCCTAGATATTATCAGTGAGGGCAAACCGATGTGCTCTCTACACGGCATCTACCACCCACCTGGAGACAACTTTGCCTTCTCGCAACAAATCATGGATTTGATCACAACCAATTCAGGGCGACAACACACACAAATATACCTTGGTGACTTCAACCTTCACTGGAACGATCAGAATGACGCAGTGGTAAATAGCCTTAAAAACTTCCTCGACGCCCTTGACCTCACCCAAATATGCAACAGTCCGACTCGCGAGAAAGGCTCCATCATCGACCTTATCATCTCCAAAGAGGACTCTATCCAACTCGAATCTATCCAACTCTGTGACTGGTCAGATCATCACATTGTCACGTTCTTCATCAACGAAAAAGTTAAATTTAACCCGGCTCAATCCATCAAGCCCAAAGTCTGGAAAAGGGACCTGAAAAAACTCAACCCAAACTCTCTACCCCCCAACAGCTGCAATATATTACTTCCTCCCACTGGCGTTACGGATGTCCAATCCTTGACGGATCACTACCTCAACGCGATGACCTCCATAGTTAACGAGGCTGCACCTATGCAGCTAAAAAGAGCATCCACAAAGATGTCCAATCCTTGGTACGACGGGAGTCTCAATGACGATAGACGGGCCATGCGAATGGCAGAGCGCACTTGGAGATCAGCCCCCTCCGCACTGCACTTAAAAACGCTGAAGAAAAAGAGAAATGCCCACTTCAGGAAAATAAAACGCTCAAAATCAGATTTCTTCAGCCGCCAGCTCGACCAAGCCAAAAATCGTCCGAGAAAGCTGTTTGAGCTAATCAGAACACAATCCAAGGAACAACCCCAACCACTCAGCACTCTTGGCGAAGCACCCTCCTGTGAAGACTTCGCTTCTTTCTTTATCCAAAAAACCGACAACATAAAGAAAGATCTCCTCATTGACGTAAGTCTCTACCCCAAACCCCTCTGCACAGCACCCACTGAACCTAAAAACAATGCTACATGGTCATCCTTTGCCACCTACTCGGAAGAAGAAATTGGTAGACTACTCAGCACCGTGAAACCAGCCAACTACCTCTCAGACCCCCTTCCTGCCAACGCTGTCAAAGACCTTACCCCGTCGCTCCTCCCACTCTGGACTAAAATTATCAACAGCTCACTTCAACAAGGGACCATCCCCGACTCCCTCAAAGTTGGACAAGTCACACCGCTACTAAAGAAACCTACAGCCGACCCCTCTGATCTAAATAATTACCGTCCCATTACCAATATTCCGACTCTTGCCAAATTGCTGGAAAAATGCGCACAAACTCAATTGACTAGACACATTAATCAGTTTGATCTACTCAACCCCCATCAATCAGGCTTCAGAGCGGACCACAGTACAGAAACTGCTATGATTCACATAATTGACGATGCCCTCCAAATCTTGGACCAAAACGATACCTGCCTCCTTATCCTTCTGGATCTCTCTTCTGCATTCGACACCGTCAAACATGAGAACTTACTCGAGCTCTTAAACACAAGAATGGGTATATCTGGAACTGTGCTCAAGTGGTTTACGTCTTTTATACACAACAGAACGCAGAAATTCAAGAGTAACAACTTGATGTCTTCTCCAATACCGGTATCGCTAGGCGTCCCACAAGGATCCTCCCTATCCCCAACTTTGTTTAACCTAGTTATGGAACCTCTCACCACCTTGCTACAGGCATCCAATATTCAATTCCATATGTACGCCGATGACACCCAACTTTATCTCAAAGTACAATCACCCAAAGACATTATGCTCTTGAACTCAACGATCAGAAGCACCCAATCATGGTTGGCCGCTAATCATCTCAAACTCAATGCTCTTAAAACAGAGTTCCTCTTGATCTCACCCCCTGCGAAGATCACTACCACACAAACCTGGCTTAAACACCTAACCGCACTCAATGTTCACCCCACTATCGTAGACTCAGCAAAATCTCTAGGCATAACACTTGACACCAACCTCAACATGCAGGAACACATCAACAAAGCAACTAAGGGGGCGAACTACCAGATCAATACCCTAAGGAAACTCAAACCCTTCCTTCCAGCCAAAGATTTCCAAACTGCGGTACAAGCTCTAGTCATCCCCCGAATAGATTACGGCAGCATCGCCCTCTGCGGTCTCCCCCTAACTACCACGGCACCCATAAGAGCTTCTCTAAACGCCGCAGCGAGACTCATCACCGGATCAAAAAAGCACTCACACATTTCCCCTGACCTGAGAGCCCTGAACTGGCTGCCTTTTGAAGCCAGAATACATCTGAAAATCGCCTGCATCACGCACAAGGCGGTCCACCTGAGATCACCCGGATATCTCGCCCAGAAGCTGACTATTTCCGGAGGCTCTAGAAACAACAGAGGTACAAACAATCTCTTGCTAAAGCCCCAAAGATTCCGCAAGGATAAAACTTATAAACGCTCCTTCTCAGGAATGGCACCCAGGATCTGGAACTCACTCCCCCCTGACATCAGGCTCATCTCCTCTACCATACTTTTTAAGAAAGAAGTAAAAGCTATCCTCATGGCTAAATACACTTGAATTATTACTGAGGATGATATTACAGACGTTGTACCATTCAGATCTATTGTTCTTTTCTGCATTTTTGTATGACTCGTGTTACTGACCTGTCTAAGTGTTTACGCTGTCAATTATTTGTATTTGTTTCATTATTGATGTATTTGGTTTACTATGTTCCCACATGTACCTTCCCCACCCCATTTGTTATTTACTCACACGCTCTTCCTTTGTCTGTAAAGCGCTCTGATATCTGCAAAGATCTTGTTCGCGCTATATAAAACTTTCAAAATAAAAAAAATAAATAAAAATATATATGTGTATATATATATGTATATATATATATATATATATATATATATATATATATGTATATATGTGTATATGTATATATATATATATATGTATATATGTATTTTCTATATGCTCCGGGATCCCGCACATGGGCGGGGATTATTCATAGATTATGACTTTGATGAGTATACCCCTGGATGAGAACTAGGATTACAGGTAAGTAACTAATCCTTATAGTCCAGCCTGGCTGTACAGTACTCCAGGACAGCATCAATGTTAGCTCTCCAATCGACAATAGGAAAAACTGTGGTGGCCATCTTTTAATTGCAGATTCCAAACCCTATAGTTCAGTACTTATTAATGATGCATATTGTTCTCTGATTGTACTACATCATCAAACGTTCACAGATGGTTTTCAAGAGAAATTCTGTAAACTTCTATGCTATGCTAGCTTCTACCTTGTCTCCAAAGATTGTGATGTTCATTGTATACTTTCTGTTAAGGCTTTATAATTGGCACGGTTTAATGTGAAATTTTTGACATACAGGGAAAATTTGTCAATGGTAAACGATCTGGGTGATCGAGCAGCTCAGGGACGCGCATATGGAAATTTGGGGAATACTCACTACCTTCTTGGCAACTTCAGAAAAGCAGTAATATCCCATGAACAGGTACATAACTATAGACCAATACAATTACTATGGATTAAAAACACCTGGTCAATGGTTTGCCTTTTGTTTCTATGACTCTTAACGCTTTGATATTTGTTTTAAGGATAATTAAAAAATGTTGTAGAGTTTTATAGTAACCTGTTTTTGTCTTGTGGTAAATGTGCTTGTCATTCAATGTTATATGATTCACCCAAAATTTCCACATGCTTGTTTGCCGTACACCATCTAGTTAAACACACAGGAATGCTTACCACATTGTAGAGGACAACAGAAAATATTTCAAAGGCAAATGCAGTGGTTTCTAGTGAGTATATGCAGCGCTCTCTCATCCAGTTTGTTCAGCGTCTTTCTCATATCTTGTTTTACACTTTTTACTTCCATCCCAAGTGAGTCCGTAGTGCACCATTGTCCTGTTGGTTGAAGACGTGACGATGTGGGAAGCTTTCTTCAGATACTACTTGCCTCCCACTTTGCTTTAACTGTACATCCAATACATGCTCCAGTCGCATAGATTTCATAGTTTTGAAAAATGTGTGGCTTAGTGGAGTAGAATCTATTTGTTTTACTCACACCTTAGATTTTCCAATACTACCTTTGTTCCTTTCTCTTTGGGGGTTGTTTTAGCTTCCTAACCAACACAGATTGCAACCAAGGGTGTTTTTATCAGCCCTAATCAATATTATTCTGGGCAATAAGCCTACGTTAACAATTGCTTTAGCCTCCAGTGAAGGTAAACATCCTCCATCAAAAAAACAAAAAGGAGGAGTACTACCCGATGAGGGTATGTGAAGGCTCTTGTCTGAACTCAGGAAGAATTTATCCTTTGTTAGGAAACCCCTCACTCACCACCTGGTGGTGACTTGCTTCATCATCGGGGCCCACCCAAGTGGCCTAGCGTCACTTGGGTGTGCTTCAACACCTGCAACTGCAGTGGAGCTGGTAGTGAAAAGTGGGGTGCAAACAAAAAAGAATGTGAGTGTTAAAAATGTCCTGGTATTCTTTTGTATAGAGTTTTAATAAAAAAGATACTGGACAAAATTAAAAAGATCAGGTTGAGATAATAGTGGGGGAGTTACGGTCCACTTATCTCTATTTTATGTGTTGGTCGACATGTTTCTACCATCAGGGGAAAATCCCCGGTATTCCTCAGGACCAAAAACCAAGGAAGTGGGTGGTATGTGCCCCCTAAAAGACA
The DNA here is from genome assembly GCF_964263255.1 of Lissotriton vulgaris. Taxonomy (NCBI): domain Eukaryota; kingdom Metazoa; phylum Chordata; class Amphibia; order Caudata; family Salamandridae; genus Lissotriton; species Lissotriton vulgaris. The sequence continues at coordinate 534,840,058 of NC_141685.1, forward strand.
CACCCAGTCCTAAATCCTTGGACAACCAGAAGAAAAATCAACTTCTGGGACGCACACCTTAAATGGAGGGTGCTTTGAAAATCTGTAGGGAAGGAAAAGAAATGAATAAAATAATTACTATCCTGTTACGTAGTGTAGTGCTAGAGTGCAGGATTCGTGCAATTATTCTGGCTTCCCACAGTGGTGTTTTGCACAGTGCCTTCATCGGAGCTGAGCGTGTCTACATGTGTTTGTGCAAACGTGCTCTTAGCTATGGAGATAGAATATCTATGGAGTAAGGTCTGATATTGGCCTTAGTGCGTGCTATATAGGAACGAGACATGCTGGCATCAAACTCAGGGGTGCACTATGTAGGAGTGCTCATATTGTGTACCGCCGTGGATTGAGTAATGTGCCAGCTAGGTAACATTAAATTACTTCTGTATGACCTGATCACAGTATGTGGTCAACAAAAAAAGACAAACTGGACTGACATACACACACAACATAGAATAATACACAACTTAAGATATGGCAGATTGATGGAAACAGGGCTTACAGTGCTAAAGCTCAACTCGAGCTGCATCAGGCAGGAGGGGGGCGCTACGCCGGTACCAACATAGTCTAAGGAAAAAAAGATATGTTGGATGTGAGGGGGGGTTTCCTTTTTAGGCGCCGGCGTAGGCCTCCGTTGTTGGTCCTGTCTGTGAGGAAAGAAAAGAATAACTTACAGTTTTCAGGGCGTGATCAGGCAGTTCACCTACTTCCCCGTGCTCGCTGCTCGGTAGGAATGAGACAGCGTGGGCGTGGTGTTTAAAAGCGTGAGGTTGCTTCCGGTCCAGGCAGGGAGAGTATGGGTGCCTCAGAGGGACAACGGTGGGCAAGGTTACTGGCAGAAGCCGCGCATGCGTGGTAGCGCGATAGCCGCGCATGCGTGGTAGCGCGAGGCTAGGCTGCTGGTGGTGGGCGGGGGAAACGCTAGGCATCGTGATGGGCGGTTGGCTTGGCAACGGCCGGACGATGCGCCTGCGCAGAGGTGATGTAAACACAGTTGGCCGAACATCCTCCATCCCCATCTTTTTCCACCGACGGGAGCACCTTCACTCCCCATCTGACCCAGATCACAGGCCTTCTTCTCTGGAAAAAAATGACTGCATTTGTGACAATCCTTTTCTGAGGTCTTTTGTGCTCCATTATTTATTTGTATTGATCATTCAAGTCTCTAAGTAACGCTGTGGCTTACCTAGTTTCTAATACCTTTTACTTGAGTAACACTTTGGCTGGTTATCTCCCAAGTTCATTCTTATATTATTGTTTTGCTTCCAATATCAAAGAAGTCCCAAAATACATTTTGTAAATTGAATTGTTCACTACTGACTATTTAGAGTTCTTTTTCTATGTGAAACGTGTTCTGAATAAAATTGTGTTTGGCTTCAGTTTAAAACAACCATAAGGTAACAGACCTCCATCTAGGCATCCTGGATCTGTAATGACATCACTTTATACATCAGGACTGCCCTCCCCCTGCTCCAATGTAGGAACGAGCTGACGCTATTCCCCTCTTTGAAGAACACTACATCATGGAGCAGTAACAGACCACTTCTGCTCTCAGCACTAAGCTACCCCTGCAGCTAGTTGTTTACAGTTTTGTAAACCTTTTACCCTGGCATCACTACTCTGCTTTTTGGCTAGCTTCACACTAATAACAAAAGGGGGGCGTGGCTTGGACGGCAAGAGGGATGGCCGCCTAGTCTGTCTTCGCGCTACACGGGTCTCAAAAAGTCGTCGAAAACAGTGTGTTGCAGGTCCAGAATCCATGATCTAAGGACGGATTCGGTGAGCGCTTTACTTCGCGCTCCTCATGAACATTTCAAATTAGCACCAAAGCTTCCAAATACGGGGTAGACAGACAACCCTGATGAAGCCCGGACGACGCGAGGCACATCCGCCATTTTGAGGACGGGGACGCTGATACGACACGTTCGGTCCGCATTGCCGCACAATCCCGCATATCATACCAGAGACAACATGAGGTGAGAGCGGAACTAATTGTAAAAGCAGCGTCGCCTCACCCGGTTTCTATGTGGAGCTCTGGGGGTTACAATGATGCAAGACTCTCTCACTAATATATGCCTGCTTGACCCTAAAATGGCGCTATAGAAAAACGCGATGTGTCCATGAGATAACCCTGCGCTATATCGCCCAACCCCGACCAACACAGCGTTCCCCTTTGAAGTAAATCCCTCGTATGCTTTTGTGCAGCCTCTCAATTAAGCAGGACCTCCTAGAAACCGAGATCACCAAAACACAGCCTGACCTTAAGATGGCGGGGAGTGTGACACTATCAAAAATCACTGGACCCTGTGAGTGAAGCCATACCCTGTGAGTGAAGCCAGGCCCTGTGAATGAAGCCAGGCCCTGTGAATGAAGCCAGTCTCACCTCCACAAGGATCAGGGCTGAAACCTTGTCAACAAAGCAGCACAGTGCTCAATGGGGGAGTCCACAGTGATTAATGCATGTCTTGGGTGAACAGCCAGATAACATGTGGCCACACAACGTCGGACAGCTATAAATAAGCAAGCTCAATGAGACGCAGATGCAAGCATGCAAACGTCAGCGTGATCAGTGTTATCTACCACAGCCCGTGCATGAGGCTCAGCCCACCCGTACAACCCATCCGCGATAATCCTGAGCGGACCTCTCACCTGACTTTCGGCTCTTCTACATCACAAGCAATATTCTCAGTGTCAATAAGGTCCGACCCACTCGGTCAAGGTCTGCTGTAGGTCAACGGTCTCAGACACACAAGGCACATTAGGCATAACAGACTTGAGTCATCCGTTGAACCGTTTATAACAAGTGCAAATCTCTGACCACAACTCTCCTCACTGGTGTTCTCACCCGGCCATCCGCTGCTATCTCAGAACTTCCTATCCCAATCAGTGATCCAACACAGCACCAACAATGGCGGACAGAGATAACAAAAACAAGAAGGTTCGCCCGGTACCTCAGTTTCGGACTCGCCCAGTAAAAATAAATGAGGAGATATATCTGGCACCCTAGACACGATCCTAAAAAAGCTGGCGGACGTACATGATCTTGCAAAAATCTACGAAATGCAACACCGACTCGATGCAGCTAGAGCTCACCGCAATCAGAGCTGACATGAACGCCATGAATCTCCGCCTTGACGAAACCGAACAAAGGATCAGCGACACCGAAGATAAAGCTTCAAACAGCGCCAAAATCATACAACAACTCCAAGCCACTACCAGTAAATTAAGACGCCAAACTTCGGAATTGGAAGACCGCAATAGGAGGGGCAATGTGCGCATCTTTGGGGTACCTGAAAACACAGAAAAAGATGCAGAATCATGTGTCATTTCTTGAAGCATGGATTCCAACGGTCACTGGGATCAAGTTCCAACATGGGCTGGAGCTAGATAGAGCCCACAGAGTACCGACCTTCTCACAACGTACGACAAGAGGCCTTCGCCCGCTCATATGCAAACCACTCCGTTACCAGCATACGGAAGCTATACTACAGTACGCTAGTAAAAACCAACACATCACCTGGGAAGGAAACCGCATCATATTCACTCAGGACTACTCCAGAGTAACAGTGGAATTTCGTAAAGGCTTCCTAGCTCTACGTGAGAAACTACGTGCTAGAGACATAAAAATTTTTTTGAAGTTCCAGCTAAAATCAGGATCATTGACCATGGGTGTCCACGTTTCTTCTCAAGTCCACACGACCTGTCAAGATATCTAAATGACTCGCCTCAACAGGAAATGGACCTGTCAGTTAGCCAATCCAACAAAAGAAAACCGGAGCCTCACGATAAAGGAAGTCAGGACTAACTTCATGGTTGTTATTTACAATTCTAACCTCTGTCTCATGTTCCACAATGATTACATAATTGTCGTCCTGTGATTGTCTTCCTGAGACCATGAAGGGTCATGATTTGTAACGTGCTATAGCCTTATACCTGTCTACAGGTTTGTGGCGGACCTCTTGCACCCGAAATAGCAAACCACCAGTTGTTTTCTCATTTAGACATGTTTTTTTTTTACCTAGGGCGAATAGTCTGCAAGTTTGGACAGTTCAATATTCAACAGTAACCTTGGGTTTTGGTGGGGCTGGAACACAAGTTGGGCATCCTACGTAACGTGCTCGAAGTCCAAAAGTAAAGGCGACTAGACGCTGAGTTAAACTCTAGTCTTTTCACTATGGTAGAGTTTATGGTAACCAATTGTTATAACCATAGGTATTGCTCAGCCACACAGCAGCACCTATACAGTATTTAAGACTGTTGGTCTTAAAGTTAATTTGTAGCTAAGGGTTAGCTCTTACATAGAACGATAACCAGTATTTTCGTTGCACGCATAAGATAAGAGAGGTGGCTACGACCTCGCTGTTTCAGTTACCTATGCATTTTCCTGTGTGAGCTTAGACAGTACTGCCGTCGCAGCTCTTAAGTTCGAGTTTCAGGGGGGAGGGGGGAGGATGCAGGGGAGGGTTGGGGATGGGAAGGTGGGGGTAGGGTTGGGGGGGGTGGTGGGATGGTTGTTGGATAGTGAGGGGATAAACACGGATGTTTCAGTATTGTTTTTGCTGTGCTCTATTCTCTTCTCAACTTATTCTTTTCCTCTTTACTTATTATCTCTCCTCTGCTGCCACCATGGGCATGCTCGACACACAACTTGCACCAGACATGTGCCCATATTCGACGTAGTTCCTACTATACACGTCCTACCACCAAGGACAGATTCATATCGCATTACTCAGATGTCTCTATTTGGCTTACCTAGACCGGAAAAGCTGTCAATCATTCCAACACATGTAACGGGTCTGCCCCAACGTACATACCTCTTCAAATTCTATCATGACTCCCGATAAAAGTTTAACAGCTTCTCTGAATATAGTCTCACTAAAAGTTAAAGGGCTTAATCACCCAGTCAAACGTAAAAAGATTTTGGACTATCTTTCTAAAACTAAAGGGGATATAATTCTCCTACAGGAGACCAAGTTATCCCAGGAGGATGCAGAATTCTTTAAACAACCCTGGACCTCCCATACACTATGTTCCTCGGCTACTGATAAAAAGAGAGGGGTGATCACCCTTATCGCCAAAAAATCAAATCTAGCTCTGATTTCTCACACTACAGACGCGGAGGTTAGGCTAAGTATTGTTCACCTCCAAAGAGATGAAGACCATATACACGTGGCGAACATTTATGGGCCAAACGCAGACCTCCCTGAATTCTGGGAATATGTCTCGAAAGAATTAGAGAATATCCCCAAGATGAGCTCCTGGTGGTTGGCGGAGACTTTAACCTCCCACTTGAACCCCTACTAGACAGGCAATCTAAGTGTACTTATCACCCCTCACGCTCTCATGGGGCGCTGTTGCGACTATGCTCTAAATTCCACCTGCATGACTCGTGGCAGCTACAGCACCTGGATGGACGTGACTACACCTTCTACTCCCCACCACACAATTCCTACTCAAGGATAGACTATTTATTGATCTCGAACCCCTTCACTCACCTTATTGGCGAAACGGGTATAGCCCCGATCTTGGTGGCTGACCTCTCCTGTATACACATGAAATTAGCAGGGTCACACACTCTCATCCCTCCGAAGCGGTGGCGTCTTAATGAAGAGATTTTGCAGGTCCCTGAGAACAAGAGAAGTATAGAACTCGCCATTCAAGAATACTTTAAGATAAACTCCCAACCAGAATCGGATACCGCAATAGTATGGAACGCTTTTAAGGCCACAATAAGAGGTACACTAACAGGAATTAGGGCTCGAATGAACAAGGTCCTGAACTCTGAACTAGACTCCCTGGAAAAAGACATTAGGCAACTGGAGACTTACCACAACTCTAATTTAAATGACAAGGCGGTTGTTGACCGCCTGACAAACCTGAAATATAAGTATAACGCCATCCTAAGCAAAAGGCCAGGGGTATGTATCAATAAATTCAAGGCTCAGAAACTCTGCGAAGGTAACAAAGCAGGGAAACTCCTGGCGTCCTATCTTAAACACAAAAGGAAACAATTCCACATCACCTCTATTAAAGACCAGGCTAACAATACCTTTACCAAACAGAAGGATATCCTCCCCACTTTTCAGTCCTTCTAGGAGGACCTTTATAAGAACAAAACCTAATTCAACCTAGAGTAATGCACTAATTATTTAAAATCAATACACCTACCCAGTATATCCGAGGCTAATAAGACTAAATTAGGGGCTCCATTCACACTCGAACGCGATCAGGTCACTAAAGAATAATAAGGCTCCAGGGCCTGATGGCTTTACAGCTAATTTTTATAAGACTTTTGAAAAACAACTCAATCCCTCACTCCTCAACCTGTTTCAATCCTTCTCAAGAAACAACAAAATCACCCCTTCAATGAGCGAGGCGACAATAATAGTAATACCAAAAGACGGAAAGGACCCTATGTTGACAAAGAATTATAGGCCGATCTCCCTCATAAACTTAGATTGTAAGATTTACGCGAAAACATTAGCAAGTAGATTAAATTCCATCTTACCAACTCTAATCGGTAGCTCCCAAGTGGGTTTCTTGAAACACCGCTTATCGAATGACAACACAAGACTCTTATGCCATGTGTTAGAGAAATCAAAAATTTCTGACGCCCCCGCGGTAGTAGTTACTCTGGACGCGGAGAAGGCTTTCGATAGGGTGTCGTGGCCCTTTCTGCGCCAGTGCATGCAAATATTTAATTTAGGAGATGCGTTCATCAACATGGTAATGGCACTCTATGCCTGCCCTTCCGCAAGAATTGCCATAAATAGCTCGCTCTCAGAACCATTTCAACTAGAGCAGGGGACCAGGCAGGGTTGCCCCTTATCACCCGCTCTCTTTCTGCTAGCTTTAGAGCCCCTCCTTCGCGACATACAGCATAACAACATTAGTGGGATTACGTTTGTGGACAAGGTAGTAAAGCTAGCTGCCTATGCAGACGATATCTTGGTGGTTACTGAACAGCCAGAAGTCTCTATTGTAGCCTACTCCACACACTCTGGGTATAAGCTAAATCGCGACAAATTGGAGGTTAAACCTCTTAACATTTTTTAACAACGAGGTGCTAGGGGAATCGGGACTAGTTTAGCAAAGTAGTTACATAAAATATTTAGGTATAGAATTCGGCAGCTCCATTATCGAGACCCTCCAGCACAATGAAAACCTTACCTTTGAAAAAATCAAAAAGCAATTAGATGGTTGGTCTCCCCGTTTCATCACTTGGTGGGCAGGGTCGAGACCATCAAGATGAGGATTACACCATTAGTAAACTATCTGATTACCATGCTCCCTCTGTTGTTGTCCCAAGAATTCCACCACAAAGTAGACAAGGCCTTGCATGCTTTTTTCCCTTTCCAGAGAAAGTTAGTATCAGCCTCCAGAAACTTAGACTAGATAAGTCTATAGGTGGAGTCAACCTCCCTGACTTCAAGAGATACCAATCAGCCTTCTTAGCAAAGCAAGGCTCCTATTGGCTGTCCCCTCCCGCGGATTATTCGCCTGTGTGGTTAGATATAGAAACAGCTATACTGGGAGACATTCATCCCATCTCGGCTCTATCGATGAGGTCGAACCAAATCCCTTGCTCAAAATCCAAATTCACTTTTTTATTTTATTTTTATTTTTATTTCCACAGTTGTACCAAGTGACAATGTCTTTGATATTCAATCAAATCAAATACAATTACAGACAGAAAAAAAAATATGAATTCAAGAATTTCTTAACATTGGAGCAACAAATAATGATTAGCTCATCACTCGTCCACATGATTTTTGATGACACCCCAAATTAATATACCTAGTCTTTTTTTTTCCAACCCCCTTCAATGCGTACAGACTCCACTCCATTTCATATATGTTATACAACTTGGCTCTCCAAAATTGAAATGTAGGTGCCTCTGGTTGAAGCCATTCAGTTGCGATACATAAACGCTCTACTGTCATGGCCAAAAATATTTATACTTACATAATACATTATCATTTACCAGATTTTGCCCCACTCCTAACAACATAAGTGCGGGAGAGATTCTGAACGGATTATGTAGGACATTAGTAATAAAACTTTCTATACTGGTCAAGAAAGATGTTAACTTAGGGCAGTTAAAAAATATATGCAAAATATCTGCGTCCGCCCCACCACAGCGGAAGCATTTACCATCAAATTGTGTGCCCCAGGTTGCCATCCGTTTTGGAGTATAGTATAACCTGAACACTGTCTTTTATACTTGAGCCTTTAAATTAGCTGATAAGCATACCTCTTTAGCCATCAATATAGTATTTTGAATGAATTTCTGATTCTCCTAACTGATTCTGCCAATACATATTATATTTATGCATATCGTCAATTCTATACTCCATCAAGATCTGATATAGCGTACCAATCCTTTTCCTAAGGCGAATTCCCTCCACTAGATTATTAGGAGTGTGTCTTATTTCCTTCTTTAAACAAAAATCACGAATTTGAAGATATTTAAAAAAGGAGGATTGGGGCAGCTTATATTTAGCAACTAAGTTTTCATAGGTAGCGAATATTGCATCAGTTTCATATAAGTCCCCAATTTTGGCTAAACCTTTCTTTGACCAATCTTTTGCCGTCCTGTCCCAAAACACAGAGGGAAGCAATTTATCAGCGCTAAAGGGGGTATAATATGTGATTCTCCCAAGCTTTATAAGATTCCGTACCCTTCTCCATACTTTAAAAGCCGAGTCTAGTACCTTAAAGCGTGTGTTTGTAATAGTTCCCCTCCAGCTCCTTTAATAAACACCAAATATCGATGGGGCTTCCGCTTCTTCTTCAATTGGCTCCCCTGTCACCAAACATCTCATTCTTTGCAGAAAGCATACATAATAATAAAATACAAAATCTGGTATCCCTCGCCCTCCCCGTTCCTCTGGTAACGTCAGCCATTTCATTGCACGTCTGATTTTCCCCGGAGCCCAGAGAAATTTCGAGCATAAAGTCTGAAGTTGTTGAATGTGTTTCAGTGGAAATTCCAATGGGACACTACGAAATAAGTACAGTATCTTGGCTAAAACGTTCATTTTGATGAAGTTCCCCCTACCAATTATAGATAGTTGCAGCCGCCCCCACCTCTCAAGTGATTGCTTTATTTGTTGATTTGTCTCTTGCCAGTTAATATCAATAATCTCTTGCATTTGAGTTTTGATAATTGATATGAACTGGCAAGAGACAAATCAACAAATAATCCATATTCACTACCACCAAGCTAGCCCTGTTTAAAATCGACAAACTCCTAGACACAACAATAAAAATATCTAGATGGGAATCGATCTGGAAGAACCCGAACATCACATATAAAGACACATATAAAGACAAGCCACTGTACAACCTCACTTGGATTAAGAGTGGCGTTCTCTTCCCCCACCAGCTCTACGATGGTGCCTACCTGTTGCCCTTTACGGGAATCCAGGAGAAATTTGGGATTAATGCTTCAGATTTTTATATATTCCTAAACATTTAAGCTGCCATTACAAAAGCGGGACTGTCCTCCACACCCCCAGCCCTTCTCACATTTTTCTCCAGCCTAAGCAGACTAGGCCACCAGGTCTCAAGGTTATACAAATTGCTAAGCCCGCAGTCATCGAGACTAAATGAAAAATCTACACAATTCTGGTCCTCTCTCGCCTCTTTCCCCATCTCTGAACCGGAGTGGTCCGCGACGTGGAAATCCTGTATGAGCCATAAAATAAGCCCTACATTGTCACAAACGAAGTACTGGCTCATGCATAGGGTCTTTTATTCTCACAAAATCAGCCCGATGCATTCTGTTGGAACTGCAAACATGCTGAAGGAGATTTGGACCACCTTATCCTCCAATGCGACTGCGTCGCATCCTATTGGGACAGAGTATTTATGTTCATCCACGAACTGCTCAACATTAAACCCCCAAGGAACTCTCTTGTTTTTGGCTTTATGAAAGAAACACAGCTCCCTGAACCAGACAGAGCCCTACTAGACCTCCTACTTATGGCGGCTGGTAAGGTCGTCCTAAACCATTGGAAAGACACCAAGAAGGCAAGCTATGTCTGCTGGTTAAACTGGGTGATTAATCTTCGAGGGGCAGACAGCATCACTCTCCAGACCACACCATGGCGACCATCATGAAGGAGAATGTGGAACTCACTTGATATCTACTTTGACACTCATAAACATCCATGAATTACCACTCATCCTGACCACCGGAATTCCACGGAGCCCTTGTCTGCCGCACAGGTCTTACACCTCCCGGGTAACACTGGAATGGTCAGAACAGCTTACCCCATGGTGGCGCGCTCCTTTCCTTTCTCTTCTCTTCCTTTCTTCTCTATCCTCTTTTTAAATAAGTCTACTCTCTCTTTCCTCTCTTCCTCTTCGGCCTCCGTCTCAATGGGGCCTCTTGACTTTGTTGTGATACAAGCAAAATGCCCGGTCACATCTGAATGTAACATTCTCCATCATGGCTATCTCTTCAAATGCTTTGTCTACCATATTCACCCATATGACCCTATTTCTGTTCAGATGTACTCCCACCAGCACAATAAATGTCTTCACATTGTAGTTTGTTGTACTGAAATTTCCAATAAAAATCTTTTGAAATCTAAAAAAAGCCACATTCATACTGACGAATAATAATGTTAAGCTTCTTGAAGGTTTCTTGTTGCCTATTGTTAAAGCTGCCTTTGATGAGCAGGGGTGGCAGTATGTTGTATTTTTTTCTTTTAGTCTGATTTGAGACGATTTACTTTTTTTATTTAGAAGCTGCTTATCTATTCAGAACTTTGGGTCTGTTCAAAGGGTGGTTGTAAAGGAACAGAAGCATGAGGAACATACAGTCCACATCGGGTCATGACCAGACTCCTTCGGAAAACAGCACCTTGGCCCTTAATAATTTGCTTGTTTTTTCAATGTTACAACATCGTATTATATATGCTTGATATGATTGAAAGGAGTTCTAGTTGTATATCACTGTGCAGTTGAATAGTTTCTATTATCATATCACCTTTAGACTAGTTTACTTGTATGCAGTTCATATTGTGTACAAGAAGATTGTTGTAATAATTTCTATTGTTTCAGCGTCTCCTAATAGCCAAAGAATTTGGTGATCGAGCAGCTGAAAGAAGAGCATACAGCAACCTTGGAAATGCATATATATTTCTTGGTGATTTTGAAATGGCTGCTGAATACTACAAGTTAGTAATTTCTCTCTTATTTATTATTTGGGTTACCTTGTGAACGTTATGTAGCCTTTTAAAGTAACACTTCTAGTAAATGCCAGAAAGAACCTGAAACTGTTGTGAAAAAAGTGTCTTCTGTTTGTTCTCCCTGTATTTTTTATGTACATATATGGGACAATATTTACTGATATCCCTTGACATTGTCACGGTCAAAACACCCTTCAGCTTCTGTGCTCTGAACTTTAAATATATTTTAAATCAAACAAGGGAACCCACAAGGTAGATAAAGACCTTGGTTGTCAGTTTTTTACGGAAACAAAGGTCCTTAAAAAACACAATAGAAATACGATAACTATAGTCTAGAATCAGCGCTATATTAAAGATGTCCAGCCGGACAATCAATTTAATTAATCAAAAAATGTAAGGCTAATAAGGGCACAGTGATAAAGTGGGTCACAGTCCTGCGTCCTACACAAAACAATTCCATTTGGACAAAAACATTTCAGGCAAGAGTAGCTTGTAACCAATACGAATAATTATTGCAAGCTTTTAGGAAAAACAGTTAGTGCACTTGTTTTAACACTTTGGATTGATGTGCATACTGTTTAAACAAGTCGACGACGTTTCAATCCTTTTAAAACAATACTAGGATCGTCATCAGGACGTGTATAATACAAGCCTGAATTATACACTGCCTTGACGCCGTGTTGCGGGCTGATTGAGGAAGAGCGTGGAAGCTCGGATCGAGCTTTAAGGTGGCTGCAATGAGCGGTCCTTAAGTGATTAAATTGCGGTTTATTTATGTATTTAATTTATAGAGCGCACTATTAATTTATAGAGCGCACTATCACCTTGCAGGCATCCTTGTGCTAAGCACCTCAAAAGCAGATGTGAGTCAAGACAGAAGCTGGCCGGCTAGTTCTTGGGGAACAGACAGGTTTTTACACATCTCCTGAGACCGTTGCAGGAGTGCTTGGAGGATCAGTGGGATCAGAGTAAAGGGTTTTGGGACGACAAGATACGACTGTCTCTGCATGCTCTTCAGTCTCTGAAGTGGTGGTGTTCAGCGGAGAATCTCCTCAGAGGGGTTCCCTTCCACAATCAGCTTTCAACTCCCTCTAGAACCCTCCTGGCAGGAGCCTCAATCCCTCAGATTTTCTACTGCACGTTGTGCTAATGGAGTCTCCCCCTGAGTTCTGCTCAGGTTTGTTTATTCACAGCTTTTTCTTCAGCATTTGGAATATTTTTCTCAAGTGAAAGCTATACACTATGGCTGACACTCCTAAGAAAGGTCTCTTTAGAGCCTGTGGCTCTTGTGGGGAGAAAAGACTTCACATCGATGACCAACATAAGGACTGCCTGTACTGCTTATATCCTGATCATTCAGCTAAGGACTGCAAGGTATGTCGAACCTTTTCTACCAAAACTCTCAAAGACCAAGAAGGACGCCTTTTAATCTGGCTCCAGAGGCTTAAAGATAGAGATAACTTTGATTCCTCTGAGGAAAGTGGAGGCTCTCGGTCTCCTCAAAAACATCTGTGAAAAAGCCAAGGGTAGCTTCCTCTAGCCCCCTGGACGCTCCTCAAAAGAAGACACCAAGAAAGTCTTCAGAGGCTATGTCAAAAACAGCTTCTGACAAAGAGGTTCACACCTTCAGGAAGCCTGCACCATCGACGACGGCGAGATCGTCGACGACATCTTCAGCGTCCAAGAAAGCAGGGTCTCCTGCTTATGTCTCAACGTCGACGACCACAGTCTCGACGACGACTGCCTCTTCGTCATTATCTTCATCGACGACGACGACCCCATAGTCGACGGCGTGTAAGGCTTTATCGTCTACGATAGTTATTAAGAGATCATCGTCGACGCCCAAGATCCCGTCGACGATTGCCTCGCCGGCGACCGCGTCGACGACGAGATCATCACCGTTGACATTGACACCGTTGTCGAAGGCCTCGTCAACGACGGCACCGTCGACGGCAACATCTATGCCATCGACGACGACACTGTCGATGACCGCATCTATACCATCGACGACAGATTCATAGGCTATGACAACTGTCAACATTACTCTGTCGGCGATCACACCGTCGACGGGCCCCTTGACGCTGAGTGATTCTGGACTTCAAACAGCTTCTGTGCATCTAAAGATCACAAGAAAGACGCTGACGCTGGAGTTAACTTCTCCTAGCCGTGTGCAACTTTTGCCACCAGCATGTCTCCTACAAGATGAGGATTCTGACGACGGGGATATGTTTCAAGCAAATAACCCTTCAGAACTGCATGTTAAATGCCAGAGCTCAGATAAGGAGGATGTTCAGGAGGAGATAGTTCGTCCACCTCTTACACCTATGGTCTGTCTTCCAGCATCCCTAGTTACAGATCTGCGATACCTCATCCAAGATTACAAGCAGAGGTTCCCAGAATCTCCAGCTCCTCCAACTTCCACGTCAGCTCCATCACCAAGACCGCGGCCGCCCCCCTTATCTATTCAGAAAGAAAGGGTGCATTTGCCAAGTCCTCAGTCTTCTGATGAAGAAGAAGAAGAGGAGGAACAACAAGAGAAAGGTGAATTGCAGGACGATCAATCTGTCCATGAGGAGTGGGAGGATTACGTTATACCTTCCCCAGCATCTCCAGTGCCCGCAACCGCGGATTCTCCGCCGGTTGACATCAGTGGTTTCCATAATGTGGTGGAAAGTGCCGCTAAGCGCTTCCAAATTACAATGGATTCACAGGAGCAGGACTGCTTCCTGTACGATTTCAAGGAACCTCTCAAGAAGTCAACGAGGTCAATTCCTAATATTGATTATGCTTGGACACAGGGGGTTCAAGTTATGCAGAATTCCGCCTCTGTTTCGCCAGTGGTCCCTCGTTTGGACAAAAAATACAAAGGTCCAAATAAGGCACCGGCCTGTCTGACAGGTCATCCTAAACCTGAATCGGGGTTGACGCAGGCGGTGCTGAAGAATTCCAGAAATCCTTTATCGGCTCCCCCGGATAAAGAGGGAAGGAAGTTGACAACATCGGAAAACGATTTTCCACAATGTCGGCAATGACTGTCAAAGCGGCAAATGCCCTAGCGCTTCTTGGGCGTTATAATAGACAATTGTGGGCGGATATAGCCCCATACCTGTCTGAATTGCCTGATGCATCTAAAGAGGAGGTAAAGACAATACTTCTGGAGGGTCAAACATCAGCATCAAAAATTATATACTGTACAATGGACGCCGCTATGACAGGATTCCGCCAACTAGCTGGAGCAGTGGTTTTGAGGCGCCAAGGTTGGCTAAAAGCGACCTCATTCCGTCCTGAGGTGCAGTCAAAGGTACTAGATATGCCATATGACGGCCAACTACTGTTTGGCTCCAAAATTGACGAGGCTCTACAAAATATTAAAAAGGACACTGACCCTGCTAGGGCCCTGGGCACGCTCCAATATAAAAATCAGTCCTTTCGAGGTAACAGAGGAAGGGGTCAATCTTCCTACAAAGGAGGTTTCCAATACAGGTCCTCTTACTCTTCCAACCAGAGTAGACCACAGTACCAGCAACGCCAGTAGCAACAAGGCCAACAATCCTCGTATGTCAAGTCGTCCTTTAGGGGTAAAGGACAAAAGAGAAATAACGGACGAAGACACTGACTTGCTTATTCAGCCAGTCCGGACCTCATCTCACTTATTAAAAATTGGAGTAAAACTTACCCACTTTCTACAAAATTGGAGGATAATTACTACGGACCGTTGGGTCCTTCAATTAATACAATTCGGCCATTCCATGGAATTCATAAACACTCCTCCACAAACTCCACCTCTCCCAATGCATCACAAGAACATACGGCTGCTTCTACGAGAAATCTCTGTCATGCTCCAGAAGGGAGCAATTGAGAGGGTACCACCATCACAGAGGGGAAAATAATTTTATTCCAGATTCTTTCTGATCCAGAATAAAGAAAGAAAATGAAGGCCGATCCTAGACCTCAGGGCCCTCAACAAATTCCTGAAGAAGCAGTCGTTTCACATGGTAACGATACAAGAGGTGTTACATCTTTTGGAGGAGGGAGATTTCATGGCGTCACTGAACTTACAGGACGCTTATTTCCATATACCAATTAACAAAAATCACAAAAAGTACTTGAGATTTGCAGTAGCGGGCAGGCATTTCCAGTCCTGCCCTTTGGACTCAAGTCTGCACCCGCATCTTCACAAAATGTCTTTTCCCAGTGGCCGCATACCTCAGACAGCACAGTCATCAAGTCTTCCCATATCTGGACGACTGGCTAATCAAGGCACCATTCTTCAAAGATGCGTCTAGTTCTTCCAACGTCTGTCTAAGTCTCTTCAATCACCTGGGTCTCACGCTCAACCAGGAGAAATCGTCTCTGCGACCTTCTCAAACCATCAACTTTCTAGGTGCAACCCTGGATACACATTCTGCAAGAGCGTTCCCATCGAAGTAGAGGAAAACCAAACTCCTAACACTAGCCTCTGGAGTGGCCTCGAAAAAAGTGTTGACGGTCCGCCTCTTCAAGTCCCTTTTGGGGATGATGTCATTGTGCATCCTTTTGATCCCTTATTGCCGTCTACGGATGCGCCCTCTGCAGGAGGCACTTTCCAGGCAGTGGATCCAATGCAAATGGTCATTCGACGACTGCATGAAGGTGACTTTTCAGATGGTCAAAGCTTTGCGATGGTGGATGTCATCACGAAACCTGTCTCTAGGATTATCATTCCTGCTCCCAGCAGCTCCCCATGTCATTACAACGGACGCCTCCTTAGAAGGTTGGGGAGCCTTTCTGCAGGCGCTGCCCTTGCCTCCGCCACAAGCGCCGCACTGGGTGCTGTTTATCCCACCCTGCCCCGGTTCTAGGACCATTTCATTCCGACCTAGGATCCGCATTGGGATACAGCTTTGGCAAGACTCCTTTCCCAGCGCCGCTTGCTCCCTCTCCGGCTCCCTCTACTCCGGAGCCGGACGAGAACTAGGACGGCTCCGAGTACCCTCTTGCCAGGCAATGTGACTCCGAGCAGGATTGGGTGGACTACCTTCAAGATGCGGGCGAGCTTGATGTGTCTTCTGACCCGGGGTTTGCCTTTCCTCCGCCTACGATGGAGGAGTACGCTTCCTATACCATGGTGCTGCGTCGGGCTACGGAGGCTCTTCATCTCGACCTCCCTACGGTGGACCTTAAGAGGTGCTCCAGGCGGCGTCAACGTCGTCAGAGCGGCTGGTCCCTTTTAATGAGGCTCTCACCGAAGTCCTCTTGGGCACTTGGTTGCGACCGGCCTCAGGGGCGCCGATGGATAAAAACGTCACCAGGCGTCATCACCCGGCGCCTGGTGACCCCGCCTTCTAGACCACTCACCCCACGCCTGAGAGCCTGGTCATTCAGGCCTCGATGTCGCAGAGTGCCTTTCCCACGGCTCTGCCGGATAAGGACTCTTAAGAGGCTAGACCAGTTCGGCAAGAGGTTGTTCTCCTTAGGCAGCTTGGGGTTACGGTCGGTTAATATCGCCTACTTATTGGGCCCTTACCCCCACGCAGTGTGGGATTCGGTAGCTGAGGTCTTGCCTCAGAGTTCTGAGGAGATCCAGGCTGTCCTTTCCCAAGCAATTGCGGAAGGCAAAGATGCGCTGACGTTTGCTCTCAGGTGTGGTTTGGACACCGCTGATTCGTTGGGCAGGGCAATTTCCACGACTGTGGCTTTGCGGCACCACGCAGCCTGGTTGCGTTCCACTGGGTTCTCACATGATGTCCAGAGCTCGCTCATGGACATGCCCTTTGATGGCTCCTGCCTTTTTGGCGATAAGGTCGACAATGTCCTAGAGCGTTTTAAAGACTCTCGGGCCACCACCAAGGCTTTGGGTCTTTCCACAAAGAACCCTGCCACGCCGGGGTTTCGTTCCTTTCGTGGCCAGGGCAGGGGCACTCGGAAGCTCTTTCAGCAAGCCTGTGCAGAGCCAGCCTCAGTGCGGCCGTGGATTCTGCAGGGGTTGGGTGGGTAACCAGTGAGTGGGTCAGTCCACTTCCACGCCTGCTTTCGCCTCTCTGCCTTCCTAATCCAAGCTTCAGGGGGCACCCCACGCCGGTGGGTGGCAGGATCCGCCACCACCTCCACCACTGGCGCAAAATCGCATCGGACAAGTGAGTCCTGCAGATAATCGTCCACGGTTATGCACTCCTCTTTCTGTCCTCCCCTCCAGCCATGCCGCCTCGGTACCATCGCATGTCGGGGGGATCATTTGTTTCTTCTCCGTCAGGAAGTCTTGGCCCTCCTGGTCAAGGGGGCCATAAAGCGCGTTCCTGGACCAGAAGGACGTGGTTGTTCCCACTACTTTCTGGTCCCCAAGAAGGACAAAGGGGGCCTGCGCCCCATCTTGGACCTTCGGGACATCAATCGCTTCCTCTGGAAGGAGAAGTTCAAGATGCTAACTCTGGCTCAGGTCCTGGCTGCCCTGGAGACTGGATGGTGGCGTGGGACTTGCAGGACGCATATTTTGACATCCCCGTCCTGCCGGCGCTACCAGCGGTTCACGGTAGGCCAGGAGCATTTTCAGTTTGCCGTGCTCCCCTTCGGCCTTACCAGTGCCCCTCGGTTGTTCACGAAAGTGATGGCGGTGGTCGCAGCTCATCTGCGCAGGTCAGGGGTGTCAATCTTCCCCTACCTAGACGACTGGTTGTTAAAGGCGGGCTCCCCCCAGGCAGTCGTCACCCACCTTCAGACTTCCGCCAACCTTCCACACTTGCTGGGGTTTTCAGTCAGTGTGCTGAAGTCGTACTGGAGTCCCTTTCAGAGGCTCCCCTTCAAAAGCAGCAGTTCTGGATTAGACACAGTTTCGGGTCTATCCTCCTGAGAAGCGAGTCCCGAATTTTCAGGCTATGATTCCGATCTTTCAGGCTCTATCCCGGGTTTCAGTTAGGATGACCCTCCCGCTCCTGTGGCTGATGGCCTCCTGCATCTTGCATCCTGCTGGTGCAGCATGCCAGATGGCATATGCGAGCTCTGCAGTGGGACCTGTAGTTCCAGTGGGCACAGCACCAGGGGAACCTGTCCAATCATGTCCAGATTTCGGAGGGCACTGCGCGACATCTGCAGTGGTGACTCACGAATCGCTATTGGATCAATGGCAGATCCCTCTCCCTCTCCCTTCCCCAACCGGAGCTCACAGTGGTGACGGATGCGTCCCTCCTGGGATGGGGTGCCTCTTGGGAGTGGCAGAGATCAGAGACCTCTGGTCTCCAACGGAGGCCCGGCTCCATATCAACATTCTAGAACTGCGGGCGATCCAACTTGCACTGAAGGCATTCCTTCCCTCTGTCTGGGGAAGTGTAGTGCAGGTGTTCACGGACAACACCACCGCTATGTGGTGCTGCAACAAACAGGGTGGGGTCGTGGATGCTATATCAGGAGGCTCTGCGCCTCTGGATATGGCTGGAACATCAAGGCATTACCTTGGTGGTTCAACACCTGGCAGGTTCTCTGAACGCCAGGGCGGAAGAACTCAGCCACCGGTGCTTGATGGATCACGAATTGCGTCTGGACGTGGCGCAAGGTCTCTTTCTGAGGTGGGTAGTGCCTTGGTTAGATCTGTTCGCCACTGAAAAGAGCCCTCAATGTCATCAGTTCTGCGCGTTGAATTTCCAAGGCAGCACTCACTCGGAGACGCTTTTCATCTCGAGTGGAGCTGCTGTCTACTGTAAGCTTTTCCGCCTATTCCACTTCTGCCCAGAGTGCTGCAGAAGGTCAGGCGTGACCGGGCCCAAGTTATTCTTGAAGCTCCGGACTGGGTTCGAAGAGTATGGTATCCAGAGCTACTCAGTATGAGCATTGACCCCCCCGATCCGTCTGCCTCTTCGGGAGGATTCTGTCACAGCAGCAGGGGGCATTACACACGTTTCCTCCTGTGCCTTTCATAATGCCTCAATGGGACTTAAATCTTGTCTTGGCTTCTGATGTGCACTCCCTTTGATCCTCTTCATACCTGTCATTTACGTCTTCTTACTCTAAAGACTGTTTTCCTGGTATCTATCACCTCTGCCAGACGAGTGAGTGAGCTTCAGGCTCTTTCTTCTAAATCTACTTTCCTTTCTGTTCCTTCGGACAAGGCGAATTTAAGGACCCATCCTTCTTTCTTGCCTAAGGTTGTCACTCCCTTCCACATCGGGCAGACTGTCACTTTGCCCACCTTCTTTCCGCCTCCGCATCCTTCCACGGAAGAGGAGAGTTTCCACTGTCTGGACCCAAAACGTGCGCTTGCTTTCTATCTGCATCGTACACAACAGTTCCGGGTTGATGATCAGCTCTTTTTTGGCTACTTGGGCGCCAAAAAAGGTTGGGTTGTGCACAAACGGACCATTTTCCAGTGGGTCGTTCTGTGCATCAAATCATGTTACTCCTTGGTCAAGAAGTAGCCTCCTGTGGGGTTGCATGCCCATTCGACCAGGGGAACTGTAGCCACTACTGCCTTGGGACGCGGCGTTCCCCTGCAGGACATTTTTCAGGTGGCTATATGGGCCTCGCTGCACACATTTACCAAACACTACTGCCTTGACCGTCCGGTCCGGAGAGACTGCTTCTTTGGCCGTTCTGTGCTCTTTGACTTTCTGGTGTAATCCTGTTTGCAGACCCACCACCGGGGTTGGTATTGCTGGGATATCTATTCTAAGGTAAGGAATCTATCACTAACGTATCTCTTTCAGATGCACAAGTCACTACTTGTGTAACGATATATCTGTAAGAGACATTAGTTAGTGATAGATTCCTTACCGCCCCACCCATCCTCCCCGTTCTGCGAACTGATTACTAGGGTTAAGGTCATCCCCTTTTAGGGCCCTAGTTTTATGCTCCAATGGTCAGTATCTTGCATGGCTCTGAATTTGGCGCGTGCATGGGTGGCGCCTTAGTAGTCTCCGTGACGTCATCTCGGCGCTCACGACGCCAGTGACGGACGCGGAGCTGCACTACGCCACCTACCGGCGCGTAGGGGTATTGCTAAGCAAAACTTTCCGGATCCAGTCTGACGCCTGGAGATATTCTAAGGTAGGGAATCTATCCCTAACTAATGTCTCTTAGAGATATATCGTTACACAAGTAGAAACTTGTGCTTTAAGCCTTTTTGTGGCTATCAGATCTGCCTTCTTTAAGTCACCAGTTTTTTAAATGACTACAACGCTTGTTTCCTCCCTTCACTCTCTGTGTTCCCTAACTGTAAACCACTTTCTTCCCAAGCAAACTAGTTCTGCGGACATGAGCAACATTGTTGCCAAAAGTTGTGATTGGTTGAAATCGGTTAAACTATCACCCTCCTGGCATTTTATGCTACTCTTACAAGGAGTAAGCGAGTCTCCATCGCCTGGACCGCAAGAGAACTCTCGGCTTTTATAGTGATTGTACTACAAACCACCGGGTGGACGATCGGTCTTTGTGACTTCTCTGGAGCAAAGAAAGGGCAATGCTGGGTAGAAGGGAACCATCTCCTTCTGTATCGTACTTTGCGTAAATATTTGCTGTGCATTTGCCAAAAAGCAAACTCTGGAAGGACTGCATGCTCATTCTACCAGGGCCAAAGCTGCTACCATAGCATGCAGAGTCCCTGTCATGACATTTGCCAGGTGGCTACATGGGCGTTCCTCCATATGTTCACAAATATGAATGCCTGAGACACTTGTTTACAGTTAAATAGATGCGAGGGTCGAACTCCCTTTAATTAATCAATGTGAGGGTTATAGCTCACATAAACTTCTCCCTTACTGAGGTACCGGAGTATAAAGGGTTTTGCAGCATCAATCTTTTCTGAATTCACATGCTGTGCATCATTCAGCCTTCTAGTGGTTGGGTCCGGAATTGTAGTATCTTCCCCTTTTTTTTGTTGGTGGGGTCGACATACCACCATTTGGTGTCCTCCTGTGACATCGACGAGCTTCCTCTGGAAGCTCCCACCTTTGGTCGCCGTCTTCAGATTCTTTTTTCCGCCTTTGGTTCTGGATCTATACTGAAGAAGTTCCCAAAATTGAAGAGAAGAATTGACGAAAATAAGGAAAAAAACGTCAGCCGAACTGCGGTAGAACAATTCAATTGTGACGACTTCAAACCGAACGACAGGAATTCGGCGAAAGGTGAAAACCCAAATCTTCGACGATCGGAGAATGGGCATGCAGGGGGCTCCCTGTGTGCAGTAATGGACAAGACACTGTTCACGTTTAGCAAAAATTTTCACCACAAGTACGCTCTGAAAGATCAGCATCCGGTTTGCAACCTTTGCCTCCACTGGATCACCGAAGCGAGGACTGTAACGCATGCTCAGTCTTCACCCTGAAGACATTGAGGGTGAGAGAAAGACAGAGAATAGCCAACTATACCATCCCAGGCCCACCATCATCGCTGAGAGACCCTGGCCTCTCCAGCGTGGAGGAGGACAACACCGCCGAAGGGCCAGAAGTCGATGAAGACATAGACGTTACAGTCGTGGAGGTCGAAAAGAAGACTTCAAAGGAGGTAAGAGTCGTCGACCTCTTTAAAAAAAAAAAAAAAAAAAAAAAAAAAACATTACATTAGAAGAGTCTCGAAAATCTGACTTTAGACCCACAAAAGGAACCTCTGCGTCGTAGCACTTGACGACCGCAGTTGCATCCAAATAAAATCACTTCGTAGGATCCTTGGATAAGGACTCCTTAGCGGCAAAGACCCTTGAAAAACTCAAGTCATCGAAAGACAATAAGGAAAAGGACGCCTCTGCATCCAAAAAGGAGAAGTCTAAACCAGCTTCGACAGCCGGATTGACATCGTCAAGCACAAAGCGGAAAGCCAAAGGTCTCGGTGCCAAAATACACGCGGCTGAAATGGAGAAGAGGAAAATGCTTGAAGCCGAAATGGCAAATATTTTAGAACGTAAAAATGATTTAGATGATTCAAGACACCGCTGAAAATAACAGAAGTGTAGAAGGTTGTCCAGAAAGTAATGCCTCCGACAACACCCGAACCGCTCGACGAAGAATTCTTCTTCGAAGAAGAGAGCGAAGATAAAGAACAGACATATGCGGGCTCGGCGATCTCTGGGACTCAAGACCTCCAATGGCAAGATCGTGCCGCAGATTTACCGGAGGAGGCTGTTGAAACATATCCTTCAATGCCATCACCGCCAAATGACACTGGTATGTGTAATCAGGTGATTAAAAAAGCAGCAGAAACATATGGAGTGCAGCTGGAGGAAGAAAAACCCAAACATGTTTTCCATTAGAGACTTTGATGCCAACACAATCAAGAAATCAATTCCTTCCGAATGCTGCCAAGTGTATTCAATCAGGGAAAAGAGGCCTTCAAAGAGCCTACAACATGCAAGGCTTTCACACGAAGATCAGAAAAGACGTACAAATATTCCTCTAAAGACCCTATATACATCAGAGGGTCTCTATTACTTCCACAGCAAGGAAAAGAGCAAATGTACCAGCAACAGTGGGTCCACCTCCAGACAATGAAAGCAAAAGAATGGACCTTGTAGAGAGGAAAGTAGAGATAAGTGCAGCAAAGCAATGGTGCATAGCTAATTCTAATGCACTACTAAACAGGCATGTTTATCAACATTGGGAGGATGTTGGAGCACTGTTAAAGAACCTACCTGAACAGTTCCAAAGAAGAGCTAGCCACTTGGTGGAAGAGGGTAAAGCATTGCTAACACTTATTTGAAATCGGCCCTAGATGCTGCAGAGACATCAAGCAGACAAATGATGATTGGCATCACAGAAAGGAGGCACGCATGTCTGAAAATATCAGGCTTCAGAACTGCCAAGCAATATCATAAACTCACCGTTCAATGGCGAGCAACTGTTTGGAAGTGTGGTTGACGACCAACTCAACCAATTAAAAAAGGACAACCAGAAAGCTAGGTCCATGGGCGCACTGCAATTCAGAGGCATGCGTAGGGGCACCCCCTGAAGGAGACTGAAGGTAAAGGTACCCACCAACCTACTACCTTACATCAAACTTACCAACAAACATACCAAGGAGCTAGCCAGGGAAAGCAGCAAGGACTGCATCAGAACGGGCAATATCAACAAGGAAGGCAATCCTTTCGAGGGCGTCTCTGTGGCAGAGGGCAGCCACAAGCGGCGGACAACAGACCACTACTAAGTGACTGCATTAAAAAACTAGCACACTTGCGAAGAACAGCAGTGAGTGTGCCCACAAGAAATCAGCCGCTACTGAAACAGCACCCTGTAAGTTTACAGTTCCTCCAGCGTACTACACCAGTGGGAGGCAGACTAAAACATTTCCTTTCCTAGATGGAAGGACAGAACTTCAGACAAATGGATTTTAAACATAATACAGTATGGTTTCTGCATAGAGCTAACAAAACAACATTCAAACTGAAGACCAAACTGAAAGCGTTCACAAAGTGCCCAGTAGCAGCTCATCTAAGAAGGCAGGGAATTCATGTTTACCCCTACTTATACGACTGGTTAGTAAGAGCAAACTCCTACAGTCTATGCAAACAACATATACAACAGGTGATAGAGCCACTAGTTTAACTGGGTTTCTCAATACATTGGGAAAAGTCATCACCAGAGCCAGAACTCATAAAGGTGTTCTTGGGCGCAGAAATAAATACAGTGTTTAGGAAATCGTTCCCAAGTTAAAAGAGGAGATTAGCCTTATTAAAGGAGACTCATCTATACTAGAAGGGACAACATCTGACGGTGAGTGCAGTGGGGAAATTACTGAGAATGAAGGCCTCATGCATTCATTTAATTCCAAACATTTGCTTACACATGAGACCATTTCAAGAATGGCTCCAAACACAGTGGTCACAGGCAACAGGGAGTTGGGAGGATCTAGTGGTTGTCACGCAGACAGTTCATCAGGAGATGACAAAACAAACGTAGCACAGGCCAGACTTTTCACACGAGCAACTCCGACAGTGACCATAACAACAAATGCGTCCCAAATGGGATGGGTAGCACACATGAACAACCTCAAAGTGAGGGGATTGTAGACACAGCAAAATGCAGTGCAACACCTCAATATCTTGGTGTTAAGAACCGTATTCTTAGCCTTAAAAGTCTTTCAGAAAGAGCTGTACGGGAAAAAGGTGTTGATGCAAACAGACAACACAACCACCATGTTCCATACATAAACAAGCAAGGAGGAACTCCGTCTGAAGCACTCTCAACGCTAGCTAAAGAACTTTGGCAATGGGCAATCCCAAGGAAAATAGACATGATAGCTATACACTTACCAGGAAATGACAATGTAGAAGCAGACAGACTGAGCAGACAAATGTCATCATCCCACGAGTGGGACCTAAATCCAGCAGAACCCCAAAAGATTTTCAGGAAATGGGACACCACAAATAGACCTCACAATTAGACCTATTTGCAACCTCCCACAATGCAAAATGCCAAACTTCGCATCCAGGCGACCTTGCAATTAGTCCCTAGGGAATGCGCTATGGATAGACTGGTTATGGATATTTGCTTATATTTTTTCCCCCAATACCCCTGCTGAACAAGGTGGTCAACAAATG
The DNA here is from genome assembly GCF_964263255.1 of Lissotriton vulgaris. Classification (NCBI taxonomy): domain Eukaryota; kingdom Metazoa; phylum Chordata; class Amphibia; order Caudata; family Salamandridae; genus Lissotriton; species Lissotriton vulgaris. Next base: position 534,864,787 of record NC_141685.1, read on the forward strand.
CAAGATCAGCCAAATTTCAATGATTTTCATTGCACCAGAGTGGGCCAGACAAACTTGGTTCTCGGAAATAAAGGAAATGTCTCAAGGAACAATGCACAAATTGACAAAAAAGCAAGATTTGCTAACAATGCAAAACGGAAAAGTACTTGAACCAGAGAGCTTAAGCCTAGCAGCATGGCTCCTGAGGACTTGGAATGTGCACATCTCAATCTACCAGAAAGCACAATGACGGTTCTAAGAGAAGCTAGGAAACCAACAACAAGGAAATGTTATACATCGAAATGGAAGAGATACACACAATGGTGCCTTAAAAATAATCTTTCAAGGAAAATTACAAAAGGAGAAAATAGTGCTAAAGTACTTGACACATTTACTGGAAAGTAAATTATGCTATACATCGTTAAAAGTGCACTTAGCAGCAATTGTAGCATATCCAAGAGGTGAAACAGGGAAAAGTTTCTTCACTTCTCATGTGGTCAAAAGGTTCCTAGAAGGATCAAAAAGAATTCACCTCCAAAAAGGGTGCCAGCACCCATATGGAACCGGAGTATAGTTCTGGCACAAACAATGAAAACCCCATTCGAACTACTGGACAAAGCAATGCTACAAATACTCACACCAAAGACTGCCGTTTTGGTGGCAATAACATCCCTATGAAGAGTTAGTGAACTACAGGCGCTAACACTACAGGAAGGAGTAGTTTTTTACCTGTAACTCCTGTTCTGTAGTAGTGGTATCTCTGTTATAGTCATAATCTGTGAATAGTCCCGCCCATGTGCGTGGACCCCGGAGCAATCAAAATAGTCTCTTAAGTTGTCCTCTTCTGCAATCCTGCATAGACACTTAAGAGAAAATTAAAGACAAACAATGCAGCCTGAAATTAACAAGGCTACACTGGCCAGCACTTCATCCTGAAGTGAAAAAGGATAGCCAAATAATATTGAAATTTACACATTTTGCTAAGTTTCACACATAGAGAAACTCCCCTTCACAAAAATCCTTTGTCATGATGGAGAAGAAGGGTTGGACAGACAGTTCCCATAGGCTGTTATTCTGTATCTGTACGGAAAACGGACACCCTGTCTTTAAGGAACCTTCCAGAGACCCTCGGTATCCCATGATGCACTGCCAGAGGCTAGTTACTTTCAGTTCTTTTTGAAGGTGTTTAAAGCCAGGCCTGTAGCATTCAGGATATCATAGTTTCATCCACCGGGGAGAAGGGCGGCTCGCTTATGACTATAATAGTGATACCCCTACTACAGAACTGGAGTTACAGGTAAGAAACTACTTCTTCTGTGGCAGGGGATCTCTGTGTATAGTCATAATCTGTGAATAGAATAGCAAGCCCATCCCAAACAAAGCAACCTTGCTGTGGAGGAAACAGACAAAACCACTACTGTGCAAATAGATTTCTCAGCGAAGCCCTGACATGAGAGTCCAGGCAGTAATGCTTAGCAAAGGTATGAACAAACTTCCAAGTGGATGCCCTACAGATGTCTGCAATGGGAACATTACGTAGCAAAGCAGCTGTAGCCGCCTTGCCCCTGGTGGGGTGAGCCTTAGGCTTACCCCCTAGAGTCTTGTTAGCCTTCTGGTAACACGGTTGGATACAGGACACAATCCAACTAGAGATGGACTGTTTTGAGGTGGCAAGACCAGTCCTGACTGATCTATAATTAACAAATACCTGATCTACGAATCTCCTTGGTCGTATCCAAGTAGAATTTCAGAACCCTTCTCACATCAAGAGAGTGAAGGGACTGGGACCTCTCCGCTGGAGAGGAAGGATGTTGAAAAAACGTTGGTAAAGTGATTGTTTGATTCACTTGAAAATCAGAGATGACCTTAGGAAGAAACTTCGGGTGAGTCCTCATGACAACCTTAGATGCATGAAACATAGTATAAGGCTCTTGACAACACAGAGCCTGGATCTTACTCACCCTGCGAGCCGATGTTATAGCCACAAGGAAGGCTGCCTTCCAGGATAGATGCTGTAGAGAATCCTTATGAATAGGCTCAAAAGGCTCCTTCATCAATTTAGACAGCACCACATTAAGCTCCCACGGAGGTGAAGGGCGTCAAATGGGCGTAAACACCTTCTTCAAACCTTCCAGAAAATATTTGAGAACAGGGATTTGGAAAAAGTACGTTTGTGAAGGGCATTTCCTACATGTAGTTAAAGCTGCGAGGTGAACCTTAATAGACTGAAAATTAAGGCCAGATTGAGCCAAATGCAGCAAGTACGTAAGAATGACTTTCTCCTTGCAGGATGTGGGATCAGCATCCTTAGAAGCACACCAAATGCAGAACCTCTTCCACTTGTATGTGTAGGAAGTCCTCGTAGACGGTCTCTTTGCCTCCTTCAGTATTTCCATATAGTTCTGAGGCAGATTTAAATGCCCATACTGCACTAGCTTAGGAGCCATGCTGCCAAACTCAACGAGAGGTTGGAATGCACCATCTGTCCTTCGTGAGAAGGTCCGGCCGACACTGAAGTCGAAGAAGCGTCTGGAGAGACCAGTGGAGGAGGTCGTGAACCACCACTGCCAAGGCCATTCCAGAGCACTGAGGACCACCCTGGCCCTGGATTGGGACAGCTTGATCAGCACCGCTGGGATCAGGGGAATGGGTGGAAAAGCGTAGAGAGAGCTGTTCGATGCATTGATCCACAGTGCATTCCCTAGCGTACCCGGTTGGTAAAACCTAGAGGCGAAGTTTTGGCATTTGCTGTTATCAGCAGTGGCTAACAGATCGACTTCAGGAGTGCCCCATCTTGTGTAGACTCCTCTTAACACCTCGCTGTTTTAAGACCCATTTGTGGTTTTCTTGAATGAGCCTCCTGAGCGCGTCTGCCTGAGCATTCTGCACATCTGGCAGATGGGTCGCGGTTATAGTCCGTCCTCTGGCCAACAGCCAGTTCCAGATCGCTTGCGCTTCCTCAGACAGTGTTAAGTGCTAAGTGCGATCTTAAGCCCCCCTGCTTGTTGAGGTAATAAATTGTTGTGTTGTCGGTCTGTACAAGCAGGGAACTGGTCTGAAAGGACGGCTGGAAGGCTTTCCGCGCCAGATGAACCGCTCCGAGTTCCAGAAAATTGATGATATACGTGGATTCTGTCGGAGACCACGTGCCTTGTATCTGAAGGTGGTCCAAATGCGCTCCTCAGCCCTGGAGACACGCATCTGTCACAATGGTCTGAGTCTGTATCTCCTTGTGGAATGGAATCCCTTTGAGGAGATTCACTGGTGAACACCACCACTTCAGGGATTGCAGAGCGTGTCGAGACAGTCAGATCCTGTCCTCCCAGATACCTCGTTTCTGATCCCACTGATCCTCCAGACATTCCTGCAGCGGCCTCATGTGGAGGCGTGCATGTGGAGTGAGAAAGATACAAGAGGCCATCGACCCCAGGAGAGAGGACACCGTCCTCACCGTCACAGATGGAATGGACATGAGTCTGAGCCTTCCGAAGGATCGATGAGCGTCGCTCCTCCGAAGGACACAAGCTTGCCTTGAGAGTATTGATGGAGGCTCTAAAGTACTGCAGACACTGATCAGGAGTTGGAACACATTTGGATATGTTGATGTGCAGACCCAGTTGGTTCAACAGACCAGCCGTCCTGTTGAAATGTAGTTGTGCTTCCTGGAACGTGGATGGTTTGATCAGCCAGTCGTCCAGGTATGGATAAACAAACACCTTGCTCTTCTTCAGGTGCGCTGCAACCACGCTATGCACTTTGAGAACGTCCTGGGTGCAGACTTCAGGCCATACGGAAGTACTGTATACTGATAGTGGTTGGTGCCAACTAGAAACCGCAGGAACTTTCGATGCTTCTTTGCAATAGGGACATGGAAGTAAGCGTCCCGCAGATCAATGGCACACAGTCAGTCTCCTTGATGTAGCTGAGGGTATATCTGGTGCAGGGACAGCATGCAGAACTTTTCTCTGCGAATCCATTTGTTTGCTTACCGCAAATCCAGAATGGGCATGACCTCGTTCTTGTCCTTTTTTCATACAAGAAAGATCCTGGAGTAAAGACCCTTTCCCGTTTGAGACGGAGGAACATGCTCTATCGCCCTTTTTCTTAGCAGGGTATTTGCCTCCGCTTGGAGTTTGCGTAGCAGGTATTGTGAGCGAACCGGTGGAATAGCTGGAGGAGGGCTGACAAAACGTAGACTGTATCCATTGCAAACAATATTCAGCACCCACTTGTCCGGAGTTATTTTTCTCCACTCTGCCAGATAATTCTGAATGCTTCCCCTCACCGGAGTGGGTAACAGAAGAGGGAGAAGTAATCCCTCAGGGCTTATACCCAGCCGGCCCTTGTTCCCTGATGTGGACTGTTGATTGCCTCTTCCCCTTTGACGCCTCTGAAAGGGCTGCCGCTGAAACTGTTGTTGCTGTCCAGCCTGACGGCTCTGCCCGCGTTGGAACTGCTGGGAAGAGTAGCGTCTTTGGTAAGGGCCTTGAGCGTCTCAATCTCCACCTTCATGCGAGCCATTTCCTTATCTGCATGGGCACCAAAGAGCGTGGAACCCGAAAAGGGCAGGTTAGCAATCCGTTGCTGTGCCTCTGGTTTCAGGGAGGTAAGCCGCAACCAGGAGTGGCGCCTCAGATTCACACTGTGACAGTATCTATGGGCTGCCAGGTGAAAGACGTCCGCAGCCGCACTGATGATCTGATTTGACCCCATCATGCCCTCATTAAGAACCTCCTGAAAGTCTTCACGCTTGTCCCTAGGGAGGAGTTCAAAAAACTGTTGGAGAGACTCCCATAAGGAGCAGTCGTATGGTCCCAAGAGAGCAGTTGAGCTAGCTACTTTCATGGAAGTGGCTGCAGTGCTGCAGACCTTCCTTCCTGCTGAATCCAGCCTGCGGCTTTCTTTGTCGAGTGGAACAGTGGATGATGGATTCGTAGAGTGTTGCTTCTTCGCCTCCACCACTATCAACGAATACGGAGGAGAATCTATTCAAAGGAATGCAGGATCCGAGTCCGGGGGCCTATACTTCTTTTGAAGTCTCGATGGAGCCGGCTTCACAGAGGCAGGCGTCAGGAACAGTTCCATAGCCGGTTCCTCCAAACCGGGCACTAAAGGAAGCAGAGGACGCTAGAGGTGCTTCCACTGTAGCGTCTCGAAGATTACCGAGGTGGACGGGGCAGGCACAGCCATTGCGATCACCAGTTCCGCTGCTCCCCGTAACAACACGTCTTGAAACGTGGTGATATCATCGACTTTTGAAACCCTCGTAGGTGGAGAGTCTGACTATGTAGGCGAGTACCTTCCACCACTAGAGGAATATGTGTCCCTAGTGTATCTGGATCGTAACCTCTTGAGGCAGTAACAAAGTCGAAATCTAGTAGTAGATCTGCGCCGACTGCGAGAATGATGTCTCGTCCGGGAGCGAGATCTCGGCTTTCTGGGATCAGCCCGAATCACCGGCACAGGCGGTGAAGGAGGTGGCGGTGGTGGCAAAGCCAGAGCCAGCGGCGGAGGAGGCGTTGGCGTCGGAGGCCGTGGAAGCGACAAGCGAGGAACCACAGGCTGGGCTAATTCTGGAGACCTAGATGGTGAATAGGTCCTGGAGTATTCAGAGTTTGAGGTACGAATCACTCTCCTCTTCTTGCGAGCAGGCCTCGAAGAGGGTGCTCTGGATGCAGTATCCCCTGATTGAGACCACGGGCTGTCCGATGTGGAAAGCTGACCACAGAGGGTGACTGGCTCCTCGACGACGACCTCCTTCTAGACGTTGACTTCTTTCTCGACATCGACCTCTTTCCCGACATAGACTTCTTTCTTGACTTCGACTTCCCTCTCGACGTCGACTTGCTCCTTGACGGAGTCTATCTCCTTCTCGACGTCGACCTGTGCGTTAACGGCGAGCGGCGGTGTCGCCTTGACGGCGAGCGCTGATGTCTTTGGGACTCATATCGACGACGATGGTGTCGACATAATCTGTGATGTCCTCGACGTCTACGTCGTCCTAGGTCTCGATGTCCTTCCCCTCGAAGCTGAGCGTCAACGTCTTTTAGACCCAGAGCCCTGTGTTGACGGGGAGCAGATCGTCTTCATACCTGTCGACGTTGTAGCCATCGACGTCGACTGGGACTGGTGCCGATTTTGGGCCTTCTTGTGACTGGGGAGCCCCCCAGAGGCCGATGCTGGGGTAGTGGAAGAGGAACGGACCCCTCGATGCCAGAGGTCCCACCTGCATTCTTATGTCTTCTCTGCTCCAGGCCTTGAAGACGGATCTTCTCCCTGTCACTCAGGGTCCTCCTGGAGAATGACTTGCAGATGGCACAAGAGTCCGGAACATGAGAAGACGGAAGACCGAGTATGCAAAGTCTGTGAGAGTGTGACTTGGCCTTCTTCCTACCACACTCAGGGCACTTGTAAAATAAAGCTGGCTTTTTGACAAGAAATAAGTGGCTTAGCTGCCCAAACAAGACAGCAAATGGAAGATAAAGGCTCCAGACGTCGAGAGAAATACTAAAACTTATCAAAAAGCTCCACAAATTGAAGAAATACCAATAAAGGTAGAGCTCAATGCTCAAGGGTCCTACTAGCAGGAGCCGGAAAAAAGAACTGAAAGTAACTAGCCTCTGGCTGTGCATCATGGGATACCGAGGGTCTCTGGAGGGTTCCCTTTTCCAGATACATAATGACAGCCTATGGGGCTTGTCTGTCCAATCCCTTTCTCTCTATTATGACAAAGGATTTTTTTTTTGTAAAGGGGAGTTTCTTTGTGTGTAACTTAGCAAAATGTGTACATTTCAGTATTATTTGGCTATCCTTTTTCACTTCAGGATGAAGTGCTGGCCAGTGTAGCCTTGGTAATTTCAGGCTGCATTGTTTGTCTTTAATTTTCTCTTAAGTGTCTATGCAGGACTGCAGAAGAGGACAACTTAAGAGACTATTTTGATTGCTCTGGGGTCAAAAGTGGTATCAAGATGCCACATAAAGCAAAGTATACAAATAACAAGTTCCTTTCAAAGACCAAAGCAGAAAGATCTTTGCACACGCCGAACGCTAGAAGAGCAGTCATGTATTAGATTGAAAGAACCAAGGAATACAGGAAAACAAAACAATTCTTTGTATCCTTTGCAAATAGTTCTTGGGGAAAACCAGTGACCAAAAACACCATTGCAAGATGGATAGCGCAAGCCATACAATTATGCCACAAACAAGCAGGACAGGCTTTACAAGGTGCCCCTCTGGCACACTCAAAAAGAAAAAAAAGGAGCTATTATCGCCTTTCTAGCAAATACTCCATTTCAAAGCATCTGCATGGCTGCAATATGGTCTTCAATGCACATATTCACAAAACATTACTGTGTGGACATTCAAATGAATAAAGAAGCACAAGTAGGACAAAAGGTCTTACATCTATTAATAATCCAAAGCTCATCTTCCACCCAGCCACCACAAGAGTAGCAAACCGCTACAAAGTCTATGCACAGCATGTGAATCCAGAAAAGATTCACGCTACAAAACAAATTGTTTCTTACCTGTTGGTGTAGTTTTGCAGCTTGAAGAATTTTCTGGATTCACTAGCGAACCCACCCTCCTCCTCCATGAAAGACGAGAAGAGGAGAGGGGGGAAAAAAAAGAATCTGAAGATGGTGACCAAAGGTGGGAGCTTCCGGAGGAAGCCGTTGACGTCACATGAGGGCACCAAATGGTGGTATGTCGACACCCTAAAAAAAAAAAGAAATACTTCAATTCTGGATCCAACTACTAGATGGCGGAATAATGCACAGCATGTGAATCCAGAAAATTCTTCAAGCTTCAAAACTAAACCGACAGGTAAGAAACTATTTGATATCCTATAGTGTTACCCTAGGGTATATTTAACTGGAGCCCTGTAATTATCCAGGATTATTAATTCACCAAGAACTCCCTCATACTCATGAGTTTGAGTCCCCCCCCTGGAAGTACCATTTTACCAGGGTGGTGTGAGGAAGCCTATGATGAATCATGCCACATTACGTCGTTGAGTCTACCTTTTCCCGAACTACTCCTTCTGCATTCCTTTGTGATGCCTCATACTCATTGTGGATAGACACATAGCATTGTTGTCTGGACAATCCGGTTCCCTCAACAACCAGGTGGGAGCAGTTGTTTCTAAATGTTTCTTCCAACTACGTAAAATCCAGAAGATACATCACTTGCTCACCCAGGCAGCACTGATACAAGCTGTGATTGGCCTAGTCCTGTCGCATTTAGATAATGGAAACTCAATCTATTTAGGCCTTCCCTCTTTTCAGATCAAGAGACTCCAGCTTGTGCAGAACCAGGCGGCACGACTGATATACCAACAACCTAAGTGGCAATCGGCCAGACCCCTGATAAAAAAGCTCCACTGGCTCCCACTTCTCCAACGTGCCACCTTTAAAACCGCCTGTCTCACATTTAAGTCCCTAAACTGTTACAGTCCTATGTTCATTAACAGCTTAATCGTGAGATACATTCCCTCCCGTGACCTTCGCTCTAAACATCAAAACTTGCTGGTCAGCACAAAGTTTAAACGCAAACGGCACGGCGGAAGCCGTTTTGGCTACCTGGCGCCACAACTTTGGAACTCACTCCCATGGGAGATCGTTCTTGTCCCCATCTACTCCAATTCAGAAAGCAGCTTAAGACATGGCTGTTCACACAGGCACATGAGTAATCCTATCCCATTGCTACCATTTCAGAACTGGCTACTCAGTACAGTCTCAACAGCGCCATGAAACCTTGGTCTAAGTGCGCTTTATAAATTGGTTAAACATAAACATAAACTGAGAGGGGCATTTTGCTGCTCGTTCCTGCAGGACTTTCTGGTTTGAGTCCTTCCACAGATACACTTCCAAATGGGTACTGCTTTAGTATCTATTTAAAAGGTGAGGAATCTGCAGTTTGAAATGTCTATCAGAAGAACAAGTTACTTATGTTCAGTAATGCTGTTTCTGGTAGCGTCTGAATCTAACTGCAGATTGCTCAATAATCCTCCCATTCTCACCTTTCTTTGGTTGGATTCTATCCATTAATAAGATCCCAAGTCAAGCAATCTGCACACTAATTTGTTTTTGGAGCTCTGGGTGTGCGTGCATACAGTGTCGGCATATGGGAGTAGCTCAGAGGCTCCACAAGTCATTTCTTGGGCGGAACAAAGGCTGTGTAGAACCGCAAATTACGACCTACCAGCACTCTGAGCTACTGCTTAAAAGTTTCTGGAATTAGTCTGATGCCGGGGGAATATTCAAAAGGTGAGGAACCTGCAGCTAGTTAGTCTCTACCAAAAAGAGCGTTACAGAAGGTAAGTAACCTGTTCTCATCCCCGTCCTACACTCCCAGAGATGTTGCCTGTGGTTTTAGGTAGCCAAGTAGCACTTTTACTTCACTGTGCTCCCCATTGGCCTTACCAGTGTGCTTCAGGTGTTGGTCACGTCCCACCTGTGGAGTTTGGGAATACCACCTTCGTTTGAATGCGGTCTCGCCTCAGTCGTAAGCCGTATTCAGACGATGGCTGCCTTGTTAGCATCATTTGCTTTTCAATCACCATGCTGAAGTCCCACTTTACTCCTTCACAATGACTCCCCTCCATTGGAGCAATCCTTGATACAATGTCTTTCCAAGCCCTCCCACCGCCTCAATGAGTCCAGGACATTCAGGCTACAGTCCCGATGTTTCAACCCTTGACCTGAGTTCAACTTTCGGGGCTCTACAGGTGAATCTGAAGTCTCAGGGAGTCAGCACAAAGGTAACCTATCAGACTCCATCCTGGTGTCAAAGGAGATTGCGAAAGATCTGCAGTTGTGGTTGTTCTACAAACATTAGGCCTGCTGCAGATCCCTCTCCCCTCCTCACCGGTAGCTAACACTCACTGCTGGGTTGGGAAGGTTATCTGGAAGAGATGGAGATCAGAATACTCCGATCTCCGGCAGAGACTCTTCCACATCATTTTGTTGACGCTATGAGCCATTTCCATGGCACTGAAGGGGTTCCTCACATTCATCAAGGAGGAACAGGTCCAGATTCTCACAGATTACAGAACTGTTATATGGTATTGCAACAAACAGGACTGCATGTGGTTTGGGGTTTTGTGCGAGGAGGCCTTGCGTGTTTGGAAGTATCTTAACGCTCTGGGTCAGCCCAGCACCTCGCATGATCTTTGAATACCAGGGCAGACAAACTCCGCCGATGCAGCCAAGTGGATCATGAATGGAGTTGGCACAGGGCATCTTTCAGCACTGGGGAGTGCCCTTATTCCATCTATTTACCACTGCAGAGGGCGCCCAGTGTCCAAACTTTTGCATGTGGAGTTCCCAAGGCAGTCCTCTTGTATACCTCTTCTCTCATCATTATCATGCCTGTTGAAAAAAAGATCATGAGAGACCGGGCTCAAGTCCGCTTGGTGGCTCTGGACTGGACAAGAAGAGTGTGGTACCCAGTACTAATAGCCATGAGCATTTGTCCTTCTATCCGGCTGACACTCTGGTTGGACCTCCTGTTGCTGCATTCTTCTTCCACAACCTACACCTCCATGTGTGGACATTGAGCGGGGACAGTTGATGGCTGTCCGCTTTACTCCCAAAGTGGTTGGTGTCCTCTTTGCAGCCAGACATCCATCTCCCAAATCTATTTAATATGGACGATGGGAGAATTTTGTTGTCTAGAGTGTCTCCCAACACATTTAACCCCAAGTACATTTATCAGACATCTTCTTATTTTGTCTGTCTTTAGCTTAGCAAGGCCTTCCTTTGGCAACAATTAAAAGTTTACTTTTCAGTCTTCTTATGTTTATATGATCAGCCATCTCTCAAGTCACCTGTTGTGCTCCGTTTTTTGAAGGGGCCCATCCACATGTTTCGGCCAACGCCATTTGTAATGCCGCAGTGGGACCTCGATTGGGTATTTTCTGACTTAATGTTCACTCCCTCCGAACCAATGCACAGTTGTCCTCTTCGCTTACTAGTGATCAAAACGGCATTCATCATTGCCCTAACATTGTTCAGGCAAGTGAGTGAATTCCAGCTGTTGTCAGTGGTGCAAAGATACACATCCTACTTTCTGGATAAATTGGTCCTCATCCGGCCAAAAGCAGCATTCCTATCCAAGCTAGTCAAACATTTCTACATAGGGCACTCCATCATCTTGCTCTCTTTCTATGCACCTCCTCTCATCCCTCCAAGGAGACTGAAAGGCTCCATCACTTTGATCCTAAGAGGGTGCTTAGCGTCTATATAGAGAATACAAAGGATTTCTGACAGGATGACCAACATTTTGTCAGTTTCTGTGGGGCTAAGGAAGGAAAAGCAGTGCAAAAGAGAACCATCTCCTGATGGATTGTGTTATGGATTAAGGTATACTATGGGGTGGCCAAGAAGAAGCCCCAGAAGGATTGCTCACTCATTCCACCAGAGTAATGGCTGCTACCAGTGCCCCGGTGCACGGTGCACCAATAGTAGATATTTGTCTGGCTATGACATGAACTTCTCTACACTTTAACGAAAAATGTACTGCCTGGATAGCCAGTTCTAAGGGCCTGGCATTTATCCCGGTCAGTCCTACAAGATTTCTTAGTTTGAGCCATTCCACAGACCCACCGCCGGGGTAAATGTATTGTTTTGGTATATATTCACAAGGTGAGGCATCTGTGCTTAGAAGTTTCCATCAGAAGAACAAGGTACTTACCTTTGGTAACGTCTTGTTCGAGGCATATGAGCTGCAGATAACACACTGTGCATAGATGGCCACCTAGTGTTGGGCCCGGATGTTTGCAGTTTGTTTTTGTTGTAGAAAAGTCTTTGGAAGTCACGGGACATATGACTCCTCCTTTTGATCATACTGCGCATGGGCAATGGCTCCATCCCCAGATTGTTTTTTTTCGCCACCGGGCTTGGATGTGTTTCCAGCGCTCCGTGTTGGAACCGATTTCCTTCAACGCGCAATCCTCACCAGCTTCCAGAATTTAGTTTTTAACGCGTTTCCAGCCGACGCTACTCTTCAACATCGAAGATTTTGATTCAAGTTGTCGGCGACGGCGTTCGGGCCTAACTAGGCCTCGACTCCAGATCATGGAAAGGACGCCGTTTAAAAAGTGTCCTCAATGTGGGTCGAAGTTTCACTACACCGACCTTCATGAGGTGTGTAACCTTTGACTCTCCCCGGAGCTCGAGGCCAGAGACTGTTCCGCTTGTGCCTCCTTCCGCTCCAAGAAGACGATCGGGACCTAAGAGCTATGAGAACAATGGCTCGATCTTCAGCTCCGATTCCTGACAACATCCTAGCAGAGGGCGTCGACGTCCCAGAACAACATGGCGTCGACAGCAACTCCGAGGCAGAAGATTACGAAATCGAGTACATCACTCCAGTACAGCGGGTCATAAGTAAGACCGTCGACCCCGACCCTTCCTCAACACATCCAAAGAAGGCTCCGGTCATGCCCTCGGGTTCGGGTGCACACCGAGACACTGCTTCTACTGCCCCACCTTCGGGCCCGGCTAATAAGCTAGCTAAGCCTTCCGGCGACTCGGGCTCGAGAGAGCCTCCCCACTGTGCCGGCGCACACCTACCGGCACCGAAAAAGACCGCATCACCTACCACGCCGGCACCGAAAGCCAGGTCAGAACCAAGCAAACATGCTTTGGATTCAAAAGGACCACCGGAACCGAAAACTGCACCGGAACCGAAAAAATCATCAGAGCCGAAAAAACCATCGGAGCAGAAAAAGACTCCTGCTTCTCCTGTTAAAGACATTGCCAAAAAACCAAAAGAAGCTACTTCGGTGCCTAAACCTCCCTCCGCACCAAAAGATCGGCCTCCTGCAGAGGACTTATTTCACCCAGACCCTACACAAAAGACTCTGGTTAAAGATCCAATCACTGGTTGATTAATTCTAAGTTCAAAAAAACGACCACTGGATACACCTGCACCGGCTCCTCATCCAAAAAAGGACATGGCTACCTCTTCTCTAAGAGTTCCTTCCCCTTCTCCTCTACCTATGCCATCACCACCTGTGCCCCTACCACAACATTCCCGTACATCCTCTATCATACCAGATGATGACAACAGGGATGATAGCTCTGATGATATAGGGAATAATGCAGATGATCCATCTATTTATCTAGGTTCACCTGACTGGTGGGATGATTATAACACCCCAGACATCCCAAATGTCCCTCAGGACGATATATACCCCTCTAGGCCTTCCCCACCAGAAGACACTATGGGCTTCAATCAATTAGTACACTGAGCTGCGCAGTATCATGGGGTGGACATGCATACAGACTCTGTAGATGAAGACTTCCTAATGGATACGTTTGATAATGCACAGTGATCCTCATCCATTTTACCAATGCTTAAAGGAGTGATTAAGCATGCTCCTGAAGTCTTCAAATACCCAGTTAGAACTCTGGTCATAAACCCACGAATAGAAAAGAAATATAAAGCTGCCGCTTCAGACCCAGCATATATTAAAGGCCCAGTACCACTAGACTCGCTTGTGGTTTCCAATGCACGCAAAATAGCAAATTCATAAACATCAGGTGAATCTCCCCCAAGCTCCTTGACGCATCGGGGAAAAGAACTGCGTCTCAAGCAGCAAACATGTGGCGTATTGCCAATACACAAGCATTATTGGCAAGATATGACAGGGCACATTATGACAAATTAGAATCGTTAATGTAGCACCTCCCTGATAAGTACAAAGATAGAGCAAATTAGCTTATCCAAGAAGGGAAAAATATTACAAACACCTCCATGCGTTGTGCACTTGATGCAGCAGACACTGCCTCAGGGGCACTTAACACCAGTGTTTTGTTGCGTAGACATGCCAGACTATGCATATCAGGGTTTAAACCTGAAGTCCAAAGTGCTATACTTAGCCAACCCTTCGATGAGCAACACTTATTCAGACCCAATGTAGATGTATCCCTTGAAAAGATGAAAAAGGATACAGATACGGCCAAATCTATGGGAGCCCTGCAGTCGCAGGCTCCCAGACGTTCATTTCGCCGCTCATCTTACAGAGGCGCCACCAGGGCATATTCTTCAGACATACCTTCTACCTCGTACAAAGCCCACACACAATGCACCTATAGTAGGGGCTACCAAAGGGGTGGTTACAGAGGTAACCACAATTAGGGCAGAGGTAAAAACAACACCCGCTCTGCCTCTACCCCTGTCCAATGACTCCCATCCCCTTCCCCATTCCATTCCTATTGGGGGAAGACTACAACAACACTTATCAGCCTGGGGAAACATCACATCCGACAGGTGGGTGTTTCAAAAAATTCAGTCAGGTTACTTTCTAGTTCAAACATCCACCCCCCTCCCCATAAACATACCACCCAGTCAGCGTCCAATGTCACAGGAACATTTGTCACTGCTCGGGCAGGAAGTCATATCCCTCCTGCACAAAAGTGCAATAGAAATAGTCCCAATGCATCAGCAAAACAAAGGAGTATACTCCCTATATTTCTTAATCCCAAAGAAGGACGTATCTCTAAGACCTATCCTAGACCTCAGACGTCTAAACATTACATACAGTCGGATCATTTTCATATGGTCATACTAGTCCTTCCGCTCCTGTTACAAAACGACTTCCTTGTCACTCTAGATCTCAGACGCCTACTTCCATATTCCCATCCACGCAGCACACAGAAAATATCTCGTATTTATGCTAGACGGACAACACTACCAGTTCAATGTGCTCCCATTCGGAGTCACAACAGTGCCACGGGTGTTTACCAAATGCCTAGCAGTAGTAGCAGCACACCTAAGAAGACAGCACATTCACGTCTTCCCATATAGTCATGACAGCGGACCCATCGCTCTCCGGCTGGGGAGCCCGTCTACTGCATCACACCATGCAAGGCAGGTGGACACCGCAGCAACTCCACATCAATCATTTGGAGTTGCTAGCTGTGTTTCTAGCTCTAAAAGCATTTCAAACTCAAGTGTCAGGCAAGGCTATCTTAGTCCGCACAGACAATATGACAGCTATGTACTACATAAACAAACAAGGGGGGACACACTCTCTGCAGCTCTCTCAGTTAGCAAAGCAAAAATGGAGATGGGCTATACCGCTAAAGATCTTCCTCTTAGCCCAACACGTCCTAGGAGTACAACACACTATCGCACATCTGCTAAATCGACAAACACAGCAGATCCACGAGTGGGAACTTCACCCGCAAGTTCTTCATCCGTTCTTCCAAATGTGGGGACAACCTCAGATAGACCTCTTTGCCACCCACGAAAACGCAAAATGCCCAAACTTTGCCGCCAGATACTCACACCCATTGTCCAAAGGCAATGCGATATGGATGAACTGGTCAAAACTATTTGCGTACTCTTTTCCTCCTCCCCCACTACCTCCGTTAGTGATATGCAAACTACAACGACATTCCCTGATGCTCATTCTAGTCGCACCAACTTGGGGCAGACAACCGTGGTACACCACGCTGCTGCAAATGTCTGTAGTGCCACATCAAATATTAAATCTATCTCCACGCCTATTAACCCAGAACCATGGAGAGATCAGACATCCGGACCCAGCTCCGCTCAACCTAGCGATCTGGCTCCTGGGTCATAGAGTTTGGTTACCTCAACCTTCCTCCAGAATGCATGAACATCATTAAAGAAGCTAGACGTCCCACTACCAGAGCATGTTATGCTGCTAAATGGAAACGCTTGTCATATACTGCCAAAACAACCAAATAGATCCCCTAGACGTGTCTATCCAACCTAGCTCTAAAAGCATTTCAAACTCAAGTGTCAGGCAAGGCTGTCTTAGTCCGCACAGCCAATATGACAGCTATGTACTACATAAACAGACAAGGGGGGACACACTCTCTGCAGCTCTCTCAGTTAGCACAGCAGAAATGGAGATGGGCTATACCGCTAAAGATCATCTTAGCCCAACACGTCCCAGAAGTACAAAACACTATCGCAGATCTGCTAAGTCGACAAACACAGCAGATCCACGAGTGGGAACTTCACCCGCAAGTTCTTCATCCGTTCTTCCAAATGTGGGGACAACCTCAGATAGACCTTTTTGCCACCCACGAAAACGCAAAATGCCCAAACTTTGCCGCCAGATACTCACACCCATTGTCCAAAGGCAATGCGATATGGATGAACTGTTCAAAACTATTTGCGTACGCTTTTCCTTCTCTCCCACTACCTCCGTTAGTGGTGCGCAAACTACAACAACATTCCCTGACGCTCATTCTAGTCGCACCAACTTGGGGAAGACAACCGTGGTACACCACGCTGCTGCAAATGTCTGTAGTACCACATCAAATATTAAATCTATCTCCACGCCTATTAACACAGAACCATGGAGAGATCAGACACCCGGACCCAGCTCCGCTCAACCTAGCAATCTGGCTCCTGAGGTCATAGAGTTTGGTTACCTCAACCTTCCTCCAGAATGCATGAACATCATTAAAGAAGCTAGACGTCCCACTACCTGAGCATGTTATGCTGCTAAATGGAAACGCTTTGTCATATACTGCCAAAACAACCAAATAGATCCCCTAGATAGGTCTATCCAACACATCATAGGATCTCTATTACACCTTCAAAAGTGTAACCTAGCCTACACGTCTATCAGGCTACACCTTGCTGCCATTGCAGCATACTTACAAAATAGACATCTATCTCTTTTTAGAGTACCAGCTATTAAAGCTTTCATGGAAGGAATCAAAAGAATAATTCCTCCCAGAACGCCACCAGCACCAGTGTGGAACCTGAACATTATTCTTACAAGGGTTAATGGGTCCTCCCTTTGCACCATTACATAAATGTGAATTGCAATTCCTAACTTGGAAAGAAGCTTTCCGGGTAGCTATTACTTCTCTCAGAAGAGTTGGTGAACTACAAGCATTTACCATTCAAGAACCCTTTCTGCAAATGTATCATAACAAAGTGGTTCTATGTACTAATCCTAAATTCCTTCCAAAAGTAATTTAACCATTCTATTTAAATAAATCTGTTGAGCTGCCCGTATTTTTCTCGCAGCCACAAACAGCCGCAGAAAGAGCGCTACACACCTTAGATGTCAAAAGAGCATTACTGTACTACATTGAAAGAACTCAAATTTTTCGTAAAACTAAACGACTTTTTGTGTCTTTTTCACCACCACATAAAGGCAACCCCATATCAAAATCTGGGTTAGCTAGGTGGATTGTTAAATGCATACAAATATGTTACCAGAAAGCCAAACGTACATTAATAATTCCTCCAAAAGCCCATTCTACAAGGAAAACAGGGGCCTCAAAGGCATTCTTAGGGAACATTCCCCTAGATGATATATGCAAAGCAGCTACATGGTCTACACTGCACACATTCACAAAACACTATTGTGTAGATGTGCAAACTAAACAACAAGCCACTGTGGGCCAGGCTGTACTAAAAACTCTGTTTCAAACAACTGCAACAGATACGGGTAGTCGCCGCTAAAGGTGGGTACTGCTATACAATCTATGCACAGTGTGTAATCTGCAGCTCATATGCCTCAAACAGAAAATGCTTATAGAGCTGCAGAGTTACTCACGCCCACCCGCCTCCCCGGCTGCCTTTATCTGTTCCAGTATTATCTTAATTAGATACAAATCACACGGACATCACTACTTCTTGTACATCTCCATCACTTCCCTAATGGCGAAAAACAATCTGGGGATGGAGCCGATGCCCATGCGCAGTATGATCCAAAGGAGGAGTCACCTGTCCGTGACTTCCAAATACTTTTTTACAACAAAAACAAACTGCAAACATTTTGGCCCAACACTGGGTGGCCATCTATGCATTGTGTGTAACTCTGCAGCTCTACATGCCAAGAACAGATGCATATTGATAAGTAGCATTTTCCTTCTGGTAGAGGCTCTATCTGACCGCCTAATATTCACTGGCGCACCCTCTTCTGGACTTGTATATTAAGAAGATCTCGATCTGGAAGTATGCATACTGCCCTATTCCGATTTCAAGGGCTCCATGTCAGTCTGCGTGGACAGTCATCAGAAAGAAACGGACATCCACGTGTGGAGGTGACACTGATATAGTGGCCCTAACATCCTGTCCAGGGCAGGATGGGCCCACTATGCAACGACACAACCTGTCAACGCAAGAGAAAATTGCTAACAAAGATACTAGAACCAGTCTGGCGCCTGGGTAAATTCACGAGTTGAGGAATCTGTACTTAGGTAGAGCTTATACCAGAAAAGGCGGTTCGAGGCATGTGGGCTGCTGAATTCATATTTGTGCATAGATCGCCGCCTAGTGTTGGGTCCAGATGATTGCACATTGTTGTCCTGGAAGAGTCTTCGAAGTATCACGAGATAGGTGGCTCCACCCCTGGACAACAGTGCGCATGGGCATCCTCTCCATCCTCAGATTGTTTTTTTCCGCCATTGGGTTCGGATGTACTTTCTCGACTCTTGTTCGGAAACTTTGTATTGACTCTTTCCTAAGGCCAAAAGGCCTTCGAAGCGTCGGTATTGTCTCGTTCGGTGCCTGTCTCTTTTCCAGTTCTTCGAACTGGACATCGGAGGCTGCTTCTCGCTTTCGACGACAAAGGCCCAGACTACGACGACGATGGATCGGAGCCCGTTTAAACGATGCCCCGTCTGTAATTCGAAATACCCCCACATTGATGTGCAATAAATGTTTGTCCCCCGAGCACGACGAGGCCAGCTGTATGGCCTGCTCGAAGTTCCGCTCCTAGAAGACGCTTAAACCTTGACGCGCAGCAACAGTCAGCGCAAAAATCGGCGCCCGAGCCGGTCAACATCTTCGAGGCCGGTGACGAAGAAGGCGCCGAAGAAGAAGAGGTTCCTGAAGAGCACCCTGAACCAGCGTCGGAGCACGACTCTAACTTCGAGGTGGACGAGCAGGTTGAAGAGTACGTCCACGAAGACGTCGTCGAGGTAGGGGACGACGAAGGGGCCATCGGAGCCGTCGATGACGACTCCAGTGATGAGCCAGGCCCAACCGCAGTAGCGGGCCTATAACTGACATTATGCTCCTTACGGCTCAGGTCGAGGCATCGCCGAGAGGCCTTAGCCAAGATCTTCCTTTACATTCTATAGCCCCGCGTCCAAGCCAGGCTAAGAATACATCGAAGGAGCCAACGGTCGATTCTTCAAAACCGAAACCAACGGAACCAAAATCGAAACCGAAACTACTTAAAATGGTGGTCGGTTCGATGTCGAAAGGGGCTTTCGCCTCGAAGACTGGAGTGTCGAAGCAGAGTTCGACCGTCAAACACGTCACCTCGACGCAGTTGGCTTCGACGCACAAACATGGCGACAAGACCAAAGGCCTCCAGACCAAGAAGGCCGTCGAGCCGAAGATTTCAGCGCTCAAGCCACTGTTGAGCAAACAACTCGAGTCGAAAACCAAAGCCGACCCGAAACAGCAAGTGTCGCCGACGCCTAAGGTCGGGCCTGCTACACACCGGGAGCTCGAGTCGACGCCATCAAGCAAGCGTCCTACTCAGTCGCCGAAGCAGCTCGAATCGACCACTACGACAAGCTCCAAACAAGTCGGCCACCCTCCGATTAAATTCGGTCTACCACCAACGGCTCGAGCAAAGCATCTCGAACACCACAGAGGCACCAACCCTATGAAAACGTCGTCGCCGCCTTCAAAGCCCACCCCAGAAGGGGTTGTGTTCCACGAGCCCTCGTACGACAACCAGTCGAAACTCTTCATCGACTCGGAATCGGGCAGGCTAACCATCCATAAGCAGAAGATCGCACCTGAACATCCCTTGGAGGGTTACAAAATTCCTCTTAAACGGAAGAGAGACTCGGCCACCTCACCAGTTCTCTTTGAACATGTTCAGGACTATCCACAACAAATGGCATATTCTCCAGCACAAAGCGAGGAGGACATGGGTGAAGACTACGGTCAAGCGGCCTTCACATATCACGCTGACACTGATCAGGACGAACCTCAACAGTGGTCTGAGGCTGTAGATCACACTGTAGACCCTGATGATCCACAAGCTGCACCGGACGCTCAGTCCTACAGCGTCAAAACATCGCCAACTGATGACACGGCGGCGTTTAACGCTTTGATAGAGGGCAGCCCTCAACCATGACGTGGAAATGCACGCAGAACCTGTGGAAGAAGATTTCTTGTTTGACACTTTCTCCACCTCTGAAAGGTCCACTAAGACTTTGCCTATGCTTAAAGGGGTCCTCAAGCATGCTGCGGACATTTTCAAAGAACCCACAAAAGCAAGGGTTATCAACCCACAGATTGAAAAAATATATAGGTCTGCTCCTGTGGACCCTACCTACATCAAAGGCCAGCTCCCATTGGACTCCCTTGTATGACCCAAGTCACAAGAAATATCTCGGGTTCACCATCAACAATTGGCATTACCAATTCAAGGTCCTGCCTTTCGGGGTCACCACTGCCCCCAGAGTGTTCACCAAGTGCTTAGCGACTGTGGCTGCGCACCTTCGAAGACAACACATTCACGTCTATCCCTATCTGGACGACTGGCTCGTTCAAGCCAAGTCAGCCCTGCAGTGTGCCAGCCACATGTCGCGCACAATTCACCTCCTTCACAGTCTAGGGTTCTCACTCAACTACACAGTCACACCTGCAGCCCGCCCATGTGCAACAGTACCTAGAGGCAACATTAAACACTCTGACGGCATCAGCGCAGCCGAACTCTGCCAGGGTCAACAGCATGCAGCATCTCATTCGGAGGTTCAGGCATCAACAATCGCTCCCAGCGCAAGTGTTCATGCAGCTTATCGGTATGATGGCATCCTGTATATTCATAGTCCCGCACGCGAGGCTGCACATGCGTCCCCTTCAAGAATGCTTAGCACGACAGTGGAACCAGGCTCATGGGCATCTAAAAGACCTAGTGTTGGTGACCGGTCGTGCATACAACTCTCTCGCATTGGTGGAATCCACAAAACCTTTGCAGGGGACGACCGTTCCAAGAGCCTGTCCCACAGATAGTGCTAATGACGGACGCATCTCTCCAGGGTTGGGGAGCGCATGTCCTCCATTACACGGTGCAGGGACTATGGACAACACAACAGCAGAACTGTTATATCAAACTGTTATCAAACTGTTAGAGCTGATGGCAATCTTCATGGCACTGAAAGCGTTCAAGTTGCACCTGTGCAACAAGGTCGTGTTGATTCGGACGGAGAACATGACTGCCATGTATTACATCCAGAAACAGGGAGGCACACACTCCCCGCAGCTATCTCACCTAGCCCAGAGCATGTGGAAGTGGGCCATTCAGAGGAACATCTTCCTCATGGCGGAGCATCTCCCGGGCGTAGACAACCAGATGGCGGACTTGCTCAGCAGGCACAATCACCAGATGCACGAGTGGGAAATCCACCCCTCGGTGCTCCAGCCATTCTTCCAGCAGTGGGGTCATCCAGAGATCGACCTCTTAACCACAAAAGAGAACGCAAAATGCCAAAGCTTCGCCGCCAGGTTCCCACACCCGCAGTCTCAGGGCAATGCGATCTGGATGAACTGGTCAGGCAGATTTGCGTACGCTTTTCCCCCAGCCCCACTCATACCGCTGGTGGCGCGCAAACTGCGACAACACTCCATGACGCTCATCCTGGTTGCTCCAACGTGGGCACGGCAGGCTTGGTACACCACGTTCCTGGAACTTTCAGTGGTGCCTCGCCAACGGCTGCGCCTCACTCCCAGCCTCCTCACTCAGAGCCATGGAGACATTCAGCACCCAGATCCGCAACAGTTGAGCCTAGCGATTTGGCTCCTGAGGTCATAGAGTTTGGCTACCTCAACTTGCCCCTGAGTGTATGAACATCATCAAAGAGGCAAGGCGGCCTACAACTAGGGCGTGCTATGCAGCCAAATGGAAGCGTTTTGTCATATACTGTTCCAACAATGACATTAACCCGCTAGATGCGTCCACGCAGAATATCATATGTTACCTGCTGCATCTGTACCAATGCAATCTAGCGTATAGTTCCATCAGGATACATTTGGCTGCTATGGCCGCTTATCTTCAAAACAGGCAGCACCTTTCACTTTTCAGAGTGCCTGCCATCAAAGCCTTTTTGGAAGGCCTTAAAAGAGTGATCCCTCCCAGACACCCTCCTTCGCCGGTCTGGAATCTAAATATCGTTCTCGCCAGGCTCATGGGGCCCCCCCTTTGAGCCTCTCCATTCTTGTGAGATACAGTTTCTTACATGGAAAGTAGCTTTTCTAATAGCCATCACATCGCTACAAAGAGTCAGTGAGCTTCAAGCCCTGACAATTCAAGAGCCCTACCTACAAATTCATGCTAACAGGGTAGTGCTGCGCACCAACCCCAAGTTCATGCCGACTGTCATCTCGCAGTTCCACATTAATCAAAACATAGAACTGCCGGTTTTCTTTCCAAACCCAGATTCAGTAGCAGACAGAGCACTGCACACCGTAGATGTCAAAAGAGCTCTCCTGTATTACATCGACAGGACAAAAGACTTTAGAAAGACTAAACAACTGTTTGTTGCCTTCTCTCCACAACACAAACGCAACCCTATTTCCAAATCGGGTATAGCCAGATGGATTGTTAAATGCATACAAATCTGTTATCAAAAGGCTAAACGCACTTTAACAGTTCCCCCAAGAGCGCATTCCACACGCAAGCTAGGGGCATCCATGGCTTTCCTGGGTAACATTCCTCTAGAGGATATATGTATAGCAGCCACATGGACCACCATACATACATTTACCAAACACTGCTGCGTAGATGTACACTCCAAACAGCAAGCTGCTGTAGGACAGGCTGTTCTCAGAACTCTCTTTCAGACTGCTGCAGCTGGCACGGGTAACCGCCGATAAGGAGGTAACTGCTATTTATTCTATGCACAGATATGAATTCAGCAGCCCACATGCCTCGAACGGAATATGCTACTTACCAGTATGCATCTGTTCTTGGCATGTAGGGCTGCTGACATTCATATCGCCCACCCTCCTCCCCGGTGCCTGTCGCAGCTGTAGCACTCCGAATAATTTTCAGGCATGGTCATCACTTACTGTATTACACCATCTCTGCCACAATGGCGAAAAACAATCTGAGGATGGAGAGGATGCCCATGCGCACTGTAGTCCAGGGGAGGAGCCACCTATCTCGTGATACTTCGAAGACTCTTCCAGGACAACAATGTGCAATCATCCGGACCCAACACTAGGCGGCGATCTATATACAGATATGAATGTCAGCAGCCCTACATGCCAAGAACAGATGCATACTGGTAAGTAGCATATTCCTTACCAAATGTAAGTAATTTGTTCTTTTGGTGAATATGCTCTGTAGATGATTTGTGAAAGTTATTCACCTCTTCCTAAATCCTGGCAGTCAACAAAACTGATTCTGCCAGGTCGCCCCCCCCCCATCCCCCGACCGAGCCCTGGTAATTAGATCTGATGGGAATTAGCAAGGGAAATCAAGTTTTGGGACCCTTTTTTTTTTTTTTTGTCTTGGGCTCCTCTTCACTGGTCATTTTGAAAATTTGCAGGAAAGAGCTGTGGTGGTTGAACCTTTTTTGGGGACTTTTTTTTACAGATGCCTCTAATAGCACCAATTTTGTAGCAAAACAAAAATAAAATCTTTGTGGGGAACTTGTAGATTTTCATGTCATCAGGCTAGAAGACCCCTGGTATTCACTAATAACATGGAGTGTCCCATGCTCTCAAATATAATTGAAAATAAGACCATATGTATTCCATTTAGATAATGATATGACTTGAACTGTAGCTACTGAGCTGAAAGGACTCTGAGCTCCAACTCCACACAGAGGCTGATGGCTCCAGTTTTCTGCTACAGTCAAAAGGACATCAAGGGAATTCTTTGCTCTGCTGTTCTGCTCAAGATTTTCACCTTCTTTTTGGTGTTCAGCTGTTACTTGGGACCTCTCTCACCTTCATCAGCAAAGACATTTGTATTTAGCTGCTGAGCCCTTTAGAGCTCCTCTTGAAGCTAAGGTGGCAGCTTTAATTGAACCATTCCACACCAGAGGGGCAAGGAAGCACTACCACTTCAGTCTCTCAAGAAAAGACCTGCTATGTGTTCATCAGGCTGGATATGTGGAAAGTGGAGGAGATGTGGCATACATTCAGTTAAAAATCACTTAATGACAGACAGACCAGGACTGTCCTTATCCTCCGTGCGATGTCTCCTTATGCAGTCATGAAAAAAGTGCACCTGCTGCCAAACGCAGCATAAATGTAAGCTCTTCTGAGCTTAGTCCTTGGAGACATTTATGATCCCTTACCCCTAAAGTCTCTGAGCCTTTCTGTAAGGTACACCCTGCTGATAGTTCTATTGAGTTACCTGTGAAGGTCTAAAAAACAAAGGCTTTTAATTTTTGCCATAATCTGCAAATCCATCTACTGTAAAAGATCCTCCTCAACTGTTTTCATTGTTGAAGGAAAACTCCAAAAGTGATAAAGATTCACCAGGGATCATTGCGTCTTCACCTTTGGCCAAATGGACTTCATCCTCAATTACCAAAATGCCATCCTCATTGAAGGTCAAAACCTCGTAGACCTCCATGCTAACTATGACTTTGTCAATCACAAACATGTTGTCAACGGTGGCAACAGCTTCCACTTTATTGGCTATCATTCTGTCCAACATTGACAGGAAAAACCGTACAATCATGAATGGTAACCTCATTGACAAATGTTTTTTCTGTGACATTTGAGGCATCTGGGTTCAATCTTATCTTTGATGTAGATGTTTTGCTCTCTTAGAATCACTCCAGAAGTACCACCAATAATCCTCTAATAGCCTCTGTTGTGTCTAGTGACCTCTGTAGACTGGATAGTGATAATGAGGTATCTATCCTAGGACTCGAACTCTCATCAAGAGCCAAACTTGATGATTGTGAAGTAGCCTCATAATCACTGTATCATCGCTATCCCGTTGATTTTGATGATAAAGAGCAATTCTGTAATCCTCCATTGAGCTTTGATGGCGGGCTTCCTTATCCACTGCCTTCATACTCTTCTGTAACCTGTTGCCTCCACTCGGCTATTGCTTAAGAACTGACCGCTCCAAAACTCACACCACCTCTCCAAATTCCACAACAATTGTCACCTCGACCAACCAATCCAGACCACCAGGGCACTGCCAGCACCATCATTCCCATCTACCCTTGTACCACTAACAGTACCTGTGCCTCAACTGCCTCCTGAGCGAACGCCTAAATGTCCACATTTTGCCCCCAAAGTCATGGAATCAAATCATCTTTCTGACTCTGACATGGTTAAGAAGTTGACATCCATTATCTGATATAGACGTCTATCCGCAGATTCCTTAACTTAGAATATCTCCGGTGTCAGACTGGATCCGGAAAACTTCCACGGATATGACGTCAGCGAAGCCATAAATGCCCCTCCCTGCGCCCTGACGTCTGTTTTCTTCTTTTCTGAGTCCCAGCACGGCTCCTGAAAAACCAGCAGTGCCTTGGCCTGTTTTTTGGGCCTTCTCGACACCCTCGGTGTTGTGGGAACTGTGTGCAATGCCTTCTGGCTTTAAGGCTTGCGAAGCCTGCGCGCGTCAGATGTCTGACACTGACCCGCACCGTATCTGTATGTGGTACCTCGGCGTGCACCACGACTCCTAAGAGTGCAACACCTGTCAGCGGATGAAACCCAAGTCCCTGAGAGAGCGCCATATGAAACTGCTGGCCGCACGGATGTCCGGTCCAGCTTCCTCCCGTCGCCTCTCTTCCTCTCTGGATCAGGCTCGTTCCCTAGGTCACTCCCGCGCCCGCTATGTAAAAACAGGTAAGCGTAAGCACAGGCATCGCCTGTGGAGGCCTTCCTCCAATGTCCGTGCCGCTGCCGGACATTCCTCTCGCTCTGTGCTATGTACGGGCGCACAGCAGCAACATCCTCCGTACCCTCCCTTTCCCAGAGTTGGTGCAACCCGTGCCCAAATGGAGGCCTATTCTAAGGCACTCCAGGCTTGCTATGAGTCGCCCCCTCTCCCTGGTGCGCCTTTGGAGTTCCACAGAGGTAGCAGGCACTCGTGGAACCTTCTCCCGGTTGAACTCAGGAAGGAAACAAACCTATTGCTGTTCAGGAAAAAGCTGAAGACAGTGCTTTTTGCGGAGGCGTTGGGACCCCTGTGATCTGCTCTTTTCACCTACTGATGTTGTGTATTCGCTGATAGCGCTTAGATACCCCTGGGTGATATAGCGCTTTATAAACTCATAATAACATAACTCATGCCGGGTCCTTGTCTGCGGACGTTTCCCCGGCACCAGCTGGGTGCGTCTATTCCGGAGCAGACGCGACGCCAATGAGCCTGTGCCCTGAGCACAGACCACCCCGTCAGTCAGCGCATATCCCTGAGCGGCTTCCTGCCCTGACGTCAGAGGCAGCGCCACCCTGCTCAAGTCGCATACTACCCCAGGCTCAACGCCGGGCACTGCACCTTGTGCTTCCTCGAGGCAGTTTACAGAGGGATCGACGTCGGGAGGCATCCCTGTCGAGTCCCCTGTGGAGGTCGTCGACGTCCTTGCGACTCCAACGCGGCGTCGATCGACGCCGGTACCTACGTTGATTACTCTTCCCTTGGTTGAGGTTGTTGCTCCTCCCGACTCCTCGGACGGCGATAGGTCTACTACGCGGCGTCAGTCGACACCAGTACTAGCGATTACGCCTCCTCCTTTACAACATGCTTCCCCGGACTCTCCAGATCAAGGTCCCATGGTGCAAGTACCCAGTGTTGCCTGGCCTTCGGGTCAGTCTCCGGCGCCTCCACTCCTAATGTCTAGTGGCCGGATTAGTCTTTCCACCGTCGGTTTGTTATTACCTACGCGAATGATGACTAAATCTAGTGCTGCCTTCACGCTCTCTATTCATGGCGGTACAAAAGGGGGTGGTGATGGACGGAGCATCTGAACCAATCAAACACTCACACCCAGTCAACAGATTTGGGTTTAATCCATCACCGTTCTATAGCCCCCTCTGCCACCCCAGTTTAGACTTGGCCATATGCAAATCAGTCTGACACTGTGCCTCATGGGAACAGTCCAGCCCGAACTGCCAAGCCATGCCTTCCCTGGTCCGGAAACAAGCTTCCTAGGACCGGTTTCTGGCTTTACAGCCGTCTTCAGCCAGGCTTGCTTGAATCCAGTGGCAAAGTGAGCAAGGGCAGAGTGGGCTAAAGAACGGTGATGGATTAAACCCAGATCTGTTGACTGGGTGTGAGTGTTTGATTTGTTCAGATGCTCCGTCTATCACCACCCCCTTTTGTACCGCTCTATTCATGGGGCGGCTGCTGTCCTCAGCTTTCAGCCTCCTGTAGTGCCTCTACTTTCCGATCCTTTGATGGATCTGCTCCACTTGGAGCCTATTGAGGTAGAGCCTTTGCTGCCCTTTGCGGGCTCTTTATTTGACATCCTGTGTGGCACTTGGCCAAGGCCCTCTTCTGGTGAGCCTGTTGATCGAGCTATTGCTCTTAGGCACCGCCCTGCTCCGGGTGATCCTCTTTGCCTGTCTCTTCTCCCAGCCTAGCCTAGTTGTTCATACTGCTTTAAATTTACAGTCTTCACCCATGATGCAGTTACTACCTTCCACCAGGGAATCTAGGTGACGATTGTAGTCGCCAGCTTTTCGCCTCTTCCAGAGCAGGAATCCGGGCATTAAATACGGCCTGTGTTTTTGCACGTGCATCCTCAACTCTTTGGAACTCAATTGAGAACCTTTTCCCTTCTGTTCCAGAAGAACCTCGAGCAGAATTGCTTTGTCTTCTGCTGCATGGCAGGGGATTGCCACAATTCTCCCTTACGACTTCCTTTGATGCAACTGACTCTATGGGACTGGTTCTTGCTCGCGCTGTGGCTTTACGCCGCCATGCTTGGCTGCGCGACAGTCGCTTCCCAGATCATATTCGAGATGCCCTCAGAGTTTTGCCGTTCAATGGGGTGGATCTTTTTGACCGCCATGCAGATTCGGCAGACTCCCGTCTCTTGTCGGGGTTGCAGTGATTTTGGTGCCAACCTCTGCACAGGTTGGTTATAGTGCCTGGTTGGTGTTCATGGCTGCTTAGCCATCTCTGTTCGTTCAGTACAGCTGTTTGGCTGATTCTCTTGTTTTTCAATCCTCTGACTGTGTGCTTAGCCCAAGAGGACACCCCTACAGGGGATGAGCCTTACTCTATGTGGGGTATTTGCTGGCATTGAGTTTGGCCTTTGCCTTGGTACGCTTCTATGGAGTTTTTTCTGTGGACATCCTGCTGGGAGTCACTTGTCTGTTCTATAATGCTCCTTGCATAGCGTTGCTTTATTGCCTGTCTAAGTTGATCTGTCTGCATCAGAACCTAGCATACGTTTGTGCCGTGCCATATCTATCCAGCAGGCCTGGCACAACACCTTGTTGTCGCAAGTTTTTTCCCAACTAACACCCTATTTGCCGCTCCGCGGCCTGTTATTATTGTTTTTTTTTTTTAAATTATTGAGACAGATTTGGGCCTGCTGCCCTTTCTGGGTTTGTCTTCCAATGCAGTGGTTTAGCAGCTGTTCTCTTCTGTGTGTGGTCGTGGCCTCCTTCTGTCCATTATCCTACCACAATTTCCATATTCCCTACTGTTTCCGTAAGGGTGTTTATACGCCTTGCCTTACATTCACACTGTGAACTCTGAAGGGGCGTGTTTTCTTTACAATACTCCGTTCTTGGGGTCCGGGACATTTCCATTTCTCCTTACTATTTCCACTATCGTGTCTAGTGCTTCTAGCTTGCCTGAGGTCATTGTTACTCCTGGGTAAGGGGCAATTGTTACTTACTGCCCTAGGTTCTGTCCTATCCAGTTTCCAAGTGTCGGCGGATAATTTTAGTGTACCCTAGACGCTTTTTGTGTTCCGCTTCCTGTTTCAGCATTTTTCTTCCTACTCGATATCTGTTCTGCATTCTTATCAGCGGATCCATGCAGGCTGTTCCTTCATACAGTGTCCATGGTCTCTGGCCTGTTCTGCTTGTGCCCAACTGGCTGATTGGTGCCCTTTTTGGGCTGTAACCTTCTTGCTGTTGTGCGCACCTAAACTGTTCACACTGGTCTACTTCAGGTATGAGCTTATTCGTGTGGTTCCAGTGTCCACACGGTATGCATAGGTACCTTCCGGTATGCTTCAGTGCCTTCCGGTCTTCGCTCTTGTTTTTGGGCTCTTGACTACTGGTCTTCGACTCTTTAACATGTTGTCACAGACCGTTTAAGTCCTGGTGTGTATTGTGCTTTCGTGCTGCTAACGCCTTCTGGCCCTAGATTGGCATCCTGCCAATACTGTCTCTTGTGTCTTGCTGATGCAGGTTTCAACAGCGTTCCTTTTCGCTGTTGTACACATTGGGCCGGTGTGTGTTGTCTGTCATACCGGTTGCCGTCTCTCAAAGCTTTTCTGATGTCGGCGGCTCTCTCAAGCCTTCTGTTCAGTTCCGCTTTTGCGAACTCGTATCCTCCATTTTTACCCCAGCATGTCTAGTGTATGGGTTCTTCTACATGCTGACGTTTGCTGGGTGAGAGCCAGCCTCTTGGCACTATTGCTCCACCTGCCTTGCAGACGTAGGTTTCATAGTGCTTTTTTCCATGGTTCATCTTCTTTTCCCAAGTAATGGACTTTCACTTCGCCTCAGGCATTCTGGCTCTGTGTTTTCCTTTTACAAACCCTGTATACACAATGGAGTTTTTTCGCGCTGTTTTTGACAGCTTCTGGTGCGAGGACCTTTTCAGGTTGCGGCTTTCTATGCTCTCCTCCCTTGGGGTGGCCAGCCCTTTTGCGGGGTGACATTCTACCATCTCTCCAACACAAACTGTTTTGTTCTGTTTCTCTGTTCCATTCCGCCCATTCTCAAGATTAGGTGGTATGTTAATAGTTCATGTGTTCTTTCCGGTCCCCGTCCTGGATTGTACAGTGGGATATCTATTCACATTTTTCCCCACTGTCCCGCTCCCCCCCTGCCCCCCCCTACCCCTCCCACCCACCCACCCACCCACCCATCCCTCCCTCTTCTCCCTTGCCTTGTGTTTTTGGCCATCCCTGCTGCCTTTTGCTTCAGATCTATTGGCTCTATGCATTTATAGGTATTTTCTTGGGGTTGCAACTTCTCTTTCTGGTGACGTCGTGTGGTGAGCTATCCTTAAATCTTGTGTTCCGGACTTGTTCTGCTTCACGGTTTTACTTCTGGATGCGGACTTCTGTCCTCTGCCAGGCATTTTTTTCCCCACATCCTTGTCTCCCTTACCGTTGACTTAGCCTTCGCTCATGTTGGGCTGCTTCCAGAGCGCTGCTCTGTCTCACCTGTCAATTTCTATCACATTTTTCATAATTTTTGCACACTGTTCCCATATTCTCAGTTTTTGGTGGTCGCTTCACGTTCTAACGTGGAAAAGTTTCTCTGACGAAAACGGACGTCAGCATGCAGTGAGGAGCATATATGGCTCCGCTGACGTCATATCCGTGGACGACGTCAGGGCGGAGTCTGGTGGCGCCGCCTCCCAGCGCGCAGAGGTGCTGCTGCAGAAAGTTTTCCAGATCCAGTCTGACGCCTGGGGATATTCTAAGTTAATGAATCTGCGGCTAGACTATGTCTATGCCAGATACATCGTTACCGAAGGTAAGTAACTTGTCCGTTATAACCAGAACGTTGTTCTGCCTGATGATGTAGCGCTATGAATGCCAAGAAAGTCATAGGTCCACAAAGTGTGAAGCCTTTACTTCAGTGATGTTTATCGATTCCACTGCCTCCTAGAGATGGATGTTTCAGTCGTTCATCTTGCCTGTTTCTTGTGTAGTGAAAAAAACGTTCTTTTCAGGGGCAATGGGAACAACTGCCTTATTCAATCTTGACAAAAAAGCATAAACCCACAGATTTTGCTGTGCTTGCTTGCTCAGCTATGACAATACTGCTGCCTAGCATTGATCTCTAAATCCCTCGCTACTTGCTCTCATACCACCAGATAAAGGCAGTCGCATTGAAAGATAGCGGCCCTTGCTTCTGTACACTCAAGATCGTGAATGTTAAT
This sequence comes from Lissotriton vulgaris, assembly GCF_964263255.1. Classification (NCBI taxonomy): domain Eukaryota; kingdom Metazoa; phylum Chordata; class Amphibia; order Caudata; family Salamandridae; genus Lissotriton; species Lissotriton vulgaris. The sequence goes on from NC_141685.1 coordinate 534,895,802, forward strand.
GCTATTATAAATTGTTCAAACAAGCTACTCCCAGCTTTTCATTCCAGCCCCACCTTTTTATTAACTCAGATCAAAAATATTTTTGGCAGACTACTCAGCAATTTTGCTGCAAGAAGTCAATCTCCTACTGGCAAAATGGCACTGTGAGAAGTGCCATCTTTCTTGCATGGTATGCCCCCACTTTTTGCTGAATTGCTAATGTGCTTTGACTGAGTGTGCCCTGGGCTCCTGCCAATTAGGTGACAAGGGCCTGTGTTCCTTCCCTAAACCTGTGTTGAACTTAAACCCAAATGGCATCTCTGGCCACATGTCAGCCCCTAGTAAATGGTACACCGGGCATTGTGACCAGAGAAGACCCCTAAGGGCCGCAGCACTTACTGTGCCACTCTTAGGGGCCCTGTACCCGGACACGCACACACTGCCTTTGCAGGCTGAGTGTCCTGGTGCAGAACTAAACAAAGATTCGACATGGCACCCATCCCTGTGTGCCATCCCCACAAACACACTGCCCTGGCATACATCAGTCACCCCTCTAGATGGGTGCACTATGCCAGTGGTGAGGGCACAGGTGCATGCGCCCTGTGCCCCTACAGTACCGAGGGCCATTCCTTGGCACTGTAAGTGCAGTGATGCCATTAAGAGTATTTGGTGCTGGGAGGTTGTCATCACGAACTCCACAGCACCATTATGGCAACACTGAAGACTGAGAAGTTTGATATCAAACTTCTCAGCACATTAAACTCACACTGATGCCAGTGTGGGATTTAATGTAAAATGCACTACAGAGGGCATCTTGGAGATGCCCCCTGAAACGTAACCTACAATCAACGTCTGGTCTGAGAGGCAGCCTAGGCTGCCACACACCAGACAAGTTGCTGGACCCCTGGGTAGAGAGCCCTCTGCTCTCCTGGGCCTGCAGCAATGCACATTCTGGGCGAGGTGCTAGGTCTCCTCCCCCAGGATGGGCAGGGGAAGCTTCAAAGGCATGCCGCCTTTGTGAGCTTCTCCAGGCCACTTGCTGTACTCAGCAACTGTCCCCAGCAACTGTCCCCCACCGGTTCTGACCCCCACTCTGGCGGGAAGACAGGCGGGAAACCCTAAGTGAGGAAAGGGAGTGTGCCAGGCACTGCCAACCCCATAGGTGGGGGAGGCGAGGTGAAGCACAACTCCCGGCTCCAGCATCTTGAGGATGGGGAGCCCTGCCCAATCAGAGATAGGCGCCTGCCCCCCTCCCACAGGAGAGGAGCAGGATAGGGGGTGTACTCACCCCAGGACAGGGACCCATTGGTCCCTGCCCTTACCCTACCTGTAACGCCCCAATTTGAGTATATAGGGGCACCCTGAACCTTCCTTCCTCAGATACCGATTTGAAATCAAGAAAGAAGAACAAGAAGGACGACCTGCCGTACAGCTGCTAATAAGAGGACAACACCATCTGACTTGGCCCCAGCCCTACCGTCCTGTTGATCCTTGAACATGCTCTTGTTAAACCCCTGCGTCTCCTGCGGACAGCAACCTCGAAAACCCCGGATTACCTACCTCCCTTGCTCAACTAAAAGACTGGGACTCCCATGAGCAGTGGTTATGCTCAAAAAGCAACACTGCTGGTGCCAGCTAGGACCCGCAAATCCAGCCCACTCTGCACCCGCCGAGCCCGGCCTGTGCCAGAGTGGACAAACACCCTGAGGACTTCCCCCCCCCCGGCGATTGTGACCTGAAATCCAGTGCCCAAGGACCCTCCTCGATGACCCAGATGACGTCTGCAGCCTCACAACCAGGGACCTCTCCAACCCTGACCAGCTGAGGGTAAGATTTCCCGACGTCAAAAGACACCACTGCAGCCCCACGGCCCTTTGTGCCCAACTCCTTGGTGCCTACCTATCCTCCAAGATCGCAACTTACCTCTCGAAGTGTTGGTCGCTCCAGAAGAATCTCCGTCCCCGAGCCTGCAGCTTTTGTTCATCTTCCAAGTCTTCAATTGAATTACATTGAGCGCCCGACGGCTCAAAAGCACCCTGCACCCAGCTGCCCGAGTGCCCCTGACAGTGCAACCTTTGTCCTAATCTACTTCCCCATTTGCCCTGAGCAAGTGAGCAGGAGCCCAGCTCCCACAGCTGTGCAGCCTGCTTGCCAGCAGCCACCAACCAAAGGCCCCCTGCCTCCCATAGGATAACATTAGGCCTAACTGGTAAAATACCATCACTCCGCATTTTTTACTCCGCATACTTTCACTCCTCATACCATTAGTACGCAGGTACCTTTACTCCGCATTTTTTCATACCGCATGCCTTTATATATTATATGCTTTTATCTCGCATGCTTTTATGACGAAAATCATTGTAAAAGCATGATTGGTAAAAGTATATGTTTTAAGGTAAGTATATGGGTTTTTATTTGGGTTCAGGGGTATTTTAAGGGTGGGTTTGGGTTATGGGGTGCAGGGGTATTTAAGGGTTAAGGGGTACAGGGGTATTTTTAGGGTTCAGGGGTAGGTTTGCGTTTTGGGGTACATGGGTATTTTTAGGGTTCAGGGGTAGGTTTGCGTTTTGGGGTACAGGGGTATTTTTAGGGTTCAGGGTAGGTTTGCGTTTTGGGGTACAGGGGTATTTTTAGGGTTCAGGGGTTTTGTGTTTTGGGGTACAGGGGTATTTTTAGGGTTCAGGGGTTGTTTTGGGGAACAGGGGTATTTTTAGGGTTCAGGGGTTGTTTTGGGTTTTGGGGTACAGGTGTATTTTTAGGGTTCAGGGGTTGTTTGGGGTTTTGGGATACAGGGGTATTTTTAGGGTTCAGAGGTTGTTTTGGGTTTTGGGGTACAGGGGTATTTTTAGGGTTCAGGGGTTGTTTTGGGTTTTGGGGTACAGGGGTATTTTTAGGGTTCAGGGGTTGTTTTGGGTTTTGGGGTACAGGGGTATTTTTAGAGTTCAAGGGTTGTTTTGGGTTTTGGGGTACAGGGGTATTTTAGGGTTCAGAGGTTGTTTTGGGTTTTGGGGTACAGGGGTATTTTTAGGGTTCAGGGGTTGTTTTGGGGTTTGGGGTACAGGGGTATTTTTAGAGTTCAGGGTTTGTTTTGGGTTTTGGGGTACAGGGGTATTTTTAGGGTTCAGGGGTTGTTTTGAGTTTTGGGGTACAGGGGTATTTTTAGGGTTCAGGGGTTTTGGGTTTTGGGGTACAGGGGTATTTTTAGAGTTCAGAGGTTGTTTTGGGTTTTGGGGTACAGGGGTATTTTTAGGGTTCAGGGGTTGTTTTGGGGTACAGGGGTATTTTTGGGGTTCAGGGGTAGGTTTGGGTTTTGGGGTACAGGGGTATTTTTAGGGTTCAGGGATTGTTTTGGGTTTTGGGGTACAGGGGTATTTTTGGGGTTCAGGGGTAGGTTTGGGTTTTGGGGTACAGGGGTATTTTTAGGGTTCAGGGATTGTTTTGGGTTTTGGGGTACAGGGGTATTTTTAGAGTTCAGGGGTTGTTTTGGGGTACAGGGGTATTTTTGGGGTTCAGGGGTTGTTTTGGGTTTTGGGGTACAGGTGTATTTTTAGGGTTCAGGGGTTGTTTTGGGTTTTGGGGTACAGGGGTATTTTTAGGGTTCAGGGGTTTTGGGTTTTGGGGTACAGGGGTATTTTTTAGAGTTCAGGGGTTGTTTTGGGTTTTGGGGTACAGGGGTATTTTTAGAGTTCAGAGGTTGTTTTGGGTTTTGGGGTACAGGGGTATTTTTGGGGTTCAGGGGTTGTTTTGGGGTACAGGGGTATTTTTGGGGTTCAGGGGTAGGTTTGGGTTTTGGGGTACAGGGGTATTTTTAGGGTTCAGGGATTGTTTTGGGTTTTGGGGTACAGGGTTTTTTTTGGGGTTCAGGGGTTGTTTTGGGTTTTGGGGTACAGGGGAATTTTTAGGGTTCAGGGGTTGTTTTGGGTTTTGGGGTACAGGGGTATTTTTAGGGTTGTTTGGGGTTTTGGGGTACAGGGGTATTTTTAGGGTTCAGGGGTATGTTTGGGTTTTGGGGTACAGGGGTATTTTTAGGGTTAGGATGGGTTAGTGTTTAAGGGTGCTGGGGTATTTAAAGGGACTAGGGTGGAATTCGTTTTTAGGGTTTATATATATATATATATATATATATATATATATAGTGTGTGTGTGTGTATTATTAATATAGTTCTAAATATAATGTAATTTTAAAGACTTAATTCTTCATTTTATTTAAAAATTATATATATATGTGTGTGGATATATATATATATATATATATATCTTTAAAGATAAAGTACTTTTACAAAGTATATGACTTCACCACACATGCATTTACGTTATAATTGCATGCAGAGTGAAGTCATATGCGTTGTGAAAATTTGCGGAATCATGGCTTGAGGAGTAATGGTTTTTGCGGACTTAAAAATGTGGAGTGATGGTATGCGGGATTTTTTTTTGCGGAATGGAAAGATATATTCGGCCTAACTACCTCTGCACATGGCTGCGCCTGTGCTGCTGAGGGTGTACCAACTTTTCCTACCTGACCCTGGGAGACCCCTGAGTTTATGCCCAGAACCTTAACTCTGCCAGTCGAGTACTTACCCAAAAGTAGATAACTCACTTTTCTTCCATAGTGTAACATTGGCCGATTTCACTTGGAAATTCTTCTAAGTAAGGAGTTTTGAAACTTTAAAATGTTCATCTAAAAGTAGCTGAACAACAAATTATTATCAACAACTGTTATCAGGAGAGAGCCCAGTGCTGCATCTTTTAGCCCAGCACTGACCCTGAAAAGTAATTTTAACCGTACTTACCAGTAACTTGAATTTCCTTCCATAGGAATCCGTTATCTGGTTTTCACCAGAAAAGTTTGTTGATTTTCTAAAAATTACAAGTATTCCTTGAATATCGCCTGTATAACTTAAACGCATTGTTTCAATTGTTTATAGGAGATACATCAGTGCTGGATTCAGGATCCAACACAGAGTAAGAAAAAATAACAATAACATTACTTGCCTGCAAAGTGAATTTCCTCTCATAGGATAACATTGGTGATTCTTTGTGAAAAAGTTTCGAAGTGTCAACTTTTAAAATACAATAATATTCCTTTAAAATCACTACTGTAACCAATAAGCTTTAACATAACTGTTTACAGGAGATGTCCCAGGACTGAATTTAGGATCCAGCCCTGTGGGTAAAAAAGTAACCTATAAAGTAACTAATTGCATTTATCTAGAAATTCAATTGGGCTCAATGTTGCATTGTGTTTGAAATTGTGTTGCCTATTGCAGCAACTGTAACTATTGTAATCAAAAAGTCTATTGCCTATTTGAAAAGTATTTAACTAAAGTAACTCATTCTGAGAAAGTATATTTTGATACCTTGTTGGTTCTAAAATAAAAACAACTATATATTTTGATACAAAACAATAGGCCTAGAGTTCAGTTCTTGAGTGTGAGACCATTTGCTGAATGAGTGTGTACAACAAATGCTTTACACTGTTCTCTGATACTGCCTTACTGCTCAATCAAGCTACCAAACCAGAGTAAGGTTATATCTAACTTTAGCCTTTGCCAAACCTCTGGGGACTGTGGACTCTGTCCACATTGTACCTTACTTTGGTCCAGTATATACAGAGACACTTTCTTACAGGCACCATCTATGAGTTGCTATACTCTTGAGAGGGGCTATGATTGCGATTTGCACTTCTTCCTTTCCTTGTCCCAAAGCAGGAGAGAGGCATCTGGTCTGTTCTGGACCTCCAGCCCATGACTGCCTTTCTGAACAATGAAAATGCTCACTCTGGCCAATATCCACTCTCCTCTGGATCCCAGGGACTAGATGTTGTTTCTGGCCTTGCAGGACATATTTTTCATATACTTGTTCTGCAGTCCCACAGATAGTCCGCGTTGGGGTCCGGACATTTCCTGTAGCCATGCAGTCCTTTGGCCTTAGCTCAGCCCTTTAGGTATTCACAAGTGTGATGGTGGTGGTTGTGGCCTATCTTCAGAAGTGGGGGATACATGTATATGTGTACCTTGACAGCTGGCTGCTGAAGACGTGCTTGCCACTGTCTGGTCCAGACCACCGGACTGCAAACGGGCTCTTGATCTTGTTGGGGATTTCCCTCATTGAGCCGACATTCCATCTGAGTCCCATGCAGAGAATTTCCTTCAAATTACCTGTCCTGGATACTGTAGCCTTTTAGGCCTTTCCAACACCACAAGGAGTCTGGGACATTCAGGATATGATAGTGACATTTCTGGCTGAGCCCTGGGTGTCTGCGAGGATGGTTCTGAGGCTTCTTGATCCCCTGGTCTTGTGCTCCTCATCCTGTATGTCCGGATGGCACATGCAGAACCTGCAGTGGAACCTAGCTGCAGCATAAGTGCTGCATCTCCAACCCTTTCCAAATCTCACAAGAAACGCTTAAGACCTCCTCTGTGGTAGACCAGTGTCAACCGACCTGCGCCTGGCCTCTCCCTTTCCCAGCTACACTTTATGGTTATGAAAGACAAGTCAGTGCTGGGAATGTGCCTGTGTGTGGGGTTATCAGGGACAGATTCAGATCAGAGGACTCTATATCCACTAGAAAGAGTTTTTCTGAAATCAAGTAACTTATTCATTTTTCCATGTTGTTGCAATATTCTATCATTGCGTACGGTGATGTTTTCACTTATGTGCCCCAAAATTCTCTAACTGAAATCCTTTGCTATACTACAGAAGAATACAAATAGCATTTTTGTAGATGTATTAGTCAATTTACTTGGATACACGCATAATTTACATAGTTTTTATTCTATTTTGCTTTTCTTATAGGAAGTCACTGCAGTTGGCTCGGCAACTTAAGGATCGAGCTATGGAAGCTCAAAGTTGTTACAGCCTGGGGAACACTTACACACTGCTTCAAGACTATGAAAATGCTATTGAGTATCATTTGAAACATCTAATGATTGCTCAGGAGCTCAAAGACAGGTAAGAGCCAATTCTGTAATATTAAATATATTTTATTGCAAATACATTTTGAGGGAATTCTGCACATTAACCTTCTTGTACTGTAAGAGAAGTAGTATTACAAATATTTTATTCAAATGCGGTTTAGTCCAGATTTCAAAAACTCATAAGAACAGCCATATTACTATACAAAATACATTATGGCATGATTAAAATAAATTATCATTCAATAATAAAAAAAAACTAAAATATATAATCTTCCCTAAGTTTGCTTTGGACTCATCAGATAACTAGTAGATTTTTTTAGATTTGTTTTTTTAACTGGCTAAATATATAATCAAGATTACAAAGAAGCAGTTCACTAAAATGCACTAATTCCATGATCTAATCTCATTTTAGCAATTCGTTAAAATCGATAAATAATGAGTCCATCAGATCTTGATTACATCACAGTAGCCTTTAACCCCTTCGCTGCGGCGGCTATTCCGCCGCAGCGCTAAGGGGGTGGGGCGGCCGCGCGGCGGTTTCGTGCTTGTGACGGAACCGCTCTCGCGGGTGAGCTATGCTTGCGACGGAACGGTTCCGTCACAGCCCAGCCCGCTCATCAGAATGCTCAGCGCAGGTGCGGAATTCGTGCCGGGCAGGCGCGGCGAGCGGGCCGTGACTGAACCGTTCCATCACCAGCACAGCCCACCCGTGGCTCGTGACGGAACCATAAGTGTGCCGTGTATGCCCAGACATGGGTCCTGGGCTCACTATGCCATTGGATTCTAGTTATCCTTGCTGATGAGGGGTGAAACCCCGAAACCGGTCCTATGATGCTTGTTTTCGGTCCAGGGAGGACCGGGCTTGGCAGCTCGGGCTGGACTGTTCCCATGAGGCACAGGGCCAAGACTGATTTGCATATGCCAGGTCTAAACTATGGTAGCATGGTGAGCAAAAGAATGATGGATTTACCCAGATCTCTTGACTGGGGGTGAATGTTTTGATTTGTTCTGCATTCCTTCCATCAATTGTGTGTCTTTTGCTTTCTCGCAGGAAGTGAAATGTGGCACAAGCCCATTGTCATTGTTGCTAAAGTAGCCCCAAGGAGCTAGTCCCCTTGGAGATGGAAGCTATTTTGGTTGGGGAGTCCATAGTAGAAGATATCAAACTTGCTGCCAATGCTTTACATTTCACCCAGAGTCCAAAAAGTCTTACGAGGCAGAATACAGACCAAAGGAAAACCCCATGGGAGTTGGGTCACAAAGGAAATTGCTTGGTAGACAAATATACGTAAGTGGAGGAATTCGCTGAAACATCATGCAGATGCTTTTGAACAGACCTGTTTGTACATCGGTCAGTACTCAAAATCAGACCACCTCTTGCAAATGCAATCTTTGTACATGAGCGCCCTAATAGAGTAATCAGTGGTTGGTAGTTAGCGTACAAAGAAAAATAGCTGCAGGGTCCACTTGTGCGAGAACTGCTGTCTCCAGTCAAGCTGTAAAGGAAATAATTTTTTTGCATAGATAACACTTGGCTTTGCCATTGCCTGGAAGGGTAGCATGTGGTGTACAAAGTACTATATAAATAAATATAATTAATGTTTGTTTAAATATTGTGTATTATATTTTGCACTGTATTCCACAAGTTATGAAAAATATTTAAACAGCCGCATATTAGTCTCAATATAATGTTTTTCTTAAATTCTGTAATTAATTTTTTAATTTGTCAGTCTTCAAATTAATTGTATTTTGTTTCATACTCAGTGTGTCAATCATAGCATGTCTTTAACTTATAAATAATGCGTACAAACATGATCCTTGCCTTTAAATGTTAACACAGGTATCATAATATTTTACAAGACACTATAAGTAATCTCCATATGGCTGGTTCTAGTTGGAGTCAGAGCCAAAAAAGTTGGTGTAGTGTCTGCATGGCTGCAGAGATTTACATTATTTTAGAAAAAGTTTCAACAGGCAAAATAAATATGCTGAACAAATTTTCAAATCCCCACATTTGCTTTGCTGATGCTTGTGTGTGTGTATTTGTTTTTTCTGTCATCTTGTTGTGTTTAAACTGCATTCCAAACCAACATTACCTTTTCTGTATGCCATTAAGATTCATATTTTGTTGTGATGTGCATGAAAAATAGAAGGGCTTCTATGCCTGGGAAATGCCCTTACTATTGTCGTAAGATTATACACAATTATATTTTTTATTTGACAATTTTTGGGGAAGCAATTTTGCCGCCATGTTTAGACCTTTCCGGAGCAAGACCTATTTGCTTTGCCAGCGCATGGCTCTAGCAGATTGCAGTGTCTGAGTTAGAGTTTTATGAAACAAAGCCTTTAGTCCTTTTGATTGTCAAAAATAGTGTTGCAACACAGGCACAATCCCGCACTTGGATACATTTTTGATTTTACAGTACCTTTTTAGCCTTGTGAAGTTCCTTTGTAAGGTCGCTAAAGGATATGGGACTTAGTAAATTTTCAGTGCCTTTGTGCATCCGGTCTTTAATATGCTTCATCCTTTCCTATAGTGTCTTCCATTTTCGGTGTTTTTTCCCCAACCCGTGGTGTAAAACGTTTTGAGTGGGAAATACAAATTGTAATACATCATAACAATCCGTTAGTAATTTTTGCAATCCGTTCACCGTGGTCATAAGTGGACTTTCCACTTCGACAAACAAATAATGAATGTATTTGTATTGGCTTCACACTGCAAGAAGCCATTAACTCTTTAGATGTATACCCTCTTTTATCTAGTTGATGATGTATTAAAGTATTCCATAATTTCTGCTGTCCTTCAATTAAATCGCACCAGTTAATGTGATAATATTCCCGGAATAGGTGGGGAAGTGAATTGGCTGTGGAGGGTCACTATAATCTTCTGAATTGTTTACAGTTATCGGCAAAATCCACCAGATAACCATCACGTCTAAACATCATATACAGCTACATGTCTAATTTAGATTTTTGTTGCAGTTTAAAAGAAGTGATAAACTGTCGCAGATGCTTTGTCACGGGCGGCCATTGATAGAATATAGTTTGACCAATGGGATATTCTTATTTGTTTTTGCGTTGTCATTGTTAAGTGTGTTAATATCCTACTGTTGAATTTGAAAGGAACCATCATATTAATGTCGAGTGCTTTCAAAATACACAGAGATGGAAAGAATGGGTTCTTCTAGAAAATGCTTGGTGGTTAAAATTAGATTGACCATGGGCCTGTCATCTTGAAAACAAACTTGCAAAAATCTGTCAAATTATTTTATTTGTTCCCCTAGCTTTTTTCTTCAGTTTCCAGAAGTATTGTAGGAGTCCTATTTATCTGTTCTACTTCTTGTTGTGTTGTGCCAAACTCCGCCATTTTTTTGTCTCAAATGAGTTTATTATTCTTTTTTTTTTATTACAGACTTGGTGAAGGCAGAGCATGTTGGAGTTTAGGAAACACCTACACTGCATTAGGAAACCATGATCAAGCAATGCACTTTGCAGAAAAGCACTTGGATATCTCAAGAGAGGTATATGTCCGATAAAACAGTTCAGCATGAAATTTTAAAGCATATAAAAGCTGTGGTATTAATTATATGTCCTTAGCACATGTAATTTGGGAGTGTAATAGATTGCTTCTTCACATTTTATTTTCTTCTATGACAGTTAACTTAATATAGATATATAACCAAATTTAAAAGTGCTCACAGAGACTAAACATCTTCAAATAGTCTCATTGCTAGGTATATGTTTATAAAATGTGAGTTCTACGTTGATCTGACAATGCAATTCCTACTGCACTGTGGTGTTAGTATTCACCTGAATGTTTCCAAGAGATTATCACAAGTCTGCAAAAACAAGAACACTAGCTAAATTGATATGGTTGATTCTTATAATCCTAATTCCCTGACACAGCATCATGTAAACAGGAAGCAAGTAAAAAAAGAATTTAAAAGATGTGACTCTGTGATCTATACAACTCCTTAGGCATTGGATTAAAAAAAGTAGGTGGGATAAAAGGAAATCCAGGAAATGTTAATCAGAAATACACTTCTGGGCAAGATGGCGCCCGCGCAAGTGGATGCGTAAGCTGACCTCTCCACCCACCCCACAGGGAGAGCGATAGAGAAAGCACATTATCGGATCGGATTTAGAGGAGAAAGGGAAAAGAAAACCAGATTAACGGAACGGACATTGAAAGTCACTCACGTTTGTTTTGGCGTGTAAGCAGAGCTGGGAGAGCGCGTTGATGCTGGGCATTTTCTCGGCGTTCGTGGCTCGTTCTCTCCGGTACCGACGTGCTTGGTGGGCGGTCACTTTCGCAGCTGCCGGTGGTTTCCGCAAGCTGAGCAGCACCGTTACTCGGGAGGCAAGCAGAGAGCGTGGTGGACTAATCATGCCTCCGAAAGGAGCTCGAGCAAAGCAGCGTGTTCAAGAGGCACCCGGTGGTGACAGCGACCCGGAGGGAATCAATAAACTCGGAGAAGAGGACAAATGATGCCGGTAAGAGTCAAATTAGGGCAGACAACAGAATTATACCAGCAATTTTCGCTGTAGCTGAAGAAAAACGTTAGGGGCAAAATGCTACTCCACTGGTGCCTGTCAAACTCATGTCGACAGTGTGGAAGCTGAATTAGAGACTGCACTAGACTGAGACCGGGATTGAGGGTACAGAGAGTATCACAAACAACGTGGCATTGCAGGATAATGTACCCGTAGCGCCTGCAGCAACTGTAACTATTCGAACTGTATCAACTCCCACCCCGGGCTTAGCGCGAAGACACTCTCGGATCAATGATCCCTTAAGTATTGATAAACCTGAACTTGAGAGCGGGGGCAATCTAAAAAAAGAACATGTTTCACAGCAGTTATTCACGCAGATACAAGCGCAACCACAGCCTCAGTCACAGTTATCGTTAGTACCCCAGCTATCACAATCATCGGCAATTGATGGGGAGTCATGGGATTTTTATTCCCTCTCTGAGAACTCTGCTTCTTCTTGCGAAGATCTAACGGCGCAATATTCAAAGCAAATGCGCTTGGCCGACGAAAGTGATTTAGATTTAGATGATTCCACGGATTTTATTGAAGATAGCCCAGCAACAATACGCGAAAGGGGAGAATCACGGATGGAGGAAGGGGCTGTAGGCATGAATCAACCACAATCTGCTTACAATGGGGCAAAGGTATCTACGGAGGAGGACATTACTTTGACCACGATTTATCAAACAATTTTATCCCACATGGATTAAACGGAGCAGGAGAGCCAAAGAATACAGAACTCCTGTTGAAAGCTACAAAACTCAATAAGACGCCTTGCAAAATCGCAATCTGATTTTGGGGAAAGATTCACTGAGACTGAAACAATGATTTCTAACATTGAAGACGAACTTGCTCAACAGAAGGCTGCCACTGAGTTATTGACTACTAATAAAGATGGAAAATGTTGGACTTTAAAAAAGCGCGCTCGTCGCAATAATTTAAGGCTTATGCAGATCCCAGAAGGAAAAGAGGGACAGGACACTCGCAAATTTATTATAGAGTTATTTAAGCATGCATTCCCAGAAGTTAAAAAGTGGGACTGGGATAGAGAAATAGAGCGAGCGCACAGATATCCGTTTAACATTCGTTTACGCTTAGGGGTAACGGATTGTAGACCCAGGCCTTTTCTTATCGCATTCAATAGTTTTCTTGCTAGGGAGAATGTGTTCTTGAACACTCGGCCGAACAGGAAAAGAAGGGGGAATGGTTTTGAATTTTTTGCAACGCCCGATTATTGTAAATACACAATGGAGACCCGCTGGCAATTGCGTCAGCTGGTCACTCAATTTCAGAGCAAGGGCGCTCAAGCGTATATTATGAATTCCGCCAAACTTAAGGTCATACATAAAGAGAATACTCGTTTTTTTACTAATGTGGCTGCAGCAAAAGATTTTCTACACGCTATGTAGCCTATGTAAGCTAGGCAGGTTACATAGGGATAGTGGTTTGTTTTGTAACAAACGTTGAGTCAAATGTATTGCTTTCTCTTTTTGTGGCTATGGTCAAAGCATGTATGTATATTAGCATCCCTGTGGGGGATGGTAGGGGGTTTTGGGAAGCTTCACATCAACAGGACCATGAGTCCCAACGCCTTGGTAAGGGGGGGGGAGGCGGGACTTGGGGAGGAGAGTGGTTAGGGTGGTGGGGTTTGGAAGGTATGGGTAGCTTGGTGGGGAATTAAAGGAAAAAAAAAACACGGTACAAGACACAACACAAAAAAAATATTTGTTACGCAACTCTAAATTGTTCAAGGTATGTGGGAAGGATGTGTAACGTGTATTTCCGTCTTGGTTGTCATGACAAATTATAATGTCACGTAGCATCAAAATTTGCTCTTTAAACGTGTCGGGTCTCAATAATCTGAATAAAAGGAAAAGGGTTGTGTCAGAAATTCGTTATATACACCAGATATTTTATGTCTCCAGGAGACACATTTATCCTGGAGTAATAGACTTTTAGTAGCAGATTTAGGATACTCACTCATATGTGCTTCACTACAAACAACTATGACTCTGGGTGTGATGATATTATCCAAACCACGATTTTGTACAGCAGTCCGTAGTTTAACTGACAAATTTTGGGAGATGGGCTATTGCTGAATTAAAGGTCGATACCTCTCAATTCACTATATGTTCAATTTATGGATCAAATTTGGACGAAGCGGTGGTTTTGGAAGGGCTGAATATTGAATTAGCAACTTGGGCTACACCCTTGATAGTATGTGGCGACATGAATACTATGGAGCTAATAGGAGGACCGGAAAAATATAGTGGACGTAAACCCGAGTTGTTTAAAGCTCTTTATAATCTGGTACAGATCATGGCTAAGTTGATATTTGGAGTAATTTTCACCCGGCATTACCAGTGTATACTTACTACTCGTTTCCCCACAAGAAAATGGCCCGATTCGATTATTTTTTTTACCCCCCTGTCGCTATTAACTGGTGCCAATGTACAATTATTCCCAAAAATAACATCTGATCATGTCCCAATCTTAATAGAAATACCTGTTCTAAAGATTAATCATATACGTAGTGGTTTCACCTTTGATAGAAAACTATGTTTAGATGACCAATTTAAAACTCTTATATTAAATTGGATAATGCAATTCATTAATTTTAATCTGCATTGTGCCAACATTGATATAGTATGGGAGTCATTTAAAGCATGTTTCAGAGGTGAGGTATTGAGCTATGGCAATTACCATCAGAAAAAGTTAAGGGCTGAAATACGAGATCTTTATACTGCACTAAAGACTGCGGAGGAGAACCTAATAAAGGAAATTCAAAAGGTTAACAATCAAGTGCATATTGCAGAATTTGAGGACTTAGTGGCCCGTTGTCGGGCTAGGATATCGGGGATTTGGAGCAAAGAGATAGCTAGAAAGTATTTGGTACACAAACGACAATCTCATGAATATAGGGAGGCAATTGGGAGATCCCTGGCTTCACGTTTAAAGATGCAAGAAACTTCAAGATCTATTGTTAATTTAAAAGATAAGTATGGTAATTTACATCATGATCCAGATAAAATTTTGGATATTCTGCATCAATTTTACACAGAATTATACACGCAACAGAAAGTTGCGGGAGCAGATTTAGGGAGCTTCATACAACTAAGCAAAAGTGATAAGGAGTGGCTGGATAGCTCTTTCACTATAGAAGAATTCGAATTGGCCATTAAAAGTTTGGCGAATGGGAAGGCTGCAGGTCCTGACTACATTCCAGCAGAAGTTTATAAACTTTTTTTTGATCAGTTAAGATATATAATGCTTGATACCTTTAGGGCAGCACAACTTGGTAAAGCACCAAAATCATGGGATGATGCCACCATTGTTGTTTTTAGTAAAAAGGGTAAGCCTCTAGAGATGCAGAGTTCATATCGCCCGATTTCCCTACTCAACTGTGATAGTAGACTTTACTCAAAAATGTTATCTTATCGTATTTCTAAAGTTATTACTCCGCTAGTTTCCTTAAATAAACACGGATTTATTCCTAATAGAGGCACTGTTATACACATAAATAAAGTCATTACTTTATTTGATATCGCTCAAGCAGAAAAACGAGAATTAGCACTAATCTTACTAGACGCTGAGAAAGCGTTCGACCCCGTAGAGTGGCACTACTTATGGGAGATCATGCGCACAGAGCAGGTTTTGGAGAGAACTTTTTAACCGCAATCCAGGTGTTATATTCTGCTCCGAATGCAAGAATAGCTGCCATGGGTAGGAAATTGCCAATTATTAAAATTACAAGAGGGACTAGGCAAGGATGTCCTTACTCCCCGTTGCTTTTTGCTTTGTTTATTAATCCTTTCTTATGTGGACTATCCAATAGCCCACATATTAAACCATTTAATGTCCAAAATATTTTGCACAAAGTATTCGCATATGATATTGCAGTGGCGACGGTGAAGGCTTTATTGGAGATTGAGCAGCTAACCCACGAATTCGGTTTAGTCTCAGGATACAAATTAAACTCCTCAAAAACTCAAGTTTTATGTACAGGCAATATTCAAATCACCGACCCTATATGTATAAGAAGTAACGTACATGGGTATTATAATAAAGACATCCATGAAAGATATAGTAGATGCCAACTGGGCCTCCACACTATAAGCAATCGTTAGACAGATGAGGGCATTTAAAATGAACAATAATTGGAAGAGGGAACATTATTAAAATTAGTATCTTATCAAAAGCTTTATATCTATATAGAGCTATCCCTCTAGAGATTCCTTTAAACTACTTGCAACAGCTACAATCTATATGTGCAAGATTTCTTTGGGCCCCGGGGAAATCTCGTCGTGCGATGAGACTGATGACACTTCCTGTTGAAAGAGGAGGCCGAGATATTCCTGATTTTGTGTTCTATTTTTATGTATGCTTTTTGCAAAGAATGCGTCTACTATTAACTGGGGAGCAGGTAGAGGATATGGCTGAAGTACCATCTATATTTTATTTGCTTCTAGTGACTCAAGCTAGTCGTAGTTTATTTAAAGAACTTGAAGGCGATTACTACAAAAGAACACCTTTTAAAGTCTTGGAATCAGCTTTTAAAGTGTGGAGGAAGGTATCTAGCATAATAAAATTAGGGAAGCTTACATATTATACACCATTTAATGCGGATAAAATATTCCCTTCTGTATTTTGGGATCGGGTGGCCAGAGATTGGTCGTACAGGGGTATAACGCAAATCGGGGATATGTTTGAATCAAACGGGATTATAGCAACATATGAAAGCTTAGTATTAAAACACCAATTGACTAATACTTCTTTTTTCAAATATCTTCAAGTTCGGGATTTCTTAACCCGAAAGCATATTAAACTAGTCTCTAATCCATTAGTCGAGGCTATCCGATCTCGGAATTTTTGTTTTTTTATATAACATACTGCTGGATTAAAGATCTGATGACTTACAGAAGCATAATATATATATGCAGGCTCAGCTGGGGGAACCGGAATTGTTAATAGAGGATTCGATTTTGTTGTCCAAAGAATCTTTTTTGTCCGCTAACTTAAAGGCTCAATTCTTTAAGACTTTATTTAGATTATATTACACTCCAGAACAGATGCTTAAATGGAGCACACAATATGATGGTAAATGTTTCCGATGTGGGAGTGATAGTGCTGATAGCATACATATATTTTTTAGTTGTAGTAAATTGTATTCATTTTTGACAAGTATAGAAAAGTTTCTTACTGTGATTAATCATACTACTGTGAAGATTTCCCCAGCACTTATGTTATTAGGTATAGGGCAAAGTGTGGGCAACGGAACTGCTTTATATAAATATAGGCATTTTTTATTTGTAGCTATGACTGCAGCTCGTTTGTGCATTGCATCCGATTGGTTACAAGTGGAACCTCCAGCGTTTGAATTCTGATTCTGGCGAGCTAAACTATATAATCTTTATGAATTAGAATGGAGTCTATATGCCATAAAAGGGGTTAAAAAACGGAGACTTGGCATGTTAATTGGGGGGGGTAATCAATGAACATTTAGAGTCGTGATATATGGAATTGTTACTAGTGCAAATTGTGTTAACTTTACCCATATGATTTGTCAATTTTTGCTCTTGTGTTGTTAACTTGCTCCAACTGTGGAATAAAAAAAAAAGAAATACACTTCTGGTACCTCTCAAAAAGAGTGCGCTTGGCTTCGAGACAGCTGAGTCCTACAGGGATCTGCATTGCTCTAAACCGTTCCAACATCTGCCTGGGTCCCTGATCCAACAGCTTAAACAGCTTGCAACAACTAACGTGGGATGCCGCATGTATACTCCCGAATTGGCATCAGGCTAATCATTGAACCTGAGATCCATCAGCTCATTTGGGACTTTCTAATTTCCCTTCAACGGTGTACGAGTCAGAACTGACTGTTTGTGGACATTTCCAAGGCACAACCATCCAAGAACGTGAAGATCTACGTGGTAAAGCACAACAAGACTTCTTGCAGTTCCTGTTCCAGGTCGAAGTTGAGAGTGCAGACTTGCTTCCGTCTCTTTTTCCGAAGTCAGTCCCACGGTAGAGTTTCATCATAGTCGAAGTCTTCTGGTAAATCCAAGAAGGAACATTAGAGGTCCAGGGTGAACTCTGCCTCCTCCTGTCACTGTGCCTCTCCAGAAAAGGCACATAGACATCCTCATCTCTCACGATCTTGCTCCCATTTCACTGAGGAGCAGCTTCCATTTTTAGTCCCAGTGGGAGAGAGGTCATACCACGCATCTTTGGCATGCTTCCAGCTCTTTCTGGTACACTTTCGGGCTCTAAGGATCTGCTAGGTCTCCAGGTGGGTTAGTACACACAGAAGAAGGGGTGAGTGTACGGACTCACCTACCCCGAATCCCCAGTCAATACTTAGTACACCAGAAGGAGTAGGGAGTAATAAAATACATTTATATTGTGTGATGTGCTAATACTGCCCTCACTCACACAAATGTGTGACATGCTTCATCATTGGGCTGCTTATAAAACACCCCGGAGTAGCTAGGCACTGGGTGGAGCAATAGGGAGGGGGAAGACAATACAACACAAAAAGAAACAGTCATTTTACAGAGACTCAGAACGACGGTAGTGAAAGTGCAGTGTAATGCGAGTTAAAACTAGCTCAGAAGTGTTGCTGTGTCTAAGACTTTATTCCTGGACCTTCCGGCCAGGATTAGAAACGTGAAGGATGGAGGTGATTGGGGGATACTATGTGCTCCTAGCACCCCTCCTTTACTGCCAGGTGGTCAACATGTTTCGGCCGTAAGTGTATGCCCCATGTGTAGGGTCACGCCAGCCTTCTTCAGGACTCTACCTGTCCCAGTGTGCTGGTGCTCTCACCTCCAATTGAGATACTAGAGTACCTTCCAACGAGTTCCTTCTGTGTCGAGGAATTTCCTCTAGAAAGTTGTAGTAATAAGATATACCCCTCTTTCATTTTAGAACTGGCGGTGGGCAAGGGGAGACCCCCTATAGTCACACTTACTCTAAGGGTGGTGCTCCGCTGATGATGCTCGCATCCATCCGCCGTCGGCCAAAATTCTGCACAAGCCCCTCCGCTGAAGATGCTCGCATCCATCCGCCGTCTGCCAAAATTCTGCACAAGTCCCTTCGACTTCAACATCGGTATCAACGGCCCCAGAGGAAGGTATTGATTTCAGTGTCTAAATCTTAGCAAAACTCATCTCTGCCTCGACTGAGGTCCCTCCTGCTATCCACATTTATGTGCCCGATCTCCATTCAATCTAATTCTGACAGAACAATACTCCTTCCACAGAGCTTTACTTTGGTGCCCTGGCACCTTTTGGGTTAAGACTGATTAGAGTCTGACACCATCTGGAGATGACAATACTGATGATGGGAATGTGTTACCCTATACTACAACGGAGGCTGTTTGTATAAGGACTTTCTTCAGTCCCTTGAATGTCGACGCTGTAAGAGGAATCGCAACCCATTGTCTTATCCGACTCCAAGACAGTTTACTTCGACTCCGACATAGACCAAACCCAGATCTTGATTTGGCACAGCAAATACTCAGTCATTCAAACTTGGACACTGTTCCCCCCCAATATTTACATTCTATATCAATAGTCTCGGGGAAACCTTAGCTAAGGAATGTGTGGATCTGCCACGTGAAGGGACTAGGTTCATTGGGACTTTTCTGTATGCTGATGATGCGGTGCTTTTGTCCCACACTCCCCTTGGCCTGCAAAAACTCGTATCGAGCTTTGTCTCCTACATGACTAACTTGATTCTCTCTGTAAATATAAAAAAAACATATACCATGCGATGTTGTAAACCTAGTGTCAAGAGTAGAGATGTCTTTATTGACAATTGCAAACTTGATTGTACGGACTATTTCTCTCATCTAGGGATCGTTTTTGAGCAGAGGGCACATTGGTCTAAAGCTATCGAAACTAGACGGCTCCTATTCTGTAAAGCCATAGGTGCCTTATTAAACTTTGCTAAAAAAAATTGGGAGGGCGCCCAGTCCAAGAACTGATTGCAATTTACAAAACAAAATGTGTACCCATTGCTATATACAGGGCTGGTCTCTGGGCTTATGAAAGTATTGTGCCACTACAATTAGAGGTAAACAGGTTCCTGAGATATTTGTTAGCGGCACCCAAATGTACAGCAACATATATTAACTGAAAGAGACACGTTAGTGATAGATTCCTTACCTTAGAATATCCCCAGGCGTCAGACTGGATCTGGAAATTTTTGCGTAGCAATACCCCTGCGCGTCGGTAGGCGTCGTCCGCGGCTCTGCGTCCTTCGTCGGGGTCGTTAGTGCCGGAATGACGTCGCCGGAGTACTTAGGCGCCGCCCATGCGTGCTGACGTCAGTTCTTCTTTTTTCCAATGCAGCTAGCGCAGATCCGGAGAAGCTCTACCCCTAGTCATTTTTTGACTAAACTTTTTGATCTTTTTGATCATTTCTCTACTCGAGTCTTCGACTCCAACGGTGCCGGTAGGGATGCCTGGGTTCAAACCCTGCTCCAAGTGCGACCGACTGATGTTGGTTACCGACCGCCATTGCCGGTGCCTGAAGTGTTTAGGCCTCGACCACCGCACCTGCTCCGACTGCCGGGCCCTGACGTCTAAAGCTAGGCGGGAGCGGTCCCGCAAGCGACTCGAGCTCCGGCAGTCGGCCCGCGCCGTTCCAGGTCCCGGTCCCACGGGAGATCGAGGGACCGGTCGCGGGGTCGGAGTCATCGCAGCTCCGGGAGTGGACATCGGTCGTCAGGATCCAAGTCCTCAGGTAAGAGGCATGAGAGGTCGGAGAGACGTCATCGTTCCTCCGACACACCCCGACGCTCACACGATGCGGCCGGGGGTTCGGGTGACCCCACCCATGCGGCTCCGACTGAGTCGCAAGCGTCGCCGCCTGCCCCACACCTTCGGGTCCCTGGGCACGGCGCGTCGCCGGAGGAATGAGGTCCTTCCCTCCTCAGCCGGGTTCCGCGGCGCCTCTGGGCCCGACGGTCCTGGCTGGAGGCCCTAGCGGGTCGGGTGCTTCAGCCCCGACACAGTCGGGTGCCTTGGCCCCGACATCGCCAGCAACTTCGGTCCCGGCGCCGCAGGACCTCACCGGATCCGCTTCCGGATCCGGGTCTTCGCCGGTCGACCTCACCGGCGCCGGCCCTGTGGGTGTCGCCCCCGGCGCCCACTGTGGACACCGTCCCCAATCTTCCCTTCGCTCCGACTCTGGCGCCGGAACGGCGCCGCTGGGCGCCGCTTCCGACGGCCTTTGGATATTTTTATTTTCATGAGGAGGCCCGATCTGTTGCATCTGTTTTACAGGAGACGGGTGACGAGGGTGACTGGGAGGGGGCTGAGGACCCTCTGGCACTGGAGTGCCAGTCTCAAGAGGACTGGACATATGAGCTTGGGGAGGCCATTGGTATTGACACTTCGCCAGACACTGGATTTGTCTCCCCTCCCACCGTGGCTACAGAGGAGGGGAGGGGAGTGTAGTGTTGACGAGGGCGGCCAAGGCCTTAAACCTTGAGCTCCCCGTCATGGCCGTGAGGACTAACCTCCTCACTGAGGTACTCAAACCGCTCCAGTGAGCCTCTACTGCCGTTCAATGAGGCCTTGTGTGACGTTCTTGTGGGCACTTGGTCCAAGCCCGCCACAGGTCCGCCTGTGGATAGGAACGTGGCCAGACGCTACCGCCCGGCCCCGGGCGGCCCTTACTTTTTGTCCACCCATCCTACCCCAGAGAGCCTGGTTATCCAGGCCTCTACTTCCGATGACGACTGGTTGTTGAAGGCGGGCTCGCCCCAGACAGTCGTCAGCCACCTCCAGACTACGGCCGACCTCCTGCACTTGCTGGGGTTCTCCATCAACATGCCTAAGTCGCACCTGTGTCCCTCTCAGAAGCTCCTCTTTATCGGAGCGGTTCTAGACTCGGCGCAGTTTCGGGTTTATCCTCCCGAACAGCGGGTTCAGGATATTCAGGCTCTGATTCCGATCTTTCAGCCTTTATCCCGAGTCTCGGTCAGGTTGACGCTGCGGCTTCTGGGGTGATGGCCTCCTGCATTCTTCTGGTGCATCACCCCAGGTGGCGGATGCGGGCTCAGCAGTGGGACCTGAAGTTTCAGTGGGCCCAGCATCAGGGCAACTTGTCCGATCATGTCTTGATCTCGGAGGGCACTGCAAGACAGTTGCAGTGGTGGCTCACGGACCGCGATTGGGTCAGTGCCAGATACCTCTCCCTACCCCACCCGGAGCACGTGGTTGTGACGGACGTGTCCCTCCAGGGCTGGGGAGGCCACATGGGAGAGGCGGAGATCAGAGGCCTCTGGTCTCCAGCGGAGTCCCGGCTCCATATCAACCTTTTGGAGCTGCGGGCGATCCGACTAGCACTGAAGGCATTCCTCCCCTTTGTCCGGGGGAGTGTAGTGCAGGTGTTCACAGACAACACCACCGCCATGTGGTACTGCAACAAACAGGGCGGGGTGGGGTCATGGACCCTATGCCAGGAGGCTCTCCTCTTCTGGCAGTGGCTGGAACATCAGGGCGTGACCCTGGTGGTTCAACACCTGGCAGGTTCTCTGAATGCCAGGGCGGATGAACTCAGCCGTCGGTGCATGATGGATCATGAATGGCGTCTGAAGTCTGACGTGGCGCAAGGCCTCTTTCAGCAATGGGGAGAGCCTTGGTTAGATCTATTCGCCACAGAAGAGAACGCGCAATGTCATCAGTTCTGCGCGTTGGAATTTCCAAGGCGGCACTCACTCGGAGACGCTTTTCGTCGCGAGTGGAGTTACGATCTATTGTACGCCTTTCCGCCTATACCACTTCTGCCCAGAGTGCTGAAGACGATCAGGCGGGACTGGGCCCAGGTTATTCTTGTGGCTCCGGACTGGGCACGAAGATACTGGTATCCCGAGCTACTCAGCATGTCAGTCGATCCCCCGATTCGTCTGCCTCTTCGGGACGACCTTCTGTCGCAGCAGCAGGGGACGGTTCTGCACCCAAACCTGTCCAGTCTCCACCTACAAGCTTTGAGATTGAGCGGCGGCAGTTGAGGCCATTTGACTTGCCTCCCGAAGTCTGTGATGTCATTCTGGCAGCCAGGCGTCCCTCCACAAAGTCGGTATACGCCTGCAGGTGGAACAGATTTGTGGCATGGTGCACAGCAAAGGCTGTTGACCCACTCTCTGCACCCCTTTCTGAGGTTCTCCTCTTTCTTCTTTCTCTTGCCCAGCAGGGCTCTGCTCTGGGCACTATCAAAGGGTACCTTTCTGCCCTTTCCGCCTTCTTACGGCTACCTGATCAGCCTTCCTTGTTCAAGTCCCCCATTGTAAATAGGTTTTTGAAGGGCATCACACACAGGTTCCCTCCTGTTCCCTTCGTGATGCCCCAGTGGGACTTAAATCTTGTGCTTACTTACCTAATGTGTGCTCCCTCCATATCTGTCCTCTCCGTCTTCTTACTTTGAAGACAGCTTTCCTGGTGGCCATCACCTCTGCCAGGAGAGTGAGTGAGCTCCAGGCTCTTTCTTCTACACCTCCTTTCCTCTCTGTCCATCCGGACAAGGTTGTGTTGCGGATGAGACCCTCTTTCCTGCCCAAGGTTGTCACGGCCTTCCACATCGGGCAGTCCATTACCTTGCCCACCTTCTTTCCGCCTCCGCATCCCTCGAAAGAGGAAGAGAGGCTCCACCGTCTTGACCCAAAACGTGCCCTCTCTTATTATCTGGATCGCACATGCCAGTTCCGGGTGGGTGACCAACTCTTCGTTGGTTACGTGGGCGCTAAGAAGGGAAAGGCGGTGCACAAGCGGACCATCTCGCGGTGGATCATCTTGTGTATCCAGGCATGCTACTCCTTGGCCAAAAAGGAGCCCCCTGTTGGATTGCGGGCTCATTCTACTCTGGCCACGGCGACTACAACTGCCCTGGGCCGAAGAGTGCCCTTGCAGGACATTTGCCAGGCAGTTACGTGGGCCTCGCTGCACACGTTTGCAAGACACTACTGCCTGGACAGCCAAGTCCGTAGGGATGGCTTCTTTGGTCGTTCCGTCCTCCAGGACTTTCTGGTGTGATTATTGGTTCGCAGACCCACCACCGGGGTTGGTATTGCTGGGGTATCTATTCTAAGGTAAGGAATCTATCACTAACGTCTCTTTCAGATGCACAAGTTACTACTTGTGTAAGGATATATCTGTAAGAGACATTAGTTAGTGATAGATTCCTTACCGACCCACCCATCCTCCCCGTTCTGCGAACCGATATCTAGGGTTAAGGTCATCCCCTTTCAGGGCCCTAGTTTGATGGCATCAGTGTTGGATCTATCATGGCTCTGCGTATCTGGCGCGGAAAAGCTGTGTATCAGAACTGACGTCCGCGCGCATGGACGGCGTCTAAGTACTCCGACGTCATTCCGGCGCTAACGACGACGGACGCGGAGCCGCGGACGACGCCTACCGATGCGCAGGGATATTGCTACGCAAAAATTTCCGGATCCAGTCTGACGCCTGGGGGTATTCTTAGGTAAGGAATCTATCACTAACTAATGTCTCTTACAGATATATCGTTACACAAGTAGTAACTTGTGCGTCACAGTGAACTGGGTTTGCCTTATTTGCCTATCCCTCCTGTCAGAGATTCAAAACGTAAAGGAACCTTTGGCAAACAACAGTATTTCTTGGCCAGGCTTGCTTTGAGGTCAGTTAAGGCCAGTTGCTTCCACATACGCTATACCCACCCATACTTCCCAGAAGATTTGCAAGCTTTTCTGGACCAACCATTCAAGATTCCCTGGATACAGCCTGATTTGTTTTCCACTTATTCCTTGACACCACAGAAGGGCTATGGGCATGAGTGTGGTGTTCTGACGCCACGCAAGGATTAGATCCACCTTGGGGGTTGTCCAGGTGTTTCTGAAGGCGCCCTTCGACAGCTTTTGCATGTTATATGAAAAAGCAGACTCTGCTCAGGAGTGCTTTAGGGAAAGCTCTTTTGGCGCTTTGGCTGTAGTCCGACGATCCCCCAAACAGTTTTGCCCTTTTTGGGGATGTTTCAGGGGCTTGATGTATCAACAGCATCTGTTACAACTGCCCACACAACAAGTTGGACTCAAGCAACATTCCTACCGATGGTGATGTGATCAAGCCATTACTCTTCTGACATACTTTAATCCACCTCATGCCTCGAAAGAGGCAGAGACACTCTTATTGCTTGGACACAAAAGAGCACTGAAATTTTACTAAAACTGTGAATGATCAGCTCTTTGTGGAGTTCTCCGGTGCAGAGAATTGAAAGGCATGCAGAAAAAGACCACCTCCTGTCGGATAGTTCTCTAAATTAAGATCTTCTATGTATTGGCTATGATGCACTCTCCAGAAGGTCTGAGGCTCATTCCACCGGGCCAAGGCTGCTTCCACTATATTGACGGAGTTCTTTTCCTAGATTTCTGCCAGGCTGCTACGTGGGCATCAGTGCACACATTCACAAACCAGTACTGTTTTGACAGTCAGGTCTGTTGGGGTGAGATTTTTACCTTTCAGGTCCTGCAGGACTTTTTTAGGCAAAGGCATTTCACAGACCCTCCAGCTTAGGGTGTACTGCCTTGGTATCGGTTCACAAAGTGAGTTATCTGCGTTTAGAAGAACAAGTTACTTCCCTTGTGTAACGCTCTTTCTGGTGGATACTCTATCTAACTGCAGATTCCACACTACCCTCCCATCTCCCTGTTCGGTGGAATGGTCTCTTGCTGTCTAAAAGGTTCCCACTTTCGGTGTCTGCACACAGGTTATTAGAGTTTGTTGATAGGCTCCGCGTCTGAGGGTGCAGACAGCCTAATGATAAGAAACTGATGTCCCCGCTCATAGGTGGCTCCTATATGCGTTTCCGCTGGTCACTTCAGGAAAGGAACAAAGTCGACACAGAGTCTGACTACACCACCTACCGGTCCACAGCATTGCTTTTTGAGTTTTTCATATTCAGTCTGGAACTTGGAAAGGGTTAGATAGGGTATCCACCAGAAAGAGTTACCCAAGGAAAGTACCTATTTTCTCCATGTTGTTTGCTTGTGCCCATTTGAAAAAGACTAGTTGACTGGACTCATTATGCTTTCCATTGGGTTATACGTCTAATATTCAAGCTTTATACCTTCATCAAAGTGTTTTTTCATCTGGTTTAGTTCAATTTGTATTAGATTTGTGTGAGAAGGTGGTTCTGAGCATCTCGTCCGCCTGGATTTTTCGCTTTTTGATCACTTGGTTTTTCACCCTTTGCTGTGGAAAAGCCTCATAACCTGTGACTCCCCTACTGTAAACTCATGGTAAAATGGACCACATATGTTTACCACCAGGGTCTGCCTTTTAAAATAAGTCCACTGCGACACAGCAGGGGTTTGGGCCACTTGGCTGATTACACGTAAACACGTGTGCACACATGAGGGCTGCACGTGAGACACTCCTTTCGTGCACAGCCCAGGAGCTGCGCACAAGTAGACTGGTGCAGAAGGCACTATGCAGAATTGGGTAGTGACCTGGAATAGGCCTTATAATGTGGGTGAACTCATGTAAGGGGACAGTCAGTGTGCTTTCCTATTTGACTGTAGGGACACTCCTATGGGAAAGGCTGCCTTAGGGCGCAGCTTCAGTTCTCTTTTGGGTACAGACTCCAGAGTTGCACCAATGTACATTGTAACCTGTGTAAAAACAGCAATTCTGTTGAGTTCAAAAGCATATATGTACAGCTTCTGGGTCATCCAGGAATGTCTAATTTCTCTGACTCTACTCCAGATCAGAGCCCTGGTCTTTTGATGCCCTGCTGGGCTGGATTAATAACTTTCCACTCCAGCGACAGGAACAAAGACCTCTGATTTGGTCAGCTCCTCAGAAGGAAGGGGTGGGATGGACTGCTCTGCATCAATCTTCCAGCTGTCATCCTGTGCCAGGTAGAAGGAGGGGATGAGCGGGATAGTTCAACGGTCCTTTTAAGATTTGCTGTAAGAAGGCCCTGGCTGTGATCTCAGTGAAGGGTAGAGCTGAGACCCCAGAGCCCATGTGGCAAGTGACTCTTGGGTGACGCCATCTTGAGCCATCCCATAAAACTGTGCAGGGAAGTTGGAGCAGGGACGGAGAAATGATGTGGCACATCGGGATAGTCCAAAGGCCCTGCCCTGCTGGACACTCCTACCCCCACTTAAAAGGTCCTGAACAGGGGAGAGAGCTCTCTTGGTTGTACTTTTCTGCTGGACACTGGTCTTGGAGGCAGCCACCATGGACAATTGGAAAGAGGAACACCCTGACTGCCATCAGGCCTTCAGAACTCTCACTTTAATTGACCCCAGGACCAGTGAGGTACTCCCAGAACCAGGTACTCCCCAGAACCAGGCAAGCTGTTCCCCTTACACGACCTGAAGACCAAGAGTGCCTGCTATTAAAGCTTTTATGGAAGGACTTCAAAGACTAATTCCTCCCAGACTTCCACCTTCTCCAGTGTGGAATCTCAACATAATCCTTACAAGACTCATGGGTCCACAATTTGAGCCGTTAAACAAATGTGAAATACAATTTCTCACCTGGAAGGTAGCCTTCCTTATAGCCATCACTTCTCTAAGAAGTCGGTGAGCTTCAGGCACTAACCATAGAGGAACCATTTTTGCAAATACACCAAAGCAAAGTGGTTCTTAGAACTAACCCCAAATTCTTACCTAAAGTCATCTCTGCCTTTCATATCAACCAATTGCCTGTATTCTTCCCTCAACCAGATTCAGTGGCAGAACGTGCCCTTCACACATTAGATGTTAAGAGAGCATTACTTTACTACATAGAAAGAACAAAACATTTTAGAAAAACTAAACAACTTTGTTGCTTTTGCTCCACCACATAAAGGCAATCCCATATCAAATCAGGCATTGCAAGGTGGATAGTTAAGTGCGTTCAAATATGCTAAATCAAAACTAAACGCACACTAACAATTCCCCCTAGAGCGAACTCTACGCGCAAACTAGGGGCTTCTATGGCATTCTTAGGAAACCTACCCATAGAGGATATCTGCAAAGCTGCAACACCACACACATTCACGAAACATTATTGCATGGATGTGTCGGCAAAACAGCAAGCTAAAGTGAGACAGAGAGTTTTACAAACACTATTTCAAGCCACTCCAATAGCTACAGGTTAGCCACCGCTTCAGAAATAACTGCATTATATTATATGCTAAGGAATATGATCTACAGTATGCCTCAAATGCTACTTACCCAGTATGCATCTGTTCTTCGCATATAGAGCTGTAGAGTCGTATGCACCCATCCACCTCCACGGGTACCTTTACCTGTTGCAGTGATATCTTACTTAGATACAATTTACTTGGACATCTTCTTTTATTACTTTACGAACTCCATCACCCTATATGGCAAAACAATCTGAGGTTGGAGTCAATCCCCATGCGCACTATCACCTAAAGGAGGAGTCCCCTACCTCGTGACTACAAGACTTCTTCGAACAAAAACAAAGTGCAAACATCTGGACCCAACACCAGATGGCGATCTATGCTAAAGCATATGACTCTACAGCTCTATATGCCAAGAACAGAGGCAAACTGGGTAACTAGAATTCTCCAGTATTGGGGTGTCTTTCATAGATTCACATGCCTGAATCATTCCCTGTCGTCGGAGTGGGTGTCCCACGGTACATAAAAAAGCAATAATTTTTATATAAGAAAACCAAAACCCTTGTTAATACCAACCAGGAAGTAAAGTAGCCCTAAGCTACATTGGAAAAACTTCCACACTCATGACTATCCTAGTCATTTTGTATTGACCAAACTACAGCCAATCAGGCGCCTGCACCCACCAGAATGTTCTCCCCAGAGACTCAGGCTCTCAGATTTTCTACCGCACGTCGTGTGAAAGGGAGTCTCCCTGAGCTCTGCTCAGTACTTCAATCAATCAATCAATCAAGCATTTATATAGCGCGCTACTCACCCGGAGGGTCTCAAGGCGCTTGGGGGAGGGGGGTCCGCTACTGCTCGAACAGCCAGGTCTTGAGTTGCTTCCTGAAAGCCGAGGTGGTCTTGGGTCAGGCGGAGGTGGATGGGGAGGGTGTTCCAAGTCTTGGCAGCCAGGTAGGAGAAGGATATTCCTCCTGTTGTGGCTCTTCGGATGCGGGGGACGGCGGCGAGGGCGTGGCTGGTCGATCGCAGCTGGCGGGTGGGGGTGTAGAAGGTCAGGCGGTCGTTGAGGTATCTTGGGCCATGGTTGTGGAGAGCTTTGTGTGCATGGTTGAGGAGTCGGAACGTGATTCTCTTGCTGACGGGGAGCCAGTGCAGGTTTCTCAGGTGTGCGGAGATGTGGCTGTGTCGGGGAATGTCCAGGATGAGGCGTGCTGAGGTCTTCTGAATTATGTAAGGCCTGGTTGAGAACCAGGACACCAGCACGCACTACTCAATTTGTGATTTAGTCGTTAATACATTTATTGCAAATTTCATCAATGAGTTGACTTAAATCAACATAACATTAGTATCCATGTTACATTTAATTAAAGTGCTTTGAATTAGTCAGCATATACATAACTGTCATTTACTGAACATTTATACATCACAATGACAATACATTTAATTCCACCCAATGCATTTCGGGGCATGAGCCCCTTCGTCAGGGGTCTGCGAATGTAAAAGAGAAAAGAAAATGAAATAAAGGAATCTTGTTACTAGTGATGCACTATCATCAATAAGAATGAGTGATTAAGTGGCTTAAGTTTCTTACCGCAAACTAGATGGAAAAGAAATGCAAGTTACATTTCTGGGTGAAGACCAAGAAAAATCTGTAGATGAAGAAAAATTGCGTGTGAATGTGGTGATGTATTGTGTACAATTTGATGCGTTCGTGAACAGAGAATAGGGGGTAGAAATTACCTGTGTACTTGGTTTAACAGAGTCTGCGAAAATAGTGAAAAAGCGGGGTTAGGAGTGAACGAAACGGGCTCTATACATAATAGCAACACGGAATGAAATTGGTCATGAAATTAATAGCTGCATGAACGGTCTTACCTTATGTATGCTGACTTGAACATAAGGGACCTGAGTGAAAATAAAATAAGATTCCAAGGTCGGCACATATGTAAAAAAGATGGCGAAAAAACGAGAACTCCAAGTTATGTAGGAGTTTACCTGTGAGTCCTAGGAGTGGTGCTTCAGACTCAACGGGTGCTCGACATAGTGAAAAGACCTGCCAAGAAAGACGACGAAAGTATATGTTAAGATCCAGGCCAGCGTGTAAGCTGATAGGATCGCATAGTAAATGACAAGCTGAGCGCGAAGTTTGAAACCGAGCCTTACCGAAATAGAGTGCAGGAGAGTCCCGTCTCGGCGTCTTCACTAACGTGTGCAATAGAACGAATAGTCCTTCTTTTAATAGGAAGTCGGGCTGCATGAAAATAGATGAAGGACTCATCGCGGAAAGGCGAGCGATCGGGAGTAAATTGTTTACGATGTACTGTGGGCTACGATGTAGCTATTTGTGTAATAAAATACGTGCCAAGAAATTAACGGCTAGATGATGAACAACATTATGGCAGGGAATTCCATCAGATAACGTATATAGCGTTTGTATATTAAAAGCCATTGCGCTTACATGCGACGCCATCTTGGAGTGGTGTCTTGTGAGACATCGTCAACAGTTTAAGTGCTCGTAATCTCATTGAAAAATGGAAGGAAGCGATATGTATTAGAACGTGGGGAATGGTGTGCATTAAATATAGAGCACATGAATAAAGGAGCGAATATAAAGATTCTAGGTGATCAGTGCTTCATGTTTAAACATATAGTTATCTTGTATAGCTTGGTTCATGATGGCTACTATTAATAAAAGATGGTGTGTAACCAATGTCACCTGCTTATTTGCATTCTACAATAAAGAAACATTCTTCGTATAAATACTTAGTTTCTTTGTGGTATGAAGCGAAAAGGTGTTATGTAAACATAGATAGGATCAAGAGCAACGGTGACTAGTGTGTGACTTAGGAAAGGAATGGGAAAAGGTTGACAATAGATAATATTTCATATGGGAGGTATACAATCATTAGCTCCTGCCTATTTACATTCTAACGCAAGAAATCATGCTTCATTTAGGACGACAGTCTTCCTGTGTTGAGTGAAGATATGGAATAGTGGGAACAGAAAAAATGAATGGTAGGTGGTTATGAAAGGGACCTAGTTGGAAATGTTGCTATATTGGAAATGTATGTTCTGGGGTATTGCTTGGAGATGTGAAAATTTGCGGTATGTACGGTTGAGGTACTTATAAGAAACATATCAGATCTAATTTATCATTCAAACCCTTTGGGGTAAGAGTTTGCAGTCTTCGAATCCAGAAAGTTTCCCTTTGGATTAGGATTTTAGCGTTGTCTATACCCAGCCTTTGAGGAACAATTTCGATGATCTGAAATCTCAATTGGGCAATAGAATGCCCTGCTTCGATCCAGTGTTTTGCAAGAGGTGCAGTCAAGTTCTTGTTGCGGATGCGACTTTTATGTTCTGTCAGCCTGAGTTTCAATTTTCGATCTGTTTTGCCAACATATAATAATCCGCAAGGGCATTTTATAGAGTAGACCACATGTTCCGAGTTACAATTTGTTGTGTGCCTTAACTGTATTTTTTCACCCGTGTGCGGGTGTAATAGGGTATCTCCTGGGATGACGTTGTTACAGTTTTTGCAATTATAGCATTTTTGGGTTCCTTTGTGAGTCTTGTTTGATGTTATGTCGTCAATTTTGGGTTTGTTCAGTAGTTCTTTAAGATTCTGCGACCTTTTGTATGCGAACAGCGGTTTGTCTTGGAAAAGTGCTTCAAAGTCTTTTTCGGCTGCTATAATTTCCCATCTTTTGCAGATAATTCTTTGAATGTCTTTAGAGACAGATGAGTATTTTGATACGAATACCATTCTTTTGTTGTCAGATTTCATCTTCTTTTGTAGCAAGTTTTGCCTTGGTATCCTTTTCACTTTTTCAAGATGAGTCTCAAGCAATTGATCAGGTCTTCTGAATGTCCTGGAGTCTTTTCTGGAGTTTTGCTGTGGTTCCGACGTAGAGGGAGTTGCCGTAGTCCAGACGGCTGGTGACGAGGGCCTGGGTGACCGTCTTCCTGGTTTCGGTGGGGATCCACCGGAAGATATTAAGTAGCATGCGTAGGATGTTGAAGCATGATGAGGAGACTGCGTTGACTTGTCTAGTCATGGAGAGGGAGGAGTCTAGGATGAAGCCCAGGTTGCGTGCATGGTCTGTCGGTTTGGGTGCGCCGCCCAGGGCAGGGGGGCACCAGGAGTCATCCCAGGCGGAGGGCGTAGATCCCAGGATGAGGACTTCCGTCTTATCTGAGTTCAGTTTCAGGCGGCTGTTCATCATCCACTCGGCTACGTCTTTCATCCCTTCGTGTAGGTTGGTTCTGGCGGTGGCGGGGTCGTTGGTGAGGGAGAGGATCAGCTGGGTGTCATCGGCGTAGGAGATGATGTTGAGGTTGTGTTGCCGTGCGATGGCCACAAGGGGGCTCATGTAGATGTTGAACAGCGTGGGGCTGAGTGATGATCCTTGTGGTACGCCGCAGATGACTTCGGTGGCCTCGGATCTGAACTGAGGGAGGCGGACTCTCTGTGTTCTTCCGGCGAGGAAGGAGATGATCCATTCCAGTGCCTTCTCCTGGATTCCGATGTTGTTGAGGCGCTGCACTAGGGTGTGGTGGCAGACTGTTTCGAACGCCGCGGAGAGGTCCAGGAGGATGAGGGCCACTGTTTCCCCGTTGTCGAGCAGGGTTCGGATGTCGCCGGTGGCTGCGATGAGGGCGGTCTCTGTGCTGTGGTTGGCCCGGAAGCCGGATTGCGAGTGGTCGAGGGATCCGTTCGTCTCCAGGAAGGCGGCCAGCTGTCTGTTGACGGTCTTCTCGATGACTTTGGCGGGAAAAGGGAGGAGCAAGATGGGGCGGTAGTTCTTGAGGTCGGTGGGGTCTGCTGATGGTTTTTTCAGTAGGGCGCTGAGTTCGGCGTGCTTCCAGCTCTCTGGGAAGGTGGCGGTGTCTAAGGAGGCGTTGATGATGTCCCGTAGATGGGGTGCGATGACGGAGTCGGCCTTGTTGAAGACGTGGTGAGGGCAGGGGTCGGTTGGTGATCCGGAGTGTATGGAGTTCATCGTGCGGATGGTGTCTTCGGTGTTGATCGGGGTCCAGGCGACGAGAGGGTGGTGGTGGGGGGGCGTTGGTGTGGTCGTAGGGTGCGTTGACTGTGCTGAAACTGTTGTGTATGTCTGCGATCTTGATGTGGAAGAACGAGGCGAGCGAGTTGCAGAGGTCTTGCGAGGGAGTGATGTTGTTGTTTCTGGCGCTGGGGTTCGAGAGCTCTTTGACAATGTTGAAAAGTTCCTTGCTGTTGTGGGCGCTGTTGTCCAGTCGTTCCTTGAATGCGGTTTTCTTGGTGGCGTGGATCAGTTGGTGATGTTTTCGAGTGGCAAGCTTGAGGGTGGTCATGTTGTCTGTAGTGGGGTCTCTGCGCCAGGCTTTCTCGAGGGCCCGGCAGTTCTTCTTGGAGCTCTTGAGTTCGTCGGTGAACCAGGATGCTTTCTTGGTGCCGGGTCTGGCAGGGGGGGTCTTCAGTGAAGCGAGGTCATTTGCGCAGTTGGTGATCCACCTCGACCTGACTGGGTTTTCTCCTATTTTTGGAATGTCGTCTTCAAAATCTCTCTTCAGACCATGTGAGTCTTGTGGTAAGCTTAGGCTTTTTAAAGAATTTCCCCACAAAAAGTGCATTTATTGCCCATATACAGACCATGAGGTGAAGGATTGTAAGATCTGCAAGACCTTTCCTCAGAAGACCATCAGAGACAGGGAAGGTCGTCTTCTACTATGGGTACAGAAGATTAGGGACCAGGATGATCCTCTATCTGAGGTAGGAAGTCTGGCTTTGGGGTCTTCTAGATCTTCCAGAAAGAGAAAGATTGAGGAAGAGGTATCTTCTCCTGGGGCTAAGGTGTTGAGAAAAGCTAAGGATTCTAGCTTGCCTTCTTCTACCGCTAAAATGGCTTCTCCACCTTCTAAATCGGGACCTAAAACTCCCCCGAGAAAGTCTGCTAACTCTTTGCCATCTAAAAGACTGTCGGAGAAAAAATTACCTCAGAAAAAGACCTCGTCGACGACCTTTACTTTCTCTTCGCCAAAGCCTCAGATGGTGATGTCGTCAGCTTCTTCACCGTCAACGATGGTCTTGGTTTCAGTGAGACCCATCTCGTTGAAGATTCAACCATCAAGCGTCGACGTTCCTTCGTCGTTGAAGTTAAAGAAGATTAGCCCGTCGATGAGTCATCCCGTCGACGGGTCCCTTATCGACGAAAGAAGCTTTGCCGTCGACGACCACACCGTCGACGAGAAGTCCATCGTTGTCGACGACTGCATCGTCGACGAAGATTCCACCGTCGTCGACCAGTATCTCGTCGATGAGAATTCTACCGTCGTCGAAGGCTTCGTCGACAAAACGTACCTCGTCGTTGACAACATTGTCAACATTGAAAGCACCGTCGACGAAGCATGCAATATCTCCGTCGACGATACCGTCGACGGTGGGTCCGTCGACGCCTCTTCTGTCAACATGTACAGATCTACAGGTTTGGTCCGCTGCTCCGCTTGCTGCGTCTTTTACTACACCGTCGACGGGGGTTTCCTTATTACAAAGTAGAGGCTCTACTCTACCGCCTCTTTCACCCCAAAAGTTGCCTGAGCAGCTTCCGGATTCAGAGGAAGATGATGATCAGGAACAATCTGATGAGGACGACAATTTCCGAGCGGCCGGAAGTCCGTCAGAACTATTAATAAAGATGCAGGAGGAAGATCACAAAGAGGAAGAGTTTTTTCCTGCACCAGTTGCAGAAGCCCTTGCTGCAGTACCAACAGCACAGATGCCATTAGACCTCCTTACAAATTTACAATACATGTTAAATGACTATTACCGGCGCTTCCCTCTGCCTGAGTCGGCAGAGTCGCTTCCGACGACACCCATGCCTCAAGCACCTGCGTCAGCCTTGAGAGTCCCAAGACAATCTCCTTTGACATCAGTACCTGAGGTACATTCTTCTATTCCATCTTGTCCGGCACAATCCCACCATACGTGTAACACCACTGATGATGACAGAGAGGAAGGAGAGGTGGACGATCAATCCGTACTGTCGGAGTGGGATAATTATCAGACGCAGACCCCATCACCTACTGCTCTTCATACGGCGGACTCTCCACCTGTTGATATTGGAGGATTCCATCTAGTAATGGAAAGAGCAACAAAGAGGTTTCAGATTGCTATGGAAGCTAATCAGCAGGATTGTTTTTTATATGACTTTTAAGATCAGCCACACAAACCAGTGAGGACAATCCTGATAATAGATTTCATTTGGAAGGAGGGCTTGAAAGTCATGTCCACTCCAAATTCTTTGCCTGCAGTCTTACCTCGAATTGATAAAGTACAAGGCGCCCATTACATCACCTGCATGCCTTATCGGACAAGCTAAGACAGAGTCCGTTGTCACTCAAGCGGCACAGAGTAGAGCCCGTCCTCACAAGTGACCGCCCCACCTGACAGAGATGGAAGACGTTTCAACTCCATCGGAAAAAAGGTGTCAACGATAGCTGCGACTATGATCCGAGCAGCAAATTCCCTAGCAATCCTAGGGAGATATGATAGACCGATGTGGTCAGACATCTCTCCAAATCTCGAAAAGCTTCCGGAACCGGAGAGGTCAGAAGCAAAGAAGGTGTTACATGGTGGGGAGTGCATCTCTGCAGAGATGATTCACGCAGCTGTGGATGTGGCAACGACAGGCTTCTGACAATTGGCGGACGCAGCAGTATTAAGGAGACACAGGGTTGGCTGAAGTCAACTTCCTTCCGGCAAGAAGTCCAGGCAAAGATAATAGATATGTCTTACGACGGAGAATATCTATTTGGCCAGCACATTGATGAGGCTTTGCAGGCCTTAAAGAAAGATACAGACACTCAAAGGTCGCTGAGAAACCTGCAATTTCGTAAATCGTCCTTTCGTAGCGCCAAAGGACACGGTCCTATTCAAATAGAGGAGGATATTCTCAGCAACGCTCTAACCATTCATCACAAGGT
This sequence comes from Lissotriton vulgaris, assembly GCF_964263255.1. NCBI lineage: Eukaryota > Metazoa > Chordata > Amphibia > Caudata > Salamandridae > Lissotriton > Lissotriton vulgaris. The sequence goes on from NC_141685.1 coordinate 534,931,321, forward strand.
AACCAGCGATATCAACCGTATAAACAACAGACAAACGGACAGCGAGGCAACAACTTTTCGCAAGGGAAAAGAAAATCCTCCTATCTGGAAGAGATTCTGCTAAAAGGCAATGAGAACTGCCACCACCTCTGCCAGTACCAAGGTCAAAAGTTGGAGGAAGAATATCCCATTACTTATCAAATTGGTTCAAGATTACTACGGACAAGTGGGTCCTGGATGTAGTGGCCAGAGGACACGCTTTCGAATTTGTCAAAAACCCTCCAAATTCACCTCCAAAAGATCCGCCACTAGCTCACCTCAAAGAGCTTCTTTCCCAAATAAATATAATGATTCGGAAGGGTGCAATCGAGAAAGTTCCTCAATTACAAAGAGGAAGAGGTTTCTATTCAAGGTTCTTCCTTATACGAAAGAAAACAGGAGAATGGGGCCCAATTCTAGACCTACGCGCCCTCAACAAATACCTCAAGAAGATGTCCTTCCGGATGTTAACACTTAAAGAAATCCTCCGGCTCCTTTCCCAAGGCTATCACATGACTACCCTAGATCTTCAAGATGCCTACTTTCATGTGCCCATTCTCCCCAGGCACAGGAAATTCCTGCGGTTCAGAGTGGCTGGCAGGGACTTTAAATTCAAATTTCTCCCATTTGGGCTTCGTTCAGAGCCCGAGTATTCACAAAGATATTAGCCCCAGTAGCGGCACATCTTCTCTTGGAAGGCATTCAAATCTTCCTGTATTTAGACGATTGCCTTATCAAGGCCAGTTCTTTAAGAGCAGCAAGGGTACATATCCAAAGATGCCTCTCGCTCTTCCAGTCTCTGGGACTTTCAATCAATTTAAAGAAATCCCATCTTGTTCCGTCACAAAAGATATCGTTTCTGGGAGCAACATTAGACACTTTCCTCACCCAAGCCTTTGTCTTGAACGACAGACCACTCAAGATTTGGAAGATGGCCCTCAACTTACGGCAAAAAGAGTACGTTTCAGTACGAATGTACAAGTCATTCCTAGGGATGCTATCATCCTGCATCCCTGTTATACCCAACTGCCACCTCCGGAGGAGACCTTTCCAAGAGGAACTCAGTCTACAATGGGTTCAAGTGCCAGGGTCGTTCCACGACAGGATCGCTATAACCTACCGTAAGAAGAGAAGCTTTTCTATGGTGGACCCTAAAAGAGAATCTGCAAATAGGGCGTTCATTCCTAACGGAGATACCAAGTTACCCCATCACCACAGATGCTTCCCTGGAAGGATGGGGGGGCACACCTACAGGGAATGACCGTCAATGGGAAATGGAATGCAGATCAAAAGAAGTGGCACATCAACCTTCTAGATTTCAGATCAACTTTTCTGTCCCTGAAATCTTTTCAGACGGTGATACACGGATCCACAGTTCTAATCAGGACAGACAATACAACAAGTATGCATTACTTGAACAAACAAGGGGGCACAAGATCGGCCCTACTTTCTCAGGAGGCCCAGGAGATTTGGAGTTGGGCTCTGTGTCATTGAATAAATCTGTCAGCAACGCACGTTCCAGGAATGTCCAATGTGCTCGCCGATTCTCTCAGCAGAGCGACCGCGACAAATCTCGAATGGGAACTTCATCAGCCGACTCTGAACAGAGTTTTTCAGAAGTAGGGTCATCCCGACCTGCACTTATTTGCGATGAAGCAGAACCACAAATGCCCATACTTTGCAATTTGGATTCCCCACAAAGATTCATGCGGAGAAGCACTTTCGATGGACTGGTCTCAAATATTTGCGTACGCTTTTCCGCCGATTCCTTTGGTTCCCAGGGTCATCCGGAAAATGAAACGGCAACCATTCCGCCTCATCCTCATCGCGCCCTGGTGACCTCGCCAATATTGGTTCACTGAGCTCCTACTTCTCTCGGAGTGCAATCCCATACAACTTCAAGAACTACCAACTCTTCTAACAATGCAAGAGGGTCAAATTTGTCATCCGGACCCAGCTTCCTTGAAATTAGCAGCCTGGCTCCTCAACACGTTGAATTCGCCCTTCTAGATATCCCAGAGGATTGTAAAGAGGTTTTAGCCAATGCTCGAGCGCCTGCTACTATTAAGACTTACAAATTTAAATGGAAAAAGTTTTGTGCCTGGTGTCTCGCGGCCAATTTACATCCACTCCATGCGAAACCAGAACAGATCTTACCGTTCTGTCTTTAATTGGCTAAGTCTGGCTTCTCTCATTCCATACTAAAAGTGTTTTTAGCGGCCATCTCCAGATTCCGTCAGGATGGCTCTAATTCTCTTTGTATTCCACTAGAATAATTCAGCAATTCTTCGAAGGCCTTTTTTGAATGTTCCCGCCTGTTCTGCGTCCACCTCCTTCCTGGTACTTGAATGAGGTACTCTCTCAGCTCATGCCTCACCCCTTTGAGCCTATTCATAAAGTGGATCTCAAATTCCTTTCCTGGAAAGTTTCTCTCCTTCTAGCTCGATCATCGGCACCTACAGTCAGTGACATTCAAGCATTCACCATCAAAGCTCCGTTTTTACAGATTACTTCAAATTCGGTGGTGCTACGTATCAATCCAAGCTACATGCCTAAAGTTCCATCCAACTTTCACCTTAATGAGCCGGTGCTTTTAAAGACATTCTTTCCTAATCCACAAACGAGAGCGGAGAAGGCCTTGCATTCCCTGGACATCAGAAGATGTCTTAAATTTTAACTCCAACGAACTGCTACATTGCATAAGACAGATCAGCTCTTTTTAGCATACGGAAGGATAAGTCAAGGATACGCTGTATCTAAGCAGACCATAGCCGGTGGGTGTCCTCAGCAATTAGTCTCGGTCACTAGCAAACAGGGAGACCATTGCAATCATTGCCAAGAGCGCATTCTACGAGAGCGGTCTCCTCCTCAACAGCCCTCTTCGCTGGAGTACCTCTTCATCATATCTGCAGAGCAGCAACCTGGACCAGCATGCATACTTTCACCAAGCACTATTGCTTGGATGCTGCCAGCGATGCAGATACTTCAGTGGGACGAACAGTGCTTCGCAATCTTTTTAAATAAGGTGAGCCTCTGTTCTCCCTCCTCCTCTATGCTCTTCTAGACGCTTATCTTTCATGTAATATTGTTTGCAAAATGTACATATGCATAGGAATGCAAAAAAGCATCTATGAGCAGGATGGTGTGTACTGCTATTTACTCTGATTCAGGCATGTGAATCTATGTAAGACACCCCAATACTGGAGAAGAACAATAGTTACTTACCTGTAATCTGTGGTTCTCCAGTATTGGTGTCTTTCATAGATTCACATGCACCCGCCCACCTCCCCTCTGAGGCTCCTCAGGCGATATTATTGGTTTCACTCCTGTGCGAGAAAATCTGAGAGCCTCAGTTCTCTGGGGAGAACATTCTGGTGGGTGCTGGCGCTTGATTGGCTGTAGTTTGGTCTATACAAAATCACTAGGATAGTCATGAGTGTGGAAGTTTTTAGGTCTCGCCTTTACCATTCCGCAGGAATGGGAAATGGGGAGAATTCAAGTCGGCAAAATCCTCTTCAAACTAAGGGCTTTCAGCCCCGCGGTTTTCTTGCAGTTCACGTGAATCACGTGAGCAAACATGCACGCGCATTCACGGCCAGGGCTTCTCCTCCCCTAGCAGCACTCCTCCCACACCAGCAACTCCCCCCTCCCACACCAGCACCTCCCCTCTCTCTCCCCGCAAACACAGCCTTGCCGAGCAGCACTCCTCCCACACCAGCACCTACCCCCTCCCACACCAGCAACTCCCCTCTCTCTCCCCGCAAACACAGCCTTGCCCTAGCAGCACTCCTCCCACACCAGCACCTCCCCCCACCCACACCAGCACCTCCCCTCTCTCTCCCCACAAACACAGCCTTGCCCTAGCAGCACTCCTCCCACACCAGCACCTCCCCCCTCCCACACCAGCACCTCCCCTCTCTCTCCCCGCAAACACAGCCTTGCCGTTTATTTTTTAATGCAGTAACTAAGCTAAAATAAAAATGCCTAAAAGCGGCAATATTTTAAATAGAGACCCGTAACATGCTAATTCCTCAGATACGGAAGTAAAACATTAGCCACTCTTCGCCCATTCCCACAAATAGAGGTGTTGGGGCTGGTGGGGCTCGCCTGTCACACGGACCACCCCGTCCATAAATGGGGACTGTTGCCGCAAGTCTCTGCTTCTACAACTGACTGTTTATCTCATTATACACATGTGAATGTCAGTATGTCACCTTTCTAAAATATGAACCGCCACTAATAATCGGTGTTACGGAAAGCCTCACATTTCTGAAGATACTGAGAAGAGGGGTAGTTCGGGCATGAATTCACTATGCTTTACCTTGAAAAAGTCGGCCCCATACTACAACCCTAGGCTTATGCCCACTGTTTACCAGATTTCTGGAGATTCACAAAAATTGTCCGGAATTGCAGACTGTAATTGTATTGGTGCGCGTGCCAGCACCTTTCACGTGTTTGATTTCCTCTACCAATATATTATTTTTCCTGGTGGGGAAATGAAACGTAAAGTTATCGACCTCCATGTGCAGACTTACTAAAGCCGTTACTATTTTTTTTGTCAGCAATTTGAGCGGAAATACCACTGGGAAGGTACGTGAATGCACGTAAAGTTTCAGATGTACTGGTCTTCGCGACCTCCCAATGGCCCCTCTACTGCCCCGCCTCTGGAAACACCCACCCTCTCTCCCTTAACTCTAAATGTACAGTATTACTGCCGAAAGTTTATCATATTAGCACATTTGCCGTTGTTTAAAATGCAGATGCCGACAGATGCGGGGAGCTGAGGTTTACGCGGCTGGTTTAGCACACTTAAGTTAAACACAAATCTGCATCTGACTCAAAATGATTTGCCCAAGATCACACTGAGCTGGAAGCTAGGAGAAGAATCCCCCGGGTGCCAAATTAGGCAATTTAAAGGAGGGAGATAGGAGCTTTTTAATTGAAGCGTAACATCTGTATTTTGAACAATTGAAGCACACACAGACACAAACAACGAAAGCGATGCGTTGGCATTACAACAGAAGCAGTAAAGTCCATAGATTAATAGGTAAAATGATTCTGCCTCTAGCATCTCCTCGGCAGTGGCAGATGTGCCCCTCTGTCGCCAGTGACCGGTGTCGCCGTGTCCCTTTTCTTGCTCGGGGGTGCCCTGTGAAGCCCCCCGGTGTGCAAGCGATGCCGCAGCCATGCGCAGGATTACTGTACTGTACTGTACTCTGGAATGCCATAGAATGTTCTGGAAGACATATAGAAGGATTCGATAGGCATGTAAAGATCTCCGAATTTGCAATAAATCGTTTTTTTACCACTAACATTTATCAATTTATAACAATAATCAAGAAGTAACCGAAGAGTACTTTAAGTGTTAAAGGGGTACTTTTAAGGACACTCTTCAAAATAGATTTTGGGAGTCATTCTGAGTACCCCAGTATTCTCAATTCGAGGATAAAAGGGAGCGTGCATTCAAACCACCGAGGCAAGCCATGCACAAACTTCACACGGACCCGGCGGGTTTCAGAGGAAAATGGTAAAATGTATGAGCGAAAGAAAAAAATACGATGTTTAGAATTTTGCTAATCTGAAGAGGAAAAACGGAGGTATTCCTGTGAATCCCCCATTCTGTCCTCCGGGCCTTGGACCGGCCAGGTTGCAACCCAGGATACACTGCTTTAGCTATGGGCTTTCAATTCAATTCATGAAGCTTTATTCGGCACATTAAAAATGACCATGAAAGCACAAAACATGTATAATAACACTTTTACAAAATACAAAACATGTTAAAAAAAGATACCATAAAATACAGACAGCATTCCTAAAATAGCATACTATGGGCTTTCATTTGCCAACACATGTCATCTCCGGCCATAGTTCAGTTTGTGACCTCTTTCCATCCGCAGTGAAATGGGGTCATGCAAAGCACACGAGCACAACCAATCAATGTATTTGGCTTTTCTGCACTCCAATGTGCTGTCCGTATGCATCGTAATATTATATGTTCCTTTTTGACTAAAAAAAGCGATGCGCTCTTCAAAGCAAATTTTTTTAACATTAACTGGAGAGGCCGGGGATTGAACCCGCGGCCTCATACATGCAAAGCACGCGAGCAGAACCAATCGATGTATTCAAATTATGTGTAAAGAGAAAAGTCCCAATCCCGCAACTCAGTCATGCCGTCCCCTAATCTCGGGGAGTTCTATAAGTGAAGATGTCTCTCCCGAGGACACTCTTATGTCCCGGACATAACAGCAAGCACTGGCGTTGCCAATAGGTCTCGCAGTAGGGAAGTTGGAGCTATTACAATTGCAAATAACAATGCCTTTTATTTTTGTTTTCATTTAAAAAACATAAAGGGCTTTGTCATTTACAAAACCAATAGCTCCAACTTTCCTACTGCGAGACCTATTGGCAACGCCAGTGCTTGTTTCCATTGTAGCTTAGGGCTACTTTACTTCCTAGTCGGTATTACCAAGGGTTTTGGTTTTCTTATATACAAATTATTGCTTTTTTATGTACCGTGGGACTCCCACTCCGACGACGTGGAATGATTCAGGCATGTGAATCTATGAAAGACACCAATACTGGAGAACCACAGATTACAGGTAAGTAACTATTGTTCTTTTCCTTTTTCAGAAGAAAAAGCACAGACTGAACCAAAGTGTTATTATTGTGGATATGTGAATGGAGATTACTAGCCCACACCACCTCCCTTGAGTAAGCCTTGGGCTGCTCTGCAACGCTCCCTATGAGAGTCAAGCGCAACAATGGGGTGTTTGGTTCCCAGTGGTGGACAAGTGCGGACCCAATACTTGTGGAGGCCACACAATTAATGTCCCATTTTTCTCCAATTTAAAAAAAGAAAAGAAAACATGCTTTCTCCTTCAATCCATGCCACCCGTGACAAGCTACAAGGCCAGGCTTCAAGTGGTCCATTTGATACAGTAATTTCCTTTCAGTGTTTGATCCACATACAGCCTGCCTTTTGTGCCTTGTCCTGTATGTCCTATGATTTCTTGCACTTTTCTGCTAAAATACACTCTTGGTATCGGCTCTTGTGTATGTGGAAGAAGAGACCAGTGCAGAAAATATAGACGTCCCCCACCAAAGATTGTTTAGTTTTCATTCATCCACAGGAGGATGAAGGGCCTTTTCCTTTCTTTATGAGCAGTTTGACATTTCTCTCGAAATGTTGAGGTCCAGATCTTCTCCCAGTCTCTACTACAGATTCTTGAAGAAGTCAAGTCTTTTTGAAAGCTCTTATAGTGGATCTAAATATTTTTCTTGAAACTTAGGCAACCATCCCTTTTTCCTTCGCATACAAATGTAAATCTTTGCTTTGTCTTATCTGAAAAAGCAGTGATGGACCCTTACTCAATTTCTTGGCCAGTTGGTTGTTCAGGGGTATTCCTTCAGAATAATCATGTCTCCAAGGTGTCCCAGCATAAGAACAGACACTTTTAGCAGGCTTCTTGACGCACTACAAGAATGGTGGATGACCCCATAAGAACAAAGTCCTTCATTCTATGTGGCTCTTTCCTCTGCTAAATCATTACAACATAGCAGAAGGCCATGCACCAAACTGTTGTTTGGGGTTAAGTAAAGTAGCTCTAGGAAGTGCTCTTCTACAGTGTTCAGAGTTCTTTTTAAATTCTCTCCACCTGTCCTATCAAACATAACTTTCAGAAATTCATAAGCTTGTCTAAGTGGAAGATATTACTCAAAACATCCCGCTTGCCTCACTAAAATTGTTGTTCTTGTTCCATATCACTAACTTTGACGTACAGACTTCTGATCTTCTGTTTTGCATTAATAGGTGGATTCTTCATTCCTCTTCCTCACTTCTCAACCTGAGAGAGTGGCTTCTGAAAGGCTAGGTTTTGCGCATTTGGTTTTATGTTAGGCACACATCTTGGACCTTGTCACTCTTAGTCTTTATGGTTGCTGTTATTTTAAATAAATTGATTGCATGCTTTCATGCTCTCTCAAAGAGCTAACCACATGATCTTCTACAAGATTTTCTTGGAACATTTTCTGTTTGTCTTGTGTGATTTCCATTAAACCAAGTTTTTTTTCCCTAACCTTGGCTTCGTGCCTCAAGCCTTTTCATCTGAAAAGGACTGAGTTCCTTGACTGACTATGTAGGTAGCTTTATTTTCTTACTATGCAGCCCTCCTCTTTCTCTTATTCGTAGCAGGTTGGGAATTGCCTGTACTACAGGCAGGATTTCAGGACTTATGGTGCTGCTAACACCCAATCCATTTGTGAGCAGTGAGTGTAAAGACTAATTCTACTGGAATCACCAGTACGGTAATATTTATTGTGCTTTGAGCATTTCTATTAGTCAGATGCACATGCATGCTTTAACTCAGATTACTGCTTGCTGAAATGTGATTATTATTATAGGTTGGAGACCGCAGTGGAGAGCTAACTGCACGACTTAATATTTCTGATCTTCACATGGTGCTGGGTTTAAGTTACAGCACAAACAACTCTATGATGTCGGAAAACCAAGATGTAGATTACAGTTTTAATGGTATGTACAGAATTGAGATTTATTCAAATAATATTAATAGATTAAGTAAATGTCAGTAAACCACTTAAGTGTTTTAATATTTAGTGTGTTACAACTGTCTTTTCATCAATATCAATTGACTTTTTAACTTGAGGTCCAGAATCATAGTATGTCAGACTGTATCTTCAGTGATATACGAAATCTGCAGTGCCCTGTCAAAATATTATAATCTCCAGGATCTGTTGTATGGAACAACCTCTTTTAACATGCACAGGCCCAAAACCAAGAGGTTAAACATTTGTTTAAAAGCATACAGGTATCCTTTGCTGTATTAAAATGGTATGCTTGCATCCACACCACATACTCAGTTCATGAATTCATGTTGAACATATAAAGTGCCCTGTTACTATAGCTTTTCCAGTTATTAGATGCAATTGAACAACCCATGAGCAAAAGGACTGTGATGAGAACAGATGAGTTATTACGTTTTCACTAGATGAATCCGAGTGTAGGAGGGAAGGAATTTCAAAGGGTGCGAACCCTGACCGGAAAAAAAGTGGCTGCTCAGATTGTATTGTATTTTAATTGTATTTATGTAGCGCTTACTACCCCTAACAAGGGGCCAGAGTGCTTTTTGTCGAGTAGCACACTACTCCAGAACCCAAAAAGGATTAGTGGTGGATTAGTATAGTAAAATGTTAGTTAATTTGAACAGTGGACATGTGAGTCAGTTTGTTGGATTGAAAAGGATGATGGGGGTAGAATAGGGAAGAGTCTAGAAAGTGTTTATTGCGAGATCATAGCAGTAAGATGAGGTTTGGGAGGAGTATAAGGAGAGATGGAGGAGGGAAGTATCTCTAGAAATGGATTAGAGAGAACATATTACTAAAATGAGTTTTGCGATGAGTCAAAGGAGCGATAGGTGAGGGAAGAATTTAGAAGGGTTGTTTGGGAGATCTTAGCATTAAAATGAGGTTTGGGATGCTACAAAGAGGGATAGAAGATGGAAGAATCTAGAAAGGGTTGTTTTGGAGATCATAGTAGTAGAATGACGTTTGGGATGAGTCAGAAAGTGGAGGTAGAGGATGTATTGAGAGAGGTATAGGGTGAAATATAGGGTAGTGAATTTGAGAGAGTCAAATGCTTTTCTTTTTACAGTAGAAGTAATACATATATATATGTATGTGTATGTGTATGTGTATGTGTGTGTGTGTGTGTGTGTGTGTGTGTGTCCAACTCTCCTCCGAAAAGAAGAAGTGAAAACGCACTCCCAGTGTCAATTAGTTTTCCTTCGATTTATTATCCAAATGGCATTCAGTTATTCAGCACAAAGCACCGACGCGTTTCGCTGTGCACTCACAGCTTTCTCACGGTCAATACTATTGACCTGCACGCTGGGAGTGGCTTCATCTTTGGAGGCAAATCGTGAAGTGATGTTTAGCGGCTGTGCCTGGCCGCGATGAGGCCCCACTGCACATACATGCAGGACCTCCGTGCAGGATACCGAGAAGCACGTGAGGTACATCGTGTCCAGTTCAAGGAGGATGACAAAGCATGCAAGCCGGGCTGCTGGGAACACTGAACATTTGGGGAATAACGGCGCCCACATATGGTTTTACCTAAAGAGCGGACTTCATTAACCAGAATCCCTCGAGGCACACGCCCACATGGGCGGGATACTTAACGTGCTCACAGGACTGCTCTGCTGCTATTTCCTGCCAGTGATCAAGGGCGACTCTCGCCCGAAACGCGTTTGGCTGACATTTGTGCGCTCTGCCTGGCTTGCGCAATCCTTGAAATAAACGGAGTTCACACGCTGGGAGTGGCTTCATCTTTGGAGGCAAATCGTGAAGTGATATATATATATGTATATATAGTATGTATACACATTACAAATACACATCTAGATACATACATATAATCAAATTAAATGTTTATATACACAGGGTTATGCTGTACATTTATGTACGAGTATGGTGGTTATGTAGGAAAGAGACGACTCTTGTAGTCTACTGAAGACAAGATACTTATCTGTGGATTTTATGTTTGGGGGTAATAAATTCCATAGTTTGGCTGCTTGAACAGAGAAAGATTTGCCAACTATGTTTTTTTCTTGTATGGTGGGGTTTTGAGACGCGGTGCCAATCTGGAGCAGAGGTTCCTTTGTTGAAGGTATTTGGTAATTTTAAGTTTCAAAAGGTAAGTTTATTAAAGAGCAGAGCATCAAACATAAACAATGCATAGCATACTATTAATAGTAAATAGGCACATCATCATATGAGAGAAGAAGGTTCATGTCAAAGATAACAAGGGCATAAGGAAAGTATAACCGGTATAGAACATAATGGTTATGCAAATAAAACAAAATTATATTATAACTAGTAAAATGTAAAAAATTATAAAAATTGAAAGATCAAGGGGGCTGTGTAACTTCTTGATTACATGGTACTGGAGCGAAGGATCTTTTAGCGCTATCATCCAAAAACCTTGTGACTGGAGCCCACAAAAGTAATCTTTTGGGTTTCAAACACATAGGAAATACAGAGGTTGTATCAAGTCTGTGGTTATGGCAAACTGAATGCCAACAAGCTAAATATGAGAGTTTAGAGGCATCTTTCCAATTGTTTGTGATCTGCTGAAAAGCAGTAGCTGCTAACAAGTCAATGATCTGTGTTTGTGCTTTAGGTATGTTTCAAGCTAGGAGAGAGGCTGCCGAGAAAAATATTTACAGACGTAAGAGGGGTGTTAGTTTTAATAATAACATTAATTTGAGTCCTAACTAAATCCCAAAATTTCACAACATGAGGACATTAAAAAAAGTAAATGACGAAGATCTGCCTGTGTAGATGAACAGGAGCAGCAAGTGTTAGAAGTGTCAGGATGCATTTGGTGATTTTATTCCTGATGAAAAGCAGTTTTGTTCCATGTATTGCTTTGTGGGTGATAGACAGCATCTTGAATGTGGATCTACTGATCCCCGTAAATCAATGTAGGGCCTTCAAGGCAGGGGAGATGTGGGCTTTTGGCTTTACAAGTAGGAGTAGTCTAGCAGCAGAGTACTAGATACGTTGTAGTCTTTTCATAGTTTATAAAGATGATCCGTAGTATAGGCCATTGGCGTAATCCAGTTAAGCCAGTACAAGAGAGATGGTGGCTTTGACTTTGTGTATCAATTCCAGGTGGGGGAAAATGCGTCGCAGAGTTTTCAAAGTAATGAAACTTGATCTTGCTAAATTGTCCACTTGGGCATTCATTGATAACTTGGAATCCATGGTAATTTCAAGGATTCTCACTCCCTTAAATATTTGAGGAGATAATCGTCAGGCATGGCGCAAAGTGGGTCATAATTTTTCCAGTCCTCATATGTGCGTATTTCCATTTTGGGAGAATTCAATCTGAGATGGTTCCATGTCAACCACTAATCAATGGCTCTGAAGCAACTGAAGATTTGTGAGTTCCCAATGTATTTGGGGTTGTCCAGTTTAAGGAGTATTTGTGTGCCATCTGCATAGTTTTAGCATATTAACTGCAGTAATGACTTTGTGAAGATGTTGAAAAGCAAGGGTGAGCTGATGGAGCATTGAGGGTTACCTGCTTTTGTGAAGTACAATTAAGATGAAAAAGGTGGAGAATGGATGACATTTGTTCAGTTTTAAAGATAGGACCTGATCCAGTAAAGGGCAGTACCCTCCATGCCGGCTTCGTAGATTCTTTGGATTAAAGTGTCATGGTCAACTGTGTTAAAGGCAGCAGGGAGGTCAAAGAGAAGTAGTTCAGCAACCACAGTGCAGTCTACTGTGTTTTTAAGGTCATCCCAGATGGCGATGAGGGCAGATTCTCTGCCTCTTTCTGGACGGAATCCTGTTTGGAATTCGAAAGTATGGAGTTATCGTCAGTGATTTATCACATCTGGGCAAATGCTGCTGTTTCCATCAGTTTGCCGAGGAAAGATCCCTTTGTAATTGGTCTGCGTTTATCGGGGTCAACTGAGTCCAGGTTAGTTTTCTTTAACAATGGGTGTATGTATGCCTTTTTTAGGTCTTCTGGAAAGATTCCTGTAGTTAAGGAGTTGTTGATGATTATTCTCATTGGTGTGGCAGCAGAGGTGGTTAGAAAATGTTCTTGAATATTTGGGTGGTGGACAAGGGTCAGAAGGGCCAGCCTGCTTGCTTTGATCAGATCCCTAAATTCACTTTGTGATATTTGTTTGAAGGAATGGAGAGGCTGGGTTAGCCTACTCTTGGACGGTCTGGTTGGAAATGGGTTGATGCTGGTTGGTTTTCCTTTGTTTTTAAATAGGAGTCCAACGTGTCTGCTTTGGTCGTGTACTGATTTGCCAGCTTGTCTTTGTATTCTTTAGTAATGGGATGACTTCTTCCTATGCATTGCGGTTTACAAAATTATATGACAATTTTGTAAAATTCTTTTTTTGCACATTTAGCATTTGAATTCTGTCTGAATAGTACCTTTTTTAGCTTATTAATAGCGGACTTGTAGAATCTGTTTCGTTTCTCTAGGTGAAGTTTGTCTTGATTGCTCTTTGTTTTAAGCCATGGGTGTTGCAGCTCTCTAATTACAAAAACAACATTTTTATAGTCTGCAATTAGTCCAAAACGCATTGGCTAGGCTGCTGTCCGGTACACCCAAATTCGTCTCCGTTAGAGGAGAGCTTAAGAAGCTACACTGGCTCCCAATAAAACAAAGAACTCGGTTCAAGGCCCTTTGTATAGTATTCAAAGCCATCAATGGAATTGGCCCGTAGTTACTTAGGCAAAAATTTTGCTGGTACATCCCTGGGAGAATGTTACGATCTACCAGTGCTAAACAAGTGCAAGTCCCCATGGCAAAAAAATTAAGCTGGGGAGGCAGGAGTTTTACTCATTGTGCCGCGAAGGCTTGGAATGAGCTTCCTCTTTCCCTCAAAACTGCTCTGAGTCTCCTTATATTCAGGAAGACCCTGAAAACATGGATCTTCTCACAGTAGTACTCCATTTAGCTTTCTAGGCAGGCCAGTACTAAGTAGCAGGACACCCAAGGGTAATCAAGCGCACTACAAGTGCATATAACATAACAACATAATTTCCTGTTTTAACTCTTTTAGTTCTGTATTTCTCCAAGGTGCCTGTTTTGTTTTGTCCTGTTTTGTTATTCTGAGTGGTATAAGGATATCAAAAGCTTCCTGTAGCCACTCATATAGTTTACTAGCAGCCCGTCCCGACGTTGTCCGGGTATGAATTGCTGCTGGCCAGTAGTATATTGTTTTGTAGGATTTCGTTTTGATAGCATTTCTTATCTGTGACAGGCCTGTGAAACGCTCCGATTCACAGTGCACTGCTGATGTACTTAAGAGTGCGCGTTCAGTAGTGTGTGAACTCGAGTTTCCCTACTTTATTTTTCCTTGCAATATTATATATCGCGACCTCGACAACATGGCATGAGCACAATTTACATTACAGAAGAACACATTAATTTGTGGTAGGCACGGGGAGACAAAGCGATTTGCCTAGAATCACAGAATGTTGAGCTGATGCCAAGATTCGAACATAGCTCCCCAGCTCTAAAGTTCGCAATTCTAGAACTTGTGGCGGGAGGTGTGTCTAAAAGTGTATGTCGGTGCTGCCCATCAATGAGAGAGACCTGTGCCTTTTTCAAATCGGTGGTGAAAAAATATGAGTATGTTGCTGGAGATGTGGGCCGCCGTGCCACCAATGTACATACCGGGGAGGGTAAACACCCATTATTCCGTAACTTTCTTTCCGCATACCATTACTCCGCGTACTTTCATTACAAAAGTACCATGACTCCGCAATGCCATTATAACGCATGGCATTACATTTTATATGCTTTTACCACGCATACATTTACAATGAAATTCGTTGTAAATGCATGAATGGTAAAAGCATGTTTTTTTTTATGTTTGGGTAAGGTAAGTATGGGTATAGGGGTACATGTTTTGAGGTACTGAGGTATATGTTTTGGGGTGTTTGGGTATTTTAAGGGTTCAGATAAAGTTTTGGGTTATGGAGTACAGGGGTAGTTTTAGGGTTTAGGGATAAGTATGGGTTTTGGGGTACAGGGGTATTTTTAGGGTTCAGGGCTAGGTTTGGGTTTTGGGGTATAGGGGTATTTTTAGGGTTCAGGGGTAGGTTTGGGTTTTGGGGTACAGTAGTATTTTAAGGGTTCAGGGCTAGGTTTGGGTTTTGGGGTACAGGGGTATTTTTAGGGTTCTGGCTAGTTTTGGGTTTTGGGGTACAGTGGTATTTCAGGGTTCAGGAGTAGGTTTGGGTTTTGGGGTACAGGGGTATTTTTATGGTTCAGGGCTAGGTTTGGGTTTTGGGGTACAGGGGTATTTTTAGGGTTCAGGGATAGGTTTGGGTTTTGGGGTACAGGGGTATTTTAAGGGTTCAGGGGTAGGTTTGGGTTTTGGGGTACAGGGGTATTTTAGGGTTCAGGGGTAGGTTTGGGTTTTGGCGTACAGGGATATTTTTAGGGTTCAGGGCTAGGTTTGGGTTTTGGCGTACAGGGATATTTTTAGGGTTCAGGGGTAGGTTTGGGTTTTGAGGTACAGTGGTATTTATAGGGTTCAGGGCTAGGTTTGGGTTTTGGGGTACAGGGGTATTTTTAGGGTTTAGGGATAGGTTTGGGTTTTGGGGTACAGGTTATATTTATAGGGTTAAGATGGGTTAGTGTTTAAGGGTGTTGGGGTATTTTAAGGAGTACGGGTGGATTATGATTATGGGGTGCAGGAGTATTTAAAGGGAGCAGGGTGGACACCCGGAGCTGGAATGAACCGAACCTGGGAAGAAAAAACAATGAAATATTGGGCACAACGCTCGCTTTTTTTTCCGTTATCCCGCGCCCCGCACATGCCCACACCCCCAGTACACGATATGAGACATGGCATGAAGGGCGGAATGTACCACACGCCCCCAGCACAACGCAGACACGCCCACAAGGGACTACTTTGCTGGCACGGTTCTTTTACCTTTTAAATGTATATGGTGGGCGCCTGCATAGACTATGTCCTTCTGCTGCAACTGCCCTTTCCAACACTGTATTGGGTGTTGTGATTGGTGCTGAGATCACCCCCCCTCAAAGGTTTGGGCTCTCTCTTTATTATATAGTAGAGAAAAACAGCACCCTTTGGTCAGCAGAAATTCGTGCCAATAAGAAATACTTTGTTTTAGTTAAGTGCATATGGCACCAGCCTGCCTTTTGAGAGTTGAATGCGTTTTGCTTTTGCTCCACTCCCAAAACAAAATAAATAACTCTTAGCACCCCATGTCACCCCTTTCCAGTGCTCTCAAAATCAGTGTATAAACACGCAGGCTGCACAAACGTCTAGGAATTGTTTAGAAACATTTTCAGTAAAAGCGACCGGACAGCTTTCTACTAGTTTTCAAAAAAGGTTACGAACTACTGGCATGAGACGAGGCTTTATAAATAACTACTGTACAAGAAGCAAAAGTGATACACGTAATCTGATTTATGGAAAGCATAAATGGCATATACAACGGCCTACTCGACTATTTAAATGCAGCATGCAGTGCACTTTTAATGCTGCTCACACTCTGACGCTCACCAACCCGAAAAAGGACACTTCTTCCACTGAATAGCACGGAATGCTTGGAGCGCTCGTGAAGAGAATAAAAAGGCTACAGGCCAGTGTTTGTAGTGAGAGCCACTGAATGATGAATATCGTCTCACCCGTCCTGAGCGTACCACTTCCGCTTCAGGGTCAAAGTGGCTTCTTTGTGCGTGTACGTATGTACGTGTGCCTCATGATAGGTCCGGAGGCCGGGACGTCCAAATTTAAATATTTTACGGACAAAGCAAGCTGGCAATGAATCGAGACAGGCATGGATTTTATTTACCGCGCCAAATTAGCTCTTCATTGGGGAGACAGGGGGAAGCTGCTTAGTGAATGGATATTGCCTGAAGACCCGGCCGTAGGAAAAAAGTGTCGGGCATGGATTTTATTTACCGCCCCACATCAGCGCTTCACTGGGGAGACAGAGGGAAGCTTAGTGAGTGGATATTGCCTGAAGACCCGGCCCAGGAAATAAGTGCCGGTGCTAAGCACCGGAAAGCACCAACGTCGTCGCGTCACGGCCAGCGCTAGGTCCCGGCCGGCGCTAACTTTCAGGGGACTACTTTTTTTACAAACGTAATTTTTTTAATTTACTTTTTTTTTTAAATTTATATCGCCTATGTCCTACTACACACCCTGACATTTTCATAGATGTATCGGGTGTGTAGATTGGCGCTGTGGTTCCCGAGTTTACCTGGCCAAAAGGTGCCAGTTCTCTCTTTATAATAGTAGTATAGATGAAGGGAATATTATTGTGTCTAGGTCTGTGTTGAATGTTATTTGGGTTTCTAAATTTTCAAAAGTGAGTTTTTCACAGTCGATAGGTGGATGCATGCAAGGTTGTTTTAGATGTGTTGCTTTGTCCTAGCAAATAGTGGTCTGACAATGTGACTGGAGTAATCGTTTGAAAGGTAACAAGTTCTGGATTTGCAAAAATTACATTTAGCATGTGT
The DNA here is from genome assembly GCF_964263255.1 of Lissotriton vulgaris. Taxonomy (NCBI): domain Eukaryota; kingdom Metazoa; phylum Chordata; class Amphibia; order Caudata; family Salamandridae; genus Lissotriton; species Lissotriton vulgaris. The sequence continues at coordinate 534,948,392 of NC_141685.1, forward strand.
CCAATGATTTGTATGGGTTTGTGGACGATCTGATGTAGGCTCAGTGTGTCAAGGCCAGTGATGGTTTTTGGATGGGGCATATTGGGTTTGTCAAACCAAATGTTGAGGTCACCCAGAATTCATTTGCTGGAGTTTAGTGTTATCAGGCATGAAACTACATTTAAAAATGTGTATAAACTGGTATATTTGTGAAGCACAAACTCATCACTCCTAAGGGTCTGAAGGTGCTGGAGGCCGTCGGGAAGATTAAGCGAGCTATTGCCCAGAGTCACATGGTGCTGGGCTGACCTGCCGTTGACACCGGGGATTGATCTGTGAGCCCCGTGTTCCGGATGTCTGTAAATGAGAAGGGAGTTATAGGAGGAAGCTGGTGTAGGGTTGCATCTGGTGAAGCAGACCTCACAATCTGGCATGGAAACTTCATCAGCTTTAGTGAGATGTATGGTTTGCTTGAATATAACAGCTAGTCCACCTCCTCTTTTGCCTATACGATTTTGTATGAAAGTAAGGAACAGCTGCGATGCAACACTGGAGTCATGTCATCTCCCAACCATGATTCAGTAATGAAGAGTAAGTCAGGCTGTGTCAGTAAGTAGGTCGTAGATGTAATGCTTGTTTTTAGCTAGTGATAAAGCATTTATTAGTAGGCAGTTTAGAGGTTTTGCTTTGTTGATGGTGTGACTTTGTTTTGTAGAAGAGTGAGCAGTATATTTAATCTTGTAGCAGGTGTCATTAGTGCTGGTATTAGCTATATGAGGATAGCAATCGTGTTGAGGATTGAGAAGATGTGATGTAGTGATTTTCGGTGAAGAATTTGTAACTGAAGTAATGTTGCTGAGTGAAGTAATGTTGCTAAGTGGAAGTTGAACGGTAAAGGGTGCTTTGGAAATGAGTGTATGTTTTGAGTGTTTGTTTAAGATTTTGTTAGTTGGAAGAGGTTTGTGGTTGAGTGGAGTGCGAGGATTGCTTTGTTGTGTTTATGGTAAAAAGAGGAGTATGGTGTTGGTGGATGAAGAGTTATAGGGTCTGTTAGGAGCAAGTAGAGGGTAGAGCTGGTGCCTTGTATGAACAGGGAGTGTGTCTGGATGGATTAAAGCTAGGTATAATGTGGCTTTGTGTTGTGTTCGTGATGTGTGGTTTTGTTAGTAGTATAGGACAGAGCAGTGTTTTGTGAGTGAAAGTGCCATTGTGTGGTAGGTGGGGTAGCAGGGTGTATGTGTAGGCTGGGGTTTTGTAGTGTTTTCAGAAATAATTAAATGTGGTTAGTGTTTGTTTGTAGCACATAAGTAGAGTCCATTTGCTCTGTGTGTTAATGTTTGTGGATGGGTTAAGATACCGTGTCAGCTCATGTCGTGCCAGCACTCAGTACTTGTAGGCAAAAAATACACAACGGCTGTGTCCTTGCCCATTCCTTTGAATGTTAAATTGCAATAGAAGGTGATTGGAAGCAAGTGCCTAGCCATTGGGCTTAGGGAATTGAACTGGATATGAGAAGCATTAGATTAGAGATGGCTAATGGGGCCCAACTGCATTGTATGCATCTCAGCCAGTGGCTGCCTGTCCGAGTACAGGAGTGTTTTGAGGCCTGGGGTAAAATTGAGTAAACCTGAACCAGCGGCTGGTCTGTGATTGAGAATCTGAAAGAGACACGTTAGTGATAGATTCCTTACCTTAGAATATCCCGAGGCGTCAGACTGGATCCGGAAAGATGTGTTGTCAGCAGTACCCCTGTGCGTCGGTAGGCATCGTCGTAGTCGCCGAAATGACTTCAATGGAGCTAATTAGACAAGCCCACGTGCGCGGACTTCAGTTCTTTCTTTTTCCGTGCCAGCAAGCGCAGATCCAGAGAGAGCAGTACCCCCAGTCATTTTTTGACTGAGTTTTTTGGGGACTTTTTGTCTCTGTTTTCAAGTATATTAACAATCTGACAGGTGCATCGGGATGCCAGCTTTTAAGTCCTGCACGGCCTGTCCCCGCACGATATCGGTGACGGACCTTCACCGTGAGTGTCTCTACTGCCTGGAAAGCGACCACGACTCCAGGTTGTGCCTCCACTGCCGGGCCATGGCTCCGAAAACTTTGCGGGAGCGGTCCAGAAAGTGGCTGGAGCCCCGGGAGTGGGTTCCGAGCTGTTCAAGGTCCCGGTCCAGAGGTAGGTTGAGGGACCGGCCGCGGAGCCATCACCATCACTCGGAGTCAGGTAAGGCGAAGCATAAGAAGTCGAAGAAGCGCCGAAGCTCTTCGCCTTACCCTAGCCAGACGCGCGACGCGGCTAAGGGTGCAGGTGGCGCTTTCCCTGTGCCTCGTGGGGAGCCTACTCAGTTGCTGATGACCTAACCGCCCTTTCCAGGACCATTGGCGACTTACCTCCCCCCCCCCCCCCCCCCCACCCAACACCCACCGTGTTGCGTAGGGCAGCTGAGGCTCTCCACCTCGAGCTCCCTACTGTGGCCGTCAGGACTAATCTCCTGACAGAGTTGCTTCGGCCAGCTTCTGCTACTACGGAGCCGCTACTGCCCTTTAACGATTCACTCTCGGACATTCTCTTGGACACCTGGTCCAGGCCCAACACAGGGGCTCCTGTAGACAAGAACGTGGCCTGACTCCATCGCCCGGCCGACCCTGTTTTCCTCTCCCAACACCCCACCCTGAGAGCTTGGTTGTCCAAGCCGCTCCCCGAGAGCTTGGTTGTCCATGCCTCTGCGTCCCCAAGCGCATTCCCTTCCGGACAGGGAATCCAAGAAACTGGAGCAATTTGAGAAGAAGATTTTCTCTTCTACCAGTTCGCGGTCCGTGAACACTGCATGTCTCTTGGGCCATTATTCCCATTCTGTGTGGGCTACGGTTGCGCACGTTCTGCCTCAATGTCTGGTGGAGGCTCGGACAACCCTTTCCCAAGCTATTGCTGAGGGAAGAGACACAGCCACGTTCACATCCCTTGTGGTCTTGACACTGCTGACTCGTTGGGCAGGGCGATTTCAACGGCAGTGGCGCTAAGCCGTCACGCCTCGCTAAGGACGACTGGCTTTTCTGGGATGTCCAGAACACGTTGATGGACATGCCCTTTGATGGCACTCGCCTGTTCGGCGATAAAGCAGACTGCGCGTTGGAACGTTTTAAGGACTCACAGGCTACAGCCAAGTCCTTAGGCCTTTCGGTCACACGCACTCCTTCCGCTTCTGCTTTTCGCTCTTTTCGTGTCCAAGGAAGGGGCACCCAAGCAGGTTAGTTTCAAAGCTACACGCCTGCACAGCAACAGTCTCAGCGCAGCCGCCAGCGTGGGACACGCAGAGGCGGGCCATGGGGCTAGTGTTCGGGTCAGTCAGCCACCCCTCCTGCAGCCGCTGCCTCCAAACCAAACTGCCCACCAGACGCCAGTGGGTGGCAGGATTCGCCATCACCTCCACCACTGGCGCACCATCACATCGGACAGGTGGGTTCTGTTCCTGTTCCGATGGGGCTACTCCCTCCCCTACGAGACTACCCCTACAGCCATGCCACCACAATACTACTGCATGTTGGGGGATCACTTGGCACTTCTCCAGCAGAAGGTTATGGCCCTCTTGGCCACAGGGGCCATCTAGCGCATTCCGACGCCAGATGGTTGTGGTTATTCCCACTACTTTTTGGTTCCAAAGAAGGACAAGGGCCTGTGTCCTATCTTAGACCTTCGGAACGTCAATCGCTTCCTCTGGAAGGAGAAGTTCAAGATGCTCATACTTGCTCAGAGCTTGTCTGCCCTAGACCCGCAAGACTAGTTGGTAGTGTTGGACCTGCAGGATGCTTATTTTCATATACCCGTTCTACCGGCCCACCAGCGTTACCTGCAATTCATGGTCGGGCAGGAGCATTTTCAGTTCACTGTGCTCACCTTCGGCCTTACAAGCACCCCTTGGGTGTTCACGAAAGTGATGGCGGACCTCCTGCATTTGCTGGGGTTCGCCATCAACGTGACAAAGTCGCACCTGATTCCATCTCAGAAGGTTCTCTTCATCAGAGCGGTTCTGGACACAGCGCAGTTTCTGGTCTATCCTCCCAAACACAGTCCGGGACATTCGGGCTATGATTCCGATCTCTCGGCCCTTTCGGTCAGGACGACCTTGAGGCTGCTGGGCCTCATAGCCTCCTGCATCCTGCTCACCAACCATGCCAGATGGCATATGCAGGCTCTGCAATTGGGCCTGAAGTTCCAGTGGGCGCAGCATCAGGGGAACCTATCCGACTACGTCCAAAACTCGGAAGGCACTGCACTACAATTGCAGTGGTGGCTCATGGATCAGCGTTGGGTCAACAGCAGATCCCTCTCCTTTCCCCAACCAGAGCACACAGTGGTGGTGGATGCGTCCATCCTGGGATGGGGGGGGCCACATGGGAGAGGCAGACATCAGAGGCCTTTGGTCTCCAGCGGAGTCCAGGCTCCATATCAACCTTCTGGAGCTTCGGGCGAGCCTTCTTGCACTGAAGGCATTCCTCCCCTCTGTCAAGGGGAAGGCGGTGCAGGTGTTACCACCACCGCCATGTGGTATTGCAACAAACCTGGTGAGGTGAAGATGTGGACCCTATGTCAGGAGGCTCTGCGCCTCTGGACATGGCTGGAACGTCAAGGCATTTCATTGACAGTTCAATACCTGGCAGGTTCTTTTGAACGCCAGTGTGGACTAACTCAGCCGCCGGTGCCTGATGGATCACAAGTGGCATCTTCACTCGGAGGTGGTGCAAGGTCTCTTTCGACAATGGGGAAAGCCTTGGTTAGATCTATTCGCCACCGAAGAGAACGCGGTTCAGCTGTTCTGCTAGTTTGAATTTCCAGGGCTGCACTCGCTCGGCGACGCTTTTTGTCGCGAGTGGAGCTGCGGTCTATTGTACACCTTTCCGGCTATACCACTTCTGCCCAGAGTGCTGAAGAAGATCAGGCCCGACCGGGGCCTAGTCATTCTTGCGGTACCATACTGGGATCAAAGAGTTTGGTATCCGAGCTACTCAGTAGAAGCGTAGATTCCCCAGATCCAAGTGCCTCTTCGTGAGGATCTTCTGTTGCAGCAGCAGGGGACGGTCCTCCACCTGAACCTGTCCAGACTCCACCTACATGCGTGGAGATTGAGCGGCGACAGTTGGTTCCATTTGACTTGCCTCCTGAAGTGTGCCTCCTGAAATGTGATGTAATTCTGGCAGCCAGTTGTCCCTCCACTAAATCTGTATACGCCTGCAGGTGGAACAAATTTGTGGCATGGTGCACAGCAAAAGCTGTGGATCCCCTTTCTGTATCTCTTTCAGAGGTCCTTTTGATCCTTCTTTCCTTGGCCTCGGCACTATCAAGGGCTACCTTTCTGCATTCTCGGCCTTTCTAAGGCTTCCTGATCAGCCCTCTCTTTTCAAGTCCCCTGTTAATAGATTTCTCAAAGACATTACTCACCTTTTCCCTCCTATTCCGTTTGTAATGCCACAGTGGGACTTAAATCTTGTACTTACTTTTTTGATGTGCGCTCCTTTTGAGCCGCTCCACAACTGTCCTCTTCGTTTATTGACTTTAAAGGCTGCTTTCCTGGTTGCCATCACCTCCGATAGGCGCGTGAGTGAGCTCGAGGCTCTTTCTTGTAACCCTCCTTTTCGATCAGTCCATCCGGACAAGGTTGTGCTTCGCACTCGCCTGCCCTTCTTGCCAAAAGTTGTCACTGCTTTTCACATTGGGCAGACTTATCACCTTGCCAGCTTTCTTTCTGCCTCCTTCCCACAAGAGGACTATCTCCCGCTGGGTCGTCTTGTGTATCAAAGCCTGTTATTCTCTGGCTAAAAAGGAACCTCCGGTTGGGTTGCGTGGCCATTCTACCACGGCGACAGCAGCTACTACTGCATTGGGACGTGATGTCCCCCTGCAAGATATCTGTCAGGCAGCCACGTGGGCTTCGCTGCACACTTTTACTAAGCATTATTGCCTTGACAGTCAAGTCCGGAGAGACTGCTTCTTTGGCCGGACTGTTCTCCGTGACGTTCTGGTGTGATCTTTGTTCGCACACCCACCACCGGTGCTGGTATTGCTGGGGTATCTATTCTAAGGTAAGGAATCTATCACTAATGTGTCTCTTTCAGATGTACAAGTTACTTACTTGTGTAACGATATATGTGTAAGAGACATCAGTTGGTGATAGATTCCTTACTCACCACCCACCCTCCCCGTTCTGCTAACTGATTTCTAGGGTTAAGGTCATCCCTTTCAGTGCTCTAGTTTCAATGCACCAGTGGTCAGTATCTTGCATGGCTCTGCGTTGCTGACATAGAAAGTCGTGCACAGAACTGACGTCCGCGCGCATGGGCGCGTCTAAGTAGCTCCAGCGACGTCATCTCAGCAACTACGACGCCAACGACGTACAAAGAGCCTCACGACGACTCCTACCAAATCGCAGGGTTACTGCTGACGAAAACTTTCTGGATCCAGTCTAACGCCTGGGGTTATTCTAAGGTAAGGAATCTATCACTAACTAATGTCTCTTACAGATATATCGTTACACAAGTAAGTAACTTGTGCATTGGTCCTGTACCTTAACTGATACACACACTGCCATTGCAGGCTGCGTGTTTTGGTGCAGAAAGAAATTGAGGAGTCGACATGGCATACATAACTGTGGGCCATGCCTGCAAACCACTGCCTATGGTATAGGTAAGACACTCCTCTAGATGGGTGGTACTGTGTCTAAGTGCATTCTTAGACAATGTAAGTGCAGTACAGCCGTAAAAGTCTATATGGTCTGGGAGTTTGTCATTACAAACTCACAGCACCTTAATGGCTTTACTGAATTCTGGGAAGTTTTGTATCAAACTTATCAGCATAATAAACCCACACTGATTCCAGTGTGCGACGTATTATACAATGCACTCAGATGGCATCTTAGAGATGCCCCCTGACAAACAACCAGCCTCTGGTGGGTTCCCTGACTGGTACACACCAGCCTGCCACCACGAGACAGGTTTCTGGACCCCTAGGTTTGTGAGCAGCCACCAACCGGAAGCCTCCTTTCCCCCATTGGATAACATTGGGCCTCAGCACTCTGCACCCAGCCACCCTAGTGCTGCTGTGGGTGTTTTGAGAGTGCACCTTGACTCTGGGGGAACCCTTGTTCTAACCCCTGAAACTCACCCCTCAAGACAGTTTACTTACCTGCAAAACGATAACCCTATTTTCCTGTGGAGGGTGTTTTGTATGGGAACCTAAGGAACTGTGTTTTGAGATAAACTGTTTTACTTACCTTTTATCTAGGAAATGTCCCAGTGTGATATCTAGGCATATCACACGGAGTAAGAAAAGTAATCTGAAAAGTAATCTAAAGAGTAATCATACAGTACCTTCTAAGTAACTGAAAAGTAATCTCAACTATTTCTAAATAATTGAACTACCTGTATACAAAACAAGTACATACAACTGTATTCAACTGTATTGTTTTTGCAAAGTATTATTTAACTTACCTGCACCAGTCCTTGCTTGGTTCCAGAAATAAAATACAACTAAATAATGTTTATACAAACAAATTGGTCTGAGTTCAGTCTTTGATTGGGTGACATCATTTCTTACCTGAGTGTGTACAATAAATGCTTAACACTACCCTCTGATAAAGCCTTACTGCTTGCCCACACTGCCGCAAATAGAGAGTGCGGTATTATCTACTTTAGCCTCTGCCTACCTTTGGGGATCCACTGGACTCTGTGCACACTTTACCTCACTTTGGTATAGTATATACAGAGCCACCTTCCTACAACTTTGCAGTATATGGCCAGTAATAGACTGTGTTACCACTTGATGTATGACACGTATGACTTTGGAAATAATGAGTATCCGGATACTTTAAGGGTTTTAAGAAGGAAAAAGCATGTTGAGGCTGTAGGAAAGTACCCCTTTTTGACATGGTCACCCCCTCCTTTTGCCTACAAATTGATGCGGTTTTGACAGAAGTGCACTGGGCTCCTGTTATCTGGTTCTGCAGTGTCGAATCTCCTTCCATAAAGCTGTGTAATTGTTCCCTCAATTGGCAATACCTTTAGCACCCCTGTAAGTTCCTTAAATGGTATCTCTGGTACCTTTGGCATGGGCACTAAAGAGGGTACCTTAGTGCTTCAGCATGTATTTTGCCACCCTACGGGACCCCACACCACACTCGTGCAGACTGCCATTGCAGACTGCGTGACATGGTGCAGACATAAAGGAGCACACGACATGGCTCTGTGTGCCATTCCTGCAGACACTGCGTGCCATTCCTGTAGACACTGCATGCAATATATGTAAGTCACCCCGACAGCCGCCCTTAAAGCCCTATGGCTGGGTGCATTATATTACAAGTGAGGATATATGCGAGGATATATTTGCATGAGCAGATATGCTCCTGTGGTGTCCAAGTCGTTTCAGTGAACAGGGAAGCCATATTGAGTATACATACCGGGCACTTATGATTACGGGTTCCCCAGCTACATGATGGCTTCACTGAAACCAAAGATATTTGGTATCACACATCTCATGTTAATAAACCCACTTATTAATACATGCACTTAGAGGTTCTCCCCTGAAACTTATTAGTCCACTAGTGTGCTGGCTGCTCCAGTCCAGCCTGCCACCACATAAGTGTGTCTGACCCCCAGGAGGTAAGAGCCCGCTCTCAGAGGTCAAGAATAATGCCTGCTCCGGCAGGAGATGTTTACCCCTCCTCAAAACAGGATGGCTACCAATGGGCATATCCAGGTCAAAGGCTTCAAGGCCATACCACCTTGTATATGCAACCCTGGCATCCCCAGACCTGGGAGATGCCACCCTCTGTCCTGTGGCCTAATTAGCACCAGGACAGGCAGGGAATTACTATGCAAAGTAGGCTTGAAGCACACCCAGGTCAGTCACACCCCTAAAGGGAGCTGCATGTAGGAAAATTCCGCCATCTTGGGGATGGCAGTATTTAGTAAACTGTGACAGGATTATGCCCACTTCCCACAGAAAGTGGTCATATTGGGGGCATAGTGACTCCAAGGGTAGGTAGCACATTGGCTACTGCTCTCCACTCTCCTAAATTTAGTATTTAGAGACTGATGAGCCGACCCCTGCAAAAACTGAAGACCTGGGTGGCAGTTGGTGCCAAACCCTGACAGTCATACAGACACTCGACAAATGTAAAGACCTGACACTTCCTGCATCTGTGCATCCTTCACACGCCCAGGAGGGTTGCCTGCACTTCCCCCAGCAGCCAGCATCTCCCTTAGAGTAGAGGAACTGCAGCGGGCAGGCACCGACTGCAACGTCCGGTTTAAAAAAGCTGCTATCCATCGAGCAGTAGGTCTGCTCACTCAAGGAGGTCAGTTCTATCTTCCTGCCAAGCCTAAAGACACTAGGACCTCCACGAGCCCTCCTGCACCAATATCTACAGTACCAGACTCTCTCCGTGACCTAAGCATGTTGAAAGTCCAGTCCGTACTCTAATGACTATCACCGACAACCAGCCTACTAGGGATGCCAGCACCACATATGCCAGTACCGAGAGGGGCCCAGCTGTCCTATTTTGCTCACTCTAGTTTGTCCTGACCGACAACCATGAGCGCCTTGACGCACAAGAGCCTAAAGACTACAAACACTCTGCACCCAAGCCCCCTGTTGGGAACTCCCAGATGTGTGCCCAAGTCCCCCATTTCAGCTTATTTCCAGGTGTTACCCCCTCCCCTCCCTTATTTCCTTCTACTGTGTAGTGTGCATGGCTAATAATCCATTCAGCACATCTGCCCCCGTACTCACCAGGGCAGATACATCTGATCTGCTATTGGAACTTTCGTCCTTGTCCCTCTACCACCTCACAACCAAAAGGGGTCCCACGAAAACGCATTGCAAGTATATTTATGCAGTAAATTTTCTTTCTCCATTGGGAAATCATTACACGTAAAAAGGCACTGTTAGTTAACATTGCAAAAAGTGTCAAAAGTCTATTACGAAAAAAGTAGTTATCTGACTACGAAGTTCTTGAGTTCAAAATATTTATAAAAAAAATACCTCTTATTTTTCTAAAATTAGTGTGGAGATCCTTTTCCAGTGTGTGTGTGTAGGAAACTGGCTCTGTATATGATATTATCACTAGGTGGTAATACTGTGCACAGACCAGGGGTACACCAAATGTGTACAGGGCTTAATACAAAATCGAAAGTGCTCTATTAGTGGTAGTGAGGGCGAGCTGCCTTAGACCTAACACAGATGAGTGTAAAACATTTATTGGACACACATGATCAATAATGGACACACAACTCAAGAAGGAGATCCAGACCAATTTTATAAAATTATACTTTGTACTTTATTTTAAGACCCAGGTCTCTGTAATAAGATAAGTACGTTTTTGATTAAAAATACTTTTCACGTAAAAAAAATGGACACTTCGAAACTTTTTCACACTGTCCAATGTTATCCTATGGGGAAACAATAATGCGTTTAAACAGGTAAGTATCGAACTTACAATTACAGTCTTCGGAGTCAAAAGTCAGCAAGGGTCAGGTAATTACCAAGACTGCACCACAAGCGGCACAGGGGGGGGGCAGGTGCAGAGGTCAAAATCGTAGTTCGAGCCAATGCTTTCCAATGGAGACGGGGTGCCTGAAGTCACACAGCTTGCAGGTAAGTAAATCGTTTGCAGGGGCAAAGCTTTGGGGGTTAGCACGGGGGCCCACGAAGCAGCACCGAACATACACTACCAGCGGTACAGGGACAACTGGGTACAGGGGGTAAATTAGACCTTGGGCCCCCAATGCTTTTTTAAGCGGATACTTTGGTCGGCAAAGAGGCTGAAGGTGTGGCACCTAAGGTTGCATTAGGAAGACCACCAACAACAGCAGAGATAAGTTGGGATGTAGGGGGTCGTAGGGGCACCATTGGTTCTTCTCACTGAGGCCCAGGGGCTTCGGTTGCCTGGGTGCCTTTGGACATCGGAGTCTTATTTCCTGAGCCGGTCGCGGTCGGGCGGAGCCTCTGGATTCACACTCCAGGCGCCGTCATGGAGGGCAGGAGAGGTCAGCCAACGCTGGACACTAGGTCAGGATCGCCAGGAGACTTCACTGCGCAGGTGAGCTACTCAGACTCTGGCAGTGGGCATTGGGTGCAGAATTGGCTGGGGAAGCGGGTCCGCCTGGATCCAGAGTCTTTGAAGTCTGTTTCTTCTGGACAGGTCTGCTATCCTCCGGAGATTGAAGTCTTTATTGAAGGCAACAGTCCTCCCAGGGGTTTTCGAGGTCGTTGTTGCAACACAGGTCGCAGGGTTGTAGAAGCTGGAGACAGCTTGTAGGGCTGGGGCCAAGACAGTTGTTGTGTTTTGCTGCAGGGTGTCTTCTCTCTTCTTAGGTTGTCGCAGATCTGAGGGTCAAGTGTGGGGGAACCCCCTAAATACAAATTTTATGAGGCGTTTTATGGGAGTAGCAGGTAGGGCCAAACAGGCACCTTACCTGGGGTGGCTACACCCTCTGTTATGCCACCCTCCCATAGGAGGGGGCATAGACCTAGCCCTGATTGGAGGGGTCCTCTTCTTGAAGAGTGCAGGTCTGAAAGTTGTTCTTCACCTCGCTTTCCCCTACGTTAGGATGGGGTTGGCAGAGGTGGGCACACCTCCTACCATTTCGAATGTTCCTGATGATTTTCCAACCCAAAGTAGGGGTGTAAACTAGGGGCTGCCATCTGCTGCTAGCAACAGAGGCTGGGTGTCGCATTTCAAAGGCAGCAGGCCTGTAAAGCTTTTCTCTTCGAGCACTGGTCCATCAAGGGGGTGGAGGCATGAAACCTCTGCCCAGGATGTGCATTGTTTCCGGTTTCAGAGAGCATGGACTCTCTACTCAGGGGTCCAGAAACGTGTCTGGGGGTGGCTGGCTGCCTACAGCCCGTCAGAGACCACACCAGGGTTGGTGATGATTCAGTAGTCACCTCTGAGGTGCCATCTGGGTACATGGGGCAATAAATCCTACACTGGCATCAGTGTGGGTTTATTGGGAGGAGTAGTTTGGTACCAAATACTCCTACATTCAGTAAAGCCATCATGGTGCTGTGGAACTAGAGTTGCCAAGTTCCCAGCCCATGGCACTTTAAGTATTTGGCCACTATTGTAGGGGCATATCTGCTCATGCAGGGTGCCACTCCGACTCTGTCGTTTTGTCTTCACAGGGGAATGGAAGCTGTATGGGCAGTGGTATTGTCCTAGTGAGGGGCTTCCAAGGGTTCATCTGCAGCTGCCAGGCCCTAGATGCCCAGGGTAACATTTACTAGGGACTTACAGGAGGCAGAAGTACCAATAGGGGTATTGTTTTATGGACGGAGCACTTGCACAGGGGACCTGGTTGGCAGGGACCCTGTGGACTACATTTCAAACCACATCAAAACCAGGCACAAAGTCGGGGGCTAACCATGGAAAAGAGGCCCTTTCTCACACTGTGGGACACTAGTGCTTAATGATCAGTCATATCGAATGACAAGAGCAAGTGCTTAGGCCTTCAGCTTTGAATAGACTTTAATTATAGCATCAATGTTTACTCCTAAACGCCTCTCTCAGACCATTTGGCGTTGGGCAATACATCACAAAATTCAACTGCTAGCAGAACACCTTCCAGGGACGGACAATGAATTTTCCGACCTCCTCAGCAGGATGCGGCAGCAAGTCCACGAATGGGAACTCCACCCCAAAGTTCTCCTCCCATACTTCCACAAATGTGGGTTTCCTCAAATAGATCTCTTCGCAACAGCAGAGAGCTCAAAAAGCCCAAACTTTGCTTCCAGGTTCCAACATCCTCCATCCAGAGGCAATGCCCTATGAATAAATTGGTCAGGGATAATTGCTTACGCTTTTCCGCTTCTCCCTCTTCTTCCATTTCTGGTTCGGAGGCTCAGACAAACATCCCTAACCCTTAGTCTAGTGGCTCCCACATGGGCACGTCAACCGTGGTTCACAAAACTTCTAAAACATCAGAAGCTTCACCTCCCCTCAAACCTTACTCAGAAACATAGAAAAATGAGACATCCCAAAGAGCTCAACCTAGCGATCTGGCTCCGGAAGTCAGAGTTTGGATACCTAAATTTTACCACCAGATTGCATGACCATTCATAAAGAAACAAGAAAGCCTACCACTAGAGAATGCCATGCAGCAAAATAGGAAAGGTTTGTTATATATTGTAATAAGCAAACCATTGACCCATTAGATGCTTCTATATAACAAATCATTTGTTATCTATCACATCTACAATATTCAGGCCTTTCCTACACATCCATACCACTACACCTTGCAGCAGTAGCTGCATACTTTCAAAACAGCCAACATCTATCTCTATTCAAAGTATCAGTCATTAAAGCTTTTATGAAAGGCTTTAAAAGAGTAATACTCTCGACAGTTCCACCTGCATGGAACCTTAGTATTGTTCCAAGAAGACTTATGGGTCCACCCTTTTAACCATTGTAATTCCTTTCTTGGAAGGTTGCTTTCCTGATTGCTATCCCTTCACTAAGATGTGTCATGCTTCAGGCACTAACCTTAAAAGAACCATTCTTCCAACTTCATAAAGACAGAGTTGTTCTTTGAACTAACCCAAAGTTCCTTCCAAAAGTAGTCTCTGCTTTTCATATTACCAATCAGTTGAGTTACCTGTTTTCTTCCCTTAACCTGATTCGGTAGCAGAATCAGGTTAAGGTTTTTTTTTTTTTTTTTTTTAGCGCTGGGATACCCCCGGGTGACTACGCGCTCTACAAAATAAATAATAATAATAATAATAATAATAATAAGAGAGTGCTACATACATTAGATGTTGAAAGAGCATTATTATATTATATTGATATAACAAAAGATTTTCGCAAAACCTCTTTTTGTTGCTCATTCTCCCCCTCATAAAGGAAAACCTATCATTAAATCTGGTATTTCTAGATGGATTGTTAAATGTATCCAAAGCCAAAATAACTTTATACCTCCTAGAGCACATTCTACTCATAAAATAGGAGCATATATGACCTTTTTAGGTAACATTCCTATAGCTGACATTTGTAAAGCAGCTACATGGTCTACACCACTCACATTTACCAAACATTGTTTTGTGGATGTATTAGCACGTCAACAGGCTAATGTATGGCAAGCAGTGCTAAAAACACTTTTTCAAACAACTGCAACGTCCACTGGTTAGCACCCGCTTTGGGAAGAGTACTCCTATACAGTCTAAGCAAAGCATGTTTATCTACCGCACACTTACCTAAAACAGATTTTTTACTTACCCTTTGAGTATCTGTGCTTGGCATGTAGAGCTGTAGATTCAAATGTGCCCCCTCTACTCCCCGGACACCTATGGTTGCTGAAGTTATTTTTATTTACGTAATACATGCATGGGCATCTCTGTCTACACTCACTTACTTCATTCTCACCCTCTTGTGGGAAAACAATCTAACAATGGAGTAGATGCCCATGCGCACGATCACTAAAGGGGGAGTCACCTTACCTTGTGACTGGAAAATACTTCTTCGTAGAAAAACAATTTGTAAACATCCTGGCCCAGCACTAGATGGCAGGAATATAAAAAGCATGTGAATCCACAGCTCTACATACCAAAAACAGATGTTTGCAGGGTAAGTAACCTAATCGTTTTGCACCGAGGAAAGATATTTGATGTTTGAGATCCATGCTGGTTTTCACAAATGTTTCTGGAACTAGGGTCTAAGGCTATAAAGAATTCATCAAATTGACAAGAGTTCCAAAATTAAGCCAAAACCAGAAAAGTTAGCAATAGTCTCCAATAGTCTGTTAAAAATTTGTTTATTCGCATTTGGGTTATCTTCAGTAAAAGTGTAGTAAGTAGATTTTGTAAACAGTGCTCTGGAATTCTGCTTGATTTCAGTGGTAATTCTCCTGAAGGAGAACTAGGTTTCCAGGTATGTATCATTTGCTTGATTGGTGTCTTCTAGTGATCTTGTTCAGTTGATCTAAAAGCCACCTCAAAAAACAGACTAGATAAAAGATCTCATCAAGAAATAAAAAAGAACACAAAGACTGGGTATTTACACCTAAAATAAAAGACTTAGTGTGGCCCAATATGCATCTGAGTCAACTAAATCAGTTAATTCAAAGGAAACCGCTAAAAATGTAGAACGATGGCCCGCTGATAAGCATGGCACTTTCAGCTGCAAGATGACTTTTTTCACATGATCGTAGGATAACAACTTCTGGGGTTTATGGTGGAAAGTGATTAGTACCATGTCTCCCTTTTCACTTCTCGTCACTAGTCATGAACTAACATGCTGTTGATGGTAGATGCTCACTTGCACTGCCAGTAGTTTGACACCATCTCATATTTGGAAATTTGGCTAGTAAAGAACCTGCCATCACCCATCCAATTCACACATGCCATAGTGGACTTGCATCACAATCTAATTTTCATTAAAGAGGGCACAGCATTTTTCTAGACACTTCAATAGAACAACTGGCAGTTCGGTGAATTTGCGAGTGTATCTGTATTAGAATTCAGTTGTGACTCGATAAAAGAGCAGGCTTTTTGAACAGAAGGTTTGCAGCTTGTGTTGTAGGTTATTTCTAAGTCCAGATACTGCCATCACCATTTTCAGTAATTGCCTAATGTGTCGATACTGTTGGATAATATATGCCTCCACCTTTACTTGTTAAGGGAGTGACTTCAAATGTTTTGGAAACTTTAGAGGATAGGCGAAAGACAATGCAGCAGAGCGTCTCTGTTAACAAAATAAGGTAATTTGCTTGTGTTTCTCCTTCCTCTTTGCTCAGAAAAACTCTTCCCCAGTAAGAAGATCTTTGTGGAAGCAACAGAATACGACACATTCAAATATTGGTTCCTAGTTGAAACAAAAACATAGATATGTTATAACAAAGTTAAGTGTATCGATTTTCCCCAGTGACACATTTGCAACTTTAATTCTCTGAATACAATGTGAGAATCATTGGCTTTTAAAAAATGTACACTGGCATTCCAATTCTTTCTCTTTTGGCACATTGTAAAGGGGCAGTTGATGACCTAATTTATAGTCTGCAAAAACGACTTTAGAGATGACCAACATAAAATAGTTAATGTATTTTTCCCCCTGAAGGATCCAGGTCCAGGTTAAGTCGGCGCCACAGCATGGAAAACTTGGAACTTGTGAAATTAACTCCAGAAAAGGTATGTCATTCCCTTCTTTAGGTATAAAAGATCACGTGATAATAGAAGGTGCTGGGATTTACATGTCTGGAATCTTTACCGGAGATACATTTTTTTAATAGCCTGCAATCAACTCGTTATTTTGCAACATGGTGATCCCCCATGTTATTTCTGGCTACTTTCTTGTATTAATAGTGATATTATCCTTTCAAAGTTAAGTGCACATTAACTCTTGCTTGCAGTTTGTAATATTAATGTTTTTGTTCTGTGTTAGCAGAATTCTTGGAAAAAAGAAGTGAGATGAGAAGGTGTACAAATCAAGAGTCACATACTACATGATATAATATGGGGCTAGTAAGGGAGCAAAGGAAAAAGTGATTATCTAGCATGGTAATTTTCTCAGACTCCTGTGTTCAAACTCCTTTTCCGGTGCAACGTGGAAGTTAGCTGAACATTTTTACAAAGTTTTTTTAACGTTAAGCACTACGCTATGTGGTCAATACCCCTTAAATAGGAAACCTACAACACTTCTGTGAGGGCATGGTGCACAGATTGGTTCTCTTTAGCCTTTTTTCTGCTTATTTATTGAAAAAGCTTGTGGCCCTGCAATCTTTAAGTAAGTTTTAAAAAAAATTATATATATTTTCAAGATTTTTTAACATCTTCCCGGCTTTTATTCTATTGAGTGTTTCCTCTGAAGAAGTCATTTTGGGGTTCATTTGTACTCATTTGTGCAATTTAAATTGCTGAATTTATTTTCCTGTTTGTGGGCAGCTTGCGCTCCAAAGTAATGGAAGATGCATCTCTCAAAAGTCTGATGGACATACTTTCTCCTGGAGTATCACCAGTCCAACACAAAGGCTTAGTCGAGAAAGACATAAATTACTTGCGATATAAGGCATTTGTGACCAGATTGCTACCAAACTCAGATTTTTGGGGTCATATCCATCTTGGTATCAACAAAAACGCACCACATCCACCTCAATTGTTGCTTACTAAGACACAAAACAATGGCTGCCGGGAAGTGACGTTAGAACGGTCCGGAGATGACCCAGTTCTTCCCCGAATGCCCAGGTGAAGTTGTGGCATCAAGTGGAATCTGGCATTTAGCTGAATGTGCTGCTCTGTTCTTTCAGCCTGCGAAGCCCAGCACAATAAGTAGTGTGGTTGCTCCACCCTTTTCCTCCACGGAGCAAGGTTCTGTTGTGGAGTCCCTTGGTCCTTGCAGTATCAGGCAGTCCAACTGAAACTTGGGAGACGGTTCCTCTGTTTTCAAACCCACCTTTGGTTCAGCTTGGCCTTTGGATGGTCTGACCAGGTAGGTGAGGTTCCTCCAAGATTCCTTGGGGCCCTCGTACATCACAAATCAAAGTTGTCCTTGTCCCACACGTGCTACGGTGTGTAGAAAGCGGTCTCTTTGTATGATATACCAAAAAATGGTATATTGTTTAAAGAATCCAGCTATTCTCTTACTAGTAGACAGGGGCTTGCTCTAGAAATCCTAAGGTGCGCTTCTACAGGGTAGCGTGGTTGAGCAGCCTAAGGCTTATCAGAGAGGGGTGTTAGACATCTGCAAAATACACACAAGGTCAATAAATGACGCACAGGACTCAATAAGGAGTTCAACACCAATTTATTAAAAACACGTATTGTTATATATGTTAAGACACCAGAATCAACACAATCCAGTAAGTACATTTTGAAAGAGAAATACTTTTGTGTTTAAAAAGTCGTCAGTAAATTTTTCAGAAGTTGAAATGTTATCCTAGCTGAGGAAAAACAAGTATGAATTTCAGGTAGAGTACAGCGACTTACAAGACCAATCTCCTGAACTTAAGGTGCGTATGGGGCAAGGTCCAAGGCAGCACCAGCGGGTCACCTCCAGCGGCACTAGGGCGGTCAAATGCAGTGGTGCAATACAGCGTCAGGAGCTCAATTGGGATCAGTCTGCGCAAAAAGAGGCTGCCGGTGTGGACTGGGAGGCAAGTCTGGCAGAACAAACCCCAAAGGGTTCAAGTCTTCTGATGCTAGGGGACTTGTGGACACTGGTGGCCCTCTGGCCGGGGCAGCTGGGTTCAGAGGGTCTTTTAGGTGTCTGGTTTGTTTGTCCGGGAGCACTTCAGGTTGAGAGGGCCTGCACACAGAGTTCACGAGAGGCAAAACCAAAGTGGACTCTGTCTCCTGAGGATTTTGGGGCCATGCTGACACTGTTTGCCCACTTCGACTTGGACTAGGGGCTCAGGTGCCGTGGTCCTTGGCAGCATATGGTTTTGGCGGGTGTGGAGTCTTTGTGTCTTTGTTGAAGGCAGGTAGTCCTCCCAGGCTTTTGGATGAACAACAGCTTGCAGGACAAGACAACTTTGGCGCAATTCGATATGAACAGCAAGCATGCCGGCAGGACTGGGGCTAGGTCAGGTGTTCCTTCTTCAGTCTTTGCTTTCGCAGCTCTTCTTCGTAGGTCAGCAGGATCTGATTTTCGGGTGCTACTGGCTCCCCTAAATGCCGAGTGTAGGGTTGTAGCAATTGAGCTACCTATGCCTTGGATTACTATGCCCCCTATATGACCACTTCCTCTGGGAAGTGTGCACAACCCTGTTGCATAGTTCCTAAGTTTGCCATCACCAAGATGGCTAACTTAAAAAATCGTCTCCACATGCTGGTACTAGCCTGAGGGTGGACACACCTGTCTGATTAGCTACTTTTTTCCACCTGCCCATGTGCCAAAGGGTTCTGGACAAAGGGGAGCAGTATCCTCTCCTTTGAGAAATGCCTTATTTGCATACCAGAGGTGGTGGGCTCTTTGAAGCTCTCCTGCCTTGGAATGCTAATCTGCAGGTCATCCTGTGGGAGGGGGTGTAAACACCCTCTGCTTGAGCAGGCTTTGTTTCTCCCCTCCTGAGAGCAAAGGCACTCACCCTTGGTGTTCCGAAACTTGTCTCTGGTGGCAGGCTTGCGAAAAACAGTCCGTTCAGCAGTAGCTGTAAGGTTTTTAGGTGGCACCTCTAATGCGCCTTCTGTATGCATGTTTTAATAAATCCAATACTAGCATCAGTGTGGTTTAATAATACAAGATACCAAACATCCCTATTTTGACATCATGTAGCCTGGGAAATCGTATTCACCAGTGTCCAGCACAAGCTTTAAAATGGCTTCCCTGATCATTTGTACTGGCAGTAATTGAACTGGCCAGCACAGGGGAAAAATCTGCTCATGCAGTTATGCCCTCACATGTAGTACCTTAGGCCTATAAGGTCTGCTATAGGGGTGACTTATACTGCATGCAGTGTCCACAGACATGGCACATAGGCTGTGTGCCATGTCGGGTTTTCACTTTTGTCTGTACCAAGACACGCAGCCTACAGTGGCAGTTTGCATGAGCTTGGTCGCTGGGAATGGCGCAATTAGTGCTGCAGCCCTTGGGGACCCTTTTTAGTGCCTCAGACCCTATGTACCAGGGGTACCATTTACTGGGGACTTACAGAGGGTACTAAAGGTGTTGCCAATTGGGGAAACAATAGCATAGTTTTGGGAAAGAGATCTGGCACTGGGGACCTGGTTAGCAGAAACTCAGTGCTCTTCCAGTCAAAATCACAACAAATACCAGACAAAAGTGGGAGTTTCCATGTCAGAAAGAGCACCCTTCCTACACAGTGCATATGTGGCCCTGAGTGCTGCCCCTCTCCCACTGGACCTTCTTCGCACATATGCAAAGACTACCCTTATCCAACAAACAAGCAGACATTTCTTGACTCCTCTCCAGCTGTCTTGACACCTGGCAAGAAAACAACCATAAAATACATTCTTCAACAGACCAAATCAGGCAGCAAGGAGGCACTTGAACCCTTACAGCCACAAAATATAAGATGAACAAGTCAGCTCTCCTGTAAATCTGGAGGCCCCATTTGCTAAAGCCTTCATGCATAACATGGCCACTCATTTCAAAGCAGAAACTAGAATAGATCCCCTGAAAACAAATTTTGCTCAAACTGAATGAGCATGACAAACTGTATATGTGTGTGTTACCGAACAGTAATGTGCTTTGAATGAGCTTGATGACAACGGAAACTGATCCTTATGTAATAACCTTCGGATTTGAGGCATCAATAAAGATGTCCCCGCCATGGATCTGGAGGCCCATGTACAAAGCCTGTTCTGCTGTATATTGCAGCTTCTGAAGATGAAATTGTCCTAGACAGAAACCACAATTTTTAGGTTTTGCCTGGCGAAAGCTGCGCTCTGCGCAGCTTTTTCTCGCAGGCGAAAACCTAATGAGTATTGTAGTGTACTTTGGAACGGCCCCCGTCATTTATTGGCTAGCTCCATAAATGGAGCCTAGCCATTGGACGATGGGCCTGTCCGTCAATGCCGGACCAGATTCGGGGGCGTTCCCGAGATTTTTTGGCTTTTGCCGACGTCACGCGACGTCAGCCAAAAGCCGGGAACGCCCCCGAATCTGGTCCGGCATTGCCGGCACCAGTGACTATCCTGCTCCTGATTGGTGAAGCTGCGTGGACGTCACTGCTGGTCCGCGAGGGAGCCCACTCCTCGGGAAACTCCGCCGCCCGCCTGCCTGAGCTAGAGACGGGCCGCCGCGCTGCCCGCCGCGACCCGAAAGTGACTAGCCGGCCGGCCAATCCTAGCGCGGCCGGCCGGAAGTGCCCGCCCCCCGCAGCCCGGGGGAAGAAGGAAGACGGCGAGAAGTATGGCGGCCCACGCGGGGCTCCCGTGGCCTGGAGGGAGCCCCGGGAGATGCGGAGGACGTTGCCGGTCTCCCATGCCGAAGAGGGAGACCGGAGAAGTGCCCAAGAGATTGCCGCCGTCGACGTTGCCGGTCTCCCATGCCGAAGAGGGAGACCGGAGAAGTGCCGCCGTCGCAAGGTGCAGGTGAGTCGATTTCTTTTATTTGGGGCTAGGGGAGGCTCCCTCCCGCTACCCGTGGCAGCAGTGGGTGTGGTGGGCACGCAGGAGTGTTGAGGTACGCCCCTGTAGCGGTGGGCGGGCCCTGCACTGTCACCCAGGCTCGGCCCCCTTGCTCTGTATTGCTCGCGGCGCGGTCCCTGCTGGAGCTGCTCACAGTCACACACCCCCTGCAGTGGAGCCGGGACTCGGATGGATGCAGCACCAAGGCCATGGCGGACAAGGACCCCGAACAACCCAAGGCCCGCAGGGCGAACAAAGGCGTGGGCCACTTCGAGGGTAAGAGGGGGCGCGGGAGATCGGAGAGCTGGAGAGGGGGCCTGGCTGGGGAGGTGTGTGACGGGGGGAGAGGGCAGGGGAAGGGGTGTGTTGTGGAGACGCGCAGTTGGGGTGGTGTGTGGAGCAGGGTTCAGAGGAGGAAAGAGGGTCTGAAGTGGGGAAGATGTTCTGTGGGATCCCCACGGGAGATCAGGACTGGGAAAGGGGCGGGTGATGTTTGCACCAGGGCCCAGGGGGCGAAAACGATCAGTAGTTGGTAGAGTTTGCAGGGGGAATGTGTGGGATACTCTTGGAGACGAGTCCTGACAGGGCACGAGTCGGGGGGTACACATGGGTGGACGGCGAGAGAGAGGTCTCGCACTATAATGGTTACTTTTAACAAATTGTGTGTTTTCAGTGCTTGTTTATTCCATTCCCTTACTCTGCTTGAGTGACGAACTCTCCTTAATGGTATCTCCCTCTCAAACTCCCTATTACCCTTGACGACCCTTCCAAGTGAAGTGAAGTGTCCTCCACTTCTGGGGTGTATGGCTTGCCTTAAATTGGTACCTATACATTCAGGTTCTTCTTCATCACTTCTGGTATTTTAAAACTCCCATGACTGGTCCTTGGCCGTTGTCCGTTTATTTGCAAAGATCTCACCGCCCTAATCGAATCGAAAGGCAGTTGCCACGTGGTAGAACACACTGCCAGATCAGCAGTCCACACAATTTATGAAATTACCATTGGACAAAGCTTTGGGAAATTGATTCTAGTCGGATACTTGCTTTAGGAACCTGAACTGATGCCCCTTGAAACTTTGTCTTTTAATCATGCCACAAACCTTCTGAGATTTTACCAGCAAAGGACCTAATTTTGATGCCCATAATTTGAGATGCATTTTTTGCACATGTCTCATAATAATTTTATTATAACTTCTGTCTGGCATTCGTGTTGTTGATGTGACGGTATTTATAGATCTTGCATCCTAACTCTTTCGTCTTCCACTGCATGCTTAAGATTTCCACACATCTGGCGGAAGCGTGCAGAGTTTAGGTGCCACCCGAGAAAGAATCGAGCAGTCCATATGTCGCCCTTTTGAAATGTGCAAAGTTCTTTGGCTTTCTTTTTTACAATATTGCCTAAGTTACATTAATTTGTGCTGTACCACCACGTTGTTGGGGTAAATCTACAACAAAGCTGTGAAAGGAAATTCCATAGGCGTTCACTGCTGCGAATAGAATGCTGAATGTTTTTTCTCTCATATCGGACAAGAAACTGGCTGCAAGTTAAGGTTTCCACAAAATGACCATAGTTGGCATTGTGAATGATTTTCCATGCCCTTCCCAAATGCAGAATCTTAAAGCCAGGTCTTGGAAATAATTCTGGCAGTCTGTACCTGGTTTCGGAGCTCCCCCTCCTCAGTAATAGCTGTCCAAGTTCATTCCAAAGCCTGGACAGCAATTCTCTACCCTTTCTCCATTACACGATTACAATTATGTCTGTGCGTTCCCCAAAACAACTAACTGACAACTATCTCGCAGACTTCGTTCTACAAGTGAGATAGAAAAACAGGCCCCTTTCTGTTAAAAAAAAATACAGAAATTATTTTGAAAATCTGTAGTTTTCATAAAATAATATCTACCTTACTGCCACTGGAGGGCGCCATAGCACGCGCAGATTTACTGTGTTTCTTTCACCGAGGCAACCGAGATGGACCTGATATTTTATTTTTAAAGATGATGCGATTTCTTTGTCATGCTAATAATAGAACTCTTTTATCAGCTAGGATTAGCACGCGATCCTGTAGATGGCGATGACAAATAGGTGGTTTGAGTCAGCCATCAGTGACACAGCATGAAGCGGTAGGTACTGCGTGTGTCACTTGTCCCCCTCATTTACTAAAGCGATCAGACCCGGGTAAGCTCACTAAGCCATTCAAAACAGGACGCACTCAAAATTATCTAAAAAGAGCACCGCGGTTGTTCAATTTACTTTAAGCAAATATCGCGGCCATCCCATAATATTTAATCATGATAAATATGCGTGAGAAGAGCTGGTCTCACTCAGAAGGCATTACAGAGCTACATAGAATCATAGACGTCAGTCAGGGTTGTCCTGCCCAGCTTGCCCTCTGCACCAGACCTGGGCATGGCAGCGCCACTGCTAACCCCGGGTCAAGTGTTAATGAGGTCAGCAGCAGGGGTAACAGGGACTGGAAAAGCAAGTAGGTCTGGCGTTGGCAGACATCTTTTTCAGTTTGTCAAAGCTGGTTTTGTTTTACGATGGTTTGGGCAAAATGTTATTGCCGGGGAAGCTGCCAGGTCCTCCTAATTTTTTTTTCTCCAAAAAACAAGGACTGACTGACAAAGCAGGTGATCTACAGTACGTGGGTTATAGGCGGTATGCGACTACTTTTCCAAACAATCCATACAGGAGTAAATGTGGGATCCAATAATGGAAAAAATGGAAGGAATATATTTTTTAGAGCTACCGGACAGGCTTCAGACACAGAGAATTGCCTCTGGTTTCAGGGATCCAAGCACTGCTTCCCTGGTCTTATAGGGACTGGTTACAGTTATGAAGTACTGGCGTTGGTTTCAAGGATCCCTGTGCTGTTTTCCCAGGCCAGCTGTTTGCTGCACTCTCCCAGCCTGCCCTCTCCCAGCCTGCCCTCTCCCAGCCTGCCCTCTCCCAGCCTGCCCTCTCGCAGCCTGCCCTCTCGCAGCCTGCCCTCTCGCAGCCTGCCCTCTCGCAGCCTGCCCTCTCGCAGCCTGCCCTCTCGCAGCCTGCCCTCTCGCAGCCTGCCCTCTCGCGGCCTGCCCTCTCGCGGCCTGCCCTCTCGCGGCCTGCCCTCTCGCGGCCTGTCCACTCCCAGCCTGTCCCCTCCCAGCCTGTCCCCTCCCTGCCCTTTCCCAGCTTGCCCTCTCGCGGCCTGCCCTCTCGCGGCCTGCCCTCTCGCGGCCTGCCCTCTCGCGGCCTGTTCTCTCCCAGCCTGTCCCCTCCCTGCCCTTTCCCAGCCTGTCCTCTCGCAGCCTGTCCTCTCGCAGCCTGCCCTCTCGCAGCCTGTTCTCTCCCTGCGCTTTCCCAGCCTGCCCTTTCCCAGCCTGCCCTTTCCCAGCCTGCCCTTTCCCAGCCTGCCCTTTCCCAGCCTGCCCTCTCCCAGCCTGCCCTCTCCCAGCCTGTCCTCTCCCAGCCTGTCCACTTCCAGCCTGCCCTCTCCCAACCTGCCCTCTCCCAGCCTGTCCCCTCCCTGCCCTCTCCCAGCCTGCCCTCTCCCAGCTTGTCCCCTCCCTCTCCCAGCCTGCCCTCTCCCAGCCTGTCTCCTCCCTGCCCTCTCCCAGCCTGTCTCCTCCCTGCCCTCTCCCAGCCTGTCCTCTCCCTGCCTGTTGTCGTGTCGCGGCAGCAGGCAGGAGCGTGCACTGCGTCCCCGAAGTAACAGCCCTAAAGCAAGCAAGAAGTACGCCCCCCCTCCCACCAATCCCTGTTAGGTAGTGGAAATTGTCCAAACTGGGGTGCAGACAGCCCCTCTCACCTTTCGGCCTGGTACCACTGCACCAACCGCACTACTTCCCTACTGACCGTTCTCCACTTCAGCCCCGTCTAAATTACAATTCATGCTTGTGACCCTTTTGCCTGCTTGTGCTTGTTTTCATGACCCTGTTGCCTGCTTGTGCCTCCGTGTGCCCATGTTGCCTGCTTGTGCCTTTGTGTGCCCATGTTGCCTGCTTGTGCCTCTGTGTGCCCCTGTTGCCTGCTTGTGCCTCTGTGTGCCCCTGTTGCCTGCTTGTGCCTCCGTGTGCCCCTGTTGCCTGCTTGTGCCTCCGTGTGCCCCTGTTGCCTGCTTGTGCCTCTGTGTGCCCCTGTCGCCTTCTTGTGCCTCAGTTTTCGTGCCCCTGTTGCCTGCTTGTGCCTGTTTTCGTGCCCCTGTTGCCTGCTTGTGCCTGTTTTCGTGCCCCTGTTTCCTGCTTGTGCTTCCGTGTGCCCCTGTTGCCTGCTTGTGCTTCCGTGTGCCCCTGTTGCCTGCTTGTGCCTCCGTGTGCCCCTGTTGCCTGCTTGTGCCTCCGTGTGCCCCTGTTGCCTGCTTGTGCCTCCGTTTTCGTGCCCCTGTTGCCTGCTTGTGCCTCCGTTTTCGTGCCCCTGTTGCGTGTGCCCCTGTTGCCTGCTTGCGCCTCTGTGTGCCCCTGTTGCCTGCTTGTGCCTCTGTGTGCCCCTGTTGCCTGCTTGTGCCTCTGTGTGCCCCTGTTGCCTGCTTGTGCCTCCGTGTGCCCCTGTTGCCTGCTTGTGCCTCCGTTTTCGTGCCCCTGTTGCCTGCTTGTGCCTCCGTTTTCGTGCCCCTGTTGCGTGTGCCCCTGTTGTCTGCTTGTGCCTCTGTGTGCCCCTGTTGCCTGCTTGTGCCTCTGTGTGCCCCTGTTGCCTGCTTGTGCCTCTGTGTGCCCCTGTTGCCTGCTTGTGCCTCCGTGTGCCCCTGTTGCCTGCTTGTGCTGTGTGGGTGTGTGTGGAGGGCTCTGTGTGGCTGTGTGTGTAGGAAGCTTTGTGTGGCTGTGTGTGTGGGGGGCTCTGTTTAGCTGTGTGTGTGGGGCACTCTGTGTGGCTGTGTGTGTGGGGGGGCTCTGTGTGTGTTTGTGTGTCATTTGCGATAGATAAAGCTAGTGGCATTGTAAATGACAATGCCATTTATTTATGTTAAAAAAACATAAATAAAAATAATGTCAAGAGCAATGCCAATAGCTCTAACTTTAACAAAGGCAAAACCATTGCATTGTAAATGCTTGTTATTCCTTGTTCAAGAAGAATGACTATAAATGTCTTAGTATGAACACACCTTTTTCAAATGAAGAAAAGTCTAAACTCCGTGCCACATGTAAACCGGAATCGCTGCAGTTCAACGGATCCAACACGTTGAATTTCCAGGATGTATCCTCAATGATTTAGTGAGGAGGAGGGATATAAAAAAAGCCACAGTACATCAATAAGAAGAAGAAAATCCCCTATAAATGGCTTCCCTTCAAATAAACATTCTTGCTCTATAATTGCAATACTGTGGGTTGGTAGTTCAAAAGCTTAGGACAGTGGTTCAGAGATTCACTGCTGTTGAGAAAATAAATAATACTAAGATTAATAAAGTGTATTTAAATAAAGAAGCAAAATTGAAAAATGTAAAACGTTCTATAAATTTGAAATTTTTAAAGCTGAGGCTAAAAGATAAGTTGGTATCATTAGCTTGGTTCATTGGAGCAGCGCAAGAAAAACAAACCGAAAATAACATAGACAATGGTTGGCCTCAGATGAAGTGCCAACAAAAAGAGAGCAAACATTAGGAGCAAAACAGAGTAATATGCGGGATTGATATTTTTATATTTGATTGTGTTTAACTTATACTTGTTTCTGTATTGTTGTGTATTAGTTTGAAGTTCAATTTGTAGAATCTGCTTAGGCTTGTGATCCCGGACTTCCAATTATGACTCAGTTGGGGTTCCGGATTCCAGTCAGAATTCATTGGGCGTCCACAAAAGTCTAAAGGTTAAGAATCGCTGACATAGGGAGTTCTTAATCTCAAGTGATTAGAGCTTACTGCAGGATACTGGGACACCTAAACTGATCCCCTTGATGAATGGATAATTCCCAGGTCACGTCACCACCGATGCACTGCCAGGTTATCACGTGTTATAAATTAATGTGGATGGCACCTTGGACGCTGAGTCACCTCCAGCAATTCCCAACACCAGAATACCCTTAGACGACAGCGCAATCAGAATTCCAGTGCACCTAAACCTGTGCATTGTCCTGGCTCGGACACACCTGGACTCATGATGCTAGTTGCTTTCCTTCTACTGTATTTGACCTCTTCTTTTCAATGCACGCAATGGTTGTTGCTTGGTTATCATACACACAGATTGCAGAGGACATGTTGGAAACACCTAGTTTTTGGTAGCTTTGACCAACTGCTTCCCATTGTTTATAACTACCTGAGGAGTTATTTATTTAACCATTGAATTTTTACTTCTGTATTAATAAACAACGTTCTCTTTGTCTTTTCCCCTTGTTTCTCTTTCTAACTTCTCTAACAAAAATTTGCCAAAGTATACCTACGTGTTGCACAGTGGGCAGCAGGTATACAGGTTGCTACTATACTCCTCTCCATCCTTCACCATCATATCCTTGGATTGATTAGTAGTAATGCTCCTGGGACCTCGAGGTCAGCTCCATTCTCAACTTCTCATTGAAGTGTAAGCCCCTGTTGCCGTTGCTCCTCTTCAGGAAGATGACGGTCTTCTCATTGCCGGAATTTCACCTGCTGGTGGCTGAAAATTGGTGTTTAAAGTAGTTTAGTTTTCCGATGCTATTCCATTCCAGTGCTCCTACAAAAATTAAAGCGGTTTCATTTTTTATCAGTTGGGTCTTATTTGTTATAGTGAAACCCAGAAACGATTCTGCTGGAAGAATAATGTGGAAAAGAGGCTCACTGGGTAACAATCCTATCCGAATAATTTTGATCTGATGCCCGAATGATATCAGAATGATTCTTTTTAGAATTCTTCTTGATGGCCTGGTCCTTATCACATGGCACTCTAAAATAGTCAGTGACTTTAATACAACACTGGACTTAAGATGACTGAATGTATACAGCTCACTATGGTCTTCTTCCTATGTATGAAGGGCTCAAGACTTCGACTTGGTAGGTGTATAGAGGCATTAACAAAAGGTCCACTGCGCCAACACCTATTTTTCGAAAGCGCAAAAGTCCTATTCAAGGATTGTAGGAAGCTGGTTCTAAAAATACTATACCAAAGTGAGGTATAGTGTAGACATAGTCCAGTGGTACCCCAGAGGTAGGCAGAGGTAAAAGTAGATAGCACCTTACTCTCTATTTGTGGTAGTTTGGGCAAGCAGTAAAGCTTTATCAGAGGGTAGTGTTAAGCATTTGTTGTACACACTCACTCAGCAAATGATTGTACACACTGAAAGACTGAGCTCAGACCAATTTGCTTTGTATACAAATATTCTTTAGTGATATTTATTTCTTAGAACCAAGCACGGCTGGCACAGGTAAGTGATTTATACTTTGCAGTAACAATACAGATTAAATTGCAGATATTTCAAGGTATTGCATTTCCAGTAATTCTGCTGTAACCAAAGTGTGTATGTGTGTATATATACATATATATATATATATATATAGATTCCTCACAAAGAACGTATTCCAGCACTCCGTTAGTTATCAAGGTTTGATTTATTCAGTGCAATTGAACTGAATAAATCAAACCTTGATAACTAACGGAGTGCTGGAATACGTTCTTTGTGAGGAATCTAAACACGGAACCCGGTCCTGGTTCCGACTCCAGCACCAACCTGCCAAGCGCTCCCTCTGCGACAGGACAGCTAGCGTTGAATATATATATATATATATATATATATATACACACACATATACTTTGGTTTGGTTACAGTAGAATTACTGGAATTGCAATACCTTGAAATATTGTTCATATACTTTGTAAAGCCTTATCAGTAGCAGGTCTGGTAAATTACTTTGCGGATTACTTTTCTCACACAGTGTAGTATACCTGGATACTGCACTGGGACATTTCCTGTAAACAGGTAAGTTAATGCGAATTTGGTTATTTCTACACAGTTATATAGACTTTTATAGCTTTTCCAACTTCACACTTAGAAGCGTTTGCATAGAAAACTGTCAATGTTATCCGATGGGAGGAAATAGACCTATAGGTTAATAGGTAAGTACTTTATTGTAGGAGTTGGTTTTCTGGGAAAGACTCCGGGTCTCCCAGGGTTGAGGATGCACTCTCAAAGCACCCTTAGCGGCACTAGGGCGGCCGGGTGCAGAGTGCTGAGGCCCAATGTTATCCAGTGGGGTGTAGGAGCCTCCGGTTGATGACTGCTCAAGAGCAGGTCACAAGGTTGTGGGAGCAATGCTCCTGGACTTTAGCTCAGGTCAAATGAGGGTTCACTTTTTCACCAAAGGAGCACCCTCAGCGGCACTAGAGCGGCGGGTGCAGGGTGCTGTTTTGGCGTTGGTGCTCTGTTACTTTCAATGGGATTTCTCTGGTTTGCAAACACACTGCAGGCTCGGGGATGAAGGTATTCTGGGTGTGACCACCACTTAGAGAGGTAAGTTGGGATACTGGGGGTTGGCTAGACACCGTTGGTTGGGCCACCCAAGGCTGTGGGGCGTCTGGTGCAGGGGTGTCTTTTAGGGTCGGATCTTCTTTCCAGCTCCTCTGGATTGCAGCTGCAGGCGTTGATTGGAGGCTTGCGGCTGGTCAGGGATCTCTGGATAATAGACATCATTTTACCGCACTCCCTGCAGGGCTTGAAGCCGGTCTTCTTAGATGACATCGTCGAGAAGACAGGAAACAGAGAAGCAGAAAATGGCAACAAAAAGGCAACAAAGTACCAGTTGGCTACAGAGATTCCCGATGACCGTTAGCGTCGATGACGCGGAAAAAAGGGAACTGATGTCATCACGCCGGCGTGGGCCTATTGTAGGCGTCGGTGACGTCAGCGGAGTCGCGTGCGATGCCGTGTCTCTATGACGTCCAAGTCCACGTCGGCGCGAGGCTACGAAAAAAGAATTTCCGAATGTTGCTGACGCAAGGGGGATATTCACAAGGTGAGGAATCCACAGGCAGATATAGTATCTACCAGAAAAAGCGTTACCGAAGGTAAGTAACTTGTTCTTTAGAGTCGGATCTTCTTTCCAGCTCCTCTGGATTGCAGCTGCAGGCGTTGATTGGAGGCTCGCGGCTGGTCAGGGATCTTTGGATCTCGGGTCAGGATCGCCAGGGAGACCTGCTCGTGGTATTGGGCCACTCAAACTTGGGCCGTGGGCGATGGGTGCAAAGTGGTGCAGACTCACAGATTTTGCTGGAATCGGTGGGTGAACAAAACCTGTGTTCACAGGAGACAATGTCTTTTCTCTGGGTTCCTGAGGTTGCTGGCTGCAAGACACACTGGAGTTTCGCTTCTGCAGGTTCGAGGTGGGGACAGGCCGGTAGGGCTGGGGTTAAGTCAGTGGGCGTCCTCCTCTTCTTAGTTTCGGCATGGCTGTTCGGTCCTTCTTCTTCGTTTGGTCATTTCGTGTCTGAGTTCTTGGTTCCGGGCTACCCCCTAAATACTGTATTTAGGGGGCATTTTAGGGGTTTCAAGGTCAGTAGCCAATGGGCTACTGACCTTAGGGTGACTACACCTTTGGTGTGCCCACCCCACGTGGGGGAGTGTGGACAATCCCTAATTCTGACTGGGGAGTGCCTGCCATCTGCAAGATGGCGGGCACTGAAGACTGAGCTTCACCTCGCCTCCCTCACCTGAGGGGTGGGGTTGGCAGAGGTGGGCACACTGTTGTAACCTACCCCTTGGTTCCTCCCACTCCGCCCTGTTCCCCCCTTGTCTCCTTCCCACTTGGTATGACCCTAGCTGTCACCTGAAGGCAGCAGTAGAACGTTGAGTTTGTCACGATCCTGCCAAGCTGGGAGCACCTATGTTGAATAGAACTAAATAAAGGTTCTTGAATCTTACCACGTGTGGACTGTCATTACTACAATTTTGGCGACGGAGGAAAAGGAGCTGAGCCAGGGTCAGTGTGGTGTCTCTCCCCTGGAATGATATGAGCATGGACAAGAAAAAGGGAAATAAGAGGAAATGAAATTTATGAAGTACCTTGGGCATTTTAAGGAAATGGAGACATTATAGAGAAGTAAGCCCCAAGTTGATGAACAGTGAAAGAAACGCAAGTCCTGGAGGTGAGCAGCTTAAGCAGAGTGAAGAAATTTGAGCGGAGCAGGGAACGAATGTAACTTTCTGTCACTGCGTTTTGAAGTTGATGTTTTGAGCCTTGCAAGTGCTGCATAAGGGACGTGACCAGTGAAAAAAAAAGTGGACTTGGATTTATCGAGTGAAAATCACAGGTGAAGATAAGGAATCTGTGTTGCTCAATACTGAAGTGAGCGAGGAAGGGGACGGAGTGTCCTCGGTAACTACAATTGAAAGGAATATGAATCAGCGCAAACGGCGTTTAAAGTGAAACTTCCACTCAGTGAGCCATGGTGATTAATTATAGGAAAAGTGAGCGAGGAAGGGAGCGTGGAGTTTCCTGTAACTACAAGTGAAAGGGAGGTGAATCAGCGCAAAATTGGCGTTTGAAATGAAACTTTTCCTCACATCTCTAGTATGCAAACAAGGAAAACATTAAGGTTCATGCGTGTGAGGTGAGATTCCCTTCATACTTACAGCGCAAACCCATCAGCAAACGTGACAACCCACTGCCGCCTTGCTAGCACTTTGGCAAAGTGACCACATGAAACTACTCCGGTAAGGAGGGATAAGGTCGTATTTAGAATTTTATGGCAGGGGGAGAAATAGAAGGTGGCGGTGATCATTAAGATTTACATTTCTTCAAGTAAAGTGGAAAAGAAAGAGAAAAATAAGCAATTTAAAAGACTTGAGCAAGGTGAAATAATCGCTGATATAGGAGGAAGGGATATTGACAAAGGGTTGACACTGGTGACCTTGTCTGTGATGTATAAAGTACTTTTGCGAGCAAAGGGGAATTCTCCACAGCGAATATTCTTGGATTAATGAGACAATTCAGCCGCGCTTGTGAGGAGAGTGTGACGCAGGTAGAGCGGCAGAATTCCTCGGATGTGCAAACTGCCTGCATGTAGAAGTTTAACTCCCCTCAGCGTGAAGCGAAGTGACACAACTACATCAGAGTAATAAATCTACTTCCAGCTCAAGTCAACTGCTGCTTTTGGATTACGTCTTCTGAATTATTTAAAAGAGATAAGGGGATTACCTGGAAGCAGCAGCTTCGGGAACTGGAAGCTACATGGTTAACAGTTTCCGGCGGCGCACAACGATCGGAGTTTCTCCTCAGAGAGGTGGCGCGAAAGGGAGAGAGACGCTCTCCACGTAAGGGCTCCACCTTACTGTAGTTTGCTGCAATTGCACCTCTTCACATGAATTCCGGGTATTGATATATCGAGAGGCTCAACAAAGGATGATCTAATTAACACGAGTTTAGAGAATACTAGAGTGGGTGAAATTAGTACCTTAGAGGGTGGAACTCAGGAACAGCACTTCGAAAAAAAAAAAAATTGGGCATATTGAAGGAAATCTCAATGAAAATTCAACCGAGTAAGAGAATAGACTGTACGCCCATTTCAAAAAGTTATATTTCGAGGAGAATAATCTGCACGAGCTAGGGGAGAAGAATTTGATCTGCGCTTAATAAGGTGAGATGGAACAATTGAACTAAGCTAAGCATCCACAGCCAGCCATACGGAAATTAAAGAGTGCCAAGTTTGTATCCTTTATGCTTACCTTATATTTAAAACAGGAAGATATTAGTGTGCAGAGAAAACTTAGAGGAAAACATAACTGCATGAGTTCTGGGTATTTCGTAGTCAATATGGTTAAGAATATGATGTTTAAATTACTGTCACCTAAGCCTTTTATGAAAGGGGAAGATGATAATAGTGCAGAATGGGTAGTGTGGAATTTTTTTTTTTTACAGCTATACATACATTTTTGATGTGGAGGATGTACATTGGAAACCAGAGGAAAAAGTAGAAATACTGTTAAACAGTTTAGGAGCTGGTGGATGGAAGGTGTACTATGTCATGGAAAAAAAAATCTATATGGGAACTGACAGGATTACATTGAAGGATGCCAAGCAAGATCTAGATGAACATTATAAGCTAGTAAAGAATGGTGAGGCACAAAGGAACAAAATACTCAGAGATGAAGGAGATATCAAAATGGTATGGTACAAGTGTGAAATGGGACATGTGTATACCATAAATATAGGAGGAGCAGATTCTGACATTAACGGTGACTCAGGGTCACATAGTACAGTAAGAAGCAAAAGGACATGGAAAAGTGAATTGGCTGTAACATTAGGAAATAAAGGGGAAGAAGTTGACACGTCTCAGGAAACATGCTCTGGTAAAAGCATTATTTGGACTGGAAGCAGGGAGAGGAGTGTGAGTTGCAGGGAGAGAAGCACATGGAGTAAAAGGTATATTTCAGATGAAGAGTTCTCCGTGCTTGGAGGGGATGAGGAAATGAAATTAAGAGTAACGCAAAGCCCCAAAAGTGCAGAAACAATGGGTAGGCTGACTATAATCAAAAACAGACAAATTACTAAGTTGGAAATGATGAGGTTGAGAACACCATTATCCATGGAAGGTGTTGGATGGACGAGGGCTGTAGGGAGAAAAGAGGCGATAAGAGAAGCAGCAGTCGGCAAATTCAAAAGAGATCAAAATAATTCCTGGAGGGAAAAAGTGGAAAGAAACAAAAGGAAAAGTGGCGGCGAAAAGATCAGTGAGGATGGTGTTGTTTGGAGAACTAAAGAACTTGTTGATAAGGGAACATGTGTGGTAACACAACCCATGAGAACGGAGGAAAACCTGGGAAAGCCCACCTGCTACAACGCCGAGGAAGCGTGGTGCTCTACTGCGATGGCCGAGTCCAAATCCATTGCAAGGGTGAAATGTTCTGTGGACATTGACCGAGGCGGAGTTCATAGTCAGAGTCTGTTTGAATCAATGGGCAACAAGCAAGGAGAGTACTTGGACTGGCTATATAGTGAAGATAATGAGACGGAAAGTGAAAAGGCTCACACTAACGTACGCTACCCGCACCCCAAAGGACCTTTAAGAGGGAACAGGATGCTTTACAGAAGGCGGGAGAGGATATGTGTTCATAGACATAGAGGAGACAGCCACATTTTCCAGTAGAACGGGTTTGAAGGAATCGGTGGAAAGACTGGTCTTTGGGAAGGCACATATTGAAGATTTTACCAATGGAACAAAGTGCTACAAGAGAACTTACGTTAGACCGAATGCTGATCATTACGATGAGATGGTAACGGGATATTTGAGTAGGTGTAGACGCAGTGTTACATGGTCCAGGAAATTTCCCAAGAAGAAAGATTCTAAGGGTGAGAATCCGCAGGTGGGGAGAAGTGGAACAAGTTATGGGGGACTAGAGCAAAATTGTGAAAAGGTTCGCTGTTGCCGGGGGGCACACTGAGGAACTAGAGGAAGAGACTAACTTGGCATCTCTTCCCACACATGCTCTCACCATGAAGTATTCTTAGGGGGGGTGGGGGCCTTGCGGGATTTTGGAAATGTAGGGCAGCTCAAGTTCAGGTTATCGGTAGGCCTCATTTTTCCCGTTTGATACGTTCTCTCCTCCGCGTGTGGGAAGGGACGCACCTTGGGATGGACCCACACGGACCAAAGGAACACTGTTCAAGTTAACCCCATGGATGAGCTGAGAAAGGAGGAGAACCTTGGTGTCCAGTGTCTACATTATACCTTGAAGACAAGCTTTTGTTTTACTAGGAACTTGTTGTTTTACTATTACTGTTTAGAATTTTGGGGTGGTCGGGGTAGGCGGGTAGTTGGGGTGCCCAGAATAGGCATCACCCGTCACTTGTAGCTTCCCCCCCCCTGGATTGTCATGGGGATATTGAGTCCGGCTATGGTTGGTAGGAAAGGAGGGGCAGAGATGAGAGACCCCGGAGACAAACCTCTTGTCACCTTACTCATCACCCCGCTCTGACATAGACTTCTGGGCAGGTATTAAGGGGGCGCCCTGCCAGTTTAGGTAGAGGTTAGGGGTTTACCCTTCTAGGTAGATCCAGGAGTTCAACCGGGGTCCGGGTCTTCCGTGGAGGACTCACTGTTGTATCCCCGGCGCATCTGTTGTCAATTATTCCTTCCGTGTACACCTGATTTTTCTCTCTCCCATATCTCTCTCTTTTTCTCCCCCTTCTCGTTCCTTTCCCTCTCCCCCGCTCCTCCTTAGTTGTCTCCTGCCCTTTCCCTTTTTCCTTTGTGGTCTCCCTAGGGAGGATGATGTGTTGTACCCTACCCCTTGGTTCCTCCCACTCCGCCCTGTTCCCCCCTTGTCTCCTTCCCACTTGGTATGACCCTAGCTGTCACCTGAAGGCAGCAGTAGAACGTTGAGTTTGTCACGATCCTGCCAAGCTGGGAGCACCTATGTTGAATAGAACTAAATAAAGGTTCTTGAATCTTACCACGTGTGGACTGTCATTACTACACACACCTTCTGGGCTGGCAAGTTTTTCCCGCCTGTCTTCCCGTCGAAAAGTGGGTGGGGAGGACAGAAAGGGGGCCTGCTCCTGATAGGAGAGGCTGGGGGTCGCATTACAAAGGTTGCAAGGCCTTTAGAGCTCCCCTGCCACACATGGCTCTTCCTTGCCTGGGGCCTCCGCCCAGGAAAGTCTTTGTTTCTGGGCTCAGGGAGCAAAGCCTCCCACCCCAGGGGACCAGAAATATGTCTCGTGGTGGCAGGCTGGAGTGTATCAGTCAGGGAAACCACCACAGGTAGGTCGTTTTTCAGGGGGGCATCTTTAAGATTCACCTGTACCCTCTCTTCTGGAATTGTGCACCCATCTAGAGGGGTGACTGACCTATGCCAGGGCAGTGGTTTTGTAGACAGGGGACACGGATGTGTGCCATGTCGACTCTTCGCTTTGTTCCGCACCTAAACCAGCCGCCTGTAATGTGTGGGGGGGATGGTTGTGTGTGTGGGGTGAGGGGTTTAGGGGGGAGGGTGCGGGTGTGTGTGTGTGTGTGTACATGGCCTCTAAGGGTAGCACAATAAGTTCTGCAGCCCTTAGAGGCCTTCCCTGGCCACTGTACCCATGGTCCCTTTTACAAGGGGCTGACATGTGGCCAGAGAGGTGTCAATTGGGGGTGCAAGTTACCGTTTTTGTCGGCCCTGGGAACCTGATTAGCACGGACCCAGGGCACAACAAGTCAAAAGTGCATCATTAGTCTGGCAAAAGGTGGGGAGGTTACTGCAACAGAAACCCATCTTCCTACAAGGATGGATTCATTTCCTGATTAGCAGACCCCTCTTTCCAAGGAATATATCAACAGACATGTGAACCGAGTTCTATCAAGTCACACCCTCATCACAAGGACCCTGAACTAGTCTAACCAGCCCACACACTCTGCATATGGCTGATTAATGAATTAACACTCATTAGTTGCAACCCTATAATGCTCGATCAAGGAAGCCTTGAATAACCGTTTTCCGGAAAATGCCAAGGAAGAGACTAAATTGGACATGGTCTGGGATATAGCAAAGGTGGTACTGAGGGGCAAGTTTATCTCCCACACTGCCATATTTGTTAGATTGGCCGAGGTTAAGGGCACATGATCTAGAGCAAATGGTAACCAGTCTAGAAAAACAGGCTTAGTGGGATTGCTTTTAAAGGTCATGTGAAAAGCAAGAGTGGGGACTCGAAAGTCTGCTGATATGTGAGGAACTACATTAGTCCGGCACAAGCCCAGGATGGCACATTACAGTCTGACAATGCTATCATTGCTGTTACATGCCTGCTACTTGGCTTAGCACTGCCCCCAGCACATTGATCCTGAGACCCAAGATGATTGCCTCACAAATGCTTGTGTCCTGCTACTAGATGATTAAACTGTCTTGTCCTTGTACTCTTCGGTCTTCTCTTGTGGGGTACTGAAAGACATTAAAAGTAACCCCTCAGTGTAAGGTTCTGAACCCACGTTGCTTTTCCATCAAATTCTTCAAAGCATTACACAAATTGTTAGACACTTCACTGTCTCTGGTGTGTAACTCCTTTGTGACATCATGTGGCACACGTGCCATGATAGACTCTTTCCTTATCCTCATTCTGAAACCACAGACCCCCTGAATTCTGAATCTTGCAGGCCTAAAGCCCTTCTTAATAATGATGTAAAGCGTTTAAAAAAATGCTGGTGACAAGATTGGTGAGGGTTCCGCCTGTCCTGATTTCTGCATACCAGTTGGGCATATATTTACAGCAGCCAGAGTCCTGCCAGACAACACTTATACAAAGCCTCTGTCAGTCAGTCAAATTCACACGAACTTTAACAGCTCACTCTTTTTTTATTTTTTATTCACCTTCTAAATGTTATAGCTTTTACACAGAGAGATTATATAGGGTTCTATATATCCATTAAAATGAATATAAAATATTTGTGTGGCTTGAAGCATATTTTGTCCATTGCGGTCTTTGGCACATGGCAATCACTATTTTAACAATATACTGAAAAATGTGTTTATTTACTCCTGGTAGCAGTTTATTTTATAGTAATTCTGATAGTGTAAAATGATCCCTCAAAACAGACCTTAGCTGTGTATTATGTTCATTTTATTGTATGCCATGAGTTGCTGACTTTCGTTTTCTACTGTGGGCTCTTGCACTTCTAAGTTATATTAATTTTAATGTCATTGTTTCTAAACATGTTACTATATGATAGAATGTTGCACACCCACAAAACATCCAAGTGTGTATCTTTAAAGGTATTGTTTTATGTGTGCTTGTTTGTACTTGCCATGTTTAAAATAAGAAAAATCTTATAACCAATAGTAACGGTCACTTAATTTTTGACTTATGAATTGAACTGAAAAACAGATGCAAAAATGCTGTAATAAATTTTGCTTACATTAGTTTGTTTTTGACAAGATGGGGTGATCCAATCCATCTTAATAGGGCTGCACCATTTTCGTATACTTCTCATTCATTTTAAGTGGTGTATCACAAAACACCAGTGGAAGACAGAGTTCCCAGATTCTTTTTATTCATTCAAAAATTTTCCAATTATTTTAGCATATTGCATTGCAAATTCCGATAAACAGACCTAAGATGCCCTACCATAAACTCCTTGTACACATCAGTAAATGAGCTTCTAGTTAAGATAAATGTCCTTGCATACCTTTTCAAATAATGGAATTAAACACAATCGTTTTCTTTATTTTAGTTTTAAAATACTTCTCGATTTGTTATAGAGAAAGCATTTTTTTTCAATCTTTTTGTGAAGGTAATGGTACTATGTACTTCATTGTGAATATTCTAAGATGTTATGTGATCCCAGTTTTTTTCTTATTTATTAGGTTCACAACTGGAATAGTCAGATTCTTAACAAACAGAAAGCTCTACTGGCCAAACCGTCTGCAAAGTTAATATTTGTAAATAGACTGAAGGGGAGAAAGTTCAAAAGCAGTTCTTCAACAAAAATTTTGCAAGACACCAGTAATTCTAATGACAGTAGCAATAGAGTTCCAGGTTTACAAAAGGTAAGTACATAGTTTTATATTGTGTTGCATGTTGTTATTGCAGGTCACCACTGTGTAGTTATGATTTAGACAGTTTTCCATAGAAAATTCAGTTTTTGATTTGAGTATAACTAGGACCCCATGGATGGATTTGCAAGAATTAACAATTAACTCAGTTAAGATTTGGTATAACATGTTTATGAAGATCTGTCTGTGGGGGAAAAAAAGGAAAGGCTATTATGTGAACGTGTATCATTTCCCATTTTATTCCCATAGGAAGTTTTGCTAAAAGAGCAAAACCCACTGAATGGACTTGGTATAAATGTAGAACTTTATTAAGGAAGTGTGCTTTGTTAGTTTGGTGTTAACCTGTTCAGTAGTGTTTGAGAAATTGTTTTTTAGGTCTCGCTATTCGATGCGCATGCGCATCGAGCTTGCGAGGATATAGGGCTTTAACCAGAGTTAAACTAACTGGGCGATTTGGTGCTGTGCCCGTGGCTTTTAGGTCAATGCGCAAGCGCATTGACCTAAAATACGCGTGCACAGCACCAAATCGCCAGCCATCTGTTCCCCAGCTTGGATCTCCTGGCTGCTCCTCCCCTAATTATCCGCACATCAAAGGCTGCTCCCGCCCCCTGCTTCACACTTCAAACAAATGCTACCGAGAGCATTTCCCGCCCGGCCGCTTTTAATTTCATTTCGCAAGCAGTTCCCCCTCCTCCCTCTCCTGACTTTCTCCTGCCTGCCACACCAATCCAAACTGAGGCGCTGCTGCTCCAGTCCCTGTATTACTCCCACTCATCTATGATTAGGAATAAAAGACTGTCGGTTAAAAACAGTTTCAAGATAAAAATGGTTTCCCATTACTTTTGCAGAATGTTCTGCATTTCCTTAACCGCCTCCAACTCTCCGACTTTCACATGCACATACCACTTTGCTGATACTGACGGAGACATGCGCTTTATAAGCAGGAAATAGAATTCTACAGGAAACAATACTACCGAAGACCATTCGAGGGTGTGAGCTCAATGCCACCGAAGAGTACGTACAATTATTATACTTAAAGTTCAGTCAACTACCCTTGATGCACGGACAACCTTTGAAGAAAGTGAAAAGCATGTACCCTCACCCTCACTCACCCTCAACCCCTCACTCACCCTCAACCCCTCACCCTCACTCACCCTCACCCTCACCCACCCTCAACCCCTCACCCTCACCCTCACTCACCCTCAACCCCTCACCCTCACTCACCCACCCTCACTCACCCTCAACCCCTCACCCCCTCACCCTCATTCACCCTCAACCCCTCACCCTCACTCACCCTCAACCCCTCCCCCTCACTCACCCTCAACCCCTCACCCTCAACCCCTCACTCACCCTCACTCTCACTCACCCTCAACCCCTCACCCACTCACCCTCACTCACCCTCAACCCCTCACCCTCACTCACCCTCAACCCCTCACCCTCACTCACCCTCAACCCCTCACCCTCACTCACCCTCACTCACCCTCACCCTCAACCCCTCACCCCCTCACCCTTACTCACCCTCAACCCCTCACCCACCCTCACTCACCCTCACTCACACTCACCCTCACTCACCCTCACTCACCCTCAACCTCTCACCCTCACTCACCCTCAACCCCTCACTCACCCTCAACCCCTCACCCTCACTCACCCTCAACCCCTCACCCTCACTCACCCCCTCACCCTCACTCACCCTCAACCCCTCACCCTCACTCACCCTCAACCCCTCACCCTCACTCACCCTCAACCCCTCACCCTCAACCCCTCACTCACCCTCAACCCCTCACCCTCACTCACCCTCAACCCCTCACCCTCAACCCCTCACTCACCCTCACTCATCCTCACTCACCCTCAACCCCTCACCCTCAACCCCTCACCCTCACTCACCCTCAACCCCTCACCCTCACTCACCCTCAACCCCTCACCCTCACTCACCCTCAACCCCTCGCCCTCAACCCCTCACCCCCTCACCCCCTCACCCTTACTCACCCTCAACCCCTCACTCACCCTCACTCACCCTCACTCACCCTCACCCTCACTCACCCTCACTCACCCTCAACCTCTCACCCTCACTCACCCTCAACCCCTCACTCACCCTCAACCCCTCACCCTCACTCACCCTCAACCCCTCACCCTCACTCACCCTCAGCCTCACTCAGC
This sequence comes from Lissotriton vulgaris, assembly GCF_964263255.1. Taxonomy (NCBI): domain Eukaryota; kingdom Metazoa; phylum Chordata; class Amphibia; order Caudata; family Salamandridae; genus Lissotriton; species Lissotriton vulgaris. The sequence continues at coordinate 534,988,992 of NC_141685.1, forward strand.
CTCACTCACCCTCACCCACCCTCAACCCCTCACCCTCACTCACCCTCAACCCCTCACCCACCCTCAACCCCTCACCCTCACTCACCCTCAACCCCTCACCCACCCTCAACCCCTCACCCTCAACCCCACCCTCACTCTCACTCATCCTCACTCATCCTCACTCACCCTCACTCACCCTCAACCCCTCAGCCTCACCCTCACTCACCCTCAACCCCTCACCCACCCTCACCCTCACTCACCCTCAACCCCTCACTCACCCTCACCCACCCTCAACCCCTCACCCTAACTCACCCTCACTCACCCTCAACCCCTCACCCTCACTCACCCTCACTCACTCACCCTCACTCACACTCACCCTCACTCACCCTCAACCCCTCACCCTCACTCACCCACCCTCACTCACCCTCAACCCCTCACCCTCATTCACCCTCAACCCCTCACCCTCACTCACCCTCAACCCCTCCCCCTCACTCACCCTCAACCCCTCACCCTCAACCCCTCACTCACCCTCACTCTCACTCACCCTCAACCCCTCACCCACTCACCCTCACTCACCCTCAACCCCTCACCCTCACCCTCACTCACCCTCAACCCCTCACCCTCACTCACCCTCACTCACCCTCAACCCCTCACCCTCAACCCCTCACCCTTACTCACCCTCAACCCCTCACCCACCCTCACTCACCCTCACTCACACTCACCCTCACTCACCCTCACTCACCCTCAACCTCTCACCCTCACTCACCCTCAACCCCTCACTCACCCTCAACCCCTCACCCTCACTCACCCTCAACCCCTCACCCTCACTCACCCCCTCACCCTCACTCACCCTCAACCCCTCACCCTCACTCACCCTCAACCCCTCACCCTCACTCACCCTCAACCCCTCACCCCCAACCCCTCACTCACCCTCACTCACCCTCAACCCCTCACCCTCAACCCCTCACTCACCCTCACTCATCCTCACTCACCCTCAACCCCTCACCCTCACTCACCCTCAACCCCTCACCCTCACTCACCCTCAACCCCTCACCCTCACTCACCCTCAACCCCTCACCCTCACTCACCCTCACTCACCCTCAACCCCTCGCCCTCAACCCCTCACCCTCACCCCCTCACCCTTACTCACCCTCAACCCCTCACTCACCCTCACTCACCCTCACTCACCCTCACTCACACTCACCCTCACTCACCCTCACTCACCCTCAACCTCTCTCACCCTCACTCACCCTCAACCCCTCACTCACCCTCAACCCCTCACCCTCACTCACCCTCAACCCCTCACCCTCACTCACCCTCAACCCCTCACCCTCACTCACCCTCAGCCTCACTCACCCTCAGCCTCACTCACCCTCACCCACCCTCACCCACCCTCAACCCCTCACCCTCACTCACCCTCAACCCCTCACCCACCCTCAACCCCTCACCCTCAACCCCACCCTCACTCTCACTCATCCTCACTCACCCTCAACCCCTCAGCCTCACCCTCACTCACCCTCAACCCCTCACCCTCACTCACCCTCAACCCCTCACCCTCACTCACCCTCAACCCCTCACCCTCACTCACCCTCACCCACCCTCAACCCCTCACCCTAACTCACCCTCACCCTCACTCACCCTCAACCCCTCACCCTCACTCACCCTCACTCACTCACCCTCACTCACACTCACACTCACCCTCACTCACCCTCACTCACCCTCACTCACCCTCACTCACCCTCACTCACCCTCACTCACCCTCACTCACCCTCACTCACCCTCACTCTCCCTCACTCTCCCTCACTCTCCCTCACTCTCCCTCACTCTCCCTCACCCTCACTCACCCTCACCCACCCTCAACCCCTCACCCTCACTCACCCTCAACCCCTGACCCTCGTACAATTATTATACTTAAAGTTCAGTCAACTACCCTTGATGCACGGACAACCTTTGAAGAAAGTGAAAAGCATGTACCCTCACCCTCACTCACCCTCAACCCCTCACTCACCCTCAACCCCTCACCCTCACTCACCCTCACCCTCACCCACCCTCAACCCCTCACCCTCACCCTCACTCACCCTCAACCCCTCACCCTCACTCACCCACCCTCACTCACCCTCAACCCCTCACCCTCATTCACCCTCAACCCCTCACCCTCACTCACCCTCAACCCCTCCCCCTCACTCACCCTCAACCCCTCACCCTCAACCCCTCACTCACCCTCACTCTCACTCACCCTCAACCCCTCACCCACTCACCCTCACTCACCCTCACCCTCAACCCCTCACCCTCACTCACCCTCAACCCCTCACCCTCACTCACCCTCAACCCCTCACCCTCACTCACCCTCACTCACCCTCACCCTCAACCCCTCACCCCCTCACCCTTACTCACCCTCAACCCCTCACCCACCCTCACTCACCCTCACTCACACTCACCCTCACTCACCCTCACTCAACCTCTCACCCTCACTCACCCTCAACCCCTCACCCTCACTCACCCTCAACCCCTCACCCTCACTCACCCTCAACCCCTCACCCTCACTCACCCCCTCACCCTCACTCACCCTCAACCCCTCACCCTCACTCACCCTCAACCCCTCACCCTCAACCCCTCACTCACCCTCAACCCCTCACCCTCACTCACCCTCAACCCCTCACCCTCAACCCCTCACTCACCCTCACTCATCCTCACTCACCCTCAACCCCTCACCCTCAACCCCTCACCCTCACTCACCCTCAACCCCTCACCCTCACTCACCCTCAACCCCTCACCCTCACTCACCCTCAACCCCTCGCCCTCAACCCCTCACCCCCTCACCCTTACTCACCCTCAACCCCTCACTCACCCTCACTCACCCTCACTCACCCTCACCCTCACTCACCCTCACTCACCCTCAACCTCTCACCCTCACTCACCCTCAACCCCTCACTCACCCTCAACCCCTCACCCTCACTCACCCTCAACCCCTCACCCTCACTCACCCTCAACCCCTCACCCTCACTCACCCTCAACCCCTCACCCTCACTCACCCTCAACCCCTCACCCTCACTCACCCTCAACCCCTCGCCCTCAACCCTCACCCCCTCACCCCCTCACCCTTACTCACCCTCAACCCCTCACTCACCCTCACTCACCCTCACTCACCCTCACCCTCACTCACCCTCACTCACCCTCAACCTCTCACCCTCACTCACCCTCAACCCCTCACTCACCCTCAACCCCTCACCCTCACTCACCCTCAACCCCTCACCCTCACTCACCCTCAGCCTCACTCACCCTCAGCCTCACTCACCCTCACCCACCCTCACCCACCCTCAACCCCTCACCCTCACTCACCCTCAACCCCTCACCCACCCTCAACCCCTCACCCTCACTCACCCTCAACCCCTCACCCACCCTCAACCCCTCACCCTCAACCCCACCCTCACTCTCACTCATCCTCACTCATCCTCACTCACCCTCACTCACCCTCAACCCCTCAGCCTCACCCTCACTCACCCTCAACCCCTCACCCACCCTCACCCTCACTCACCCTCAACCCCTCACTCACCCTCACCCACCCTCAACCCCTCACCCTAACTCACCCTCACTCACCCTCAACCCCTCACCCTCACTCACCCTCACTCACTCACTCACACTCACCCTCACTCACCCTCAACCCCTCACCCTCACTCACCCACCCTCACTCACCCTCAACCCCTCGCCCTCATTCACCCTCAACCCCTCACCCTCACTCACCCTCAACCCCTCCCCCTCACTCACCCTCAACCCCTCACCCTCAACCCCTCACTCACCCTCACTCTCACTCACCCTCAACCCCTCACCCATTCACCCTCACTCACCCTCAACCCCTCACCCTCACCCTCACTCACCCTCAACCCCTCACCCTCACTCACCCTCACTCACCCTCAACCCCTCACCCTCAACCCCTCACCCTTACTCACCCTCAACCCCTCACCCACCCTCACTCACCCTCACTCACACTCACCCTCACTCACCCTCACTCACCCTCAACCCCTCACTCACCCTCAACCCCTCACCCTCACTCACCCTCAACCCCTCACCCTCACTCACCCTCAACCCCTCACCCTCACTCACCCTCAACCCCTCACCCCCAACCCCTCACTCACCCTCACTCACCCTCAACCCCTCACCCTCACTCACCCTCAACCCCTCACCCCCTCACTCACCCTCACTCATCCTCACTCACCCTCAACCCCTCACCCTCACTCACCCTCAACCCCTCACCCTCACTCACCCTCAACCCCTCACCCTCACTCACCCTCAACCCCTCGCCCTCAACCCCTCACCCTCACCCCCTCACCCTTACTCACCCTCAACCCCTCACTCACCCTCACTCACCCTCACTCACCCTCACTCACACTCACCCTCACTCACCCTCACTCACCCTCAACCTCTCTCACCCTCACTCACCCTCAACCCCTCACCCTCACTCACCCTCAACCCCTCACCCTCACTCACCCTCAACCCCTCACCCTCACTCACCCTCAGCCTCACTCACCCTCAGCCTCACTCACCCTCACCCACCCTCACCCACCCTCAACCCCTCACCCTCACTCACCCTCAACCCCTCACCCACCCTCAACCCCTCACCCTCAACCCCACCCTCACTCTCACTCATCCTCACTCACCCTCAACCCCTCAGCCTCACCCTCACTCACCCTCAACCCCTCACCCTCACCCTCACTCACCCTCAACCCCTCACCCTCACTCACCCTCAACCCCTCACCCTCACTCACCCTCACCCACCCTCAACCCCTCACCCTAACTCACCCTCACCCTAACTCACCCTCACCCTCACTCACCCTCAACCCCTCACCCTCACTCACCCTCACTCACTCACCCTCACTCACACTCACACTCACCCTCACTCACCCTCACTCACCCTCACTCACCCTCACTCACCCTCACTCACCCTCACTCACCCTCACTCACCCTCACTCACCCTCACTCTCCCTCACTCTCCCTCACTCTCCCTCACTCTCCCTCACTCTCCCTCACTCTCCCTCACTCACCCTCACTCACCGTCACCCTCACTCACCCTCCCCCACCCTCAACCCCTCACCCTCACTCACCCTCAACCCCTCACCCTCACTCACCCTCACTCACCCTCAACCCCTCACCCTCACTCACCGTCACCCTCACTCACCCTCACCCACCCTCAACCCCTCATCCTCACTCACCCTCAACCCCTCACCCTCACTCACCCTCAACCCCTCACCCTCACTCACCCTCAACCCCTCACCCTCACTCACCCTCACTCACCCTCAACCCCTCACCCTCAATCCCTCACCCCCTCACCCTCACTCACCCTCACCCCCGGATCATTCCTCACCCCCTCACCCCCCTCCCACCTCCCCACCCTCACCACCCTCACCCACCCTCACCCACCCTCACCCCCCTCACCCCCCGCCCTCACCCGCCCTCACCCACCCTCACCCCCGCCCTCACTCACCCTCACTCACCCTCACTCAACCCCTCACCCTCACTCACCCTCAACCCCTCACTCACCCTCACTCTCACTCACCCTCACTCACCCTCAACCCCTCAGCCTCACCCTCACTCACCCTCACTCACCCTCAACCCCTCACCCTCACTCACCCTCACTCACCCTCAACCCCTCACCCTCACTCACCCTCACTCACCCTCAACCCCTCACCCTCACTCACCCTCGCTCACCCTCAACCCCTCACCCTCACTCACCCTCACTCACCCTCAACCCCTCACCCTCACTCACCCCTCACCCTCACTCACCCCTCACCCTCACTCACCCTCAACCCCTCACCCACCCTCAACCCCTCACCCTCGACCCCTCCCCCTCGACCCCTCCCCCTCGACCCCTCCCCCTCAACCCCTCACCCTCACTCACCCTCAACCCCTCAGCCTCACCCTCACTCACCCTCACCCTCACTCACCCTCAACCCCTCACCCTCACTCACCCCTCACCCTCACTCACCCCTCACCCTCAACCCCTCACCCTCACTCACCCTCAACCCCTCACCCTCACTCACCCTCACTCACCCCTCACCCACCCTCACTCACCCCTCACCCTCAACCCCTCACCCTCACTCACCCTCAACCCCTCACCCTCGACCCCTCACCCTCAACCCCTCACCCTCACTCACCCTCAACCCCTCACTCACCCTCAACCCCTCACCCTCACTCACCCTCACTCACCCACCCTCACTCACCCACCCTCACTCACCCACCCTCACTCACCCACCCTCACTCCCTCACCCTCACTCCCTCACCCTCACTCCCTCACCCTCACTCCCTCACCCTCACTCACCCTCAACCCCTCACCCTCAACCCCTCACCCTCACTCACCCTCACAACACATATTGTGTTACAATAGGTGTCACATTTGCGAAAGATAAAACTATTGGCATTGTAAATAACAAAGCTATTAATTCGCTATTTTCAAAACAAGCACATAAATAAAAAATGTGTCCTTTACAATACCAATAGCTCAAACTTTCCTAATGCGAGACCTATTGCATTGCTGTGCTTCTCTCCCCTGCTGCACTCTCTTGCTCTCTAGAGATGTGGCCTAACGACCAGAGCTGCCATCTAAGTCACGTAAATACAAAACATGTTGCATTCCAAATGCTATAGGTGTCACATTCGCGAAAGTTATAACTATTGGCATTGTAAATGACAAAGCCATCAATTTAGCAATTTTAAAAACCAACAAATAAATAAAATATGTCATTTACAAGACCAATAACTCCAACTTTTCTAATGCGAGACCTATTGCATTTCCAATGCTTGTTTAAAATAAGGTGCATGGAAGGATTTAAAGGGTTAACACTTCTGTATATATTTTTTAACACTCAATCCTTTCAATCATGCTTTCAAAGTTTTAACAACATTTTGCTGGATTAGGTCTTAAGTATTGATTTTGGTAGTCCTGTTGAAAGTTAGGAGTCTGAGCCAACTCACGAGTTTCCCACTGAGGAAAGATTATTAAGCTTGCTCAAGGGTTTTTATTGTCCTTGGGGCCCCACTGCTTTTGGGATGAAGCGAATACACACAATGAGCTACGCTGCACTTTTGAGCTGTTTTCGCTGGGACCACACAGCCCAGGGATGAAGTCAGCTTGAGTACTGCCACATTCAACATACATAATTCTCCAGGAGGAGGGATAGAGCCCCAGGAGCATTGCACTGCCGCCCACTTTCTGTGCCTGTCTCTGGGGGACTGGGTGCAGTGAATGCAGGTTGGAAGAAAAACAACTGGTGGCTTCCATACCGGGCCTATTGAGGCAGAAGGAGTGAGCCAGCAGGGTTTCCCCTTAGCCATTTTTCTCCTCCCTCTCCTCTTCTTATTGAGTTTGAAGGATGTTTGCAGAATGTGTAATAGTAGAAAAAAGACTAATGCACACATTTCAGGTCCTCTGTCTTTCTCTGCAGGGGCAGCTGGAGTGGGCACTGTTGTGAATTGCTTGACATACAAATTTAGTGTTTGGTTGGGCAGGAAGGCCGAAAGCCCCTTGGGTTGACATTGGTCATCTGCAGCGATGCTCGCAGTCTGCTTCTTCTGGGCCGCTCCTCTCTCCAGACTCAGCGGCTGGGCTTCTCCTTGGAAAAATTGCTCCTGCTCCCTTCTCCCCTCTTGGCAGGAAGGCAGTCCCCCAGGTCTCAGACTAACCCACCGCTTCTCAGGCAATCAGACATTTGACACTGCTCAACCTCTGCTAAATAGGTCACATAGAATTACTAACGGCAGTCCTGTCTCCGTTACTCCACACACCATTGTCTAGTGAACCTCCAGCTCTGGAATGCAGGCAGTACTTTTGCACTTTCAGGGGAGGCTGTGTCTCAAACTCCATTTTGTGACATGTCAGAACCAGGGACGATCCAGAATGCATCCCATTGGCTACAATATAGTCATAAACAACATTGAGTCCTGCTGCCAGGCACATAAACAACACGCACTTGACATATAAATGGGGATGTCTTTGCTCGATCTGAGCATGACACACAAGCAGAAGTTTAAAAAAGTTGGGGTCCCCTGCAACAAATAGGCTTACCAAGAACAGGGAATGTAACAATAAATTTCAAAAAATATCTTGGACAAGTAAATATGAAACCTGATTATGGGCACAGAAAAAATATTACAGCAAGAATGTTTTATGATAGCAGCAATGAGAAAGTATATTTAATTGATGAAGAACAATGTCTCTGTGTCAAGAGCTCAATAATTAACAATTAAAATAAATACAAATTCTAAATGACATATTTACAACCAACAGACCTACTCATGCATGCATGCATGCATACATCCATTTCTCTTCCTTCTAAATATGTAATCAGAAAATAGACTGTGATCATTTATGATACAAAAATGTAGCCAAATGTTTCAGTATATTAATGATAGCAGATAGTGTACATATCTGATAGAGACCTTTGAATTTCCTCAGCGTGAGGCTGGATCTGGAATCTTATGCTGAACAATACCCCTTGCGCGTGAATTCGGGTGGTTCCATTTGGCTCCGTTTGACATAGTCTGCGTCGGTTACGAACGTCGCGGTGCCTATATTGGCGCCACCCAGGTGCGCGGATGTCAGTTCTTTTCTTTCTATGCCAGTTAAGCGCCGATCTGGGAAGAGCCACCCCTATGCCTCTTTTTGGCAGGCTATTTTTCTCGACATGTGTCGAAGTTTTTGGATTGTTCCAACTTAGTGTGCGAGGGATGTCTTCGAGGAAGACCGGATACAAGCCATGCGGGACTTGTTCAAGCATGATGTTGGTTACCGAGCCCCAACGCGTAGGTCTGTTGTCTCGAGCACAACCACAATACGAAGTCGAGTTCAGACTGTCTGGCTATGGCTCCGAAGACCTTGAGGTAGCAGACAAGGAAGTTACTGGCTGCCCGGCAGTCGACACCGTCAAGCGAGACTTCGGGGAAGTCACAGTCTTGATCGAAGAAGAGGAGGTAGCGGGACCGCTCACGGAGCCCTAAGTCCTCTTCCTCCCATTCAAGGTCCTCGGGACACTCTGTAAGAGGCATAATAAGAAGTCGTCGTCCAAGATGACTTTGTCTCCACCTCAGCTGAGTCGACTTTGCGTCTTCCCCCCTTTCTGGGAGCCGGATCGACTCCTGCGCAAATAAGAGTTTTATGAGGCCATGCACCACGTATTTGAGAGGAATGACTCCGGTGGGGAGTCTTGGGGCCCCACGGAGTCTGAAGGGGCCCCATTGGGTTAGACGCTGTTGGCTCCGGACACGACACGGGTGGGTACTCAGGGATCCGATCCCAGATTCAGATTGACACTGGTCGTGCCAACGTGACCTTCCCATGTGTCTAATCCGAAGTCCGTTCCTGCAACGTCACCAATACCAGTCTGTGGCGCAAGCCCCATCCTCATCCCAGACGCTGCGGAGCCGGAACGGCGTCTATCGACGCCAACAGAATCCATAAGTTCTATGTTGTCGCCTGAGCACTTTGAAGATGTGCTGGGCTCAGGATAGGAATGGGAGGGGTCTGTAGACCCTCTTGAAACTTCGGAAATCTCTGAGGAGAATTTGAACTGGTATGGGGATCTTGGAGAGGCCTGTGCCTGGATACTTCTCCAGATACTGGCTTGCTCTCTCCACCAACAGTTGCTACAGAGGAGGTGGGGGGCATCCTATGCCATGGTGGTGAACTTGAGCTGCCCTCTGTGCAAGTCCGAACTAATCTTCTGACTGAGGTGCTTCAACCTTGGGCTTCCACGCCCGAACCCCTGTTGCCCTTCAATGAGGCACTTCGAGAAGTCCTTTTAGGAACATGGTCCAGACCTAGCACAGGGGCTCCTGTGAATAGGATGATTGCACTCCGCCATTACCCAGCCCTGGGCAACCCAAAATGACTCAGCCAACACCCCACCCCAGAGAGTTTGGTCGCGCAGGCCTCAGCGTCCCAAGGCTCATTCCCTTCTGCCTCTGGCAGCATGTGGCTGGATTCATTTAGGAAGAAGTTGTTTTACTCCTCTAGCCTTGCATTGCGGTCGGTGAATACTCCATGCTTATTGGGCCATTTCTTCCATTCCCTATGGGAGACGGTTGCGCAAGTGCTGCCACAAGTCCCAGAGGAGGCCTGGGCTGTGCTTTCCCAAGCTGTCAAGGATGGAAGAGACGCAGCAAATTTCACCATACGGTGTGGCCTAAATACGATCGGCAGATCGATTTCAACAACGGTGCCCTTGAGACTCCACTCCTGACTTTGTACAACTGGCTTCCCGGGCGATGCCCAAGCCAGTTTGATGGACATGCCCTTTGATGGAACCGCCTTTTTTTGAGAAAGGCAGACTCTGCCCTGGTCAGGTTCATGGACTCTCGAGCTATGGCCGCCAGATCCTTGGGTCTCTCCTCCACCTCTGTGGTCAGTCTTCCTTTCACCCCTTTCGTGGCAACGGAAGGGGTTTCCATCCTAGTCAGCCATATCCCAGCCACCGTCCCGCACAGACTGCCCTTGCCTTATGAGGACTAGGACGTGGTGCGTTTCAATCTCTGAATGGAGGCCAGAAGTTGTCAACCACACTGCCCCCTGCAGCCGCAACCTGCAAGCAATCCTAGGCTGATTCTGCAGGACCACACTATTCCAGTTGGTGGGATACTTTGTCATCATCTCCCCCACTGGAGATCCATAACATCGAACAAGTGGGTCTTGCAGATAGTCCAGGAGGGCTATTCCCTACCTTTTCTTTCCTTTCCTACTCCTTCTTCCAAATCAAGAACGGCTGACGGAGGATAATTTAAAGTTGCTCAAGAGGAAGTTATGACTCTCTTGGCCAGGGAGCTATAGAAATGGTCCCCATTTCAGAAGTAGGCAGCAACTGTTATTCCCGCTACTTTCTGAATCCGAATAAGCACAAGGGGCTACAGCCCATTTTAGATCTTTGGACTGTCTCTTCCTTAAAAAGGAGAAGTTGAAAATGCCCACTCTGGCTCAGGTCTTGTCTGCCCTAGACCAAGAAGACTGGATGGCAGGTTTGGACCTGTAGGATGCGTATTTCCATCCCCCCATCTCGCCGTGCCACAGGCATTACCGGCAGTTCAAGTTAGGCCACAAGCACTTTTAGTTTACCGTGCTCCCATTCGGCCTTACCTGTGCCCCTAGGGTGTTCACCAAGGTGATGGCGGTGGTCGCAGCTCATCTACACAGGTTAGGGGTGTCAGTCTCCCCTTCCTCAACGACTGGCTGTGAAGGCGCCCTCGCCCCAGGCTGTCGCCTCCCACCTTCAGACTCGGCAAACCTTCTGCATTCGCTGGGGTCCTCTATAAACGTGCCGGAATCACACCTGACTCCTTCTCAGACTCTCCCTCTCATTGGAGTTGTTCTGGACACAGTGCAGTTCCTGGCTTATCCTCCCGAGCAACGAGTCCAGGATATTCAGGTTATGATTCCTATATTTTAGCCTCTATCCTGGATTTCGGATCAGACTGGCTCCGAGGCTGTTGGGCCTCATGGCCTCCTGCATCCTGTTGGTAACCATGCGCATGGCGTATGCGGGCTCTGCAGTAGGACTTGAAGTTCCAATGGGCACAGTATCGGGGAAATCTCACCGACATGGTTCAGATCTCTAGGGAACTGCGAAAGATCTGTAGTGGTAGTTAACAAACCGCGATTGAGTCAGCAGCAGAACCCTCCCATTCCCCAACCAGACCTCACAGTAGTGACAGATGCGTCATTTCTGGGATGAGGTGGCTACCTGGGTGAGGTAGAGATCAGGGGGCAATGGTCTCTGGTGGAGATGGGGCTACAAATATATTGTTTGGAGTTCCGAAAGATTCGGTTGGCATTGAAGGCACTTCTTCCCTCTGTCAAGAAGAAGCTAGTGCAGGTGTTCACGGACAGCAACACCGCCATGTGGTACTACAACAAGCAGGGCGGGAGAGATCTTGGACCCTCTGTCGAGAGGCCCTGCGTCACTGGACGTGGCTGGAACAGCAGGGCATAACCCTGGTGGTTCAACACCTGGCAGGTTCTCTGAAAGCTAGGGTGACAAACTAAGCTGTCGATGCCTAGCAGGTCACGAGTGGCGTCTCCATTCGTAGGTGGTGCAAGGTCTCTTTCAGCAGTGGGGAGAACCTTGGTTATATTTGTTCACCTCCGAAGAAAACTCGCAGTGTCAGCGGTACTGCGCACTGGAGTTACCAAGGCGGCTATCGCTCAGTGAAGCTTTTTGTCTCAAGTGGAGCACAGGCCTTTTGTATGCCTTTCCGCTCATATCACTCCAGCCCAGGATTCTGAAGATTATCAGGAGCAACCAGGCCCAAGTTATTCTAGTGGCTCTGGACTGGGCAAGGAGTGTCTGGTATCCAGAGCTTCTGAAAAGGCTGCCCCTTTGGGAGGATCTTCTGTTGCAGCAGCATGGGAGTGTTCTCCACCTGAACCTATAAACACTGCGCATCTACGCGTGGAGAATGAGCGGCAACAGGTGATAGCTTTTGACCTTCCTCCTGAAGTGTGTAACGTTATTCAGGCGGCCCTCCACTAAGACTGTATACGTCTGCTGTTGAAATTTGTATTATACTCGACAGAAAGGTGCATTGACCCTCTTTCTACTTTTCTTTCTACTGTCCTTTTATTCATTCTAACCCTTGCTCAACAGGACCATCTTTTGGGAACTCTCAAGGGTTACCTTTCTGCTCTGTCTGATTTTTTTGTGGCTGCCAGACCAGCCATCTCTCCAAGTCTCAAATTGTAAATAGATTTCTAAAAGGACTGGCTCACTTAGTTCCCTTTATTTTTCTACATGGGACCTTTATTTGGTCCTTACCTATCTTGCACAATTGTTCCCTCCGGCTATTGACCATCAAAACAGCCTTCTCGGTGGCGAACACATCTGCCCGCAGGGTGAGTGAGTTACAGGCGTTATCTTGCTCGCCTCCTTAACTTATATCCTTTCCGGACAAGGTGGTGCTTCACACCAGAGTATCCTTTTTGCCAAAGGTTGTGACCCCATTCCATCTGGGACAGTCTACCACTTTACCCACCTTCTTTGCTCCCCCGCATCCTTCTAAGGAAGAGGATCGTCTCCACCGACTGGAACCAAAAAGAGCATTGTCGTTCTACCTTGACCGCACCAAAGATTTCCAGGTGAATGACCAAATCTTTGTGGGGGTACACGGGAGCCAAAAAGGGAAGGGAAGGGAAGGGCAGTGCAGAAAACGACCATCTCTCGCTGGGTCACTCTCTGCATCAAAATCTGTTCTGCCCTGGCAAAGAAAAAGCCCCCTGAGGGATTAAGGGCCCATTCCACCTAGGGAAAGGCTGCAACTACAGCCTTGGCTCAGGGTATCCCAGTCCAGTAAATCTGTCAGGCAGCGACGTGGGCTTCTTTGCACATGTTCACAACGCAATACTGCCTTGATGGACATTTTGCCAGTTCAGTCCTGCAGGACTTCTTAACTTAGGATGTGAGTCCGCAACTCATCGCTGGGATGATATTCCTTGGGTATCTAATTCAAAGTTAAGGAATCTGCAGCTAGAAGTCTCTATCAGACAAACAAGTTACTTATCTTCGGTAACGCATTAATCTGGTAGAGACTCTGTCTAGCTGCAGATTCCTTGCTGCCGCACTGATGCCTTCCCACATTGCGGATTGATATTGTAAGATTAGGGATGTTTTCCCCCTTTTCAGCGCCCTAGTTTTGCACACGACTAAGTCAGTTACTTTGTTGTTCGGCGCTTCTGGCATGGAAAAAGTGAAAAGTACCGACGTCCACGCACCTGGGTAGCGCCAATGTAGGCACTGTGATGTCATAACTGATACTAACGACGACTTCACGCAAAGCCGAATGGAGCCAACGGACGTCATGCGCAAGGGGATTGCTCAGCAGAAGTTTCCTGGTCCAGATTGACGCCTGGGAAATTTAAAGGTAAGGAATCTGCAGCTATATTGTCTCTACCAGATAATGCGTTACCAAAGGTAAGTAACTTGTTCTTTAGTGGCCAAAAGAACAAAGTTGCGCATGGCAATGATATTCTTAAGTTATGCAGGGTAATGATATTCTCTATGTGCATTTTGGCAAATTGCCTTCATCAGTACGCCACAGGATGAATTAAAGTAATGTCTGGACAATAAAAAATTGTATTTCATTAGTTTTAATATGTGCCCTTAATACTCTTAAATTCTAAGCTTTAAATAGGGAGATTTAAAAAGTGAATTAAAAACAGGTTGAGAGGAGGAGCCAAGATGGCGATCGGAGCGGACGTGTAGTCTCTCGGCTCCGCCGGCCCTTGAGCCCCGCACCGAAATCCTGCTCGCTATCCTGAGATTTATTACGGCGAAACGTGCGGGAAGCTGAGCTGACTTTGCCAGCGTTCTTCCGAGTTCTCCACCCGCCCGGTGACTGGAGATACCGGTGAATTGCCCCACAGCCCTGGACCCCGCTCATGCCACAGCGCCCTGCCGGACCTCGCGGGCTCCGAGACGGCCGAGCTGCCCACTTGGGAGACGGAATCTGGGAAGTGCTGCCCATGCTGAGATACGGACCGGCCGCGGTATGCCGCCAGGGTTTTATCGCGCATTCACAGTGTAGCGCGAGGGCGAGCTGGAGACGTGTGTTACCTGCGGTTCCTTTGTCCGGAGCTGCCGTAGTGTTGTTTGGCTCCCATCGTTGCTCTGCCTGACATCGGTGATCCCCCCCCTCCTCTCTGCCTACTTTACCAGGCTGCTGCGGTTCCCTGCCTATACCGCTGATCGAGGGTGACCCTGGAGACTCCGGAGGAGACTACTGCTAATCGGTCGTGCCTTGCGACCTCCCTTTCCTCCCCCCCAGCTTTTACACTGGATCGTGGGCAAGATGGCGATGCCTGCTTCTTTGCTACGTGGGGAAGACTGCACACCCTCACCCTGGAACTGCGAGCTTACTTTCAAGCAGGGGGCCGGATCTCACTCATCCTCCTGGGATTCGGAGCTAAGGAGACCGCAGCCTGAATGGACTTACAGAGATGTTTTAACTTCTTTGGGGGAACTACGATCAGAGATGGCACACAACTACTGTAAACTGGGTGAGAAGGTTGATGCATGTGTCCTTGCCCTGGGTCGGGAGCAGGGGGTCTGTCCCCGACAAAGTTTGGATTTGCCCTCGCTACTGACTATCTGTGATACAATGTCCCCGAGTGCTTATGGCGAGATTAGTGCAACTATTGCCGACACTTGTAGCGACTCACGGCCACCCATCAGGTCTGTTGATGCAACTTTGTTTCCCCTTCGTTCCGAGACTGACTATCTGCCTCATTTAACATCTCCGCTGCTTTGGACACTGGAAGCATGTTCTCTCGCCCCCTCGCCTGCTCCTTCCTTGGGGACTTCAATCTCCCTGCTATGGAACTTTTGCCACCTGAGATTACCGAAAGGGCTTCTAACCGAGGGAAACATACTTCTCGAGGGCAGGCGACGTTCATTCTGTGCCCACGCACCTCCCCCTTCCTCAGTGCGGCCATTTTGTCTCTTTGTCTTGGACTGTGCTGGACTTTCATGGAGGGAGGGCAAGGAGATAAGTCCGAGATCGGGCCAGGGCTAGGCGATTTCTTTAGTGAATTGACACGCTGGCGGGTGGGGACCGGGTAGGGATTGATTTCGGTCTGTTTCGTTTGCATATCTCGAAGTGACTCTCCCTAATTGCCAAAACTTAGCCGAATCTATTTGCTGATGTTATTGGGGTGGAGGTTATTTATTGGACCGGCGGTGACCGAGAGTATGTGTACTTGGCCCTCCTCCCGGCCTCTTCTTTTCGTGGGAGTTATAGAATAGAATACTCTTTTCTTACTCCCTATATCACAGGTTTATATTTATTCCTTTTCTTTTTCTTTCTTTCTTCCTTGCTTTTCTTTTCCTTCTTTTTTCTTGCTATATTTCGGGTTTATGGGGCCACAGACACACTGCTGGGGGGGGGTAGGCCGTAGCCTCTGCATGCGTGTAGGGTGGGGGGTTAGAATTTTAGTTTCTAGTTTTAGTTTCTATGGTGCCTTATTTTTTCTCTTCACTTTTGTTTTTTCTTTTTCTTTTGTCTTGGCCCGTGTTTAGGCATACTAGGGGGTGGGTGGCGGCGGACACTGGATGGGATGTTAGGACTGATACCCTTGTTGCGTGTACATCTATCTGCCATACCGCCTGGTGGGGACTTGATTGTGGGGTTGTTAGATTATGTGGTGAACTGTAGCTAATGTCATGTTCCACCTACACGGACTTTGCTCTTCTAGCCTATTATTTTTCTTTCTTGATTGAGAAACCGTACAAATTGAATTTTAATAGTTGCACAGAAAATTTAAAATTAACCTTCATTGATCCTGGGACATGGTATCACGGCGTTTTACAGTGTGACTCTTCAATACTTGCTGATGGTAATGACGTATTACTGTGTCGCCGTATTGCATGCAATGGTGCTTCATGAGTATTTGTGGCCGGCCGGATGGTTGTGGGCCCGTATTTGTTCTTTCCTTGATGCACAAGAAAGGTTTTCAAAAATTTAAAAAAAACAGGTTGAGAGCCATCACGGTTTCATGTATGTTGCACTGCATATCTGAAAGAAACAGGTTAGTGTTAGATTCCTTACCTTAGAATATCCCCTGGCATCGGACTGGATCCGGAAAGTTTTGCGTAGCAGTACCCCTGCGCGTCGGTAGGTGTCGTCTGAGGCTCCGCATCCGTCGTTGGCGCCGGGATGACGTCGTCTGAGTACGTAGACGCCGCCCTCGCACGCTGACGTCAGTTCTTCTTTTTTCCGCGCCAGCAAGCGCAGATCCGGAAAAAGCAGTCCTCCTTAGTCACTTTTTGACTAACTTTTTAGATCTTTTTGATCCTGTTTCGAGTCTTAAGACTATCGGTGCCGGTAGGGATGCCAGAGTTCAAGCCCTGTGCCGATTGCAACCGACTGATGTCGGTTACCGACCCCCATCGTCGTGGCCTGTATTGCTTTGGAGCCGATCGCGATGACAAGTCGTGCCCGGACTGCCGGGCCTTGACGTCGAAGGCTAGGCGGGAGCGGTCCCGTAAGCGCCTCGAGCTCTGGCAGTCGGCCCACGCCGTTCACGGTCCAGGTCGAGCAGGAGGTCGAAGGACCAGTCGCGGGGCCACAGTCGACGCAGCTCGGCGAGTCAACACCAATCGTCGGGCTCCCAAGTCCTCGGGTAAGAGACACAAGAAGTCAAAGAGACTATATCGCTCTTCCGACTCCTCCCCGACGCTCGCGCAATGCAGCTCAGGGTTCGGGCGACACCGCCGGAGCCGCAGGCGCTGCTGCCAGCTCCATACCCGCCGGTCCCTGGGCTGAATGCAACACCGGAGGAGATCAATGCCTTCCTCATGTCCATGAGGTCGCTCTCTCATCCGTCGGATCCCGCTATGGCGTCTTCCGGCCCCGCGGCCGCGACTGGGAGCCCAAGCGGGCTGGGTGCTTCGGCCTCGGCGCCGTCGGGTGCTTCGGCCCCGGCGCCGTCGACGACTTCGGGCCCGGCGCCGCAGGGTCCCACTGGATCTGGATTCGGGTCTCTGCTGGTCAACCTTACGACCCCTCCGCCGACCCATAGGGTGTCGCCCCGACACTGTCCCCGGACAATGTCATCCCCGGTCCCTCCCTCGGTCCGGATCCGGCGTCGCTGCATTCGACGCCGAGAAAAGAGCAATTCTTCTATGATCCGGCCCCATCCTTTGATCCTGACTATCAGGAGATGGGAGGTGAGGGGGATTGGGAGGGGTCTGAGGACCCTCTGGCACGGGATTGCCAGTCGTATCAGAACCGGGCAGTGGATCTAGGGAAGGCCAGTGGTTTGGACACTTCGCCCGATACTGGCTTTTTATCTCCTCCTACCGTGGCTACGGAGGAGGGGGCTGCTTACAGCGTGATGCTGACGAGGGCGGCCAAGGCCTTGGCTCCTAACCTCCTCACCAAGGTCCTTAAACCACAGGCAAGCTCTTCGGAGCCTCTACTGCCGTTTAATGAGGCCCTTACTGACGTTCTGTTGGGCACTTGTTCCAGGCCCGCTAGAGTCCCCCTGTAGATCGGAACGTGGCCAGGTGCCACCGACCATCGAGAGTATGGTTATCCAGGGCTCTAACTCCCAGACCTCATTCCCGACTGCTCCACCTGATCGGGAATCCAAAAGGTATGAGCAGTTCAGTAAGAATCTGTTCTCCTCACTCAGTTTGGGGTTGCGGTCAGTCAACACTGCTTTCCTTTTGGGCCGTTATACCCACTCTCTGTGGGACACGGTCGCGGAAGTGCTGCCAGGTTGCCCGGAGGAGGCCCGGGTCAAACTCGCTCAAGCCCTTGCGGAAGGGCAAAAAGGCAGCACGGTACTCTATCCGATGTGGCCACGGACTCGCTGGGCAGGGCGATTTCCACGACGGTGGCAGTTCGTGGCCACGCCTGGCTGAGGTCCGCCAACTTTTCGGCTGATGTCCAGAATTCACTCACGGACATGCCGTTTGATGGCCGTCGCCTCTTTGGCGACAAGGCAGACAGTGCGCTTGAACATTTCAAGGACTCCAGGGCAACAGCCAAGTCCCTGGACCTGTCGGGCCAGCGCCAGCAAACTTATGCCTTTCGCTCCTTTTGTGGCCAAGGAAGGGGCACCTCATCACTGCCAGCAGCAGACTAACATCCAGCGCGGCGGCGGACGTGGTAACCGCCGTGGCGGTGCCAGGGGACAGCGGCAAGGCCAGTCCACATCCACCCTGCAGCATCCGCCTCAAAGCCTTCCTAGTCTGAGCTTTCAGGCCCATTTGACGCCAGTGGGGGGCAGGGTTCGCCATCACCTCCTCCACTTGTGCACCATCACATCGGACAGTTGGGTGCTGCAAACAGTCTGAAGAGGCTAATCCCTCCCCTTCGAGGGGACCCCTCCAGCCATGCCACCGCAGCACCACCGCACGTTTTGGGGATCACTTGCAACTTCTCCAAGAGGACGTTATGGCCCTCTTGGCCAAGGGGGCCATCGAGCGAGTTCCTGGGCCAGAAGTAGGGTGTGGTTGTTATTCTCACTACTTTCTGGTTCCCAAGAAGGATAAAGGGGGCCTACGCCCTATCTTGGGCCAGCGGAACGTCAACGGCTTCCTCCAGAAGGAGAAGTTCAAGATGCTGACTGTGGCTCAGGTCTTAGCTGCCCTAGGCCCTGGAGACTGGATGGCGGCGTTCGACTTGCAGGAAGCTTATTTTCACATCCCCGTCCTGCTGGCCCACCGGCGCTACCACGGTTAATGGTAGGCCACGAGCACTTTCAGTTTACCGTGCTTCCCTTGGGCCTTACCAGCGCCCTTCAGGTGTTATCGAAAGTGATGCCGGTGGTCACAGCTCATCTGTGCAGATTATGTGTGCCAGTCTTCCCCTATCTCGACGACTGGTTGTTGAAGGCGGGCTCGCCCCAGACAGTCGTATGCCACCCCCAGACTATGGCCGACCTTCTGGGGTTCTCCATCAATGTGCCGAAGTCACACCTGTGTCCCTCTCAGAAGCTCCTCTTCATTATTTATATGTGTCCAAGGTTAATACCTGCAAATTATTAGACAAAACAACATATTGAATTTTAGAATTTAAAAACCATCTGTGTTAAGGATCTGTCAATTACTTTATCCTTATCCACAATTAAAATAAACCTACCCTATTCAGGACGATATAAAAGATATATGATGATTAGATGTAAGTGCCAGATAGAATGGCACAGGGCGCAGATTGATGTGGTTATAAATGACGTTAGGAGGTATTTTATGTATAGTAGTAGTAGGTAACCAACAACGGATAATAGTAATAACTGCATATATTTTTTTTGTAGAAAACAGTCCTGAAGAAGGTGAATATCGTAGATAAATCACCGAAACGCAGCGTTGACTCATGTTTTCTAAAACTGGGAACTGTAACAATAATACCCTGTGATTGCGTCATTTGTACATGTTTTTTGATATGTTGTATTGTTTTTATAATGAAATGATGTAATAAATTGTCCCATTTTTATCTTTTTTGTAATTTACATTTATTATGATCAGTTGTTGGTTTGACCTTTTTAATTGATATTTTTTATTAAAGACATTTGCAATATATTTTGTTAATTAGGTGGTTAATATATGTTTTACCCTGGATTGTGTGGCCCTCACTTATGAATATTCTACATACTAGGTATTAGGGACATTGTTTACTCTTCCACTTGACTTACCCTGTCCCTATTGTCACAATAGTAGGGTTCCTCCCTCTTTAACACATTCATTCTCTGCCAAGAAAACCCAACATAATCTTGATGATCCAGGGACTTGTGTTACATCGACAAACAGTTTGTAGCTGTTGGAAGTAATGAAGTGGCTGCTTATGTCACTATTGCCTAAAAAGCTTGTGTCCTACTTGTAACCCATTGCTACACTCTGCATGGAGCCCACCCTTCATCTAGTCTTTGGAGATACTCCACCAGTGCTAGGGCTGTTTTGGTAGTCCTCTGCAGGCATGCATGCACCTTTCAAAATATATATGACTGCAGGTAACAAGGGCTATATCTTGTATATTGTGCAAACACTAGGTTGTCAAGGCATCCTTCCAGAGTGATCCTAAGCTTTACCCAGGATATTGAGAATAATCTGTTTGCCTGTAGCTAAGCTGCCTAGTGCTGCCTTCCCTCGTACATTATCTTATCATAGCTGTATAATCTACCAACAACGTTGGGAATTGGAAAGACTCTATTACTGTTAGACTCATTCCTATGATCCTCATTTGACTGATCACTCTCAACGACTAAACATAAACAGATTCACTCCTATTTTCATCAAGAGAGCTGATACCCAAAGATCTGAATTAATATTTTTAAATAGTTTTTGTCCCCGCCACTAGATGTCAGGATTCTCATAATGTTAATAATGTGTGATGTGTAAAAGCCAAAACAGCCACCATTAATGTTACTTTATTTGTTGTGCCCATTGAGCTTTCAGAAAGAAGAGCGATATTAGCAACTTTACAAAGAGGTTAAAAATTTGGAATGTCCAAAAATATTTTTTGATAGGCCAGATCAGAACTAGAAAATTAAGGTAACTGGCCCAGCAGAGTAGAAATGTGTGCAGGCAAAAGTTCCCCTGACCCAAATTGCTGTTTTATTACAAGTTGTTCCTGTGTGTAGCTCTTTCAAACGTTTGGTATGTAAGTTGTCTTAGCATGTTATAACAGAATGAATTCACAGTATTGATGAAGAGTATACCTAATGAGGTTCAACCCTGTTTCTAATTTTCTTTCAGAAAGCAAGTCCAGATGCTATTGGAGATGAAGGGTTCTTTGACTTGCTTAGTCGATTTCAGAGCAACAGAATGGATGATCAGAGATGCTGCTTGCAGAATAAGGACTCTCAAACAGATGTCACAGCATCCTCCACTCCAGCTAAAACAATGAGAAAATGTAATAATATGAACTAATGTAGCACATATTAGCATTATATTCTCTTAAATACTTCTGTGTCAGCAAGAATGAGGGTAAGGGAGAAAAGAGCCCACCATGAATGGAAAAGAAATTCTGAAGAGCAAGCGTTCTAGCTCCAATTTGTCTTCCACTTATGTTATTCTTCAAAGAAGTTTTATTTTTTCTTTGTCATTCTTGCTCGGACTTTGTACCAGCTGATTTGGAATTAATCTGCTTCAGTTCGCATGCTGTAAAAGACTGGCTGCAAGCAGTGTTTAAATTGAAACAAGTTCTTCTAAGTAATCGCATCTTGAGAGGTCTGCAAGTCCTGGTTTTGCTTTATGGAGTTTCCATATGGTGGGTGGGTTCAATTATGTTCGAGGCATGTGGGCTGCTGAATTCATATCTGTGCATAGATCGCCGCCTAGTGTTGGGTCCGGATGATTGCACATTGTTGTCCTGGAAGAGTCTTCGAAGTATCACAAGATAGGTGGCTCCTCCCCTGGACTACAGTGCGCATGGGCATCGCCTCCATCCCCAGATTGTTTTTTTCCGCCATTGGGTTTGGATGTGTTTCGGTTCCCTCATTCGGAATCGATAGTTGTTTAACTTTCCTTACTTGAGACGAAAAGGTCTTTAGGACTCGCGTCGGTATTGTCCATCGTTCGGGTTGGTTTATTCATCGGCTCCGAACACTTGCTGCCCTTCCGCGTGCTGTCGGCGCGGACGGGCCTACACGACGCTCCAGACTACTTCAACATGGAACGAACTCCGTTTAAGAGGTGCCCGGTGTGCGCCTCAAAGTATTCACACCTCGACGTGCACCCTGTGTGCAACAGATGCTTGTCGCCGGACCACGACGAGGCCAGGTGTATGGCCTGCTCCAAGTTCCGGTCGAAGAAGACTCTCAAGCTATGTCGAGCTGCAAGACTGCAGGCCCAGTTATCGGCACCCCCACCAACCAACATCTTTGAAGAAGACGTTGAAGACGACACCGTCCTACAAGTTTCGGACTCTAACCCGGCGTCGGAGGATGAAAACTACGACGCGGGAGATGAAGAGTTCGAGGAAGTCGTCGAGGAGGTAGGGGACGACGACGGGGCCATTGCCACCGTGGAGGATAGCTCGGAAGAAGAGCATCCTCATTCTGACTCCGGGGCCGAACCCCAGCATAAGGCCCAGGTCGAGGGATTGCCTTCGGGCCTTACCCAAGACCTCAATACTCGTCCCACGGCCCCGCCTCCGGGCCCGGCCACGGACATTGGTGATGCGCCACTCTCGGTACAGAAACCGAAAGTGAAGCCATCAGGGTCCACACCATCCGTATCGAAACCGAAAGTGCAAGTCGCACTGGTGGGATCAAAGGCTCAGGAGGCCTCGGCGCCGAAGAAGTCCAAAATGGCCGCCGAGATCAAGAGCCACGCCAAAATGGCCGACCCGAAGACCCCAGTGTCGAAGCCGAAGGCGAAAACGCCTGACGCGGCTGCGTCGGCGCCGAAGCTGGTCGACGCTCTGAAGAGCCGCGTCGACGCCAAAAAGGTCGATGACCCTAAAAAAGCCTCGAAGAAGCGTCAGGACAACCCCAAGGCTCTGGCTGCACTGATCCCGGTCGACAAAGCCAAGAGCGGTGCTGCGTCGGCTCCGAAGACTGCGCCTTTGGGCGCCGACCCGATTCCGGACTCGGAGGACTAGCTCGAGCCGGTCCAGCCCTCCCCGTCCTTTACCAAGAAGGTCACGGAGTCCCTTCAACGTCTTCGGAAGGAAGCAGTGGCTCCCGAGCCGAAGGATGTGGCGCCGAAGCCTCCACAGAAACCGGCGCAGACGCCGATCCACTTTACGCTGCCGCCAAAGACGACGCCAAAGGCTTTCGCTCCGAAACATGGGGCCGGGGTGCCCTTGAAGCTGGTGTCTACGCCTAAAGCATCCTTGGTGGTGCCGAAGCCACGGCTCCAACCACTAGCGGACGAAGAGCGTCGAGAGGTTGTCATCGACGCCAACACAGGCAAGCTCTCTCTCCTTAAAAGGAAAATCACCCCGGAGCCGGTGTTGGAGCATTTTCATATTCCACTTAAGAAGAAGTTGGACTCTGCGGGAACTTCTGCCCCTATGGAGCCTGAATCTCCACAAGGTCTGGAACTCTCACCCACTCACTCTAACGCTGGGGAGGGTGACGGAGACGAGGAGGAGGAGTACAATTATCCAGCGTACTCGGATCCGGAGGAGGTCAATGAACCATGGTCTGCTGGAGGCGACCCTGAGGACCCTCAGTCAGGACACGAGCCGCAGCTTTTTGCTGCAAAAACTTCTCCAACAGAGGACTCTGCAGCCTTCAACGCTCTAATTGAGAGAGCTGCGGCCAATCATGATGTCGACCTCCATGCGGACCCAGTGGATGTCGACTTTCTGTTTGACACTTTTTCGGTAGCTGAAAAGACTGTCAAGACATTGCCAATGCTCAAAGGAGTGCTGAAGCACGCGCCTGAGGTTTTCAGGGAGCCCACCCGGGCGAGAGTCATCAATCCTCGTATTGACAAAAAATACAAGGCAGCGCCCACCGATCCAACGTACATCAAGGGACAATTGCCACTGGACTCTTTGGACGGACAACATGACGGCCATGTACTACATTCAGAAACAGGGGGGCACACACTCTCCGCAGCTGTCTCATCTGGCTCAGAGCATGTGGAAGTGGGCCATTCAGAGGAACATTTTCCTGATGGCAGAACATCTCCCAGGCAAAGACAATCAGATGGCGGATCTGCTCAGCAGGCACAGCCACCAAATGCACGAGTGGGAGATACATCCATCAGTACTCCAACCGTACTTCCAAAGGTGGGGTCATCCAGAGATAGACCTGTTCGCCACAAGGGAGAACGCAAAATGCCAAAGCTTCGCCGCCAGGTTCCCACACCCGCGATCGCAGGGCAATGCGATATGGATGAACTGGTCAGGCAGATTTGCGTACGCTTTTCCCCCAGCACCTCTAATACCGCTGGTGGCGCGCAAGCTCAGGCAGCCCTCGATGACTCTCATCCTGGTTGCTCCAACGTGGGCTCGCCAACCATGGTACACCACGTTTCTAGAACTTTCCGTGGTACCGCATCAAAGGCTTCATCTCACACCCAGCCTTCTGACGCAGAGCCATGGCGACATTCAGCACCCAGATCCGCAACAGCTCAACCTGGCGATTTGGCTCCTGAAGTCCTAGAGTTTGGCTACCTCAATCTGCCCCCGGATTGCATGGACATCATTCGGGAGGCAAGAAAGCCCACTACTAGAGCATGTTATGCGGCTAAATGGAAGCGGTTTGTCATCTATTGTGCGAACCACGACATTAACCCGCTGGATGCTTCCATTCAGAACATCATATGTTACCTGTTCCATCTGTACCAATGCAATTTGGCGTATTCTTCCATCCGCATTCACCTGTCTGCGATGGCCGCATACCTCCAGAATAGGCAACACCTATCACTTTTCAAGGTTCCTGCTATCAAGGCTTTTCTGGAAGGACTCAAGAGAGTCATTCCACCACTGACACCACCAGCTCCAGAATGGAACCTCAATGTGGTTCTTACAAGGCTGATGGGTCCTCCTTTCGAGCCACTACACTCTTGTGAGCTTCAGTTTCTGACTTGGAAAGTGGCTTTCTTAGTAGCAATTACATCGCTACGGAGGGTTAGCGAGCTGCAGGCCCTCACCATCCAAGCGCCTTTTTTCCAAGTCCATGCTAACAGGGTGGTGCTCCGCACTAACCCTAAATTTCTACCCAAGGTTGTATCTCAATTCCACATAAACCAAACAATTGAGTTGCCAGTGTTTTTTCAAAACCCTGAGTCGCTGGCGGAGCGCATGCTCCACACCCTTGGCGTTAAAAGGGCCCTAATGTACTACATTGACAGGACAAAGGATTTTCGAAAGACTAAGCATCTTTTCGTTGCCTTTGCATCACATCACAAAGGTACCGCTATTTCCAAGGCTGGTATTGCTAGGTGGATCGTGAAATGTATTCAGATCTGTTACGCTAAGGCTAAACGCACTCTTACAATTCCACCAAGAGCCCACTCCACCAGAAAGTTGGGGGCCTCTATGGCTTTCCTTGGGAACATTCCCTTAGAGGATATATGTAGAGCAGCCACATGGTCTACCACACATACATTTACTAAACATTACTGTGTAGACGTGCACTCTAAACAGCAGGCAGCTGTAGGGCAGGCTGTTCTCAAGACACTTTTCCAAACTGCTGCAGCTGGCATGGGCGGCCGCTGCTAATGGAGGGACTGCTATGTATTCTATGCACAGATATGAATTCAGCAGCCCACATGCCTCGAACTGCAAATGCTACTACCAGTATGCATCTGTTCTTGGCATGTAGGGCTGCTGACATTCATATCGCCCGCCCTCCTCCCCGGCGCCTGTAGCAGCTGCAGTATTTATGTATATGCTCATAGCATGGTCATCACTCACATATTTCACTCCATCTCGGCCACAATGGCTAAAAACAATCTGGGGATGGAGGCGATGCCCATGCGCACTGTAGTCCAGGGGAGGAGCCACCTATCTCGTGATACTTCAAAGACTCTTCCAGGACAACAATTTGCAATCATCCGGACCCAACACTAGGCGGCGATCTATGCACAGATATGAATGTCAGCAGCCCTACATGCCAAGAACAGATGCATACTGGTAAGTAGCATTTGCAATTCTGAACCGGAAACCAGCATAGATCCAAGAGGATGAGGTTGTGTTGATGTCAGTGGGAGCCAATTTACTGTGCTAGATAGTCTGAGTTTAAACACTTTGTAATATAGATGGGCCCGTGCCATATCCCTCCTATCAGCAAAGGAGAACAGAAATGTTGTTTGGTAAGAGGAGGCTGTCTAAAATAGAGAATCAGATATCTTGGTTTGGTTCACAGAAAAACAGGCCCCTCACATAGAAGGATCTTTCCACCAGATAAAGAAGAAACAATAGTGATATTCATTGCTAAATGGCTACCCCAATATATCCTCATCATCCACCTCCCTAGACCAAAGAACCGTGCCAGAGGTATACTGAATCTGCTGCAGTGGCACAGTAAACAATGAAGAACCACAGGCACAATCCAGTAGGAGCGGGTTGAAGGTTGCCAAATGGTTTCCCATGTGTGCCTTTGGCAAGAGTGTCCTGGAAGGTGCAACTCTTGCTTCTACACATGGGAGAGAAGACAAATGAGTGAGCAGGCAGGTAATTTTTTCGCTGAGAACAATATCTGAAAGAGACACGTTAGTGATAGATTCCTTACCTTAGAATATCCCCAGGCTTCAGACTGGATCCGGAAAGTTTTTGCTTAGCAGTACCCCCGCACGTCAGTAGGTGACGTCCTGCGGCTCCGCGTCCGTCAGTGCCGAGAAGACGTAACGGAGAGTACTTAGGCGCCACTCATGCGCGCTGACGTCCGTTCTTTCTTTTTCCGCGCCAGTAAGCGCAGATCCGGATTGAGTACATACTTTGGTCACTTCCTGACCGCTATTTTGGGACTTTTGTCTTCCCACTTATTATCCCTTGGTGCACGTAGGGATGCCCGGCTTTAAGTCTTGTGGGGCCTGTTGCCGAAATATGTTGGTGACGGACCCCCACGATGTCTGCCTCTACTGCCTGGAGAACGATCACAACTCCCGGGACTGCAGTGACTGTCATGCCATGGCCCCCATGGTCTTGCAGGAGCGGTGCCGGAAGTTGCTGGAGGCCCAGCATTTGTCACTTCGCCGCTCCAGGTCTAGGGGGCGTTCCCGGGACTGCTCGCGGGACCGGAGCCGTCGCTCCTCGGACTCCAGGTCTTCACTTTCGGATTCCGGTAAGCGTCCCCATAAAAAGAAATCAAAGAAGCGCATTCGCTCTCAGACGTCGCTCCTCTGAGGCGGACGAGGGGGACAGGGACCTCGCCCCTGCGGCTCCTCTGGAGCCTGGGAGTCCTGCGACCTACCTGCCATACACTTGTCCGTCGGCGACTCCCGTACAAATGCAATAGTTTTTTGCTGCCTTGGACCTCCAGTACAGGCCTCGGGCTCCCACCCATGGTCCTGTGTCCAGATCTTGTTGGCCGGGCGGCTCTGCCACAGGTGCCACAGGATCCTGTGCCGTTGCCTCCGGCCCCGGCGCCACGAGGTGCGGCGTTGCCGGCCCCGGCACCACCATTGGATCCACCCCCGGCACCACACTGGGTGCCGTTTATCCCACCCTTGCCCCAGTTCCCGGAGCACTTTGTTACGACCTGGGATCCACATTGTGAACCGGCGCCGTTCCCGACTCCGTTCGTCTCCTCTCCGCCTCTGGGTCTACCGCTGCACGCGACCTCCTCTACGCCAGAGGCGGATGACAACTGGGATGGGTCAGAGGACCCGCTTGCTCGGCAATGTGACTCTGAACAAGATTGGGTGGACGACTTGGAGTATGCAGGCGACCTCGATGTCTCCTCTGACCCGAGGTTCGCCTCTCTCCTGCCTACGATGGAGGAGGGTGCCTCCTACACGATGGTGCTTCGTCAGGCTGCTGAGGCCCTCAACCTTGACCTCCCCATGGTGGCCCTCAAGACCAACCTCCTCACTGAGGTGCTCCAGATAGTGTCTACTTCGTCGGAGCCGCTGCTTCCCTTTAACTATGCCCTTACAGAGGTCCTCTTGGGCACTTGGTCGAGGCCAGCCACAGGGGTTCCGGTGGATAAGAACGTCGCCAGACGCACTGACCGGCGCCCCCGCTTTCTTGACTACTCCACCTACGGCTGAGAGCCTGGTCATTCAAACCACAACGCGCAGAGTGCTTTCCCACTGCCTCGCCAGATAAGGACTCTAAAAAGCTGGACCAGTTTGGGAAGCGGTTGTTCTCTTCGGTCAGCCTCGGTCTGTGGTTGGTGAACACAGTCTGCTTGTTGGCCTGCTACTCCCACGCGGTGTGGGATGCCGTTCCTCAGGTGTTGCCGCAGTGTCCTTAGGAGGTGCAGGCTACCCTTTCTCAGGCGATTGCTGAGGTTACCGATGCGACTAAGTTCGCCATTCGGTGTGGGTTGGACACCGCCGACTCATTGGGCAGGGTGATTTCTACGACTGTGGCGTTGCGCCGTCACGCCTGTTTGCGTTCAACTGGGTTCTCGCCCGATGTCCAGAGCTCACTCATGGGCATGCCTTTTGATGGCACCCGCCTGTTTGGTGAAAAGGCTGACAGTACACTGGAGCTCTACGGCCAAGTCCTTCTGTCTTTCTACTAAGAACCCGGCCACTCCTGGTTTTCATTCCTTTATAGGCCAGGGAAGAGGCACCCAGGCACACCCTTCCACCAGGCCTGTGCAGAACCAGCCTCAGCGCGGCTGTGGTTGCGGTTTCCGCAGGGGCGGGGCGGGGAACCAGTGTGCAGGCCCGTCCGCCTCCACCCCCACTGCTTCCACCTCCAAACCTTCCTAATCTGAGTTTCGGGGAGCAACCCACGCCGATGGGGGGCAGATCCACCACCACCACCTACACCGCTGGCGCGAGATTACATCAGACAAGTGGGTGCTGCAGATAATCTGCCAAGGTTACTCCCTTCCCTTTAAGTCCTCCCCTCCAGCCATGCCACCTCTCTGCCACCGTATGTCGGGAGGTCATTTGGTTCTTCTCCGACAGGAAGTCACGGCCCTCCTGGCCAAGCGGGCCATCAAGTGCGTTCCTGGGCCAGAAGTAGGGAGTGATTGTTATTCCCACTACTTTCTGGTCCCCAAGAAGGACAAAGGGGGTCTGCGTCTTATCTTGGACCTCTGGAACGTCAATCGCTTCCTCCGGAAGGAGAAGTTCAAGATGCTGACCCTGGCTCAGGTCTTGGCTGACCTCGACCCTGGAGACTGGATGGTAGCGTTGGACTTGCAAGACACATATTTTCACATCCCCGTCCTGACGGCCCACCAGCGTTACCTGCGATCCATGGTAGGCCAGGAGCATTTTCAGTTTACTGTGCTCCCCTTCAGCCTTACCAGTGCCCCTCGGGTGTTCACGAAAGTGATGGTGGTGGTTGCAGTTCATCTGCGCAGGTCAGGGGTATCAGTCTTCCCCTACCTAAATGACTGGTTGTTGAAGGCAGGCTCGCCCCAGGCAGTCGTCACCCACCTTTAGACTACGGCCGACTTCCTGCACTTGCTGGGGTTCTCCATCAACTTGCCCAAGTCGCACCGGAGTCCCCCTCAGAACTTCCCTTCATCGGAGCGGTCCTGGATTGGACGCAGTTTCGGGTCTATCCTCCCGTGCAGCGAGTCTTGGATATTCAGGCTATGATTCCGATCTTTCAGCCTCTATCCCAGGTTTCAGTCAGGATCACTCTTGGGCCTGATGGCCTCCTGCATCCTGTTAGTGCAACATGCCAGATGGCATTTGCGGGCTCTGCAGTGGGAACTGAAGTTCCAGTGGGCACAGCATCAGGGCAACCTGTCCTATCATGTCCAGATCTTAGAGGGCACTGCACAACACTTGCAGTGGTGGCTCACGAATCGTTGTTGGGTCAATGGCAGATCACTTTCCCAACCAGAGCACACAGTAGTGACTGATGCGTCCCTCCGGGGATGGGGAGGCCACTTGGGAGAAGCGGAGATCAGAGGATTCTGGTCTCCAGCGAAGTCCCGGTTCCATATCAACCTTCTGGAGCTGCAGGCGATCCGACCTGCACTGAAGGCATTCCTTCCCTCTGTCAGGGGGAGTGTAGTGCAGGTGTTTTGAAGTCCTCTTTGGAGGACTTCAAAACAAGGCTTGTTCCTCAATTGATCAGAATTTATAAAGCGCCCAGTAGGGTATCCAGGCTCTTGCAGGTCCCGGGGGCTTAATCGACCAGCCAGTTCTTTGATATCCATTCTTAATTTCAGAAGTGAGGTGATGGTCCTGAGTTGCATGGAGAGGCTCTTCCAGGTCTTTGCTGCGATGTGGGAGAAGGAGCATTCCTCCACTTCTGCTTTGGTAGATGCAAGGAGTATGGGCAAGTGAGAGGGAGGCAGGACGTGGTGTTCCTGAAAGTTAGTGCAAAGTTTTTGGATGTTCAGGTGGTTAATGTAGGCTGCCCTTGCTTGTGTAGAGCCTTGTATGTGTGGGGGTCCTGCACCCGAGTTTCCCAAACGTACACCTCCATGCGTACAGAGTGAGTGACGCCAAGTGAGCAAATTGGCCTACCTGTTAAAATAGTAGATTTATTTCTATTTGTAGTGTATTTTGTAAAGCGCGCAGCTGCCCCAACGGGGCGTCCCGGCGCTGTATAACGCTGTGTAACCTTTCCTAGCTCTCCCTGTGAGATGCCCCTCCTGGGCATCCCCAAGTTATTACTGCGGTTAGAAACCCATCTTCCAAATAGATTTAATCTGATAGACTTCTAGCAGCAGATTTCTTACTTTAGAATTATCCCCAAGTGTCAGACTGGATCTGGAAACTGTTTGTGAGCAGTACCCCTGCATGCTGCTAGGTGGTGTCATTCAGCTCAGCGTGGTATCGTCAGCGTTGCCCATGCCGGTACCCATATAGGGGCCACCACAGTGCGCTGACGTCCGCTCTCTTTTTCCATGCCAGTCAGCGCAGATTCAGAGAGAGCTACCCATAGTCATTTTTTTACTGATACTTTTTTCGACTTTTGTCTAAGTGTTGTTTTTCAATATTTATCTCTTGGGGTGACAGGGATGTCAACGAGGAATGCTGGCTTAAAGTTCTTCGGACACTGTCACAGACAAATGTCAGTCACTGATGCACCCACCTCTTCTATCTCTGGTGCCTGGAGCGAGACGCCAAGACCTATGTCAATTGTCGCCCCAAGCACCATAAGCCCTTGAGCAAGTGATCCCTCAAGAGCCTTGCCGCTCGAATGTGACGCTGCGACGGTCGAGAGGAAGGTCCAGGGATTGGTCACAGAGCCATAGATTTTTATCGAAGTCATCCCACTCCAGTAAGTTCCACATCTCATAATAAGAAAAAGAGCAAGAAGTCGAAGAGGTCTTTGACTGCACCCCGACCCTCAAAGTCATCTGACGAGGGAGCATAGTCACTCTCAAGGCCTGGCTCTGTGGTTGAGCCTGGACCCTCTCTTCACCTCCCTGAGTTTCCCAGAGCCAGAATGACATCCTCCCAACTCTGAGAATTCTATGAGGCCATGCACCTCATATTTGGGCTCCCTGTCCTTGCTTGAGTGCGTTTGACTGGAGCCCTTACTGGTTCACCATCGGCGGGTCTGCCCACAGCACCAATCGGATCCCTTGGATTCGGACCGGCACTGGTCGTACCACCTCAACCTTCCCAGATGCTGGTTCCATTGCCGCTTACCCCATTATTATCTCTGACATGGGCGCTGACTGGAGCTATTACCTGTAGGCCAGAGCCTGAGCTTTTTCTTATGGTCTGTTACATGGGGAACATTGGGAGGGGCCACTGGACCCTGAAGAATACCAGCCCCTACACCTGATTATGGACTGGTGTAAGAAATTGGTGGATGCCAGTGGACTGGACACCTCAAGATACTGGCTTGATCTCTCCTCCTACTGTGGCTACGAAATAGGGTGTCAAATTTCCTATGATTGTGAGGAGGGTGGCCGAGGTCCTTGACTTTCAGTTGCCCTCTGTGGCTGTGAAGACTAACATCTTGACGGAGGTGCTTCAACCCGGAGTCACCCTTTCAGAACTGCTGCTCCTGTTTAATAAAGCCCTTACAGATGTCCTGCTTGGGGCGTGGTCCAAGCCTACACAGGACCTTCTGTAGACAGGACAATTGGGAAAATGTTGCATGTTTTCTTCCGCCAGCCTGGCATTGAGGTCTGTGAACACTGCTTGCCTTTTGGGCTGTTACTTCCTTTCCTTTTGGGATTCTGTTGTTCATGTGCTGCTTATGGTCCCGGAGAAGGCCCAGGCCATACTCTCCCAAGCCACTGTTTATGGGAGAGACGCAGCAAAGTTCACAAACAGATGTGGGCTGGACACACCTTACTTGCTATGCCAGCGGTTTCTTCATTGGTGGCAATACAGCACCATGCATGGCTGAGGACAACTGACTTTTCAGGGGATGTTTAAGCTTCTCTTATGGACATCTCCTTTGATGGCTCCAGTCTTTTTGACGACAAGGCCGGCTCCGCGCTGGAGCGCTTGAAGGACATCAGAGCAATGGCCATTTTCTTGGGCCTTTGCATGGCCTCCTGCCAACCCCGGTCTTCCTTTTAATCCTTTCGTTGCCAGCCACCATGGACCGCAAGCTTCCCAGCCCCTACGTTGCTGGGGATGTGGCACCCACAGACCCTGTGGGTCAGGTAGCCAGAATTCAGCCCAGTACAATACCTCCCCTCATTCCCCCACCCAGCAGCTCTAGCCACCAAGCTACTTTATTTTGCCCTCCAACCATCATGGGCACCACTGGAGGTCAAAACATCAGACTGCTAGCTTATCCAGATTGTCTGACTGGGCTACACCCTCCTCTTCAAGACTACCCCTTCATCCATGCCAAACACTTACAACAGGCTGACGAACAACCATCTATCCTTGCTCAGACAAGAAGTAGCGGTTCTCTTGGTGAAGGAAGCGATTGAGGGGGTGCAGGCATTAGAAGTAGGTCGGGGTTGCTATACCTGCTAATTATGGTGCCCAAGAAGGACAGAGGCCTTCTTACTATGCTAGACCTGCTTTGTCTCAATTTCCTCCTGAAAAACGAGAAATTCAAAATGCTCATGCTCGCACAAGTGTTGTCTGTCCTGGACCCGGGAGACTGGATGGTAATGGACTTGCAGGAAGCTCTTTTCCACAACCTAGTCAAGCCTGCCACAGACTTTACCTGCGATTCACAGCAGGCCACAAGCACTTTCAGTTTGCAGCCCTACCCTTTGGTCTTACTAGCACAACTCTGCTGTTCACAAAGGTGATGGCGGTGGTTGTGGCCCATCTGCGGAGATCAGGGGTGCCAGTCTTCACCTCTCTTGATGATTGGCTGGCTCATCCAAGCAGTTGTCTCCCACCACTAGACTACAGCGGACCTCCTGCACTCGCTGGGATTTACTATCAACCTGACAAAGGCACACCTGACACATTTTCAGACGCTCCCTTTCATCGAAGCTGTTCTGGACACAGCACGTTTTCTGGATTATCCTCCTGAACAATGAGTCCAGGATATGCAGGCTATGATACCAATGTTTAAACCTCAGTCCTGGGGTTCGTGAGTCTGACTCTGAGGCTGCTTGGCCTCATGGTTCTCGCATCCTTCTTGTGATACATGCCTGTTGGCGTATGCAATCTGTGCAGTGGGACCTCAATTTGCAGTGGGTGCCGCATCGGGGGAATCTCTCCAACATGGTCCAGATCTCGGAGGGAACTGCAAAAGATCTGCAGTGGTAGTTAACGAACATCAGTTGGGTCAGAGGCAGACCCCTCTCCCTTCCCCAACCACATCTGACAGTAGTGATAGATGTATAACTCTTGGGATGGGGTGGTCATCTGGGAGAAGTGAAGATCACAGGCCCCTGGTCTCCGAGCTATCAGACTAGCATTAAAAGCCTTTCCACCCTCCATCAAGGGATGGCTAGTGCGGGTGTCCACGCACAACACCATTGCCATGTACTGCAACAAACAGCAGGGTGGGGTCTTGGACTCTTTTTCAAGAGGCCCTACACGTCTGGACATCGCTGGAAGGTCTGAGCAGATCCCTGGTGGTTCAGCACCTGGCAGGCTCTGTGAACCCCAGTGTGGAAAAACTCATCCAAAGATGCCTAGTGGATCACAAATGGTGTCTCCATCTGGAGATGGTTCAAGTTCTCGTTTAGCATTGAGGAGAGCCTTGGTTAGATTTGTTCGCTACCGTCAAGAGTGCACAATGTTAAGTGTGTCCAAGACGGCTCTCATTCGGAGACGCTTTTATCTCTAATGGAGATCAGGGAAGACAGAGCCCAAATTGTCTTTTTGACTCCGAACTGAGCTCTCAGTTTGGTATCCTGAGCTTTTGAGCATGGCCATCAGTCCTCTGATCAGGCTGCCCCTTCTGGAGGATCTTCTGTTGCAGCAGCAAGGGAGGGTTTTCCACCCGAACCTATCTGTGATCTACCTTCATCTGTAGAGATTGAGCTGTGCCAGTTGATAGCTTTTGACCTACCGCTCCAAGTCTTTAATGTTATCTTGGCAGCTCGGCAGCCCTCCACCAAGACCGTATAGCCCGGCCATTAGAAACCATTTGTGGCGTGTTGTGCTGAGAAAGATTGATCCCTTATCTGCTCCCCTTTCCCAGATTCTTTTGTTTATCCTTACCCGACCTAGCCCAGCTGGGCTCTGCATTGGGTACCTTGAAGGGTTATTGATCCACCATCTCTGTCTTTCTGCAGCTGCCAAATCAGCCCTCGGACTTCACGTTCCCTATTGTAAATAGGTTCATTAAAGGTCTACCACATGTTTCTCCTATTTCTCTTTGTTATGCCTCAATGGGACCTCAATTTGGTTCTTACCTTCTTAATGTGTGCTCCCCTTGAGCCGCTTTATTCTTGTCCTCTTAGGCTTCTCACCATCAAGACTGCTTTTCTGGTGACAATTACAGCTGCCCGGTGAGTCGGTGAGCTACAGGCACTGTTCTCTCAGCCTCCTTTCATCTCCTTTTTCCCCCCCGACAAACTGGTCGTTTGGGCTGGAGCATCCTTCTTGCCGAACATAGTCACTCCGGTCTACGTAGGCCAGTTCATCGCTTCTTCTACCTTTTACGCTCTGCTCATCCACCTAAGGAAGAGGATAGACTCCACCAGCTGGACCCCAAAGGAGCACTACCTTTACTGCAGAAAACCTCTCCGGGTGGACGATCAACTTTTCGCTGGGTATGTCGGGCTAAGAAAGAGAAGTCTGTGCAGAAATAGACCATTCCCCAATGGATCGTGCTCTGTATTAAAATCTGCTGGTCAAGAAGGGACCCCCAGATTGTTTGTGTGCACATTCTACCAGAGGATAAGCTGTGACCACTGCATTAGCATGCAGAGTTCTGGTCCTGAATATCTGCCAGGCAGCAACTGTGGCCCCTCTGCACACGTTCACCAAACACTACTGCCTGGACAGTCAGGTCTGTCTGGATGGACCCTTTGCTCATTCGGTCCTACAGGACTTACTGGTTTAAAAAATGGCTCTAAAACCACCTCCTGTAAGGTATGACTTGAGTACCTCTTAAAAGGTAAGGAATCTGCGGCTCAAAGACTTTATCAGATGAACAGGTTATTTACCTTTGGATTTCTTACCGATCCTCCCATGCTCCCTGCACTGTGAACAGTTTTCTAGGGTCAAGGCTGTTCCCCCTGCAGGGCCATAGTTTTCCACACCAGTGGTCAGTGTTCATTGTGGAGCCGCACTCCTGGAATGTCGCAAAAAGAAACTGACATCCATGCGCTGTGAGGTGCCTGTATAGGCACAGTAAACGTCACTTCCGGTTTGAACGATGCCATGTCACCTACTGCAACAAAAAGTTTCTGGATCCATTCTGATGCCTTTGAATAATTCTATGGTAAGGAATCTACTAGATAGTCTCTACCAGATAATGCGTTACTGAATGTAAGTAACTTGTTCTTCTGGTCATTGAGCGAAGTTTGTGGCCTGGTGTGCAGACCATCAAGTTGACACTCTTCGGGCCAAACTATCAGATATTTTGTTGTAACTTTGGCCCAGCAAAGCTTTGTGATGATCAATTTTAAAGGTTGTCAACCCTTTCGAACGTCTATGTATGCCTGACCGAAGTGCGTTATTAAAGTCACTGGTTGTGATGATGTTGATAAAGGTGCCCATGTTTCCCACATACATGTTTTCACCTTATGCCTCAAGAGGCCCATCATTTGCTACTCCCATTCTTAAAGTGCATGACTTTTGAGCCAGTGCACAGTTGTTCTTTGTGATTTCAGACCATTGGGACAGTATTTCTGATTGCAATTACTTCTCCATGCCACAAAAGTGGGCTATGGGCGCTGTCAGTACAAACGACCTATTCTACCTTCCCGGTGTTGCAAACTTGCGCTTCTATTCTGCCAAAGATTGTGTCACTCTTTCACTTTGGACAGTCCATTACTACAGCTGCTTTTTTCGATCCATCTCACCCCTGTAAGGAGAGACTTCACTGCTTGTACCTAAAAAAGAGCTCTTTGCTTTAACATCAAGGAACACTGGTTGGATGAGCAAATTTTTATTGGCTTTGTGGGCGGTAAAAAGGGAGAGGCTGTCTAGAAGCGACCTTTTTCAAGCTGGATATTCCTGTGTATGAAAACATGTTATGCCCTGCCCCAATTGTGACCTCCTGAAGACCTTCAACTTTATTCTGGGTGCCAGGACGGCACTGGCAAAAAATGTTGCGATGTTAGGCGTCTTCCAGGTTGCTGCACAAGGCGTACTTCAGCATCGGCCATTATTGTCTCTACAGTTAAGTCACAGGCAGGGCCATTTCACTAGAACCTGTTGAGCTTTCTGGTGTAATTCCACTCCTGAGACCCTTCACCCTATGGGAGTTTTTATGTTCTCTTTACAAAATGTGAGGAATCTGGGATTAAAAGAATCCACCACAAAAATAAGCAACTTACCTTCAATAATGTTACTTATGGTTGATACTGGCCAAGTACTCACAACCTCCTTGTTCAGCGAAGTTGACTTTTAGAGTTCAAAAAAGGTTCCAAGGTAGATTTGGCAGACTCACTCTTCCAAATTGTCACTGCTGATCTGCGATTGAGGGTGTGGAAGAGTTCAATGAAAAACTGATGCCAGCTCGCAAGGGTTGCGCCTACATACAACCCTGTGCCATAACTTCTGTAAGCGGTAAGGGTTCGCCACAGCCATATGATTTTCAACAGGTGAGGAATCTGTGGTTAAATTTTGTCCATTAGAAAGTGTTACTGAAAGCAATTATTTGCACTTGAATAACTTTGATAATAATTTATTGAGTTTAAAATATTGAGATTCCTAAAAATTCCTTTATTTATTTGATAATTGCTCTGGTTTACATCTGATACACAATTATTTCAAGTGTTGTTCAGCCAACGTTTTAATTTTTTCTTCACTTTGTGAGCTATTAATTTAACATGAAAATACCTGAATATTTGGTCAATGCATTCTGATTGATGTGTTGCTTTTTTTCCTGTTACTTGCAGCTCATTCTGCATCTGTTGTTTCGCCGCACACTGATGAATTTTTGGATCTTCTTGCCAGCTCACAAAGCAGACGACTAGATGATCAGAGAGCCAGTTTTGGTAATTTACCAGGGCTACGTCTCAATCAGCACAACAGCCAATCAGTGCTTGGTCATTTAATGTCAAATGACAACAAGGAGCCAGATGATACCTTCTTTGATATGTTAATAAAATGTCAGGTAAGTCTTATTTCTTGGAAGAACACTTTTTAATGTGTTACATTCTGTTTTGATAGATATATATATATATATATATATATATATATATATATATATATATATATATATATATATATATATATAATGTGAAAATTCATAGAAACCATAAAATATAAAAAATATGAAACTAAAAAAGGGCAATAATTAAAAACTGGTTAAGTGTAACAACAAATTAATAAAAACTACTTTGGGTAAAAATAATAGAAACCCCAGAGAAGCAGTAAAAAGTAGTTTAATGTATTTGAAAAATGAGAAGTCAAAAATTTACTCTATAGCAAATTCAAGTTAGATAACATAGTTTTAGTTATAAAGTTGAACAAAGTGTGAAGGAAAACTGAGTTAGTGTCAGGCAGGGCATTGAAAAGGTGATCGAAAGAATGAAGGTAAAAAAGCAGGATCCACAAATTAAAAGGTTAAACAGGAGCGGTATGTAGAAGGGGATATATAAGCTGATTCTAAAAATAGTTGCAGGAGGGAGGCTGAGCATCACCTAAAAAAGGGAGGGGGGAGCAAGAGAAGGTGAGAAAATTAATGTAGGGGGCAGCAAAAGCTGTTGAAAGAGGGAATCTGGTTTGGCGGTGGCAGTTTTAAAAACCTGAAATTGTGACCAAGTGACAAGATGTAAAAGTGAAGAGAACATGGATTGTACGTTCCTTGAGAGAGAATCAAAAGCGAAAACCCACTTTTCAAGATAAATTCTTTATTTTTTTATATTAAAATTTATTTTTATTAATGTTCAACTTTGCATTAGAACTGTGAATAATTCTATATATATTATACAAGTTCTGGATCACAACAATTTATGGTGTCTACACATGGGTTCTTGTCTAAAATATTTACATTAGCAACATTTGATTCATAGGTCCAGTAACTCCGATTCTTACACCTCAAAGTTGACGTTTAACAAGTTACATTCATGTCTGCATTGTCTCTTTTCAGATCCCTCTGTATTCAACCCATTTACTCCACATTTTGTCCCACTTCCCCGGGCATCCACGGCTCTGTTATAATGTTTTATTGGCTGTACAGCACCAATCAAGGTCTGCTTCCCAATATTTGGCTGTGGGGGGTTCCCTTGCTCCCCAGCCTCTAGCTATATTTCTTTTGGCTATTATATCTGCTATCATGAGTCATAGTGTGATATACTTTGGCCATTTGGTGTCCCCTGTAATGTATAGAATATGCCATTTGGGGTCTAGTGAGGCCTTCTGCTATTTGACTTATGACATCACCTGCGTCATTTTGCTCCAGTATCTCTGTATTAAAGGGCAGTCCCACAATGTGTGTAAGAAAGTACCTGTTCCGTCACACCCCCCCCCCTTTATCTGTAGCACTCCTGCCCATGATAGTGAAGTTTGCGAACTTAGAGGTGTATATCCATTTCTGTCTTTTCCCCAGTGCTGGCGCCATTTCGTCAGCCAAGCGTCAATGCAGGCACCCTGTTGCATGCAGGATGGTTTCTGTTCAGGAAGGGGCACCTTCCTGCACAAAAACAATCCTGAGAGGCTTCTTCCTCTTTTTATGTGTGTTGCACATATAGAAAGAGAAAACTACTGGTAAAAATGAAGATATTTCTCATGGTTGTGCCTTCCTTGGGGAGGTGTAAGATTTTGATAGATTCCCAGGATAACAAGCCCTTGTAAATCTAGGAATGCATCAAAAACCATGGGAGTTGGGGGCGTGGCTAGCAGCCAAGCATGGCGGCTGCATAGCATAGGAGCTCTCTGAAGCATTGAGGCTCTTTTCAATAATCCGCACTTACTATCCATGTACAGCCCTCCTGAAGGAGCGGATCCCGAGTTCCGGGACAAACGGCATTGTTCGGCTCGACCCTGGTAAAAATCGGGAGTCGGGAACTGGTTCAGCCGTGCATCATAGGAGTGAGGCCTACTATATTGCTGCAGCACTGGCCTAAAGTTGGTAGCAAGCCCCGGCAGAAGTGCGGCCTGGCCGGCGACGGGCGATCATCATCCCCTACATCGCTGGAAGCGTGACCGATGCCTGTGGCGCTTCCATGTAAACACCTGCAGCGGCCCGGGGAGTGCTTTGGATGCCGTGTGCCTTATGGACCGGGGAACTTCAGCGGGGCACGCCTGGGACCGCTGACGCCGCGTTATTGCGGCCTTCTGAAGCCCGGCGGCCGGCCACACACATCGCCCCGGGAGTGTAAGCCCAGGGAGGGAGGAAGACTCTGACACATATCCCCCGGCAGAGGAGAGACTGCTCAGACCTGGCGGGTCAGCCGCAGGAGCAGGTGGGGTACGGATGTGCCGACAGTTGCCAGAAGCACTCGAGGCCGCGAGGTAGACATCACAAGTGCCAGTACCGGCAAAAGTGAACCAGTGGAGAGGGGCGAGCACCACCATTTGGCAATCGGAGTAGACGCCACGGGCAGGGACGGTAGCAGGAGTGTGCGGACTGTGCAGGAGGCGGTGAAAGGCTTCCAGAGAGACTGAGAGGGCCACAAGCACAACAGCGGCTATACAGAGGACAGCGGACCAGTGAGTTTCCATGGGGCGGGGGGCAGCCGGGCAGCATTTGAGGCGATGTATGACTGGCCTGATGGAGTGAGGTGGTAACAACAGGGCAGGCTGCTGCAGAGGTTGGGGACATGGGATAACGGCACATCAAGCCGCAGGTCTCTTCTTGAATCCCCCGCCCCCGCCCACCCCCCTCCACCTCCGTTAGTGGCGTGGCGGTTGGTTGAACAGCTTGCCAGTAAATGTCGCGGGAAGAACCAGCGGAGTGAACACAGTGGCAGACACGCAGAGTGGCCGCGCAGTGAGAGACTCTAGCGACCGCTGACCGGACAATTGAAGCTATAGTCCCTACATCTCAAGCAGAGACACGGATACCCGCAGCAGAGTGAAGAACCGGGCGAGGTGGCTGGGAAGTGCTACACTGCAGCGCAGAACGCTCCCTGAATAACAAGTGCCCAGCGCCCTGGGGGGTGTGAATATTTGCCCTCCAGACACACCTGAGTGGTGGCAGGGAAACCTACCTGTGGGCGAAGACTATACGTTGCCACTGACAACGGCTGGCAGACACCGCTTCCAGGTTAGCCAAGTCTAAACACGAATAACGTCAATGGGAGTGTAATCCCCGCATAGCCACCTACCTCACGTGGAGCTATTAGCCACAAAGCCACCGGCATAATCATTGACGCAGACACTGCCGTGCCGAATACCCCACACAGCAATCAAATAACACCAAGAATCATAACTGGTAGAGGGCCCAAAAATATATTGACGCAGGCCAAGCTGGATAAATACGCCTACGAGAAGCACAACCAGCCGCACACGGAGGGGCGCACCTCCATGGGTAAGGGTCAAGAGACAGAAGGGGGCAAGAAAGTAACACTGGAAGATATCATGAAGACTCTTTCTAACGTGCAGACCACGGTGGGCTCCATCTCCACTGATGTCAACTTACTGCGCGCTGACCTACATAAAATGTCAGAGAGAGTGGCGCAGGTGGAAGTGGTCACTAAATTACTCGTTGAAGACACGTCAGAACTGCAGATAGCCATGGAACGCATGGAAGCTGCGACCAAACAACTGCAGGCGAAACTGGATGATCAGGAGGGGCGTTCTCGGCGAAACAACGTAAGCATCCTGGGCCTTCCGGAGACCGAAGGGAAGAGGGCGATGGACCTCTACGTCGAAGACCTCATTGAAACTAACTACAGCCCAAAGGTCTGTCGCAGTTCTTCTCAGTGGAGAGGGCTCATAGAGTACCCGGCGGAGCATCGAAGCCGGGTGCAGCCCCGCGCCGGTCCTAGCTCGGCTATTTAACTTTTGAGACAGGGATGCAATATTGCAGGCAGCAGAATGTGTCACCGCCCATCAAATTCCAGAACTCAAC
Organism: Lissotriton vulgaris; assembly: GCF_964263255.1. Lineage (NCBI taxonomy): Eukaryota > Metazoa > Chordata > Amphibia > Caudata > Salamandridae > Lissotriton > Lissotriton vulgaris. The sequence goes on from NC_141685.1 coordinate 535,030,572, forward strand.
ACTGGCCTTCCCGGACTACACAGCAGAGGTGGCCCGGCGCCGTAAGACCTTCTTCGAGGTCAAGAAGGCTCTGAGGGCGGCAGAACTGCCATATTCAATGCTGTTTCCGGCGAAATTACGAGTGGTGGCCGATGGGAAGACCTGGTTCTTCGACACGCCGGAGGTAGCACAAGACTGGCTCGGCGGATGGATACAAGTAGAGGGACTACGCCGCTCCAACAAGCGACATCGAGTTCAACGTAACTAATCCCACGCAGACGCTCGAGCGGACGACCCGACGAACCTGGATAGGACATCCGACGTGGGATCGGAAGATGGTGGAACTCAGCCGGAATCCTAACAGTTTGCCACTCCGCGACGACCAAGAGAACATTTCGGATGCCGGGGAGAAGACCCTGGGACCTAAGACTGGGTGAAGCTGAGTAAGGTGGGCAGAGCCAATGCCGTTGAGAGACTCTTTACCCCTACGAGCAAGTGAGATGGTTGGGACTGGAGTTAAGCACTCTGCGAAGTTGGGGAAGCGGGCGGTGTTATGTCCATGGAGCAGGATGGCAGGGAGGGGGCGTGGGGCGAGGGGGGAGTTTTCGTTTTGGTCCTAGTTTTGTTGGTTCTGGTTCAAGATTCACACACTATAGCACACCATGTCTCGACCTGCACATACAGGGTGTTCAGTCCGTGGAGCAGGGAGGGGAGGGGGTTTAGTTTAGTTTTGGCTCAAGATTCACACGCTATGGCACACCATGACACATCCTACACATGCAGGCTCATGGATGGCAACAGACACATGTCACCGCATTGGATGCAACAACTAAGCAAGCGCCTAAGACCACATGATGGCTCATCAGACCCACACAACAGACACTGAGGACATGCTGCGCTCCATGGCAGTGCCCCCCCTTCGACTACTCACATGGAATATTAGAGGGTTAGGGGACAAAATAAAGAGGGTTGATCCTACAAGCAATCAAACGCCAAGGCCCCGCACTAGTGTTATTGCAGGAGACACACCTCAAGGGAACAGCATGTCGGGCACTCGATAGGCAAGGCTATAAAATGGCGGCGCACGCGGCGTTTACAAGGGGGTCACGGGGGACGGGTATCCTGGTGAAAAACACTTCCCCCTTTATTGTCTTACAACACAAGGTGGCCGATCAAGGCCGCTTCGCGGCGGTTCATGGGCAGTGGGAGGGTAAACTCTTGAATATGGTGTCCGTATACATTCCTCCAGCACTACACTCCATAGCGTTGCCGGCACTGGGAGAGCTCCTATTGAATCTCCCGACAGGAGACACGATCATAGGGTGGGGACTTCAACGCTATCGCAGACCCAGCGCTGGACACGTTTCCTGTAAGGACACGCGCGTTGGGCTCCTCTGCCTTCCCGGGTTTCATGGAGGCATTGGGACTGAAAGATGCCTGGCGCCATATCCATCCTACGGCGAAGCAATACACGTATCACTCTCCAGTACACAATAGTCTGTCCGGTTTAGACTACTTTCTGCTCCTCGGTGATGGGATGAGGGACGTGGACACCATAGACATACTGCCAAGAGGAATTTCTGACCACTCTCCGGTATTGCTATCCCTCTCCACTAAGGAGAAGAAACGCGCGAGAATTTATCCCATATATCCCAGTTATCTCATGATCCCCCAGATCAAACAAGCATTGCAATGCAATAGGTCTCGCATTAGGAAAGTTTGAGCTATTGGTATTGTAAATGACAAATTTTTATTTATGTGTTGGTTTGGAAAATAGTGAATTGAATAGCTTTGTCATTTACAATGCCAATAGTTTTAACTTTCGCAAATGTGACACCTATAGCATTTGTAATGCAATATGTGTTGTATTTACGTGACTTAGATGTATTGATATTACAAATAAAAATGGCTTTTATTTTTTTAATAATTAATACTTAAGTTATTGTAATTTATAATGGCAATAGCTTTTGTAAATAACTTTTGTGAAGATTATGTTCATTGTATTTTATTGTTATGAAAATCCAAGAACAGAAGTGAACTATTAACATATTTTTGTGACATTTGTAATGAAGCTTGAAACATTGAGAGAACATATTTGAACCAGTTGTTGAATGGTAGCAAAGATTGATGCTGTGGTGGCGCGGAGTGATGTTGTGGTGGCGACAGTGATGTGTTGGCGTTCAGTGATGCTGTGGTAGCGCATAGTGATGTTGTGGTACCCCTGAGTGATGCTCTGGTGGTGCTGAGTGATGCTGTGGTAATGCGATAGATAGATAGGTAGAGTGAGGGTGATAGGTAGAGTGATGGCGATAGATAGAGTGTTAGATAGAGTGAGGGTGATAGAGAGATAGACAGATAGAAGGACAGATACAGCGCGGGGATGCCTCCGGGTCACCAGGCGCTCTATAAATCGCTAAATAAATAGACAGATAAAGTGTATGTATGTTGCATTGAGTAGAGTGTAAGTATGAGGCATGTAATTATATGGCACTGAGTGGTAATATGGGAAGTGTATATTGTATTCTGTAGAGTGTAATTGTGTGCCGTGTAATTATGTGCATTGAGTAGAGTGTAAGTATGTTGCGTGTAATTATGTGGCACTGAGTGGTAATATGGGGAGTGTGTGTTGCATTCAGTAGAGTGTAATTATGTGGCACTGAGTGGTATTGTGTGGAGTGTGTGTTGCATTCAGTAGAGTCTAATTATGTTGCAAATAACTATGTGACACAGAGGTATTTGGAGTGTATTTTGCATTGAGTGCTGTGTAAATATGTGGCGTGTAATTAGGTGGTACTGAGTGGTATTTGGAAAGTATGTTGCATTGAGAGCAGTGTAATTATGTGGCGTGTAATTATGTGGCACTGAGTGGTATTTGGAATTTATGTTGCATTGAGTGCAGTGTAATTATGTGGCGTGTAATTATGTGGCACTGAGTGGTATTTAGAGTGTATGTTGCGGTGAGCGCAGTGTAATTATGAAGCATATAATTATGTGGCACAGAGTGGTATTGTGTGGGGAGGGCATGCTGTATTCAGTAGAGTGTAATTGTGTGGCGTGTAATTATGTGGCACTGAGTGGTATTGTTTGGAGTGTATGTTGCATGAGTGCAGTGTAAATATGCAGCAAATAACTATGTGACACAGAGGTATTTGGAGTGTATGTTGCATTGAGTGCAGTGTAATTATGTGGCGTGTGATTATGTGGCACTGAGTGGTATTTGGAGTGTATGTTCCATTGCAGAGTGTGTGAGGGTGCTGAGTTTGAGGGAATGGTGGCATGCTGCGCTTTAGATGAATATGTTTAAAAGTAAAGTGTGCCATACTGAGATTGCTACAATAGTTAATTGTGGATGCGTTAACAATTGATGTGTGCACTGATGGCTGGTGGTGTGTGTGCCTGTAGAAATGGTGCATTGATGGCTGGTGATGTGTGTGCCTGGTGAAAGCGTGCACTGACGGCTGGTGGTGTGTGTGGGCCTGGCCGGCTGGTGGTGTGTGTGCCTGGTGGAAGCGTGCACTGGTGGTGTGTGTGCCTGGTGGAAGCGTGCACTGATGGCTGGTGGTGTGTAAGCCTGGTGAAAGCGTGCACTGATGGCTGGCGGTTTGTGTGTGTGTGTGTGCCTGGTAAAAGCGTGCACTGACGACTGATGGTGTCTGTGCCCGGTGAAAGTGTGCACTGAAGTCCGGTGGTGTGTCTGCCTGGTGAAAACGTGCACTGATGGCTGGTGGTGTGTGTGTGCCTTTTGAAAGCATGCACTGATGGCTGTTGCTGTGTGTGCCTGGCCGGCTAGTGCTGTGTGTGCCTGGTGGAAGCATTCACTGATGGCTGGTGGTGTGTGCCTGGTGAAAGCGCGCACTGACATCTGGAGGAATCGTGCAGTGACTGCTGCTGGTGTTTGTGCCTGGTGAAAGCGTGCACTGACTGCTGGTGGTGTTTGTGCCCGGTGAAAGCGTGCACTGGTGACTGGTGGTGTGTGTGTGTGCCTGGTGAAAGCGTGCACTGACGGCCGGTGGTGTGTATGCCTGGTGAAAGCGTGCACTGATGGCTGGCGGTGTGTGTGTGTGTGTGTGTGTGCCTGATGAAAGCTTGCACTAACGGCTGGTGGTGTGTGCCTGGTGAAAGCGTGCACTGATGATTGATGGTGTCTGTGCCTGGTGAGTGTGCACTGACGGCCGGTGGTGTGTATGCCTGGTGAAAGCATGCACTGATGGCTGGTGGTGTGTGCTTGTGCCTGGTGAAAGCGTGAACTGACGGCCAGTGGTGTGTATGCCTGGTGAAAGCTTGCACTGATGGCTGGTGGTGTGTGTGTGTGCCTGGTAAAAGCGTGCACTGACGGCCGGTGGTGTGTATGCCTGGTGAAAGCGTGCACTGATGGCTGGTTGTGTGTGCCTGGTGGAAGCGTGCACTGATGACTGATGGTGTCTGTGCCCGGTGAAAGTGTGCATTGATGGCCGGTGGTGTGTATGCCTGGTGAAAGCGTGCACTGGTGGTGTGTGTGTGTGTGCCTGTTGAAAGCATGCAATGATGGCTGATGGTGTGTGTGTGTGCGCCTGGCCGGCTGGTGGTGTGTGTGCCTGGTGGAAGCGTGCACTGACAGCTGGTGGTGTGTGTGCCTGGTGAATGTGTGCACTGATGACTGATGGTGTCTGTGCCTGTTGAGAGTGTGCACTGATGGCTGGTGGTGTGTGTGTGTGCCTGGTGAAACCGTGCACTGACAGTGGTGGTGTGTATGCCTGGTGAATGTGTCAACTGATGACTGATGGTGTCTGTGCCTGTTGAGAGTGTGCACTGACGGCTGGTGGTGTTTGTGCCCGGTAAAAACGTGCCCGGATGACTGATGGTGTCTGTGCCTGGTGAGAGTGTGCACTGACGGCCGGTGGTGTGCATGCCTGGTGAAAGCGTGCACTGATGGCTGGTGGTGTGTGTGTGTGTGTGCTTGGTGAAAGCGTGCACTGACGGCCGGTGGTGTGTATGCCTGGTGAAAGTGTGCACTGGTGGTGTGTGTGTGTGCCTGGTGAAAGCGTGCACTGACGGCTGGTGGTGTGTGTGCCTGGTGAAAGCGTGCACTGCCGTTTGGTGGTGTGTGTGCCTGATGGAAGCGTGTACTGAAGGCTGGTGGTGTTTGTGCCCAGTGAAAGCTTGCACTGATGACTGATGGTGTCTATGCCTGTTGAGAGTGTGCACTGACGGCGGGTGGTGTGTATGCTTGGTGAAAGCGTGCACTGATGGCTGATGGTGTGTGTATGCCTGGTGAAAGCGTGCACTGATGGCTGGTGGTGTGTGTGTGTGTGTGTGTGTGTGTGTGCCTGGAGAAACCGTGCACTGACGGTGGTGGTGTGTATGCCTGGTGAATGTGTGCACTGATGGCTGATGGTGTCTGTGCCTGGTGAGAGTGTGCACTGACGGCCGGTGGTGTGTATGCCTGGTGAAATCGTGCACTGATGGCTGGTGATGTGTGTGTGCGTGCCAGGTGAAAGCGTGCACTGGCGGGCGGTGGTGTGTATGCCTGGTGAAAGCGTGCACTGATGGCTGGTGGTGTGTGTGTGTGTGCCTGGTAAAAGCTTGCACTGACGGCCGGTGGTGTGTGTGCGCCTGGTGAAAGCGTTTACTGATGGCCGGTGGTGTGTATGCCTGGTGAAAGTGTGCACTGATGGCTGGTGGTGTGTGTGTGTATGCCTGGTGAAAGCGTGCTCTGATGGCTGGTGGTGTGTGTGTGTGTGTGCCTGGTGAAAGCGTTTACTGATGGCCGGTGGTGTGTATGCCTGGTGAAAGTGTGCACTGATGGCTGGTGGTGTGTGTGTGTATGCCTGGTGAAAGCGTGCTCTGATGGCTGGTGGTGTGTGTGTGTGTGTGCCTGGTAAAAGCTTGCACTGACGGCCGGTGGTGTGTGTGCCTGGTGAAAGCGTGCACTGACGGCCGGTGGTGTGTATGCCTGGTGAAAGTGTGCACTGATGGCTGGTGGTGTGTGTGTATGCCTGGTGAAAGCGTGCACTGGTGGTGTGTATGTGTGTGCACCTGGTGAAAGCGTGCACTGATGGCTGGTGGTGTGTATGTGTGTGCCTGGTGAAAGGGTGCACTGATGGCTGGTGGTGTGTGTGCCCGGTGGAAGCGTTTACTGACGGCTTGTGGTGTTTGTGCCCAGTGAAAGCGTGCACTGATGACTGATGGTGTCTGTGCCTGTTGAGAGTGTGCACTGACGGCCGGTGGTGTGTGTGCCTGGTGAAAGCGTGCACTGATGGCCGGTGGTGGGTATGCCTGGTGAAAGTGTGCACTGATGGCTGGTGGTGTGTGTGTATGCCTGGTGAAAGCATGCACTGATGGCTGGTGGTGTGTGTGTGCCTGGTGAAACCGTGCACTGACGGTGGTGGTGTGTATGCCTGGTGAATGTGTGCACTGATGGCTGATAGTGTCTGTGCCTGGTGAGAGTGTGCACTGACGGCCGGTGGTGTGTATGCCTGGTGAAATCGTGCACTGATGGCTGGTGATGTGTGTGTGCGTGCCAGGTGAAAGCGTGCACTGACGGGCGGTGGTGTGTATGCCTGGTGAAAGCGTGCACTGATGGCTGGTGGTGTGTGTGTGTGTGCCTGGTAAAAGCTTGCACTGACGGCCGGTGGTGTGTGTGCGCCTGGTGAAAGCGTTTACTGATGGCCGGTGGTGTGTATGCCTGGTGAAAGTGTGCACTGATGGCTGGTAGTGTGTGTGTGTATGCCTGGTGAAAGCGTCCTCTGATGGCTGGTGGTGTGTGTGTGTGTGTGCCTGGTAAAAGCTTGCACTGACGGCCGGTGGTGTGTGTGCCTGGTGAAAGCGTGCACTGACGGCCGGTGGTGTGTATGCCTGGTGAAAGTGTGCACTGATGGCTGGTGGTGTGTGTGTATGCCTGGTGAAAGCGTGCACTGGTGGTGTGTATGTGTGTGCACCTGGTGAAAGCGTGCACTGATGGCTGGTGGTGTGTATGTGTGTGCCTGGTGAAAGGGTGCACTGATGGCTGGTGGTGTGTGTGCCCGGTGGAAGCGTTTACTGACGGCTTGTGGTGTTTGTGCCCAGTGAAAGCGTGCACTGATGACTGATGGTGTCTGTGCCTGTTGAGAGTGTGCACTGACGGCCGGTGGTGTGTGTGCCTGGTGAAAGCGTGCACTGATGGCCAGTGGTGGGTATGCCTGGTGAAAGTGTGCACTGATGGCTGGTGGTGTGTGTGTGTATGCCTGGTGAAAGCATGCACTGATGGCTGGTGGTGTGTGTGTGCCTCTGATGGCCGGTGGTGTGTATGCCTGGTGAAGACATGCACTGATGATGTCTGTGCCTGGTGAGAGTGTGCACTGACGGCCGGTGGTGTGTATGCCTGGTGAAAGCATGCACTGATGGCGGGTGGTGTGTGTGTGCGCGCCTGGTGAAAGCGTGCAATCACTGCCGGTGGTGTGTATGCCTGGTGAAAGAGTGCACTGGTGGTGTGTGTGTGTACCTGGTGAAACCGTGCACGGACGGCGGTGGTGTGTATGCCTGGTGAATGGTGAATGTGTGCACTGATGGTGTCTGTGCCTGGTGAGAGTGTGCACTGAGGGCCGGTGGTGTGTATGCCTGGTGGAAGCGTGCACTGATGGCTGGTGGTGTGTGTGTGTGCGCCAGGAGAAAGGTAGAAGGAAGCGCTATGGACTGTGTGTGAAATCCAAGAAAGAGTTCAGAATGCAAAGGCAGACGGCGGAGCAAGAGCTTGAGGCAGATCTGACAGGAGAGGAAATACGACGAGCGATCCAGGCGATCCAATCCGGAAAGGCGCTGGGCCCTAACGGGATACCCATAGAATGGTATAAAATCATGTCAGAGACCCTTAGTGGGCCCCTATTGGCAATGTACATGGACAGCCTTGAGAGGGCGGAAACTTCCATTAGACCAACGTACCGCGAGGATCGTGGCAATACCGAAACCGGGGAAACCACCAGCGGAATGCTCCACGTATCGCCCCATATCCCTTCTTAACGTTGAAGCTAAAATTCTAGCAAAGCTACTGGCTAGCAGACTGATGACCCACCTGCAACTGTTGATCCACCCGGATCAATCGGGCTTCATGCCCCATCGGAGCACGGCCCTTAATCTTAGGCGAGTACACGGGTGATGGCACGAGCCCACTCCCTGTCAGAGGCGGCAGTGATCCTGAAGCCCACCTTGGAGCGTCTCCGAGCAGACGTCAGGCACTAGCCGACCCTGCCGCTAACCCTCCTTGGACGCGCGGCCCTGTACAAGATGATGGCGCTACCAAGATTTTTGTACGCCCTGGAAAATACACTGTGCCTGGTCACAGCGCGTTATTTTAAATAAGTGAAGGCGTTGGTCTCCACCCTGCTGTGGAGCAATGGTCCGGCGCTCATCGCACACGACAAATTAACAAGAAGCTGGTACGAGGGAGGTATCGCCTTACCAGACATACATTTATTCTACTGGGCGGCGCAACTCAAAATTGTGAACCAGTGGGTGCATGCGCCGAGAGATGACCCTGCTTACAGAGCAGATTGGGCGCAGCTGGGAACGGACTGCATGCTGACACCATTATACAATAAACAGCAAATCTCGTGAATGGTAGGGCCCGCAAAACACATGATCACGTTATGGCATGCAGCGCAGGCGAAGCTGGGATGGAAGGGGAAAATTACCAAACTAACCCCCCTCTGGGACACGAAGCCGCTGGGGAGATTGAGACACAGTAAGGGCTTTGCGCAGTGGGACTGTATTGGTATTTCCACGTGGGAGATTTGTGGGAGAAAGACACAGTGATCACGTTCGCACGGCTACAGCAACAATATGGACTAGGCCCGAATGAAACCTATAGGTACATTCAAATCAGGCACTCGCTATTACAGGCGACACCGCAGGGCACCGAAGTACCTGACTCCTCACCACTGGAAGACCGGTTACTTACTGACTACATGCAGCAGAGAGCTACGTCACTCACTTACAAGAAATTGATCAACAATCTGAAGGACCCCACATTGGTGTTGGGAGAGAAATGGGTGGGAGACGTAGGCGATATTGACGATTCAGAGTGGAATGAAGCACTAGCCTCCCCGAAAGAAGTGGGCATCTCGGCGAAATTTAGATTAGTGCAGCTCAAAATCTTACATCGCATTTATTACACACGGTGCATGCTACACAAGATACACAGAGCGCCGCATCCCTTTTGTCTTCGCGGCTGCGGGGAAGAAGGTACACTGTTCCACACGCTTTGGGACTGCCCCCACATAGTAGAATTTTGGTGACAAGTCATGCGTACTATCTCACAAACACTGCAAGTTTCCCTCATTCCTGAGCCACGCAAGTGTCTATTAAACATTTGGGAACCGAACGATCTGACGAGATATGGACTCATATGGGCCACATTAGCTGTTATGGTGGCCAAAAGCGACATTGCACAGAAATGGGGGGCTTCAGAACTACCCACGGCATCCATGTGGAGTAGGAACATGGACTCATTAATGTTCACGGAGAGAGCGGTGTATGTGCTTTGGGCCTGCCCCCGTAAATGGAATAAAGTGAGGTCCGCTTGGCATGCGTACAGAGGAGAGTTGTGTGAACCCTTACCAGAAGTTGACGAAGTAAGCTCAGATGAGGACGAGGAAGGTGTCTAGAGGGCGAGGGTGGGTGATACAACTCATAAAGAAACCTAAGTGTAGCACCGTGATTGTGACATAGCTCGTGATTAAATCACTGTATACGAAGGCATTAATCATTGGGCAGAAGCAGTCATGACAATAGCCGCTGAGTGTGAGTATTTATCTGGGCCGCAGTTTTAAGTTATGGTTAACGACACAGACACATAAAATATAAAATGGAAAGACCTAACAACCGATAAGCACAAAATGGAGGTTGATATGTAGGAGCTGATTTTAGGTTGCGCCGCCGGACCCCAGGGTTGTCGGCCATACGGCTGTGTACTAACGGACAGTTTTATTGATGAGTATATTTGAGGCGGCCGGCCCGATGGGTTATAGGCCATGGCATGTATTTATCACCTCTGTGGCTAAATTCAATAAAGGTCTTTAAAAAAAAAAAAAAAAAAAAACCCATGGGAGTTGCATGGAAACACCCACTGCAACGTGTCCCTTGTGGAGAAGAAGGCAAAGCGTGAATTTCTGCTGTCGCATTACTCCATATTTATGAAACCATTCAAAGCCAAGCAAAGTGGCTATGAGTGGCTTCCTAAATATGACTTAAAGATTTGCATCATGGATTTACCACGTTCCGTGGTGCAAACAGGAGGACAGGGCACGAGTTCCGCTCAGGCTTTTTAATAGAATTGCTGATACACCCCGCGTTTCTCAGTACACTAGCATGATATTGCAAGAACTGGGTGAGGGATTATGGTGCATTCCTGGTCTGAATATAGCCAGCAAATAATTCATTTATGCATCTATCAAACAGCATTTTCTTCTGAGTCCTTATATAGAAAACGTAGTGGCAGTAAAATGGAAGAAGGCCCCAATGCGAAGTGTGAAATGTTAGTAAAATCGTACAGAGGTGGATGCTAACAGTCAAAAACACAGATATAAAAACTGCTCAATATTAAACCTTGTTCTTGTTTCTTTATATGATGATTTGGTCAGTCCGGGATTTGCCTTATGACAACAAAACTCTTAACATAAGAATAAAAGCAGGCACGGGCTAGTCTACTATCCTCTCACTGGTCATCGATTAGACATACTGCTAAATCCTGCGTCTCATAACTGGGTAACTGCACCTCCATGGTCATCACGCATAACAAGTAGGCACTTGGGATCAAAACATGGATCACACCCTATCAGCCACACAGCCTGTAAGTCGTGCCTGCAGGCAAGCGCTGCAGCACACCTACACACACAGAGTGGTGAAAGTGCTATATAAATGCTACAATGTTATGCAATACTCTGCCTGTTTTGCAAATAGCACTCCTTGCAAGGTTTCTTAGCTTCGATGTATTCCTGTTTCTCAGCTGGGCTGGGGAAGATAACATTGATTTGACCAATAACATTTTATGATGATAAATGATAGTGAATTCCAGGTAAAACAGCACTGAAATTCCACCCACCATATTTAAACTTAGACACAATGCGCTACGACTTACAAGCAGACCCAATTTGAAGTGCTAATGTTAGCACTACAGATCCCAGAATGCATGTATTGCTTATACTAATGCAGCTGGACTAGTTACCATTATTCCCTGGCGCGTCCATCTTTAAATATATTTGATTACCGGCTATTGCTGGTCTCCCTAAGCAAGTGAGGGTGACTAGGAGTGTCGCAAACCGCGACCAAGATGCATTAGGAAAGCTGTGCGTGTCCCAGAAGGACAGCAGAAGATTTCACTCATCTGACTTATGGTGAAACAGCAGCGTAGAAGGGCTAAGGAGTTCTGGGTTATAAAGCATACTTGTCTAAATTTACATTAGAAATGATGCGGTATAACACAGTGCATCCTGTGACATTATTAGTTTACCATGCTGTTATTTTAACACTAATGAATACTGCTAGGGTGTAAATTTCACCTCGTTAGTACCAGTGTAATATGATCACTGCAATCATTAACTAAGGTTGATTGGTTAAGCTTTCCAATATGTCTAACACTTTGTAACACCACATTGGGCGCTTTCTCTTACGATTCTCACATCAGCTCGAGCTAGAAACAAAATAGTTTTGAGTCACAGCTGTATATATGCTAGTACAGCATATTCATAATTAAGAGGAAAATCACCACACCAGCACAATCACATACTTCTAATAGCCAGCAAAAATGAACTGGATTGAGTAGTAATGTAGTTGACCTTGACCCCACATAATCCATAACTTTGTAGATTTTATCAAACAAACTTAAACAAGCATTTGCAATGCAATAGGTCTCGCATTCGCGAGATTTTGAGCTATTGGCATTGTAAATGACAATTCCTTTTATTTACCTTAAAAAAAACCTTCAATAAGGTATTGTCATTTACAATACCAATAGGTCAAAGTTTTGAAAATGCGAGACCAATTGCATAGTAAATACCTGTGTTTTAAATCGCCTAGGTTTGGGATAGCCTGCCAGGAATGCTATACTGGAATGCTTTTCCTTTCTGTGTGGCGTAGTCAGTCTGTGTGATCCTGAAAATAAAGGGCAGATGAGGTCAAGTGTGATGCCTAAAATGCATCCTGTTGTGACTATTGTAGGTCACAGTGGGGGCAGGCAAGGGGCCTCCTTGCTAAATTAGGTGTAAATCACACTCTAGTGTCCACCAAAATTGGCATTTTCGCGTGCTGGTTAATTGCTCCTACAGTCTTGCTTTCCCGGCCCCTGCCCCAGATACAGAGGAGAAGATAGAGGAGGTCGTGGCAACTGCAGAAGCCTTCCTTAATATGCTAAACAAAGGGCTTGACAATCACGCAATATTGTTTAAATTCGGACCATTGTAGGGAAACGGACTGTGTTATATTTAAATAGTAAGGGCACGCCGTGCCCTTCCGATCCCGCCCACTTCTAAAACTGGTCCTTCCCAGCCCAGGAATTAGTGGCCTCCCTCCAAATTCTATGATCCGGCAATGCACTCTCCATTTTCCTAGTGAATAGTATGTCCAGGTACCCATTCTGTCCCTTCGCATGGTGACCATCTCAGTATGCAGATTCCTCCCTGTCTGCAAACACCCATTCATTAAGTGTGACCAACTGTGCCGCCTAGTAATATTTCCTGATGTCTGGGATCGCTAAGCCGCCCTCATATACGCCTCATTGTAGTTTGTGAAGTGCTAGCCTAGAATTTCTCCCTCCCCACAGCAGCTCTCTGATTTCTGAATCTATTTTGCAAAAGAAATCTAGGGGTATCTTGTATGGGGTATTTTGTAACACATAGAGTAGGCTTGGTAGCGCCATCATTTTGAAAATGGCCGCTCTCCCCATCAGTGAGAGTTGCAGGGTTCTCCAATTGGAAACATCCCTCCGTAATCTAGGAAGTCCGCCTCAGTTCAAAAGACAGCCACTCCAAGATATTTAAATGTATCCCTAATCTTTAGATCTTTCCCTATAGTCAGCAGGTAGGTGTCTCTCCAGATGGGGCAAATACCAGGGATTTATTCCAATTTATCCGATATCCAAAATAACTGCCAAACAGATGATATATGAAGTATACATGTGATCGTGGAGCGGGGATTTGTGACATAAAGAATTATGTCATCAGCATACAGTTAGATTCTGTCCGCCCAGGCCCACCATAGGAGATAACTCTTATAAGCGGGTCCCCCCTAACCCATGCCTTCAGAGGCTCTATTGCCAGGGCAAAGACCATGGGGGAGAGCAGGCATCCCTGCCTCGTGCCCTTATGCAACATCACCTGTTTGGAGACAACTCTGTTTACTCTAACTCTTGCTAGGTGGTTCGCATATAGTATTTGAGCCCACTCACAAAATTTTGGGCCTGGGATCACACGCCTCAGGACCGCAAATAGGTACTGATATTCTATGCTATCAAAGGCCATGCATGCGCTTTGAGACATCAGTACCACACTTTATTTAGGTGTCTTTGGTAGTGTGTAACACTCTATAGAGGCGTCACAAATTTAGTCTAGTACTCCAATGGGGCATAATTCCAGACTGGTCTGGGTGAATGATGGTGGTTATTACTCTGGTGAACCGAAGTGCTAGGACTTTAGCCATGATTTTGGCTTCAGCGTTTAGGAGCGAGATAGGTTTGTAGGAGGCATACTCCTCCAGGAGTTTACCCTGTTTAGGGGTGACTACAATTGCTGCCAGGCGATGTTCTTCTAGCAAGCAACCCTGCTCCAGCGATTCCCTGAACATGTTTAACATGTGTGGGGCCACGAGTGTTGTTTTGCTTTTGTTTAATTCAATAGGTTTGCCATTAGGTCCGGCCGCTTTACCTGATTGCAAAGCTCTTATCGCACCACGGATCTCATCTGTGGTCATGTCTCTATCAAGGTCTTCCCGGTCCTCAGGTGTTATGGTGGATAGGTTCATCTCCTGTAGTTGTTCATAGTGGTTCGCAACTCCGTGGCTATTTCTTCTCCTGTCCTACAGTATTCTCCATTTGGGGTTTAATCTCTAGTGCCCACTTCTTCTCCCGGTCTCGCTTTTATAACGCCAAAAATGTAGATGCTTTTTCTCCTATCTTGTATATACGCCTATGGGACGCCCTAGCATGTTCCCTGGCTTTCCCTTCTGCTATCTCACAACTCTTGTTGCTTAAGACGGATTCATTGGTTAATATGTGGGTTTGGTTCCTCAGGTGCTCCAACCTCTCCTTCTAGCTGGGGTATCTCCCTTTCCAGGGCCTTGTATTGGATTTTTTTATTTTTTAACTCCATCTATAGCTTGCGTGTGCCCTCTTAATACTGCCTTGTAGGCCTCCCATAAATTGGAAGTCTAGTCTACTGTCCCAATGTTCTCTTGAAAATACTGATCGTCCGTACTCTAATCTCATCTCAGGCTTTTTTATCCTTATTGAGCCAGGGGTCAATCCGTGTAGGCAGGACATTTGTTCTGTTGGGTCCTAACATTTCTACCTCTACCGATGAGTTGTCAGATAAGCCCCTCGCCCTGTGTACTGCCTCTTTAAAGTGACCCACCTCTGTGGATTGCGTTAATAAATAATCCAATCGGGTGCAGAAGCGGTGCAGAAAAGAATCTAAATTGCTCCGCCATGGGATTATGCTCCCTCCAGAGGTCGACTAACCCCAGAGTGTCAACAAACATCCTCATGGAGTCTGACCCTACCTCTCTCCCTGCTTTTGAAATCCTATCTTTGTCCGGGTCCATTACAGAGTTCCCTTCTGCACCCAAAACTAACCTTTCCTGTGGGAGTTCTAGGAGCAATGAGCTTAGATCAGGCATTGTGGTAGCATGCATCCTGGGTAGTATGTAAACTGAACATAAGTTTAGATCTCAACCCTCCCTTACCCCATTGAGGGCCACATATCTGCCCAGGTGGTCTCGCCATATTTTCCTAGGTAAACATGCTGTGCTGGCTTTAACGGGTATCCCCACGACCCTGTGGTAAATCCCGCATGTGCTTGCAATTTGTATCCGAATGTCGAACGCCCTGCAGGTGTTGCCGATCAAATGTGTCTCCTGTAGCAGAACTATGTCAGGTGCTCTCCTCCGGATGTATTGCATTACCATTGTACGTTTTATTTTGTTTCCTGGCCCATTCACTTTCCAGGGCATAATGGACGAGGTCCATCTCTCCGTTGACGGTCCCGTCGACTACGATTTCGCTGGCATTGTCGTCGACGGCGATTCGTCGACGAAGTGGTCGACGATTCAAAGGGTCCACATCTCTATAAAGAGGCCGCAAATCACTCCAGAGATGACATCTCCTCGTCGTGTAACACCCTTACCTCCAACTTTGCTTCTTGAGGAGGAGTCTGATGATGATGAAGATGGTCCTTATGGGGATGCTTATAGCCCATCCGAACTCCAAGTAAAATATCAGGATTCGGATTTGACGAATACTATATAGAAGAACGTCATTTTGTTCAACAAGATAGGCCTCCACTAAAATCGCGTCAGGATATGGTGGTAATGCCGTCCTCTTATAACGGACTTACAGATGATGCTACAAGACTACAGGAAAAGGTTTCCGTCACAAACTTCGGACCAGCAAGAGCATCCTCCTTCTCCATCTGCTCCTGCAGTTGCAGTGACTCCTCTTGTTTCTCGAGTTTCAGAACCAGAACCAAGAGAAAGCCATCAGGAGGTTGTGACTATTCAGGATGATAATGTCTCATCTGATGAAGATCTTCAGGTAGATCCACCTCATGACCCGGATAGAGGTTGGGACGATGATGTTATTCAAGTTTTGAAGAAAAAGAGAGTATGTATTCCTTTTCTATAAATATATGAATTTCAGACTGAATCCTGTTTCCTTAAGTGCAAAGTGCCATTCAGATGTCAAGGAGTACGCCAGTTTAGGATTGTTTCAAAAAGGGAAATCTTTATTGATGCAGATTTGAACGCTAACAGCCGACACATGTTTCGCCCTATGTGGCGAGTGGCGCCAGGGCTTTCTCAAGGCTATTCCAATTTCATTTAGACATTGTTTGTTTCTTCAGTTTTCTTCATAGTGTGCATTCAACATCAATGGTTACTCAAACTTAGTTCAGATTATCAAAAAGAGCAGCAATCCAAAGCGCTTGTCTTGAAGTGGCGTCCAATTCTAGACCTGAGAGAGCTCAACACCTATCTCAAAAAACTGTCTTTTCAGATGGTTTCTCTACAGGATATATTAAGTCTCCTAAATCCTGGCAATTATATGGCAACTCTAGACCTGGAAGACGCATATTTTTTATGTTCCTGTTCATCCGGCCCACTGGAGGTATCTTCGCTTCACAGTAGCCAAGAGCCATTTTCAGTTCAGAGTCCTACCTTTCGGGCTAAGATCTGCACTGCAGATATTTACTAAGGTATTCGCGCCTGTGGCGGCTTTTCTCAGGAGTCGGTCTCTGCAGGTGTTTCCCTACCTGAACGACTGGCTGATAAAAGCTCCTTCTTCTCAGGAAGCTTCAAAAGCAGTCGAGGATTGTATTCAACTTTTCATTCATCTAGGTCTGGGTCTAAACAGAATGAAGTCGGTTCTTCTTCCGTCCAGGTCAGCAAGATTTCTGTGTGCCATTCTGGATACTGCTCATTGCAGAGCTTTCCCTTCAGAGGAGAGGAAAAACAAACTGATTCTTGCTGCCAACAAATTCTTTCAGTCCGTCAGTACAAGTCCCTTCTAGGGTCGATGTCCTCTTGCATTGCATTGATTCCGCACTGCAGGCTTCACATGCGTCCCCTGCACGAACAATTGGAAATGCAATGGCGTCAAGCAGAGGTGTCCTTCGAGGACAAGATAAAGATAACTCCTATCATGAAGAAAGCAGTCAGGTGGTGGACTATAGCAAGCAATATCGAGGAAGGTCTCTCCTTCACGGTTCCTCCCTCACCGTTAGTTCTAACCACAGACGCCTCTCTGGAAGGCTGGGGAGCGACATTACAGGATCTTCAAGTGAGCGATCACTGGCCTCCAGAGCTTTGCACCTTTCACATCAACTTACTGGAACTGCGAGCAATTCGTCTGACTCTACAGGCTTTCCTTCCAAAGATTCGGGGTTCTACGGGCCTAGTGCGTACAGATAACACGACGGCCATGCATTATGTGAACAAGCAGGGCGGAACAAAAGCCAAGCTTCTTTCAATGGAAGCTCAGGAGATCTGGGAATGGGCTATTCATCACCAGATTTGTCTCTCTCACAGCCGTGGCGTTTTTCTCCTGGGATGGGCTATATCTTTAGGGCCAAGTGAAAGTGCACCTTCCCCAGTCGTCTCCTCTCCACGTTTCCGCGGAGTCAGATCGTACCACCGTCAGCTGCTGCTGTCTCAAAGGCTTGCCCCGGGCCCCCGCCGCTCGCTCTCCTTCAGGTGCTCAGCCCCAGGCACACCCGTCCGTGTTTTGGGGCCCAGCTGGCCACCTGGCTCTCCTTCTGTGCCTCCGATCATTCTATATCATTCTGTCAGGCAAGTCCTGCCCCTCTACCCGATGCTCTGAGGCCTGCTTTCTTAGCGGCTGGTGCTCCGTGATTACGGGTCAGGCACGACCCTTTGAGGCGTCGTTGTCTCTGGGATATGCGGCTGTGTTCTTTTTCCCTTTTTGTTTCTTGTTTTGGAATCGGTGACAGATGGACTGGGGGATTTACGTGGATGGTGCAGCAGAGCTACTCTATTCTGCAGACATCTTGCTTCATGGCAAGCCACGCCCCCTCAATAAATTGTATTTTTATGTTAAAAAATATTTAAGTGGCAACTTTGAAAAAAGACAATTTATGAATTGGTATTCACCAAGTTGTAAAGGCCATTAATCTGGAAAGGGTTGATTGAACAGTTTTAATAGTGTCTCAGAATAGGTATTCTGTGAATATTTTTTCCACTAAATCACATACAACCTACAATTACGTAAGCAGTGAGCCCATAGAAAAGGTAGAAGTCAGACCCTTATTATAAGTCGTTGGAAAGGCTCTGCTGCTTCCATTGTGTTCAGTTGCTCTTTTTGTAGCACTCTGTCCACCACCAACAGCACCAGATATGTTTTCTTGACGAGAAGAAGCCATTGCACAGAAGAAACAAACAGCCATTATCCTTGTTAGGCAAGATTCCTACTGCCGTAGAATGGCTGTATCCACTCTCAGCCCTGAAACCCCATTGCAACGAGAGAGAAAAGGCATTGTCTGTCACCTGCAAGAGTAATATGAATTTCAATCTCATCAGAAAAGTCCCCAAAACACAACATGGAGACATCCAATTTTCACTGTGAAAAGTGACCTATTTTGGTGATGTTGGGTAACTGTGGAACTTGGCTTGGGCTGGTCACCACCCAAGGAAACCTACGAAAGACATTTTCAATAACTAGCCATACAGTGGACCTTTTAGAGTGATGTGACTTGCATGATTCCCATGATATTTCCTTACCCATAATGCCCTGCAAACCTAGACTAAAGGTTTTCCTCCTATTTCTCTGAGGTAAGGTTCCAGAAATTGTAGAAATCCACAAACTTCTTACCACTCAGTGGTCCCACACATCTCAAGATAAGTGTGATGCCATGTTAGTCTGTGTAGGCCTATTGCGCGGTGCTGATAACAGTCAGAACATGGACTATGTGAAGTCAATATGGTTTCAATGAGGTCTCCCCATGTTTACAATGTTGGTCTGATACTGTGACATGTTAGGCCCACTCATACATTAGAAGCAGCATTTTAGTTGATATAAATGTTGGGAACCAATTGTAAGACTTTGGCTGGCTGAAAGTACCCAAGTATTCTGTTGTTTAAATATGGGCAGATAGTCAGTCAGTCAATTATCTTTATTCGATTATTAAAAATCATAAAAGAATGAGCATTATTACATAGCAACATTTCATCAGAGCACAAGTTAATACATAATTATAACAGACAATCAATGTTTAAAAAACACTAAAATCGCAATGTACAAAATGAATCATACGAAGATGTTAAAAATATTAAAAAAGAGACTTTTTTAAAAGACAAGGCGTTTAAAATAAATGAAATAAAAAGGGAAGTCAATGTTCAGGAGTAAGGTGCCTAAATCTTGTGCGGTGCTTATTTATACGTGCTCCTGCGACTAAAAAACTAGCAACATGAGAGGCTACTCTTACATTAGGAAGGAGTTGCAAAAACATCAGGGCTGGTTTTACCTGAATGAAGCCTTGATTACCCAGGATTGGAAGCAAATATCTTTTTCTAATCTCAGTATAGTGTCCGCAAAACATGGTAAAGTGAATCGTGTCCCGAGTGGAAAAGTGATCACAATCACATGGTTCAGCATTATCGGGTCTATTCCAAGTTTTAAAATTGCCCAGAATGAAGTGGATCAAGTCAAAACAAAATCTCGTAGAAGGAAACGATGGTATGGTTTAGTTACCAGGAAAAGGTATGGTTCCATTCCTGGAACAGATGTCAACAAACAGTGTTTCCTTACCATGTTTTTTTTAACTCTATGGCTTCCCTCTCCATGACATATAAGTTTGTCAGGGTATTTTTTACTATTTTAAGGTCTTCCTGTCTTATCAAGTCTGGAGATGAGAAAAGCTCCGATCGATGGGCTAAAGTTAACTGCGTTTGAACGTATTTTACCCACGGAATGTTTTGGGTTCTATCCAGGGCTAAACAATCTTTTAAGATAATGTGATTTAATGTAAGCTCCTGGTTAAGCCAAGTTTTCATCCATCCGATAACTGGGGCTAGTTTTAAAATGTCAGTTATATAGCCCAATCCTAGCTCTGTGTGTAATGCATAGGTGGGAGTCGACTGGGGGACTGAAAGCAGAGATCTCAGAAATTTGTTTTCTACTTTCTGGATTTTGTCATGACTAGTGTACCCCCAAATAACAGAGCCGTACTGGGCAACAGACAAACATTTTGCTTTGTAGACCTTAATAATGCTTTCCATGGGACGGGCACCTAGTTTTTTGGCAAAACCAAGCAACCCTGCTGCCGCTCTTGCAACAGCGTTGCTTTTAACGGAATGCTGGGGGCCCCAAGTGCCCTTTTCATCGAAGGTCACCCCTAAATATGGAAAAGATGGGACTCTCCTGACCTCTTTCCCAGCACAAAAAAATGTTTTCGACTTTCTTTTCCTGCCTGCGGCTCCTGCAATCATTACATGAGATTTCTCTGTATTGGTTTTCATGTCCAACGAGGTCATGAAGTCCCCAAAAGATAAAAGGAGTTTATTTAGTGCCACTCCGGAGCGTGCCAGAAGAACTGCGTCGTCCGCGTACAGGAGGACAGGTATCTTTGTCTCACCTGCACGCGGAGTATCAGTGTGGGATGCTGCCAAGACTATCTCAAGATCGTTTATATAGAGAGTAAAGAGGAGGGGGGCAAGGATACACCCTTGCCTAACCCCCCTCTCTGACTTAAAGTGGCAAGTGCATCTTCCTTCCCTAGTCTCTCTGACCGAGGTTATGAGGTCCCTATGTAACTCAGCCAGGTATCCAACCAAAGGGGGGTCGATGCCCATGTTCAAAAGGATCCTCCACAGCTTTGCCCTGTTGACCAGGTCAAAAGCTGATGAGAGGTCCATGAAGGCCATGTACAGGGAACCCCCCTTGGCAATGACGTATTTATTTATGATTAGTTCTAGGTTTAGGCACTGGTCTAAGGTTCCTCTTTTGGCTCTAAAGCCGTACTGTGCATTTGATAGGACGCCCTTCCCTTCTTAAAGTATTCTGTTGTTTAAATATGGGCAGATAGTCTTTTTGGCTCAAATTTAAATTTTTGCAGGGCATGGGCAAGAAAACATCAAGTTATCCCTACCTGGATTCCCTTGAGTCTTTAGGTTTTATAAATGTCCATGGTTAGTGGAGTTCCATCTCGCCTAGAGCCCGAATACTGCAGTCATTTCCTGTGACAACTTAGAGGAAAAAGGGTTAAAGTTCTACGAGGGGTTTGTGAGTATTCAGAAATAGATTGGCGCACAACAGGTAGTGGTTGGGTAAAAAGAAATGTTAGTTTGTGGTTGGTGCAACTGGATCAGAGAGAACCCTAAACTCTGAAAGCCAGGGGTGGAGGAATTCCTTCCCTGTAGTTAATTGTAAGTCAGGTCCTATGCACACAACTAGTAAATGTGATATGAATGATCACCGACAAGTACCAAGAATGGAGTCACACAGATGTTCTTTTTGTGTTGTTTTATTGGAATACATATATTATAAACATGAGACCAGCCGACACGTGTTTCGTCAAGAAGGGTGATAACCTGTGACTCTTCAGGGCTGTTAAATGATCATGAAGGGCGAGGTCGGGGGATCAGTGATATTTCCAACCTGGTACTGATCGGGTATTTCACAAAGTGTGAACGTACTCAAAGGTACATGTATGTGTCCCAATTTGGATAATGTCGGAAAGAATCCAGAAAACTGTGCTGGCAGCGTGTAACTGGGGTTCGCAGGAGATACGGGTATCGTTGATGGCGGGTCTCACCAGGTGCGGAGAAGATCTGGACCGGGTTGGAAATATCACCGATCCCCCGACCTCGCCCTTCATGATCATTCACCACCTGAGGATATTGGCGGCTTTCATAACATTATGCAACGGGCTGCAGCACGGTTCAAAGTTCCAGTTACTATCGAACAATCTGATTGTTTTCTTCACGACTTCAAAGACTTCAAAGAAGGTTATAAAAGAATCACCAGAGCAATACCGATCATAGATTTTATTTGGGAGGAAGGTCTTAAGATAATGAAGGCGCCTCTATACCCGCGGTCCTTCCTCGAATTGAAAAGAAATATCGAGCACCGCCAGACACTCCATCTTGCCTTGTTGGACACCCGCGTCCGGACTCTGTAATTTTGCAGGCGGCACAGCAGAGGTCCAAGAATCCATCCACCCCAATCTCAACTCCACCAGATAAAGAGGGTAGACGATTGGATTTGATGGGCAAAAAAAAATTCCACCAATGCTGCATCATCCATCAAGGCAGCAAACTCTCTGGCAATCTTAGCACGTTATAACCGCCAGATGTGGTCAGAGTTATCTGAGTTCTTAGACCTTGTACCTGAAGATCGCCAGCAGGAAGCACAGAGAATAGTGCTTGAAGGGGAACGGGCGGCATCGGAAATTGACTGCGCCTTAGACATTTCTAATACTAGTTTTCGACAGCTAGCAGGGTCTTCTGTTCTCAGATGCCAGGGATGGCTCAAAGCAACCTCTTTTAGACCTGAGGTACAGACTAAAATACTGGACATGGCTTACGATGGCGACTCACTATTTGGTAAGCTTATAGATGACGCCTTGCTGACCATCAAGACAGATGTGGACACTGCTAAATCGCTGGGTACCCTGCAGTATAAAAGAGGATCTTTCAGGGGATCAAGAGGTTGTGGTTTTTCCTCTAGAGGAAATTAAGGTGCTCCCGTTCTGACTGAAATCGGCACCAAGAATATTCACAAAATGCCTAGCTCCAGTCTCTGCCACTCTGAGGTCTTGGTGTATTCAAGTCTTCCCGTACCTCAACGACTGGCTGCTCAAAGGACCATCAAAACAGGCTACGAGACAGGCTGTCAAAAGTTGCCTTCATCTATTCTCAGATCTGGGACTCGCTCTCAATGCAAACAAGTCACAGTTGCAATCCCTCCAGGTTCTATCTTTTCTAGGAGCAACACTAGACACCAAACAGTGCAAGGAGTTCTTGTCAGAAGATCGTCAGAACAAGTTACAAAGCCTGGCAAAGTTAATTTCAAGAAGAAAGACCGTTTCTGTCTGAACATTCACTTCTCTTCTGGGGATGTGCTCTTCGGCGATCAGCTGCGTCCCGCTTGCAAGGCTCAGGATGAGACCTCTGCAGGAAGAGCTACACCGGCAATGGCAACAGGCCAAAGGGTCATTCGACGATTCCATAAAGGTGACCTCGCGAAAGAAACATGCTCTTCACTGGTGGTCAAAAAGAAGCCATCTATCTCCGGGTCTCACGTTCCGGACCACTTCCCCAGAGTTTGTCCTGACCACGGATACATCCATGGAAGGTTGGGGAGGACATCTCCAAGACCTTCAAATTCAAGGGCGATGGTCTCAACAACATCAACAGAAGCACATCAACAGTCTCGAGCTAAGAGTCATCTTTCTCTCTCTGCAGGCGTTCCTTCCGAGAATCGCGAACTCCTCAGTGCTGGTGCGTACGGACAATACCACCAGCATGTATTACATCAACAAGCAGGGAGGAACGAGGTCTCTCTCCCTATCGCAGGAAGCTCAAGAATTGTGGGAGTGGGTTATAAAACATGGCATAACCCTCAGAGCAGAGAATGTCAAGGGAATTCAGAATTCTCTGGCCGACAACCTCAGCAGATCTCTCACAGGATGTCACGAGTGGGAGTTGGAACAAGAACAGGTGAAGAGGATCTTCCGGATGTGGGGCACGCCAGCCCTAGATCTGTTTGTAACACAACAGAACAGCAAATGCCTTTATTACGCCAGCAGATTTCCTCAATAGGGATCAAGAGGGAATGCCCTGTCCATGCGATGGTCAGGGATTTATGCGTACGCTTTTCCCCCCGATACCATTAATACCGAGGGTTCTGCAAAAAATGAAGAGGGAACATTGAAGTCTCATCCAAATTGCTTCTCGCTGGCCGAGGCAGTATTGGTCCAAAGAGTTATTCCTGTTGTCACAACAACGTCCTGTTCGTCTAAATCCAACACTCGCAATGCTGACGAGAGAGGGAGGTCAGATTCTACACCCGGATCCACAATCGCTTCACTTGCATGCCTGGCTCCCACCTGACTTCTTAGAATTTAAGGATCTCAAAATTTCTCAGGACTGTAGAGATATCCTATCTAAAGCCCGTGCTCAAAGTACTATCAAGACATATCGCTTTAAATGGAATCGTTTTTGCCATTGGTGTGAAACAAATAATGTTTATCCGCTCCAGGCTCTACCAGAGGATATCCTTCCGTTCTTACTATTCCTAGCTAAAGCAGGTCTAGTATTCTCATCTATCAAAGTCCATCTCGCTGCAATTTCCAGATTCCGAAAGAGTCGTAACTGACCATCACTCTGTTCTTCGTCACTTATCAAACAATTTTTAAAAGGGCTTTTTCGAGCTTTTCCTCCTATTCGACCTCCACCTCCAGAATGGGATCTCAATACAGTTTTATCTCAATTATTGAGGAGGCCATTTTAGCCAATTCACAAGGCTGAGCTCAAGTTCTTAACCTGGAAGGTGGCACTTTTATTAGCTCTCACTTCAGTCCGGAGGGTTAGTGAAATCTAGGCTTTCACAATATCGGAACCTTTTCTACATTTCAATAAAGATTACGTCACGTTACTAACAAATCCAAAATTCATTCCTAAAGTACCGTCTCAATTACATCTAAACCAACCTGTGGAGCTGAAAACCTTCTTCCCGGATCCGGTTACACCGGCAGAAAAGGCTTTGCACTCTCTTGACGTAAAACGTTGCCTGAAGTTTTACCTTCAAAAGACTGAGGATATTTGACAATCTAATCAGTTGTTGGTTGCTTTTGGTCAAGCCACATTAGGACAAGCTGTGACAAAAGCAACGGTAGCCAGATGGCTGTCTTCTGTCATACAATTTTGCCACGATAAAGCTAACAAACCTTTGCACAGAAAGGTCAAAGCACATTCCACCAGAACTTTGTCGGCTTCTACAGCCTTATTTGCTGGGGTCACATTGGAGAATATTTGTCGTGCTGCGACATGGAAGAATGTCCACACGTTCACAAAGCACTACTGCTTACAGTCTGCGTCGCAGGACGATGCAGCAGTGGGACAAGCTGTTCTTCAACATCTCCTCCATTAAGGTTAGACTTTTAAAAGTCTCATATTGCATTTATGTTGTATAAGTATGATCATATTCACTGTAATGTTTCTGGTTGTCAAATATTGTTTTTTAATATGCAGTATTTTAAATGGCTATAACTATCTCATTTCAGAAGGTTTCTGTATTTGCATGTATTTGCATATTCTAGTGCTCTATAACCTTCCGATGTGTGGAGGATATTTAGATTTACGCCTTGTCTCCCACCTTCCGCAAACGACATTATTAGGATTACTGCTTGCTATTCTGATTCAGGCATGTGAATCTATGAAAGATACCCCAATACTTGATAAGAAAATAAGTTACTTAACTGTAACTACAGTTATCCAGTATTGATATCTTTCATAGATTCACCTGCACCCACCCTCCTCCCCGGCAGGACAGTTCTGTAATGGGGATATATACTTCTCACTTGTGCTAAGAAAATCTGAGGAGAACTGCCTCTGTTGAGAAGATTCTAGAGCATGGGTACTCACAAACATTTTCCCGGGGACCGCAAAGTTTGGTCTATGGTGTGACCGAGGGCCGCACTGATGCCAGTGGGAGTGAAAAGTGAGTGATGGGGAAGTAAAAGCATGGATATCTAGTGGCTGTCTTTAAAAATGAAGGACTTCCTAAAGTTAAGGGCCTAGTTACTTCTTTTCCATAAATGCAATTAACCTTGAAATAAGTAATTGCTGTATATTTAACATTTTTTTACATGTTAGTGCTGAGTCTGGTAAACAGCAGCACGGTGCTGGTGCTGCCGGGGCCGCATGTAAAGGAAAGGAGGACCGCATGCGGCCCCCGGGCCGTACTTTGAGCATCACTGTTGATTGGTTGGAACTATTTTTCGGGTCTTTTCATACAATGAGGTAGATAGGCTACTAAGCTTTGGGCCTATTGTCTTGTCAGCCTACTACAGTTTCTTACTAAGGCACTGCTTTTTATGTATTATTATCGTGAGACTCCCGCCTCGGTGACGGGGAATGATTCAGGCATGTGAATCTATGAAAGATACCAATATTGGATAACTGTAGTTACAGGTAAGTAACTTATTTTCTTTTCTATTATTCATATCCTGCATCTCTCCAGCTTCTCTGCCTGTCGAAATCAAAAATGTTCCTATGATTTAAGGATAACTTGTTCATTGGTGATGATAGTAAATGTGTGCAAAAGGGAAACACACTGTATATTGATAGGATTTAAAAGCATATATCCATGCCTGGATTTTGTGCAAGATGGCAATAGTAGTGCCTTGCATGAAATTTCGAATCTAAACTATACCCATAACATGGTAGGCGTACATTTTTCTAACTTCATGTCTATTGTGAATATCACAACCCTGACCATTTCTTTATTATTTCTTAAGGGTTCCAGATTAGATGATCAAAGATGCGCTCCACCATTACCAACAACAAAAGGACCCACAGTACCCGATGAGGATTTTTTTAGCCTTATTTTACGGTCTCAAGCTAAGAGAATGGATGAACAACGGGTCACTTTACCATCAAATATGAAGAGACCAAGCTCAAGCTAGTAGTCTAAAAAAAAGACTGGAAAAGCATTGCCTTTTAGGACATTAATCAAAGAAAAATCAGGGATACTTTTGTACTGTATGTTCCATTCATACTTCTGTATGAAACTGTTTAGGTTAACTACAGAGAGAACTTCCAATGCGCCTTCTTATTGTGGCAAAACTGCTCTACTATCATGGCAGCTATATATACAGTGTAATTTTTTTATGTAAATATTAAGTTCATATTTTTATAGTGTTGATGAATTAACGCTATCATATATTGAATTATTGCAGGTACCATAAAATAATATACAGTAGTTATTTGAAAGCAGGTACGTGAGGATGTACAGAAACTAATCATGCCCCAAAAAGATTTGTTTTTAAGAAAAAGTGCAAAGCAACAAACTACTCTAGCTTTGTAAATTCCTGCAACTGAAGTTAGTATAAACTATACTGAATTTGCTTTTTCTTAAAAGTTGTCTCACTACTTGATGATCTTTCTTTTAATCCTACTGCAGGAGCAAGATCAGATTACACGGGCTACAATTTGTGAGAAACATGTTATGCTATATTGGTCTCGGTTGGGCAAGTTCAGGATGCACATAATTGTGACTTGGCATTAATTGCACTCTAACTGCTAGTTTCTTAATAAGTGGATTAAGGTTTTAGTATACATCATATAAATGAAGCCTTTTAGGTTTTACAACTTTACATCATCTACTCATGAGGTGTTTAAGATCACACCTTCAAAATCATTCAAGCTATCTAAGCATGGCAATCACACAGGAATAAACTAAACGGTATCCCCTCTTACAGTATTTACCATAGCACACAATTCAACTACACTGACTTATATACACAATTCTCGTTGAGTTCCGCCATCTTGCTGCCCTTCAGAGTCCTGGTATGATCATGCAGTTTTCTTTAGTCCTGTCTTCCATCCTTATATTTGGGGGCAGTGTTCTCCAGAGTTACCATATTTGCACACTGTTTTAGCTGAACCTCCATGACCTGCCTGGTGCCAGTTTGCCTTCTACTATATCACAGTTTAGTAGATAGTTGTGTCAATTCTAGAGAGGTCTGTACATCGAGTAGATGTGTTTGTGGAGCATGATTTCACTATAATGTATACACTACTTTTACCTGTTTAAGACTTTGCTTCTCTGTGGTATCTAAATGTGATACTGGTTCAGCATTCGAGCCGATGAGCTTCGTTGCCTTAAATTGTACTTGTTTTTCTAGTTCTCTTTCGTGCCTGGTGGTTGATAGGTGGAGCACTCGTCCTTTCATTCTTTTTCATAGAGACATGATTACGTTCTTCCCTATGGTGATTCTCTGGTTCCATTGTTTAACCACAGATTTTCTTATCCCACCTATAAATAAATGCCTATACATTTATACCTATGAAAAAGAGCAGAGGAACTCTTGTAAAAAATAAAACAGGCAAGAAAATGCTTGTTGTTAATCCTATCATTTGTCCTTTCTTTGGAAACTGCAGGCTTCTCAGGCCAGCAGGAAGGTCTGAAACCGCAAAGAATGCTGCATTCTCTAGGGACAGGCACAAAAAAGCATAAACTCTCAATCCACTAATTCTAAAGAATTCCATAAACTTGTTGTTACATTTGAAATATGCATGGGAGCTACCTATGCATCTTCTCATACCACTTGCAAGTTCTTGTCCTAAAGTATTTTAGTTAGATGATAAGCAAGTTTGTCCATCACGAACTCCACAGTCATACATGTTTGAACCTTGTTTTGAGTAATGTTGTCTCTTCGTTCTTGGGCACTTTATAATGTGTAGGACTGGGCACTATCACTGGCCCTGATTTCATATTAGGGAAGGGTTACCTCTGTAGTGACCCCAGACAGATGTTGCTGCAGTGGTAGCACATAAGCCATAGTCTCAAAATGGCTTGCATATATTCTTTTCATTGGAAGTTACCTTGCATTTGTAAATAACCTTCTGTTTTATCGGAGATTTTTATTATTAAATAAGGGACAGCACATATAGTATACGTGCCCATCGGTCACCTCTCAGCCAGAGAATAAATAAAACTACAGCACTATATTGTTTACATCAGCAGGCATGCATGCATGCGTCAAATCATGTTTCTCTTACAAAGAAAAGCACATACAGTAGTGGGGATTCTTTGATTGAGATTTCTTTTTTTATTTTCTGGGCATACAATGTCCAAAAAATAAAATCTAGGAGATAAAACTGTGTGATAGGAAGTTAGTCTAATTCCAAGGGCATGCCATAGATATGTACATATTGTTGTTAATTTAGCTTTAAATAAATCATATATACGTGTACACATACATGAAAAATCTGGTAAAATCTACAATTGAGTAACATACATACTGCTGTTCAGCTTCAAGAACATTTTTAACAGTTCAGGTGTAGTCCATGTCTTAAAATCCTTTGTGTAAATCCTCCAAACCTTCAGAAAAATCTTGCAATCAAGTATTCAGCCGTCTTTCTGGGCCCTCCATATTTAAAAAAAATTCCAATCTTATTAGCATAATTTGATGCAGGGCCAAAGATGCCTAAATGTTGATACAAAGTCGCTGACAGCATTGGTATATCTCTCTGCTGCCAGATGGGACATTGAGAGCAGTAGTATCTGGCTCGTTGTGATGGTATACACCCGTTACAACGCATCTTTTACTCCGCACTACCATTACAACGCGACTTTTACAACGCATACCATTACAACGCATTGCGCTGGGGGGCGCTCTAGGATAGGGAATAAGTATAATTTACTATCCAACACCTTCCCTAGGGTCCACGGGGACTGGAGTTAGAATAGTAAATTATACTTACCACTATCCAGCACCTCAAAGCGCTATGCGTTGTAATGGTATGCGTTGTAATGGTCGCGTTGTAACGGTAGGTAGTTGTAATAGTATGCGTTGTAACATGGTACATCCGTTGTTTTACCCTGGATTATAGAATCCTAATTATGTAAGCTGATGAATCCGTTTCAAGATTCTAGCACGTTACAAATTCCTCAGTAGTGGATCTGTCTGCTGCATGTATAAAGGTGGTGGTTGAGGCACTTTGATATGATCACGTAGTGAGCAACTATACATTTAAAAAGAAATCTTCAACTTGTTTTATTGATAAGACCGGAAATAATACCAACTCCTCTTCTTGCACAGTTAATTTGAATATATTTTCCCATACTTCCTTTTATTGGTCTGTTGAGGACTTGACTTAACATTATGAAAAATGTGCACATCTTTTCTGCATACAGAGTGGTGAAGGGAACCAACCCGGTGTATTGGTGTGACAGAAAAGTTAATTAAATGACTATTTTGTCTGTTTCCTCTCATCGAACTTCCTTCAGTCTCTGTCTGAAATTTGAAACTAGAGATGCTGGTACAGATAAAAACTCCCTGGAACCCATTAACGATGGTTTATGGAAGCTGTTTCTCACAGTGTCCTTTTGCAATCTTTAAATTTGCTTTAAGCATTTGTAAAATACAGTACATGATTATTGATGTTTCCCTTTATTATCTTCTGTGAAGATTAAGTGGAACTATGTCCATTTATGATTTTTTATAGGACGGTCTCTGCCTTGAACATTATTAAAGGTTAACCTACTAGTTTACTACTCTGTGCCTCAGGCATCGTTTGGGAGGGTGGGTGGGGGGTGTCAGTGTGCTTCACAACTGGGCACTAGGCAGTTTGCCGTTTTGGGTAAAGAGAATTGAACTACACGGAGTTTATAACCAGTTGTGTGTGGCTTTTAGTCATATGAATATATATTTAGAAAGGTTGGCTAATGCATTCACCTACTCTATTAAAAGGCAAACTTTTACGTCATGCCAGCTGACCTCATTCAGACTAATACAAAAATAAACAATTGTATTTTTCTGAAGAAGAAAAAAATGATTGACATTTTCAAGGTTGCTTTATGAGTTGCAGTGATTACTTTATTGAAAAATACTTCTCATTCTCTATTAAATCTACAGCTTGTTCCTTACTTGGCAGGTCGGTTTTGCATGAGTTTTACTGCCAAGAGTCTGTGGCCATCCATCCACTATCACGTAGAATTACAGTCTAGAGTAAGAATCTACAAGCTTCATATTCTCCATCAGCTTTAAGATACCTTGTTCAATATCCATTGCTAGTGTGCACTAGTATTGATAAGACCGCATACAGAGAAGCCTTTTGAGGGTTTACCAGGCTCTTAAGTTCAGAAGTAGTAGGTCCTGCTGGACTAGAAGTTCAGATGCTTGAGGAAGTATCAGGCTTGTACTGGGAGGAGTTCTGAGAAACGTTTGGTGAGGCTAGGAGGAGTACACCAGAATCAACTTGGAGTCTGGTAAATTAAGGGAAAGTGGTGAAATGTGCAGAGAAGGGTCCTCTACTGGTCAAGGAACAGAGCATCTCCCAAGAAAGTTTATATCCCAAAATGTCACTCTGTTTAGTGGGTTGTACTCTAAAATCTACAAGTGAAAAGAATGCAACACTTCACTAGGAGTTGCTGTATTCTTTAAGGGAGGCTTTACAAGCGTAAACGTAGTTTTTTGCAAGGCGATGCTGCAAAAACCTTCTCAATATTTGCGCTAATGGTGGTGCATGGATGAAGTAGGCCAGTAAACCAAGGGATATCTAAAACCACTATATTGAAGTATTTAGGGGGATGAAAGGAATATCAACCTGTATATAATTCTAAAAATTAAATTAAATTAATTCCAACATATTGGATATCTTTCCTTTAAGACTGATTTCTTTCAGTGGTTCATGCATCTGGAGCTGTTGACTTTTCCAGATCCATAGATAATCCTTTTTGTTATCAATAAAGGTCTCGTAAGAATTGTCTGTGGGACTCTTAAAGAATCCACTTGCCCTTGGTCATTGAGCTTGTCTGAAAAAAGGGGCATTCAGAAAGTATTAATTTGCATACACCACATTTTGTATAAAGGTTAACAAGGGGGATAATGAGCTTGCAGGTTCTTTCGGGAATTGACAAAGCAGAACATAGTACATTTTAGTACATTTTATCTGTATATTAAGGAAAACATTTTCAAGAATGATGGTTCTCTTTTAGCACTATACCTAATGAAATTATATTTTCAATAAGTCAGAATTGTCGGGATGCTCAGTAGAATCGGTTACTTCTGGATTAATGACTTTGATTTGCAGTGTTAAATGGTACTGTACTAGTAATACAGTTATGTGGTTATTTTTTCAAACAAGTTTATTTAAATGCAAGGAAATTATTGTGCAATACCTATGCATGTCCTTTGTAAACGTTGAATTTTCATATCCTTTTAAAGTATGATTTTGTACAATGCGTGTTCTTGGCTTCTGAAGGAAAAAAAGGACTGAGGATTAAACTTCATGTCAGAACACTACATTTTGCATGTGTTGTGTGGATGTACTCTCCAAGTTATTTACTATAACCCCTTTCTTTTTCTTGAATCAAGCTACCTTCACTGTACAGACATTTACCATACCAAATTGGTCTGCAAGCCTATATATATGTTAGCGCTGTTTTGCTGAAAAAGTATGCCAATTACAAAAATATAGATGATTTATTCAAACTCACTTGAAAATTGGAGTACAAGGACTATTTCAAATATTGGAAAACGTTGCATGCAGGCATAGCTCTTTGTAGACGTTGTGGGGGAGGAGTACAAGGCCTCTATGTCAAGCATGTGTGGCTATGGATAGACATGCTCTGCATACTCCTCCCAACTTGTGTTGGGCTCGAACATTATAAATTGTTTTTCTTTGAAGATGTTTTGACCTTAGTCTACAGTGCATCTGTCTTTTTTTCTGCCATTTGGTTGAGATGTGTCCAGCCACGGCTCAAAGACTGACTTGTATAATCGCATCTTGTTGAACTTACTTGCTCTAGTTTTCAAGGTTGATGACTAACCATCAATGTGCAGTCACTGTTCTCCTGGCGGATAAACCGGTCTACTTTCTCTACCAACTGTGGCCATCCTGTTTCAATGCCTCCGTGACCTAGTTGACTCCCTTTTCAGTTTCTTCCATGCCTGGTTCTAGGAAATAATACAGGAGATGGATGAAGAAATTCATACCCTTCCTATTATCCCTGCATCAACAAGTGGGAACTCTATCTAAACATCCTACTTGCTGTGGTGAACCCCAGCAATGGACCTTATTGCTCCCCTCCGAATAAACAATAATAGCGAAGCTGCCCTCCAGTTTAACAACTGGCTGTTGGCAGCTGCAGACCAGGTTGCATCAGAAAAGCTTGTGACAGTCAAAAAGGCCAAAAAATCATCACCATGGTATACGCCTGAGCTCAAGCGTCTAAAGATCCTTTGTAGGGATTCAGAACGTCTTTGGAGACAAGATTATGACAACCAAAAGAAACTTCTATATAACCACACTATCTCTCAATATAAGGAAGCTATTATTACCACAAAAACTCAACTAAAGACCTATTTAAATCAGTTAACATGATAACAAAACCGCAACAAGAAAACACTTTCAAGCCTTCTGTAACAGATTGGCCAAACACTTCCAACAGAAGGTGCAAGGCATCTGTAACGATTTTTCCATAAATGCAACATCCCAAGTCAGGAACTTAAGGGTGGCTGCTCCCCCCTGTACACTGACCAGTTTTCAGCCCCCCACAAATGAAGCGACGTATAAACTACTACTCTCCATAAAATCCGGGGCGCCCACAGATCCCTGCCCACCCTCCATTATGCATCAGGCAGCTCATACTGTCTGTGAGAATCTCACTCCGGTCCTTAAACAAATTATAACTTCCGGCTGCTATCTAGCAATCTGGAAGAAAGCAGCCATTACCCCCTTTTTTTAAAAAACAACTCCGATCACACTGACCCATAGAACTACCGGCCCATTGCTGGCCTGCCAATGGTAGCCAAAGTGCTTGAAAAACACTTAAACACGGCTCTAAGTAATCATCTTGATGAAAACAGACTACTGGACCCCTCCCAACACGGCTTCTGCTCGCACCATTCCACCGAATCCGCCTTAATCTTCGCCACCGAAAAAATCCGTAGGGCGGTAGACTAGGGAGGGAGAGCGATTCTCGTGCTTCTTGATCTCTCAGCCGCATTTGATACCGTGAACCACACCACTCTGGTAAAGCGGCTGGGAGATGTAGGGATAGGGGGGACTGCCTTAGACCTCCTGTCCTCTTTCTTGGAGGCGAGAGAGCAGCAGCTGTTTTGGGATGATTTAAAATCTGATAGTTTCATCCTTCCATGTGGTGTCCCGCAGGGCTCCGCCCTCTCCCCCACCCTGTTTAATCTATATGTCTCCCTGTTGGCAAATCTCATCAGAAGGCATGGCTTTGATCTGGTCTCGTATGCCGATGATACGCAACTTCGCATCTCTATAAGCGACTGGCCAGAGACCACAGCAGCCAGTTTTCACATCTGCCTTTCCGAGATCATGGCCTGTATGAGCCAGAATCACCTAAAAATTAACACCAATAAAACAGAGGTGATGGAGTTCGGACTGGGACAATCGTTCTGGAACCAGTCCTGGTGGCACCTGGAGGCAGGAGACCGTCCCTCCTCAGTAGAAAAAGTTAGGAACCTGGGCATTATTTTTGATACCAAACTGAACTTTGGTTCTGTAGTAGGGGATCTCTGTGTATAGTCATAATCTAGTGAATAGTCCCGCCCATGTGCTTGGACCCCGGAGCAATCAAAAATAATCTCTTACAGTGTCGAAAAATGCAGAAATGCACAGACACTTAAGAGAGAATTAAAGACAGATAATGCAGCCTATAAACCAGGCTACACTGACCAGTACTTCAGCTAGAAATTCCACCAAAGATCCACAAACACAAAGCCTGTCCAGATTTTCCTTGCTTCAGCAGCAAAACCCCCTGGAATGATAGAGAGGAAGACATGGACAGACAAGCCCCATAGGCTGCCATTATTTGGCTCAAAACAGGATACTGTGCCTTTAAGAGAACTTTCCAGAACTTCACAGTATCCCAGAATGCACTGCAGGTCCCTTTTGCTTTCAGTTCTTTTTTCCGGCTCCTGCAACCAGGACCCTGGAGCATTGAGCTCTCCCTTTGCAAGGGTTTATTTGTGATTTTTCACTTTTGTTTCGCATTGAGTGCTTTTTAAGTACTTTAGTGCTTTTCCTCTTGGTTTTTGCACCCTTTTGATGTCAAATATGCCTGCATTATTTGACAAATGCCGTGGAGTGCTCCATGAAGAAGGCCAAATCAGATCCCCATGAGGTGTGTATCCTCTGCCTTCCCTCTTCCCATGTCCCAGAGGAGTGTGTGATCTGTCAGGGCTTCTCTGGCAGGACCCTGAAGGACAGAAAGAAGATCAGGCTTCAGGGCCTTGAGGAAAGAAGGCTGAAGGCGCAAGGTGGGTCTGGAGGGGCTGAGGCCTCTGGGGGGCTCCCCAGGGGCAGGAAGACCAGCAAGCGTCCCCATTCTCCGTCTGGGTCGATTGCACCGACTACGGCGTCGAGAGGGATGACTACAGTCTGTTCCCCGTCGTCCCAGGGCTCTGGGTCGATGTGACGTCGACGATCGACGTCGAAGGATTTGAACAGACCGCCGTCGAAGTCTCCTGTGACTATTTCGTCGTCGTCGTCGTCCTTGTCGAAGTCATCGTCGAGTGATCGACGTCGAAGGGCCCGGCGTCGGCGCTCGCCGTCGGCGAAAAGAAGATAGTCGTCGAGGGGATCCTCGTCGTCGAGGAGTAGATCGGCGTTAAGGCGCAGGTAATCGGCGTTGAGGCGCAGGTAATCGGCGTTGAGGCGCAGGTAATCGGCGTTGAGGCGCAGGGGGTCGCCGTCGAGGCGCAGGGGGTCGCCGTCGAGGCGCAGGGGGTCGCCGTCGAGGCGCAGGGGGTCGCCGTCGAGGCGCAGGGGGTCCCCGTCGAGGCGCAGGGGGTCGCCGTCGAGGTGCAGGAGGTCGCCGTCGAGGCGGACAAGGTCGCCGTAGACGCCGAGGAAAAGACGCTCGACGTCGAGGCGGACGAGGTCGCCGTAGACGCCGAGGAAAAGACGCTCGACGTCGAGGGACCGACGCTTGCCGTCTGGTCGCCGTTCTTCGACGCCGAAGAGAGGTGGAAGAACACCTGACCCCATTGGAGGGTCTTCAACGTCCCAGGCTGGAAAGGAAGGCGGATCACCGGGCTCGGTGTACTCCGAGGTGTATACCCTGTCCCAGAGACCAGTTACACCTCCGAGGGCTCCTACCCCTTCTCCGTTACCACCACTTCCACAACCCGGACCTCGACCTCAGTTGCCAGAAAAGCCACCTCCGGTCCCTCCGAGGTCGGTCTCACTACCCAGGCTTCCAACCCCTCCCAAGGGGACTCCTAAGCCGAAGACCCCGGCAAAACCAAAGACACCCGCTCCGGGGGCACCGGCGGATCGACCGAGGCCTAGGAGATCGTGATCACGCTCCGGACGGAGAGGAAGATTGAGGAGTAGACTTAGATCCTCCACTAGATCAAGATGTCGCCATAAGAGGCGGGATCAAGGTCCCGCACGGACTCCTCCAGGACAAGATCCTATTCACTGACTTTGTCGGACTCCCCGGAGACAAGAGTGTCTCCGGTGGACGATATCGGCACGTTCCAGGAGGTTCTCCTGAAGGGCGCTACGAAATTGGGAATCACGAAGACGCCTCCAACACCCACGACGTCCGTGATCTTTGAAACGCTTCATAAGAAGCATTTGTCTCGCCCTCTTCTACAGCTAGTGCCAGGCTTGGTAGAACCTGCAGAGGAGCTGTTCCTCACGCTAGTGGTGGTGAAGGCCGCTCCCTCCCGACTTCTGAAGAAGTACAGGGCACCGGAGTTGGACCCTGCTTTTCTGCGGATAGATCCGGTACCCGACTCGGTGATGGTGACGGCGGCCAGGAAGTTACACTCTACCTCCCCGTCCTCAACTGTGCCGCCCGATAAGGAAAGCCGATGGATCGACTCGGCTGGAAGGAAGGCTTGTGGAACGGCATCCACATCCATGAAGGCCTCCAGTGATGCGGCGTTGCTGGGGCGGTACGACCGTTCCCTGTGGGACTCCCTGCAACAGTTCACGGACCTTCTGCCATGAGACAAGAGGGAGGACTTCCAAGAGACCCTCAAAGAGGGGATGCTGGTGTCAAACCAGGTCATAAGCGCGGCTGCGGACATTTCTCTCTTGGCTGCCCATGGGTACTGTCATGGGATCAACTTCCCCTTTATCCGTTACCTGCTCCGGTGGGGGGAAGCGTTCAATTGTGGAGAAAAATTTCTCAGGACAAGTGTGTGCTGAATTTTGTTTGCAATGGATACAGTCTTCATTTCACCAGCCCTCCTCCATCGATTCCTCTGGTCAGCTCGCAGTATCAGCTGCGCGAGCTCCAGGCGGAGGCCGATATCCTGTTAAGGAAAAGGGCGATAGAAGACATACCTCTTGCTCAAAGAGGAAGAGGTCTGTACTCCCTGTTCTTTCTGGTTCCCAAGAAGGACAAGAACTAGTTCAGGCCCATTCTGGACTTGCGACAGGCAAACAAGTGGATTCGCAGAGAAACGTTTTGCATGCTGTCGTTGCATCAGATTTATCCTCAGCTGCAACAGGGAGACTGGCTCTGTGCAATAGACCTACAGGATGCGTACTTCCATGTGCCAATTGCACACAAACACAGGAAGTTCCTGCGATTTCAAGTTGGCACTAATCATTATCAATACACAGTACTGCCATTCGGGCTGAAGTCTGCGCCCAGGACATTCTCGAAGTGCATGGCAGTGGTAGCAGCACACCTGAGGAAGAACAAGGTGTTTGTCTATCTGTACCTGGACGATTGGTTGATCAAGGCCTCCTCCTTCTCGGACGCTAAGGCGCATGTCCAAAAGACGTGCGTTCTCTTGAACAAGCTGGGGTTGCACATCAACATGTCCAAGTCTGTCCCGACTCCGGTCCAGTGCATTCAGTACTTGGGAGCCACCATCAATACGCTGTCAGCAACCGTGTCTCCTTCGGAGGAGCGAAGATTATCACTCCTTCGGAAGGCTCAGGCTCTTATGACCGCTCCATCTACAACAGTGACGACGGTGACTTCTCTACTGGGGTCGATGGTCTCTTGTATCTTCCTAACGCCACACGCACGACTGCACATGAGACCGTTGCAGGAGTGCTTGGAGGATCAGTGGATCAGAAGAGAGGGTCTTGGGACGACAAGATACGGCATGCCTCTACATGCTCTTCAGTCTCTGAAGTGGTGGTGTTCAGCAGAGAATCTCCTCAGAGGGGTTCCCTTCCACAAGGACATTCCCACTCAGACTATCGTGACGGATGCTTCTCTCCAGGGCTGGGGAGCGCACTCCGGAGACCTACAGATTCAAGGAACGTGGTCACCGATGGAGTCCACGTATCACATCAACTTCCTGGAACTCAGAGCTGTTCACTTGGCACTGAAGGCCTTTCATCCGTCCTTTCAGACCAACTCTTTGCTTGTGCAGACGGACAATACGACCATGATGTATTACCTCAACAAGCAGGGGGGCTCGAGATCGCGCACTGTCGCAGGAGGCGCAGGCGATCTGGCACTGGCTTCTGGCCAGAGGACTGACGATAATGGCTACCCATCTGCCAGGTGTGCAGAATGTTCAGGCGGACGCACTGAGCAGACTGATTCAGGAAAACCACGAATGGGTCATAAACGACGAAGTACTAGGAGAAGTCTTCGCAAGGTGGGGGACTCCAGACGTAGATCTGTTCCCCATTGCCGAAAACAGCAAATGCCGAGACTTCGCCTCCAGGTACTACCAGCAGGGGACGTTGGGGAATGCGTTATGGATCAACTGGTCTAACAGCTTTCTGTACGCTTTTCCACCCATTCCCCTGATTCCGGCGGTGCTCATCAAGCTGTCCCAGTCCAGGGCACGGATGAACCAGATTGCCCCGGAATGGCTCAGGCAGTGGTGGTTCACGGACCTGCTTCACCGGTCTCTCCTTCCTCACATACAGCTGCCGTGCAGGCCGGACCTTCTCATGAAGTTCGGGGGACAGATGTTGCACCCCAACCTCTCGTCTTTGAGTTTGGCGGCATGGCTCCAGAGATAGTGCAATATGGCCATTTGAATCTACCAGAAGATTGTATGGACATACTGAAGGAGGCTAAGCGACCTTCCACTCGGACTTCCTATGCTTCCAAGTGGAAGAGGTTCTGCATCAGGTGCTAGTCCAAGAACTATGACCCGACGATGTGCAAGGAAGACGTCATCCTTCCTTACCTTCTTCATTTGGCGAAGTCTGGCCTTAATGTTCATTCCATTAAGGTTCATCTCGCTGCATTGACTGCCTACAGGAAATGCCCTTCACAGACTTCCTTCTTCCAGATCCCTGTGATCAAAGATTTTTTGGAAGGCTTAAAGAAAGTATTCCTTCCTTCGCCTTCATGGGAATTGAATGTGGTGCTGTCCAGCTTGATGAAGGAGCCTTTTGAACCTATTCATAAGGCTTCGTTGCAACACCTGTCCTGGAAGGCGGCGTTCCTCGTGGCCATTACATCGGCCCGCAGGGTGAGTGAAATTCAGGCGTTGTATTGCCAAGAACCTTATACTGTATTTCATGCTGCTAAGGTTGTTATGCGTACTCACCCTAAATTTCTTCCCAATGTTATTTCTGATTTTCGTGTCAACCAGACTATAACTTTACCTACGTTTTTTCAGAATCCTTCATCTCCAGCGGAAAGGTCTTTACATTCCCTGGATGTTAGGAGGGTGTTGAAATTTTATCTGGATAAGACCAAAGATATTCGTAGGTCAGACCAGTTGTTCATCAATTATGGATCAGTCAGGACCGGTCTTGCTACCTCTAAACAGTCCATCTTTAGGTGGATTGTGTCCTGCATACAACTTTGTTACCAAAAGGCTAATAAGTCCTTAGAGGGTAAACCTAAGGCTCATTCAACCAGGGGCAAAGCTGCCACGACGGCTTTGCTCCGTTATGTGCCAATTGCAGAAATCTGCAAGGCCGCCACTTGGAAGTCGGTCCATACCTTTGCCAAGCATTACTGCCTGGACACTGATGCCAGGGCAGATGCGCAGGTTGGGCAGGCTTCGCTGCGAAATCTGTTCGCACAATAGTGGTGTTATTTCTCGTTTCTCCACCGCCGCTTTGGTGTGGGGATGGGCTTGCAATTCTATTCACTAGATTATGACTATACACAGAGATCCCCTACTACAGAAGGAGTAGTTTCTGTCCTGTAACTCCAGTTCTGTAGTAGGGGTGTCTCTGTTATAGTCATAAGCACCCGCCCTCCTCCCCGGTGGAGAGAGATATTCATGTAAGGAATGCTACAGGTCAGGCGTGTTACGCCTTCAAAAAGAACTGAAAGTAAAAGGGACCTGCAGTCCATTCTGGGATACTGTGAAGTTCTGGAAAGTTCTCTTAAAGGCACAGTATCCTGTTTTGAGCCACATAATGGCAGCCTATGGGGCTTGTCTATCCATGTTTTCCTCTCTATCATTCCTTGGAGTTTTGCTGCTGAAGCAAGGAAAATCTGGACAGGCTTTCATCTGTAGGTACAGAAGACACACCCTGCATGTACCGCAAAAGACTTCTCCCCAGATGTTGGTACTGCATATATGCATTGGATAACACTCATTGCTCTTCAAAATCCCTGTGGTTAAAGCGTTCAGGAACTGACTTAAAACACTACTCAGGAGCATGAAGTGTTCTCTTGGGTAGACTATATCCTTGCCCCAGCGGTAGAGGTATAGGAGATAACAAGGGCAGAGTACCTGGCCCGAGGTCTCTCGGATCACTCGTCCCTACTGATCACCCATGGGACACGCTTACACAAAACAGGGATGGGGTGAAGACTCAATGCATGGGAACTGTGAGATAAACAAGTGGTCCGCGAGATAAAAGTAGATGCAAAACTGTACTTATACGAAAACACAGATTCTGTGTCCTCTGCCATTACGCTACGGGAGGCCTTTAAGGTGGTCCTGCGCAATAGAGCACAAAAGACAATCGCACATAAAAAGGAGAGGGAATCCAGGGACATGATTGAACTGGAAAATAGACTGGTACAACTACAGGGTCAGCAGGGACCGCCCTCAGACCCCTCCGTGATACGCAGTATCACTACACTCCACAGAAAATATCAGGCTTTGGCAGACCAGGAGTCCAAAGCTGCTATCCTAGCTGCACAAAGACGTCTATACGACGTTGGTGACATGGCTGAGCAGACAAGAGGCGAAGGCGTGATGGTTAGATACCATAATTGGTGAACAAGGAGAAACATATGACACAGCAGGAAAAATAACACAGGAGTTTTCCAAATACTTTGCTGCCTTTTACTGGGAGCACCCATTGGCAGATGACTCACTAATAGACACCTTCCTGGAGAAGATACCCATCCCGTCCCTTATGATGGAAGACTGCCAGGCCCTAGATGTTGACATCGCAATTGAAGTACAAACAGCCATAGGAAACCTGAAACCCAGAAAGACCCCCAGGTTCTAAAGGTATACCAGCAGAACCTTTTAAGTAAAACGCTGGACTACTGAGACTGCACCTTTTCAATCAGTACACCAGGGCACAAAATGAAAGGACCCTTCCACATGACCTTCGAAACACCACAATAGTGGTAATACATAAACCCGAAAGCCTAAGACATAATGTAGCTACTATTGCCCAATTTCCTTCCTGAATATTGAGCCTAAAAATCTAGCCTCCATCCTGGCCACAAGATTCTTGAGGGTTATCACCACGCTAATTCGCTGTGACCAGTCGGGCTGTATGCCCAAGCGGTCTACAAGGATCAACCTGCGCAGGCTTTAAAACTGGCTTGAGCCTATTCAAAACAGGGGAGTGGAAGGGAGGGAGAACCACATGTGCTATTGTCCTTATTTGATGTGGGGTTATTCTTGAGACCAGTCTTATTGAAATGTGGGTTTGGCCCTAAATTCTGAGCCTCAATAGCCCTGTTATACATAGATCCAGTTGCCCGGTACGGGTAAATGACAAGGTATCAGTGGAATTCCCTATTGAGAGGGGCCCCCACCAGGGATGTCCTCTGTCCCCCCTGTTATTTGCTCTAGTGTTGGAACCACTCACATGTCTTATACGAACACACCCTGACCTCACAGGCTTCTGGGAAAAGGAAGGGGACCAGGGAAATAAATGAATCTCCCTATACACAGATAATATTTTACTGTATATAACAAACCCCTTGCAGATACTCCCCAGACTCTTACACATTTGATACATACTGGGCACATGCAGGATATAGGATTAATGGGATAAGTCTAGTCTCTATCCAGCAGGTGGACATTTGACCCCCAGGATGTCCTGAGACGATTGTGGGTGGACAGGTGGTTTCGCTACCTCGGTATCTATGTGACCATGAACAGAGATGACAGTCTATAACTTAAGATCTGCAGAATCCTCAAAGAATTCCATGACAATGTAGAGAATCAGAGGCTACTGCCACTGGTCATCTTGGTTAAGGCAGCCATGATAATACTGCTGAAACTCCTCTACGAGCTGCCAAATACGTACCATAAAATCCCAGACAAAATTTATGCTAAAATTGAAGGAGAGGTCAGGATGTCCTTTAGAAACTTAGCCCACCCTACAAAGGAACCAATATAATGGGGGAATAGCACTACCTGACAGAAGGGCATATTACTGGGCGGCCCACTTAATAGTAATCTATGAATGGGGACACATGCTGGGAGACCACCCAACATAAGCCCTTAAACAGACTAAATTTGAAACCCATACTTAAATACACTATCTCTCTGGTGAGGTGGGGGGTGTAAGAAGCTGCTATCAGCAACTCAAGTAGTAATAGAAGTGTTTAAAGATGTAGAGAGATGGAACACACTGATTACATGTTAGACCCCCTGGCCCGGCCACCCCACCCCCTCGGGAGGGAACACACCTGAAAGAATTCAGGAAACTGTCAGGCTTCAAGGCCTGGGACGCCCTGGGAATCTTGAAACTGGGAAACATAGAAAAGGGTGCCCTGATTCCTTTCAAATACCTACAGTTATGCCATGCTTGGGTGGCAGAGAAATTCGACGTTGAAAATATACCGGAGTACACAAGGTGGTTTCATGGACCTATAACACGATTACTAATGACACCTCGAAATCTCTGATTAAACTAAGCCAACAGTGGGAAGGCGAAGTGGGAGAGTTTGATGACCTGGTCTGGGATGCTGCCCTAATGCACCCTAGGCAAATCTCGATTAAAGCTCTACTTCGGCTGATCCAATTTAAACTCCTTCTTAGGGCCTACTACGATAGGGGCCCATCTGCATAGCTTTGGTAAAGCTGAGTCACCGAACTGCCTTCACTGTGGGGCATAGCATGGGACATACATACACAAGATATGGGAATGCCCTAGCATCCACAATACTGGAACGATATTGTGGACCCCTACTAACAATAGTACAAACTTCCACTCATGTTCCTGGACCAGCTCAGTTCTCTTTCACATGGTTGCAGATATTGATGCCACCAGCACCAGAAGAGGATCCAAGCACTGAAACCAACATTGGATAACATACTGACTTCAGCTTGACCTGTGTCGCGCTATGAAATCCCAAAAGTGTAACCAGTTGTCATGCATCCTGATTCTGACGCTGTTCCTCTGCCACATCATGCATTCCAGCAGAGGTTCCATCCTGTTTTTGGCTCTCACTCTGTGCCAGAACAAGGTCCATCCCAGGATCTTGATAATGTTGGTGGTGATAGGGATTCCCTCCCCCGCCCCTCCCCTTCCCTCCAACACAGATGATTCCACATGGACTTGCAGGATGCGTGGTAGTTCTCAACTCAGGACATGGGCCACGAACAGAAGAAAGTGTCTCATTTATTGTGGTGGTCCGGTGGGCAGCTGAGGTTCTGTATTTGAAGCTGCCTTCAGTTGAAAACTCAC
Source organism: Lissotriton vulgaris (assembly GCF_964263255.1). Taxonomy (NCBI): domain Eukaryota; kingdom Metazoa; phylum Chordata; class Amphibia; order Caudata; family Salamandridae; genus Lissotriton; species Lissotriton vulgaris. The sequence goes on from NC_141685.1 coordinate 535,073,772, forward strand.
ATCTTGACATATTTTACAGAGTGGGCCACCTACTTCAGAGCCCTGGCTTCCTTTTAATGAGGTCCTCATTGATACCTTGATGGGCACTTAACTAAAGCCTTTTTCCGGCTCGCCCATGAATAGGCTGGAAGCCTGGCATCACAGACAACCTCCTGACCACACTGATTTTTTTTTAACCAAACATCCTACACCAGAGAGCCTAGTTGTACAGGCCTCACACAATAAAGCAAATCCCAACTCATTCCCATTCACACTTCCATATGGGATTCCAAGAGGATTGAGCGGTTTGACAAGCATATGTTTTCCTCCATTGTTTTAGCGATTGTAAATGCTGTTTGATTACTGGGTTGCTGGGTCATTTAGGGCCTCCAAAACTAGTGGATGCTGTAAAGGATTACATGTTGCATGTCTTCAGTACCCTTGCAGCTCCCTCTGTTGCGCCTTTGAGCCTCATGGATGCAAAGAGTCCTCCAGTCGGATTACCAACTGCTGTTCTGTCTCAACAGCCGCCTGAACATCTTGGCCCTTCAGTGGGGTCTGATCGTACTCCACAGCCCACGTCCGACTCTGACTACAATGCTGCAACCCACACTGGTTCTGCCTGTGATGACGCCAGTCCTGATAGCAGACAAAGAACATATTGTGCTTTCTGATTCAGAACACAGCCCAAAATTACTTTGGTCCGTGGATACTCACAAACATTTGCCCTGGGGCCTCAAAGTATGGTCTGTTGTGTGACTGAGGGCCGCATTGATGCCAGTAGGGTGGCAGGGGGGGGGGTCTGGGCGGGTCAAGGATTGTATAAGGAGGTCTACAAAAATGTTAAATAAACGGGCAAGCATTTGCTTGCAGGTTGATAAATGCTTGCCTCTGTTAAAAAAAAAAAAATCTGAATATTAGTGTTCAGAAACTAAACAGCAGCTTGGGCTGCTGTTCTCCAGGGGGGCTCCATGCAAAGGTCAAGAGGGTCGCAAGTGGCCCTTTGACCGTACTTTGAGTATCACTGCTTTGGTCTAAGTCGCGCCTCCTCCAATATGCCTGCCCCCTGACATTACAACGCTGAAACTGCCGTGCTTGCCCCAGCCCCACCGCAGGGCTGAAGGCTGAGATGCAGAACTTCATTGAGGTACAGAGAAGCGTACCTGGAGTATTTCGAACCCTAGTAACGCTCCAAGATCTAGATTTTCCCAATACCCCTCTCCCCCAAGGCCACCCACTGGTATGTTGCCAGCAGCATTTGTAAGGTGGAGTGAGGCTTACGCGGGGGAAGGGGAGACACAATCCAGTGCAAGGCAAGTTATAACATGGGTGCGGTCGGCTGACTTAGCAGCCCTCACAACTACCCCGGAGTTTGCGATCAACTACTGTGCCAACTAGACTCTGGGAGCCAGGTTTGGTTTGGTGTACAGCAGAGTTGCATGTGATCTATGAAGAGTAGCCCATGTCAAAGTAATGTACACACTTGGAGCAGACCAATGAAAAGCAAAATATAGAGAAATACCGGGAAGACAGCAGATGTACAGGAATACCTGCCTGAGTAAAAAGGTGGTGGCGGCGAGTCAGGAGGGCGAGCTAAGTGCAAATCATCTTGGTGATCACACAAGTGATTACCGTATTGCGCAGGTGGCACATATTGGATAAGGGGAACAGAGCCAAGGAAAGTTCTACAGTATCCTCTCCTTCCCTCCTCTGCATACATATCAGTGGGTTGGAAAATACGCTTTTATGAGCTGAAATCAGTGAAGGAAGTATGGCCCGACAAGATCTAAGACGCGCCAAGGACAAAAGCTACAAATGCACATGGGGAGGGTAGAAAAGGCACAGGGGAAGCCCCAACTAGGTGAATCAGCTGTGCAAACCATAGAAGTATTGTAATTGTACTTATATTGCGCTTAATACCCCTGACGAGGCGTTGAAGTGCTTTTCGTGAGTAACATGCTACTCCAGAACCCAAAAAGGATGTTAGTTGGATTGAAAAGGATATCTGAAAGAAGCACATTAGTGTTAGATTCCTTACCTTAGAATATCCCCAGGCGTCAGATTGGATTCGGAAAGTTTTCGTCAGCAGTACCCCTGCGCCTCGGTAGGAGTCGTCTGCGGCTCCGCGTCTGTCGTCAGCATAGTGATCGCCGGATACGTCGCTGGAGTACTTAGACACCGCCCTCGCGCGCTGACATCAGTTCTTTTTTTACGCACCAGCAAGTGCAGATCCCGGAAGAGAGTACCCTTAGTCATTTTTTGACTAACTTTTTGGACATTTTTGTCTAACTTTTTTAAGTCGACTCGACTCCTGGTGTCGGTAGGGATGCCCGGGTTCAAGCCGTGTGACACCTGTCACCGACTGATGTCAGTTACCGACCCCCACCGCCGGTGTCTCTACTGTTTGGGGGCCGACCACGATGACAAGTTGTGCCCCAACTGCCGGGCCTTGACGTCGAAGGCTAGGCGGGAGCGTTCCCGTAAGCTACTCGAGCTCTGGCAGTTGGCTCTGCGTCGCTCGAGGAGGAGGTCGAGGGACCAGTCGCGGAGCCACACATCACTGATCGTCGGGATCCAAGTCCTCACACTCTGGTAAGTCGAGGCTTGGAAAACAGAAGTCGAAGAGACTTTGTTCTTCGACCTTCCCTCGCCGGTCACGCGACTCGGCCGAGGGATCAGGTGGCGCCGCCCTTGTGGTCGCATCCAGCTCCACACCCTCCGGTCCCTGGGCTCAATGCGACTGCGGAGCAGATTTGAGACTTCTTCGTGGCCATGAGGACTCTCTTTCCGCCGAGACCCGCCAGTGCGCCTTCCGGCCCCGCGGGTCCGACTGGGGGACCTAGCCTTGTGTTGCTGGCAGCTTCGTCCCCGGCGACTTCGGTCCCGGTGTCGCAGGACCCCGTGGGAGCCAGGCCTGGATCCCGGTCGACGCTGGTTGACCTCACGACTCCTCCGTCGGCGCCGACCCCCTCAGAGCCAGCGCGTTGGCCCCGGTTTCAGTCTCTGACGCCGACTGGTGAGTTGTTCACCTACGCCCCGGCTCCGTCATTTCTGCCTGTTTATCAGGACACGGATGAAGGGGAGGACTGAGAGTGGTCTGGGGACTCTCTGGCACAGCAGTGCCAGTTAAGTCAGGACTGGGCAGATGAGCTAGGGGAGGCCAGTGGTCTACACAATTTGCCGGACACTGGTTTTCTCTCTCTTCCTTCCGTGGCTATGGAGGAGGGAGCGACTTATGCTGTGGTGCTGCGCAAGGCGGCCAAGGCCTTGGGCCTTGAGCTCCCTGCAGCGGCCGTGAGGACTAACCTCCTCACCGAGGTGCTTCAACCGCCAGTAAGCTCTTCGTAGCCTCTGCTTAGTTTAATGAGGCCCTCCCTGACGTTCTGATGGGCACTTGGTCCAAGCCCACCACAGTCCCTCCTGTGGATCGGAATGTGGCCCGGCGCCACTTCCCAGCTCCGGGCAACCCCCTACGTTCTGTCCACCCACCCAACCCCTGAGAGTCTGGTTATCCAGGCCTCCATGTCCCAAACCGCCTTCCAGATCGCACCTCCGGACCGGGAATCCAAAAGGATTGTATAGTTTGGCAAGAAACTGTTTTCCTCCCTCAGTCTAGGGTTGCCTTCCATTAATACTGCATGCCTTTTGGACCGCTACACCCACTCTCTGTGGGATATGGTGGCGGACGTGCTGCCCCAGTGTCCGGAGGAGGCCAGAGCACGGCTCGCCCAGGCTCTTGCTGAGAGGCGGGAGCACAGTATTCCATTCGATGTGGACTTGACACCACGGACTCACTGGGCAGAGCGATTGCAACAACGGTGGCGATTCGTGGTCATGCCTGGCTGAGGTCCACGAACTTTTAAAAAGGGGATGTCCAGAGCACTCTCATGGACATGCCTTTTGATGGCCGTCGCCTCTTTGGCAACATGGCAGATAGCGCGCTGGAGCGCTTTAAGAACTCCAAAGCTATGGCCCAGTCCTTGGGCCTGTCGGCCGAGTGCCAGCAAACTTCTGCTTTTCGCCCCTTTCGTGGCCAATGAAGGGGCACCCCGCACGTTCGTCCAGCCACAGGCCGCAGAACCAGCCTCAACGCTGGGGACAGAGAGCCGGTCAGTCCACATCCACTCCCGCAGCATCTGCCTCAAAGCCTTCCTAGTCTGAGCTTTCAGGCACATTCCATGCCCACGCCAGTGGGAGGCAGTGTTCGCCATCACCTGCTCCACTGGCGTACCATCACTTCGGACAGGTGGGTGCTGCAAATCGTCCGAAGGGGCTACTCCCTCCCCTTTGAGACAACCCCTCCAGCAATGCCCCCACATGTCGGGGGATCACTTGCAACTTCTGCTGGAGGAATTTACAGCCCTTTTGGCCAAGGGGGCCATTGAGCGCTTTCCTGGCCCAGAAGTAGGAGGGGGTTGTTACTCCCACTACTTTCTGGTTCCCAAGAAGGGCAAAGGGGGACTACGCCCCATCTTGAACCTCAGGAGCGTCAACGTCTTCCTCCGGAAGGAGAAGTTCAAGATGCTGACATTAGCTCAGATTTTGGCTGCCCTATACCCTGGACACTGGAGGGTAGCCTTGGACTTGCAGGCCGCTTATTTCCACATTCCCATCCTGCCGGCCCACCGGCGTTACCTACAGTTCACGGTAGGCCACGAGTACTTTCAGTTTACTGTGCTCCCCTCCGGCCTCACCAGTGCCCCTCGGGTGTTCACAAAAGTGATTGCGGTGGTCGGAGCTGATCTGCACAGATTAGGGATTCCAGTCTTCCCCTATCTCGACAACTGGTTGACTAAGGCGGGCTCGCCCCAAACAGTGGTCTCCACCTCCAGACTACGGCCGACCTCTTGCATTCGCTGGGGTTCTCCATCAACGTGCTGTAGTCACATCTGAGTCTTTCCTAGAAGCTCCTCTTCCTCGGAGCGGTTCTGGACTCGGCGTAGTTTCGGGTTTATCCTCCCGAGCAGCGGGTTCGGAATATTCAGGCTCTGATTCTGATCTTTCAGCCTTTATCCAGAGTTTCGGTCAGGATGGCCCTATGGATGCTGGATCTAATGGCCACCTGCATCCTGCTGGTACATCACGCCAGGTGGTGGATGCGGGCTCTGCAGTGGGACCTAAAGTTCCAGTGGGCACAACATCAGGGCAACCTGTCCGACCACGTCCTGATCTCTGAAGGCAGTGCAAGACAGTTGCAGTGGTGGCTCACGGACCGCGATTGGGTCAGTGGCAGATCCCTCTCCCTACCCCAACCGGAGCACACAGTGGTGACGGATGCGTCCCTCCTGGGATGGGGGGGCCACATGAGAGAGGCGGAGATCAGAGGCCTCTGGTCTCCGGCGGAGTCCCAGCTCCATATCAACCTTCTGGAGATGCGGGCGATCCAACTTGCACTGAAGTCTGTCTTGTGTTAACCTATCTGATGTGTGCTCCCTTTGAGCCACTTCATAACTTTCCTCTTTGTCTTCTGACTCTCAAGACTGCTTTCCTGGTTGCCATTACCTCTGCCAGAAGAGTGAGTGAGCTCCAGGCTCTTTCTTCTAAGCCTCCTTTTCTGCACGTGCTTCTCTGTAATTTTAGCCAGCGCTGGAAGGAGCGAGATAGGCCTATAGTTGGCCAGCACCTCTGGGTCTAGGCCAGGCTTTTTATGGAGGGGGATCACCATTGCCCGCTTCCAAGCCTGCGGGACCATCCCCTCCCTCAAAGAGAGGTTCAAGAGTGGATTAACCAAAGGGTTTACCACATCCGCCATCTTCGCCAGAAATTTGGCCGGGCAGGGGTCTAACGGCGACCCCCATTTCAGGTTGGCCAGAAGTGCCAGTGACGCCGAAGGAGAGATAGGCGGAAAAAAAGCCAAAGCAGAATCCAGTGTAGGTAATGGAACTGACCCAACCCCACTGCTGGGAGGCCCTTCAACCGACCTGCCAGGGAAGGAGTCCTGGATCAATGTAATCTTGTCCGTAAAAAACTTAGCAAGATCACAGGTCCACGACTCAGAAGGAGCGGTTTAAGAGAGATTAGATCTAGGGGCCGTGAACTCCCTCACAACAGTAAAGATCTCCTTGCATGAATTGGTTGCTGCCTCTATCCTCCTAGCCAGGTAATCCTTTTTCTCGCGAAGGATATCACGATGATAAGCTTTGATTGCGGTCCTGTATGCAAGTCTGGCCATCGGGTCATACTGAGAGCGCCAGGCCCTCTCCGCCACCTTGCACTCGCGACGAGAGGCAGACAGCACTTCCGTAAACCAAGGAGCAGAAACCCGCTTTGATGTCCCCCGGGAAGCCAACACAGGGGCTAGATCATTCAGCCTATCCGTCACCCACAGCTGCAAAGAGTCCACATCCTGCTCAAGGTCACCTGAGAGGGGACACGGATGGTCAAGAGAAGCCTGAGCTAGCATCTCAGGAGTCACACGATGGAGTGCCCTAGAAACAGGTCCATGCTGTCTAGACGCATTGCTAGACAGTTTCTCCCTGCCTGGCACATAGAACCTGGCCAGCCTGTGGTCAGACCAGAGCACCGGAACAAGCTCTATGTCCTCTAGAGGGGCCGTGGAAAAAACCTGATCCAGAGTATGACCCTTGTCGTGTGTGGGGCCAGAAAGAAAAGGCACAAGACCCAGGTGAGCCGTAATATCGAGTAACTTGTTCATATCTGGATCCTCACCCTCGTCCATGTGGAAGTTGAAATCTCCCGCCAACACACAGTGCTCAGCCCTCAAAGCTAACCCTGCAATAGCTGCCTGAAGTTCATCAAAAAAGGATCCCGCCGGTCCAGGAGGTCTATAGACCAGCAGCCCTTTAAGAGCTTGATGGGGAGCCAGAGTAATGGAGAAGGCCAGGGACTCAGAACCTGTGATCGTATCCATAGGGATGATAGAACAAGCAGCAAGCTTATTCACCACAAGAGCCACCCCTCCTCCCCTCCCCTTCAATCTATCTTGCCGAAAGATATTATATTCCGGTGGAATAGCCGTCATGATATCGGGATTGGACAATTCCCCCAACCATGTTTCTGTCAGCATCAGACATAATGGTTTTTCCGTAGCAAGGAGGTCAAAGATCTCCAGGGCATGTCTGCACACTGATCTGGTATTTAGGAGCAGGCAGAGATGTTTCACACTAGCCTCTCCCCTCTGCAATGAAGCAGCAGGGGTATAACCGGGTGTCCATCCACAACCAGGACATTGCCTCTTACCCCTATAGCGACCAGGAAAAACAGTCCGACAGACACAGGATACCTTTTGCAAGGAGCGAAGTTCCAGCGACGAATAAAACACCATCCTTCCATCAGCAACAGAGAGCCCTGCAGAGCCGAGCCCAGCCGCCACTCCGCCACCTCCGGGACGCTGACGGGCGCAGACGGGCAGGACTCTGGCAAGACTCAGGCAAAGCGAAGGCAAACCTGCTGCGCTAGGAGGACTGGTTTAAATAGGGCCTCCAGGTGAGGTGCAAACCGCCCCACCAAGACGCTCAATATGGCGCTGCAAAAGCGTCAATGCCCCTCCCAAAATGGCGCCCAAATAACAAATCACAAGTGAGGCAGAACCCCAAGAACCCCAGAACCGGACCCGCTAAAGCAGCGGTGTATGAACTATTATTGTGCAGGTAAGGGGACGGCTCCCAGATAAAAACAAGGGCAAATAAACAAAAAACGAACAGAAATATAAAACGGGCACTTAAAAGCGTAACGCGCTAACCACGCAGCGCTAAGAGCAATGCTGAGCTGCCAAACCTGGCGTATGATTCCTAACAGGGCGAAGTAGCAGAAAGGACCGCCTTAAATAGGGCCTCCAGGTGAGGTGCAAACCGCCTCACCAGGACGCTCAATATGGCGCTGCAAAAGCGTCAATGCCCCTCCCAAAATGGCGCCCAAATAACAAATCACAAGCGAGGCAGAACCCCAACAACCCCAGAACCGGACCCGCTAAAGCAGCGGTGTATGAACTATTATTGTGCAGGTAAGGGGACAGCTCCCAGATAAAAACAAGGGCAAATAAACAAAAAACGAACAGAAATATAAAACGGGCACTTAAAAGCGTAACGCGCTAACCACGCAGCGCTGAGAGCAATGCTGAGCTGCCAAACCTGGCGTATGATTCCTAACAGGTATACACCTCCAGATACCCTTTGTTGATTAAAAAAAAGGAGGGAAGACCATGATATACAGGCAATACATACCTTGCATAAATGTGATAAAGAAAAAGCGAAGCAGGGGTTTACAGGAGTGGAAGGGGGAGAAAGGGAGAACAAACACAGTAGAAACAGCAAGGTACATTGCAAAACTCTCTAAAGACACCCCAATGATGTATTCAAGGGGGTCCCATAAAGAAACACATGAAAAAAAAAGAATCAAAGGTCGGCATAGGGGACTATTCCTTATTGCCATGAACAAAGGGGTTGGTTATGTAGGGACACAAGGTGAGGAACCCAAAAGGAGAAAGCTAGGTAAGCAAGGTCAGGTAAGTTAAAACAGAGCTGTCAGCAAAGCAGGAGGCTAACTAAGGAAAGAAGGGGAACTTGATAGTGTATACCTAGAGTGAGGAGAGGATAAAACGAACTTACGAGTGTACCTTGAGCACCCACAAAGAAGGAAAAAAACATGTAAACGTAAGAGCCAACTTCAAATTACTGTGTATCACACACAAGGTACTTTACAATACAGGCCCTACCATTCTACACAATAAAGTCAAATTCCATAGACCATCGAGGAACCTTCGATCCAGAACTTCAGGAAGAGCAAACACTACCCACGTGAAGACTGTCAGGATGGGAGAGCGGGCTTTCTCTCATCTAGCTGCAACCAAATGGAATGAACTACCTCCCAATCTCAGACTGACAGAATGTCTCTTATCATTTAGGAAACAATTAAAGACACTACTCTTCCCTAAACCAGAATAATCAGTAATCAATGCGGTTACCGTACCCCTCAGCACCAAACCTCAGCGCCGTGATATCCTACCTAGGATGATTGTTAGCGCTTTATAAATAAATTAAATACAAATACAAAATACAAATTCCCCTGAAACACTGATAGTTGGTATTCTCACTATCGACAGGCCCAAGCCTGAAAGCTATATCATCATATGATTTAAAGCTTGTGGGTATTAAAAGAGGGAATTAGATTGGTTTACAGAAAGTGACATCCCAGAAGCAAGAAGCCACACTAGCTCCTGCCTCAGGCCGGCCTGGGTTCTGGGCAGGTCATATTTGGCCTAAAAGGGAGCAGGATTAAGAGGCGTGTAGAGAGCAACAGGAAGGGGGTACTAAAAGTAACAATCCCTCTCCAAAATTCTAATGAATATATGGGAGTCCGCAGCAGAGGCAACTACATCAAGGAGCAGGATACACTAAAAGTACTTGGATAGTGGTGTGTAGAGTCTAAATGTATGATGCAGACTTAAGGTACGATTGTATGACAATAATAAATGTGTATATCCAAGTGGCGAGCAGGGAGGAGTGTGGTTGTGAATTAAGTAAATTTAAGGATGATGTAGAATGGATTTGTGCAAATTATCAGAAAGACATGATCCTGTTGATGGGGAACTTCAATCACAGGCTGAATCCACAAAAAACTCTGAACCCCAGTTTAAAGAAATAAGGTGAAAATACATCATCTCTGCCACTTCCGCCACAGGTGCAATTGCAACATGTGATAAAGCCCTCATGAACTACATGAGGTCATTAAGGATGTTTAGCTTAAACGGGCGCAAGGACCAAGATTACACAGCAAGACAGACGATTATGTATGGACTGCGGAGGTGTCCGTTTGACTACATCTACATGCATGCTTGGTTCTTCAAGAAGGTTAAAAGTTTTGAGGTGAAACATTTAGTAGGAAGGGGGGCATGTCATGGCCAGCACAGATGGTGGACGCGGCTTGAGCGTGCTCCGTCCGGCCCTGAAACATCTTCTATAATATCCTGCCCTTCAGAGGAGAGCCTTTGATGTGCCTTGTGCCGCAGGACTAGTTTTCGTCCTGGCGGTAATTGCAGTGAGCCGGGGCCCGGCGTGGAGATGGCCCGGAAGAAGCCAGGGACCCCAGTGATTCGCCTGGCCTGGGAAGGGGCCTGAGGGCCGGCGGAGGTACGACGGCTGAGCTACCATTGAGGTCCCTCCTCGTGCTGGGAACTCCCCCCCCCCCCCCCCCCCCCCCGTGCCGAATGACATACTGATGTCCTGGCAGACTGCCGCGGTGAGCGGGGGAGCTGGAGGAGGCGTCAAGGGGGTGACCGAAGTGCCGCACGTGGAGGTGGCCTGGTGTGGGGACGGCCTGTGAAGAGCTGATGGGCCATGTGCTTCGCCCAGTCTGCGAAGGGCCTGTAGTGCAACGTAACCGGCAGAGGTGCAGCGGACGACTGGAGACTGTGCCCTGTCTCTTGTGCCTGTATCGAGGAGACGAGGTGGGAGCCAGCGGCAGGCTCGGGCTGTGATATCAGCACCCCCTTCCCGGGGGTTGGACTGCGGGAAGAAGCCGGCGGCCATCTTGTGGAGCCTCTGGACGGCAGTGGGCAGCGGCGCTGATTTGAGAGCGAGACATAGGCTCTGGGGATACTGGCACGATCCCTGGGGGAGTGTGTTCATGCGGTCCCCGGGGGCCTCTCTGCCCGACGACTGGACCGAGTAGCAGCGGTGGTAGTGGAGGTGAGGTGGCATCCCCGGTCCCTAGAGCGTGGGGCCCGTGCTGCCATTTTGAAGATGCCAGCAGCGAGTGACCTACTGTGGTGCTGGGCCACCGGAGGTGCGCAGACAGGTGGTGTCCCAGGTATGGTGGAGGGCCGTGTGGCACAGCTCCAGGATATATATGTCCAGGAATCACCGGTGGTGGAGCGGGCCATCCTGGACCTAGACGCCCGGTCCCTCGCCCTTGGCTGCAGGTTGAAGATCAGGTTCCCAAGCGCGCAGTGTGACAGGTGCACTGGGACCCCGCAGCGGAGCAGCATAGTGTAACCCCCCAGGAAGTGGAGAGGTGGTCTGGAGCTGGTCTTCCCCATATTGACTGTGGCGCACTTGGGCCTTGCTGGCCCTGGGGTCATCGGCCGAGCCCGGGAGGAGCTAGGGTCGGCAGCGGTGGTTGGGTCGGGCCACGGTGTGGAAGCTCAGGACCCCTTGGGGTAAAGGCGGTGGAGTATTGTTGGACGTTGGGGCTGTTCTTAAAGAGGTGGCCACCCGCAAGTTGTTATGGAGTGGGATAGATCCTACTTTGGGCCTGTTGTCTGGGCTTTGGGCTGAGTCGGTGCTCAGCTGGTCCGACAGCCGTCCTTGAGGATCTTGTGGCAAGACACCCCCTGAGACTATGACTCGGGACAAAGGTGGCGGGGGCTCTACCAAGCAGGGCACCCTGGATACATTTACGGGAACGGGAGCGGCTGTGGAAGCGCAGAGCCAGGTGCTGGACAATGCGGCGTTAATGGCTGCCATCACTCAATCTCGAGATATGCTACATGTGGAGATCGGGGCTGTTGGATCCGATGTCATGCTATTGCGGCAGGACTTGCGCAATGCCGTTGATTGCATAGCAGGGACTGAGGCCCGCATATCGGGAGTAGAAGATGATGTTACGAGTCACGACCCTTAAAAAGAAGGTGGCGGCAATGGAGAAGATCCAGAAGGGGCTGGCAGTGCGGGCAGAGGACGCTGAAGGGAGGGCCCGACGCAACAATCTCCGCTTCGTGGGATTTCTGGAGGGTTGCGAGGGAGATAGCATGGAGCGCTTTCTGACACGGTGGTTGGAGGGCTGGCTCCCCAGATACCCTCTCCCGATGCTTTGTGGTGGAGCACGCTCACAGGGCCCTCATGCAGAAGCCCCCAAAAGGGGTGCGTCCACGGCCGATCATCGCCAAATTCTTGAACTATATGGACTGTGATACTATCCTGAAGCAGGCCAGGGCTAAGGAGTCTCTTACATGCGACAATGCCAAGATCCTCATTTTTCCGGACTACACGCGCCTGGTGCAGCAGCAGAGACAATCCTTCTTAGCGGCCAAGGCTCGCCTTCGACAATTGAAGATCCAGTATGCGCTGCTGTACCCAGCCCGCCTGAAAGTGATATCGGTCCCGCACTTTGTTCTTTGATTCGCCGGAGGAGGTCTACACATTGACGGATGAGACTGTACAGGTGCAGGTTCACACACCACCTGGCCGAGACTCGGATTTGTCGTCAAACGAAGCAGCACGGAAGGGACAGCAGGGTCAGCGGCGGGGAGGCAGAAGATCAAGGTCCAGGTGGCGATCACGGTCTGGATCGGCCCTCCGGCGAGTTGACAGGTCGTCGGAGAGACAGGCTTAAGCGGACTGAGTACGGCGCTCGGGGGACTTATATCCTAGTGGTTAAACCTTGTTGTCCGAATGGGCACATGTGAGGGGGCTGGGTACACTGTCACGTAGTGGTGGGCGGGCAGGGGTGAGGCCCAGCAGGGTATGGATGGTCAGTTGGGGATTCATTGGAAGGGTTGGCACCGGTCCCCCTGTTGGGGATTAGGCTCCTATCCGACCACGACAGATGCTTCCACGTTTGGGAGGGATGGGGAGGGGGTTTGTTCAGGTTGTTTGACTGCGCATTCACATCCATTGACTAGAACCCTGGCTATAGTGGGGAGAACACGTATATATGTTGCAAGAATGTCTGATATTTTGCCATGTATGAGACGCGGAGGTGGAATGTTGGATATCCCCTGGGTCCATACAGGTGGTTAGTTGGAACGTCAGAGGGGCCTTAGATAAGATTAAGCAGGGAGCTCCTCTCCAGTATGCTAAGAGGGCGGGACGACGTGCTCCTGCTTCAGGAAACACACCTTGCGGGTTCCAAAGCCTTATGCCTCTAACCATATGGATATGTCCAGGTGTTTCACTGGGTGTTCACGAGAGGCTCGTGTGGGGTGGCTGTTTTGATTCATCGCAGGGTCCAGTTTGAGCATGAGAGAATTTGGGCTGACATGCAGGGGCGGTATGTTTTTGTACAGGGCAAGCTCGGGGGAGAGGTGGTGATCCTGGGCAGTGCATATGCACTGCCGCCATTACAGTGGTCCCTAGTGGAACGGCTACTTCCACTGTGGGGAGATATGCCAGATGTGCTTTCCTTGATAGGGGTTGACTGGAATGACATCATGGACCGCGAATGGGATAGATGGAGGAGTGAAGGGGGAGTGGGAGGTACCCCCACCAAGTTGCATTACCTGGCTGCCAGGCTAGATTGGACAGACGTCTGGAGACACATTCAGGGTCCCTGCAGGGAATTCACATACTTTTCATCAACACATGACTCCTTCTCGAGACTTGATTAAATTTTTCTCCCTAGGAGGAAGGTCCACAGGGCAATGTCAGCACGCATTCTGCCTAGGGCCCTGTCTGATCATTCGCCCGTTGCACTCAAGGTCCGGATTGGCCCAGGGAAGCACCCTCTTAGATGGCGCATGTAGGGGTGGCAGCTGCAGAAAGAGGAATATAGGGAACACCTGGCCAAGGAGATAGATAACTACCTGGTAGTGAATGTAGGGTCAGTTGAGTCAACGGCTGTATTATGGGAGGCGATAAAACCCACGTTGCGGGGGATGAATATCTCTTGGTGTGTGGCCACGCGGAGGGAGAGTCAGAGGGACAGGAGACAGTTGGTGTTAGCTCAGCAGCAGTTCACTGCAATTTTGCTAGATGAGGCTCGTCGGGCGTGGCTGGCGACGCGCAGTAGGGTCTGTCATTGGGGGGACAAATCGAGCACAATGCTTAACCGTCTGTGCCAAGGCACGTTTCATGCCCAGCCCTTACCACGGGTCGTGGACCCGGTGGGAGTACCAATATTAGTACACTCTGCTATTGCTGCGAGCTTCGCGGCGTACTTTGAGGATTTATACTAACCCAAAGAGTGCCTAGAGGAAGCGGTTATCACGAAATTCATAGACTATCTCCCACCTAAGACTGTTTCGGATGAGGTGCGTGAGCAATTGGACAGGCCTCTGTCGGATGAGGAACTCCGTATGGCCCTGGGAGAATTGAATCCGGGGAATGCTCCGGGTCCGAATGGGTTTTCCTGCAAATTTTTCAAAAGGTTTTTTACGCAGTTGGCCCCACACTTTCGGCCGGTAGTGGAGGAGGCGCGGGAGGGTGGATTGCTTCCCCCGGACAGGAAGCACGCGGAGATAGTGGTATTCCACAAACCGGTTAGGCCCCCGGAGCAGCATGCATCATATCGCCCCATGTCTTTCCTCAATACCGAGGCAAAGGTCTTGGCCAAGGCTTTGGCCAACTGACTTAAGCCACACATTGCGACTCTAGTCCATCTGGACCAGGCAGGGTTCATGCCTCAGAGGGCGACCCGCCACAATATTAGGCGTGCTCATTTGGCCGTATCTGTCCATGGGCGGCTGGGGGAGTCAGTGGCGTTACTGCTGGCGGATATGGACAGGGCCTTGGATTCCCTGAGTTGGGTATACCTGTTCGCCTTGTATCAGATTCTTAATCTGGGACCGCTGTTTTTGGCTTATTTGCAGCTGTTGTATTCTACCTTAACGGCTTCAGTGCGGGGGGGGGGGGCGATTTCTCGTTCCTTCCCTATCCGGAGGGGTACCCGCCAAGGATGCCCCCCTTTCCCCCTACTTATTTGCACTCGCCATGGAGCCCTTAGCGGCCTGGGTGCAAATAGATGCTCAACTTAAGAAGTTTCGATGGGCACCAGGACTTACTGATAAGATAACATTGTACGCGGACGACATGCTGTTCTTTCTTACAGATCTGGATAGATCGGGCGCGATTATTGCGCATTCTCCAGATTTTCGGCGAGACCTCGGGCTGTATATGAATCCACGTAAATCCACACTCTGGGACCTTGGGGGTGGTTCCGGGGTGGGGGAATGAGCATCGGTCTTACAAATGGCGACAGGGGGATGAAGTACCTGGGAGTTTATTTATCTGATGTTCCGGCTGTAGCCAGGGAGCGTAATTTGGCCCCGGTCTGGGATCGTACTAAAGAAGCTCTCAAGGTATGAACGCGCATGCCCTTGACGATTTATGGTCGGTCAGCTATATTTAAGATGGTGGCGCTCCCTCGTCGTCTTTATCATCCCTACCAGATTCCACCCCTATGGTTCTGGCAAATTAACTCAGCACTGGGCAGGTTTTTAGGGGGAGGGGAGGCGCGGTTAGGGTGGCTCTGCGCACATGCTTCCTATCTACATACACGGGGGACTAGCAACATCTGATGTTCTCTCCTACTACCAAGCTGCACACTTTCTGGTTCTTAACGAATGGTGGTATGGAGATAGGAATGACCCGGCCTATGCGGTTGAGCGGCAGCTGTCATTCTTTACACACGTTATTGTACTCCGCACCGCGTCAGAAGACTCTGCCCCGGCTACACAGGTGGTGTTTCATGTATGGAGGCAGGCCCTGCGCAGGATGGGGTGGCGGAATGTTCTGACTAGAGAGACTCCTCTTTGGGGCAATGGACGTTTTCCCCAGCTTGCTGCCTTGCAGGGTTTTAGAGGCTCTGTTCTGGGGGATATGATGTCTGATGTAACGCTTAAAACATTTCAAGACCTGCGGGATGAATATGCCATGCCACGCTCCGAGTTCTTTAGATACCTCCAGTTTCGGCACGCGCGGGCGCCTTGTTTGGAGGGCCTGGAGTCCCTCCCCGACTTCAGCTCCATAGAAACTAAGGTCTTTATGGGGGAGCTGCCGGACCGCAAGATTTCCCGCATATACCAGACCTTGACCATCCACTGCTCCGCAACCCTACAGCGACTCAAGACAGCTTGGGAGGAGGATGTAGGGGACCTAGAGGAGGAGGATTGGGCTAAGGCACTAGCGAGCCCGCGGGGAGCGGCAATAGCCACGCAATTGCTCCTGATTCAATTTAAATACCTACATCAGGTGTACTTCACCAGGGTGCGATTGTGGAGAGCAGGAATTATTGTATCCCCTGAGTGTCTTTGATTTGGTTCAGAAGAGGGCACCTTCTTACATACGGTCTGGAGCTGTCTTTCGTTACACAGGTTCTAGGGTGGGGGGTTTTCCTGCTTATCAGAAGTGCTGGGTTGGGAGCTTCCTTGTTCGCCTCGTCTGGCGCTGTTAGATGTCCTGGAGAGCGTGGCGGGGTAATAGATATAAGCGAACCCTATTGTTGCTTGGTCTCACCTTGGCAAAGAGGGATTTAGCGAGGGCGTGGAAAGCACCCCAAGACCAGTCGCTGACCGCGTGGAGAAACGGGTTAGATTTCTGCATGGGTCTAGAACTGCCGATCTTTATTGCCAGGGGGTGTCCCCAAAAACATTATAAAATATGGAAACGATGGGCAGATTACCGGAGACTAGACTTGGATCCGCCGGCGGTGCGAGAGGGCCCTCTGATGGATTAAGGTGTGTGCAGAAGATGGGACCTTGTAGGGGGTTTATATGTGTTCCAGTGTCCGGCTAGGTGTTTCAGGGGGTGTGTGAGTGTGACTGGGGGAGGCGGGGTGTTCCTGTTGTTTTCTTTAATGTCATTGTCATTGGCTACTGTGATGTAGATGTCTGCAGCTGTCTTCGGGGCTTCGGAGCTCTGTAATGTATGTGAAACATGACAGATTATTGTTTTAAAAAAAAAAACATTTAGTTGGAAGTGATCACTTCCCCTTCTTTTGGGAATCAGGATAGGGTTAGGCAGTCAGAGAATCGAAGCTCCCTTTAGCCCTAGAATATTCCAAACGGGTAACCACCAGAATTTCAAAGAGCCACTTGGAAGAATTGGCAAATTTCCAGCAGGGCCAAGATATGGCACCAACATCAGCCAATAGCTCGGGCTGGTATGATAAAATTATCCTACTGGTGGTACAATGTTTAAAGGCAAAAAAAGGATATGCAGAGACAAGGCGAGGGAATACTTGGTTTGATAATGGACTGCAGACTTCTTAAAAGTCTGATCAATAATTAAAACAAGCATTTACAATGCAATAGGTCTCGCATTTACTAGAGTTTGAGCTATTGGCATTGTAGATTACAATGCCTTTTAATAATGTGTTGGTTTTGTAAACAAATAAATAAAAGGCATTGTCATTTCCGATGCCAATAGCATAAACTCTCGGAAATGCGAGACCTATTGCATTGTAAATATTTGCCTACATTACTGCTGACAGACTAACCTGATGCACTGAGGTCATTATTGGTAATCTCGCATGCGGTTGCCACTAGCGTAATCTTGTCTGATGTTGTCTCTTACAACGACAATAACATTAGTAGCTGTGGATCATTTTCACTGAATATAAGTAGCTGTCCCCCTAGTCTGGAGATATAGAATTCCAGCAGTGGTTGGGGTTGCATGTACTAGTAAGATTTGGGGAGAGGATTAGGGTGACCAACTGGCATTGGTGCAAATTCAGGACGGCGAGTGTAAAAATTCAGGACAAAGGGTCAAAATTCAGGACACAAATTCAGGACAGGAGGTCAAAATTCAGGACAAAACTTCAGGACAATTGGATAAGTTGTACAGCCACATCAGAGGTCGCGCGATTGTATATCAGTAAGCCCAGCCATATCTAGACATATTCAGCCATTTGCAAACCTATCCATCATGTATCCTTCCATCTTTCATTTCACTCATCCATCCCTTCATCCATCCTTTCACTCATCCATCCATTATCCATCCATCCGCCCTTTCAGCCTATCCATCTGTACACTCAGTCATTCACTCTTCTACCCATCCATCCATTCACTCATCCATCCAGTGATTTACCCTTTCACCCATCCAGCCATCCTTTCACTTACTCATCCATCCACCCAGTCACTGATCCTTCCACCCATCCACCCTTTTAGTCATCCATCATCCTCCCTTTCTCTCTCCATCAACTCTTTCACTTAGCAATCCTTCCATCCATCCATCTGCATCAGTTGTAACAAGGACACCCCCTATTGTTTCACCAAGTTATTTTCCCCTAAATGGATCACAAGCATGTCCGGGCAGCCCAGCTGTGACACCTTCTTCATAAGCCATGGCAGCAATTCGCCCCAATGCATTCCGCTCTTACCCCACCATTGGACCTCATGATGACTGCTCCTCAGGCCCAGGCTACGACCGTACACCTGCCTGTCCGCATACTTCGAGGCCCAATGTACAAAAGAATGTCCCACAATCCAGGTGACCGTCTTGGCCCCCGGCCCTCGGACACAACCTACGAAGAAAAAGAGAGTAGTACCACGGCAAAGACAAAAAATGCAACAACAACCACAGCCGCCAAGGCTAGCCCGTGCCCCTCGCTTCACTTGGGCACATAGCGTTCACAGCAGCGAGACCGCCAGCGACCAATCCGCCGAATCTCCTCCCACGACCAACCTAGCCCCGCCGCTGCCATGGCTGCCCTGATCCTAAACGAGTGCGTGCCAAAATGAGCCGGATCCCTGCCAATCCTCCGCAAAGCCAACCGCAACACCGCCAGCAACTGAAAAGGCGTCAAACGTCTGAAGGAAACATGCACGAAAACCTCACCAGCTGACCTCCGCACTAGTCCACAGAAACCCTTACACTCACGCACTGGGTACGCTCCCACACAACCGCTTTCCGACAGCCACACCCATTTGCCACGACCAACCTGGTCCGTCTTGGAACGTCCCAACCATATCCCCAGACGTGACCCATCCATCCGCAAACGTCCTCCCCGGCGCCCCACGAGCCCCCAACAACTCAGACACTCGGAATGCCCCAAAAAACATCCACACCATGCATAGACGAAACAACGCCACCTCATCCGCATCAGACCAGCAAAAAGGTAACTCCCCCAACAATTGTACCAACAATTCGAAAGTAATCGCCTTACGAGGCTTCACCCCCCCCCTCCCCCTCCGCCCTCAACCTTCCCCAACCTTTCAACATACGACTCAGCAGATCCGTCCTGGCCGGATCAAAACCCAAATATACCATGCTGTAAAATTAAAGGCCTGCCAACTTGCCCGCAATCGTCGTCTGAGACAAACCTCTGTCCATGCAGTGCAGCACAAAACGCACCACCCCCCGCTCACATGCTTCCCTGGGCATCCGCCACGCACCTTTCTTGCAACCCAAAAAGGCTCCGAACTCAGACCACGCCAACCTGTACGCCCGCCTAGTAGACTCAGCTATTGAACTTCCAACCAGACCCACCACTCTCACTCCCCCCAGGCCCAGATACCCTCTGGCACCTTGGTTTTGCAAGCCTCCGCTCCTGGCGCCAGCTTCCTGAAGCGCTGCCACTGCGAACGAGATAACGAATCCGCAATTTCATTACTTGCGCCAGGCACATGTTGCGCGCGAAACAGCACATTCAGTCGCAGACACAGCAGCATGAAACTTCGCAGCAAGCGCAGCACTCGCAGGTCCCTTGCCTTCTGATTGTTCACCAGGTCCACCACCGTCATGTTATCAACGTGGAAAAGCACCGACCTGTTCCGGAATTCCGGGCCCCACAACAACAATGCCACCAACAGGGGAAAGAACTCCAGAAACGCGATGCTCCTGCCCTGGCACAACCAATGAGCCGGCCACTGTTCCGCGCACCAACGGCCGTCCCAGAAAACCCCGAAACCTGCCGCTCCCGCCGCATCGGAGTACAGCTGCACCTGCAACACCATCCTGTCCCAGGCAAAATCCAGTGAGACACCATTGAAGTCTTCAAGAAACACCAGCCAGACCCGCAAGTCAGCCCGCACTCCCAACGTGACCCTGACCCTGTGGTGAGGGAGAACCGCCCCTGACATGGCCATTCCGAGGCGCCTACAAAACGTCCTCCCGGCCCTCACCACCCTGCATGCAAACAAACCCAGCAAGCGCTGCACAGACCTCAACTCAATCTTGCGAACACCGAGCACCTGTCTCAAAACCTCCTGCATCTCAGCCACCTTCTGGAGCGGTAAGTGCGCCTGCCAAGCCACCGAATCCAACTCGATTTCCAAGAAGGTCAGACAGCAACTAGGCCCTTCCGTCTTCTCCGGCGCCAGCGGCACTCCAAACTCCTGCGCCAACAACTGAAACTGGCCCAAATCCTCGCCACATTCACCCGACTGACCCACTCCAACGAACAGAAAATCATCCAAATAGTGAGACACCAGCCGTTGCCCACTGTGATCCACAAAGGCCCACTGCAAAAAGGAACTGAAAGTCTCGAAGAGTGCACAAGAAATCGCGCAACCCATCGGCAACACCATGTCAACGAAGATGGTCCCATCCAACTGCATACCCAGCAAGGAAAAATCTGCCGGATGAATGGGGAGGAGGCGAAATGCCGACTTGATATCACATTTGGCCAGCTCTGCCCCCTTCCCGCATGCCCGCACCAGACCCACAGCATCATCCACCGACGCATACAAGACCCTGGAGTCCTCCTCCGCGATGAAATCATTCACCGAACCTCCCTCCGGCCAAGACAGATGATGGATCAACCTGAACTCGCCCGGCTCTTTCTTGGGCACCACCCCCAGAGGAGAGACAATGAGATCTGACAACGGCCACTCCTCGAACGGTCCCGCGATCCTGCCTTCCAAAACCTCCTTCTCCAGTTTGCACGCCACCACCTCCGGCACTTCCTTTGCAGATCGCAAGTTCTCAGCCCAACGCCTCACCCTTGGTCCCTGATAGCCAATCCGAAAACCTTCCACAAAGCCCCAGTACAACCTCGACGCCGCCCCTCTATTGGTACCTGGAGAGCCATGGACCCATGGCCTCCACCCTAACCGGAGTATGGGCCCTTCGGCACAGCCTGTCCCCTGCCTCGTGCAAACTTCCACTGTTCTGAGGGCGTAGCCAGCATGAGACATTGCAAGACCGCGTGACGTCCCCCACACTTGGAACACTCATGTTTAAACTTACAGGAAGGTCGATTGCAGAAAGCCTTGTTGAACCCCCAGCATGCCCCAGAGGGTCCCGGTTGGTACTGCTGTCCCGTTCACTCCAGGCATAAACTCACACTCCAACACCGCCGGTGCCTGCTCCCTCGATGAAGGGCAGGCCGCCGCGGACCCCCTGCTGCTTCGTCCCGGCGTTTGGAGGCCGTTTTGCGCCCCGCCGGCCCTCCCCGGCCTCTGCCAGCTGTCCCTGCTGCATAAACAAGGAGAATCCTACTACCAGTGTGAAAAGAAAAAAGGGGAAAGGGGGGAACACTCAGTGTTGTGTAAAATACCCCTCACACACCAACAGGCCCCTTGGTGTCATGCTTCATCATCGGGGTCTTCGCACCCCGCTAAGGGGATGCGGCACGCTGCGACCTGCGACTACGCGGGAGCGTTGACAGATCAGACTATGTGTGGTGTGTGTTGAGTGCAAGTGAAGGGATTTAGATGTGAGTGGGAGGTGTAGTGAAAAATTAAAAAGTACCTGGCTAGTGGGTAAAAAGAAAAACTTTATTTCGTACCCCTGGCTGGTGCTGTTAAAAAACTGTGCAAAAGAGCGAGGTTTTCTGTCTTAATTAGGGGCAGAACCTCTGGTGTGCGTCGACATGTTTCGGTACAGGTGTACCTTCTTCAGGACGGGGCACAACTCCCAACCCTACTCACGTTTTTCTAAAGAAATTGGATTTTATTCTAATTTTTCTAAAAAGTGATTACACTCATTAAAGACGGCTACAATGTGCCTACAGCGGTTCTCTGGAACATGTAATTACATGTCTTATGGTCTGGGTTGAATGTTGCCTCATGAGCAAGTCCTGAGCATCAAGGTAGGTAGGTGGATCCACAATGAAATCCGCCTATATTGGCCTCCTTCTACCACCCTGTGCTGCTCCGCCGTAGTCGCAGGTCGCAGCGTGCCGCATCCCCTTAGCGGGGTGCGAAGACCCCGATGATGAAGCATGACACCAAGGGGCCTGTTGGTGTGTGAGGGGTATTTTACACAACACTGAGTGTTCCCCCCTTTCCCCTTTTTTCTTTTCACACTGGTAGTAGGATTCTCCTTGTTTATGTATCAGTGCCCGTGGAGTAGGAATCCTACCCTATACTCTACCTCCCTCCTTTGTTAAGTATAGCTGTCCCTGCTGGCCTGCACCCACCCCCCTGAGCTGTATGCGCCTGGGGAGGCCCCAGTGCCACCAGGTCTCTGCGCCGCCAAGGCAGTCCCTGACCCCTCTACCCCTCTACCCAGACCCACTCCCCTTGGGCCCCCGGAGCGCCCCTACCCCGAGCACCAACCGCACCCCTGCCACGCGCAGGTGCCGAGGCCCCTTTGCCCCTGAGCACCCCACCTGCCTTCGCCTCCCTGGCGGCACAAAGGCGCAGCCACTCCCGTTCCGACTCCTCAATAATGCGACGCTGGTCGCGGGCCCTCTCCTCCTCTGACATGAGTACCCACCTGCCATACCATGAACCCCTACCCTCCATATCCCCCAGGGTCCCCTTCCCCGGCGGGGTGCCGGGGGGGCTCCCCGCCGCAGTTCCCTGCCCCACCTGCTGCAAAGTTTTCAGGGGGCCCTTGCCCTTGGACCCCTGTGCCCTGACCACACCCTTCCTGCAACTAGACAGATCCATCGGCTGCTCATGTAAGGGGGCCCCCTCCTCCCCCCCAGACTCCCCCCCGACAGAATGAGGGCAAACTCATCCCCAGCTGACACCTCCCACTCACCCAGGTCCTCCCCCCCACTGCCTTCACCCTCGCTGCTAACCCCATAATCTACCAAGGGGCCTTCAGTGCCTGGCTCCCCAGCCGGTGAGCCAGACACCACCAAACCCTGCCCGGGGTCCTCAGTCTGTTGCTGCGTGGGCCCATCCCCCCCCCCCACAAGGCCTCCCACGCTGCCCGGGGCCACCACCACGTCCTCTGGCTGCGCAGGGAGGCTTGACCACTTCCTGCTGCGCTTGGGGGCATCCTGCGGTTTTTCCCCCTCCCCCGCCCTGATGTACCTCCACGAGCCCCGGAGGGCTCGTCCATGCAGGCCACGACAGCCGCAGCAACCCGCGCCGAAGCGGGCCTAGGCGTGGGGGTCATTCCGACCCATGCCTGATCCAGCACGACGGGCTGAAGGAGGTCGGCCCTCCCAGCCCGGCCGAGCACCTGCAATGCCGCACGCACCGCCGCTGCATCGGGCGTGTCCATGCCGGCCAACCGTCGATCGTCGCGTCCTTCAAAAATGCCTCCGCTACCTGGGGACCGTACCGCACACCGGGGCACCAGTGGCGACACACACAAAACTAATTCACAATCACAGCCCGCCTAACTAAAGCACACGACCACAAAAATAAACCTATTCCCTGAGGCACTGGGGACAGGAAGAGGAAGTACTTCCGCTCCTGTCCCCCCCCTTAAGTAACCTCCTATCCCCCCACCCCCTAAACCCACCCCCTGACCTAACCCTCTGCCTGCCATCCTCACGAGCGAACACCCCGGGGAAAAGACTGGTCTGTCGACCTGCTTTCCCCGGGGGCCGCAGTCTGCAGCAAATGAGCCAGACGCCTCGTCAGGGCTAGTAAGCGCTATATAAATACAATTACAATACATAGCCTCTGTACGGCATGTTTCTGATCGATGTCTCTAACTCGATTTCTCTAACTGCAGATTCATCACCTTGAATACTCGCCAGGCACAAGACTGGATTTAAAAGCTTTTCCCATCAATGCTCACGCAACCATTATGCGCGGCTCTGCATGCAGCTCTGTGCTGGCTTCATACTGCCTCAGAAGTGAAAGAATAGAGCTGCATATAAGCCCACCCGAGTGCTGATGTCAGTTACTTTCTTTCTCATGTCCTCTATTTGCAGATCCCAAGCTGTGCTCCCAAATCCACCAGTCTACCAATGACGTCTAAAATGAAATCCAGTGTTCCAAGTCCTCTTCTAAATCTACGGGTTTCAAATCATGCTGTGACTAGAAAATAAATGTTGGCCACGGCCTGAGGTGCGTGTCTGGGGTTTGGGCTCAGGACTATTCGATGTTGTCTGATAACAGTGCTCTAATGTACCCCAAGACGATCAAGAAGTGAAGTTGTATGGTTGCTGAACTTAAGCAGTCCTGGCCTTCACAAAAGTACTGATTCAGGTTGCAGACACTGTCCCGCTCACAGAGCGGTTCCTGCAAGAAGTCTACTTCATGGACCTCCGAAAAGTACAAATCGAAGTCCAAATACAAAAAACAGTGAAGCGGGACTAGACCCCATCCCACCACTACACATCCAAGGAGGAGGGGCAAGGCATTATACTGCCTGCTGGTCTCCCTTGGGATCTCCTGTCGCAGAGCCAATTCCCCAACGGATCCATAGTATTCTGGGCGATTATCAACCCAGCAGAAGAGCAAGGCCTGCAATAGGCCATGCTGCAGACTTTCTATGTATTTTCAGCTCCCGCTGGTGTGCCTTTGAGCCCCATGGAGCCGCTGGTTCGTCCCATGGTAAATCTGACTCTTTAGGACCCATTCCTATTTGCATAATGACTGTGCCTCATACGTCTACTCTGGCTCCAGGACCTGTGCTGCACCCTTCCTCTTTGCCGCCAGAAGATGATCCGTAGCGGAATCTTCTCAACTCAAACAGACTTCAACCAGATCTCGACGGATGCCATGCGATGAAATTACTAAATTGGTCATCATATAATCAAACTGTACCTATGCCTCTTCCAGGGTGGACGTACCAGTAGAGGGTCCATTATGTTTTCGACTCTGAACAATGTACACCATCTAAGGGAGGTGCTGGTGGGGAGGGGGGTGATGATGTCTCTCCTCTTATAGAATTAGATTTTTTACTTGGACCAACAAGACGCCAGTGAGTTTGATACTTCCCCTAAAACAGGGTTGTATGTGTTCGGAAATGACCAGCAAGATTCAAGATAAAAAGCAGCTATAATAAGTGTATAACATTTTTCAAAGATTTACTGTGATCCTGTTCCACGAGACAAAATGTATAGTCTCTCAAGTTCTCTTTGGGTATCCAGATAAACCAAGAGGTATTCGTGAAAAAACAGCTTCGCGAGTAGCGAGGTATGACACCTGTTGGTTTTCCGGATACACAAAGAGAACTTCAGAGACTATACATTTTGTCTCGTGGAACAGGATCACAATAAATCTTTGAAAAATTTGATACACTTATTATTGCTGCTGTTTATCTTTAATCTTGCAGGTCATCTCGGAACATTGTGTTACATTAGCCCTGAGGAAGTCTGTGGCTTACACCACAAAGAGACGAAACACCTGTTGGCGGCTAGGACTGTTTCTGGAGAAGTTTGAACTAAATAAAAGAAGATCAAGAAGACCTCTCGGTGTTGACTTATTAAGAACTTTGACTGATTGTGAAATATGCTCAGGATATATCTCTTTTTTCTTTGGTAGAACTATTTACTACGGCATAAATGTTTCACTACATGGTCTTCTACATTCTTGTCCGCTTCATGGTTCTCTCACACATGCGCACCACCCTGGGTCAGGGTTGCGGCCTCCTCTATGCATTTCCACCATTCTTGATCCCTCAGTCCTGAAGAAAGTCGGACAGGACCCAGGACAGTTGATTCAGAGAGCCGATTGGCCCTTGAAGGTCAGGTACTGCTGACCTTCAGCATCTGCCTGTCTCTTCAGGAGAATCTACACCCAAGCGAACTACTGTGTGCATGGAGATTGAGCAGAATCCGAAGAGAGATTGTGAGAAACAGTCATAGTTGCTGCTCGACTTCCTTCCACAAAATATATTTATTTAGGCCAGTAGCAAGTTCAATACCTGGTACGAGGAGAAGCAGATTGACCCTTTATAGGCTAAGTTGCCTGATGTCATTTCGTTCTTAGTCCAACAAGTTTTTGCTGTGGGCACTGTTAAAGGTTACATATTGGCCATTTCAGCCTCTCTTTGTTTGCCTGACCAGCGCTCCTTATTCAAACCCCCCAGTGAAATAGGTGTAAAAATCTCTTTTAATAAACTTGTTTTCCCCTACCTCCTTCATTATGGTGCAGTGGAGCCTCAATTTAGTTCTGACGTTCTTGTGTACACACCTGCTCATAGTTGTACCCAGAGGCGTTTATGTGAAGATCCCGTTTCTCATTGCAACCACTTCTGCACATCACATCAGCGAGCTTCAAACATGATCAGTATAGCCCCTAAGGAAGCTCCCCTGGTTATAGCCACAGTATGCTCTCAGCTTCTTCAGTGATGGGACTAAGGTTCACTGGGTCGACAATCACTTCTTCATTGGATTTGCTGGTGCGAAGAAAGGCGAAGTGTTAAAAAATTGACCTTATCTCGATGGATTATCCTTTGCATAAAACGATGTCCTTGGCCAAGAAGGACCCTTTCTGAGGGCCTTAAAGACTTACTCCACAAAGGCGAAGGTACTGATGACAGTCTTGAATCAGTGTCACAGACTTTTTTCTGTCATCATACCACCCTGCCTCGTATTGGGAGTAACAGAGTTGCTGAGAAGGGAATGTTATCCTTTCCCACCATCCACTCGCGAAATAGGTTAAGAATAGGTGATGGTCCTAAAATCAGAAGAAAAGAGATGGGTTTTGATCTATATCAGAAAAGATGCAGATTTTGGTCAGGCTTTCAATGTTAAGTGTAAGAAGGAGCAAGAGTTTCACAAGGACTTTTACAGAGCATAGGCATGTGGATGAATAACATAGGTAGGTGTAAGAAAAACATACCATTCTTGCTCACAAAGAAGGGTTTTGGAGAAAGTAGTTTTACTCCCCAAAGAGTGACATGCCATCTGCTCTTACAGAGACAGTCTGGCACGTTGACCAGTCAGTCACAGATTACTCTGATATTCAAATCTGAGCATTATTAGGCATACTGAAGGACGGGACTCTGTTACCACATATCCACATATATGTGAAAAAAGTGTGGCTGTTCCACATTTTAGGTGGAGAGGGTCAAGCATGGATGAATAGAAACAGATCTGGCAGTAGAATGAAAACTATTCCTGGAAAAGTCCAGTTAACTCTACTTGGAAGGTAATAAGTGTGTCATAGATTACTGTAGAAAACTCCAGATTAATCAAGGCGGTATGACCGTTAAAGGTAGTGAGTAGTAATGGTATGATTTTTTTTCCTACTCATTTTTTAAAACCGATATTTAATCATATTAGGGAAAAGTTGATAAAAAGACAACTTACTTGTACTTGCGTAAACTCATTTTGTATATATATTTCAAACCTCCTCGGTCCACACTGCGTATAACATACTGCCATAACTTAAACAATGCTATAATTACAATCACATTCTATAATCAGTTGTTACAAGATTGCCTTTATATGGAACCATGAACATCTCACCCTTACATTTACGATGCTCTATAGAGTTGATCTATTCCAATGCGTACTCCATGCTTTAAGTGTCCATGGCCATCTCCATTCCAGTTATACAGCTTTAGACTTTCTTGTGGATTCAGATGGTACTTGAATATTCTCTCAATCTAGACAAACTCCAGAAAAATAAACATATAACGTGTCAGGTCATTAAAGAGAAAGCCTCGTCTCCCCAGAGGGGGGCTCCTTTCTAGACTCAGTTAGGCGTACTCTAAACCTTACCTTCCTGCCCTGCAAGAACTTCTTCCAGAATTTTCCTTCCTCAGAATCTTACTGCATGCTCTAGAGCTTGAGAGCCCTTCCACAGCTCAACTGTTTGCTTTCTATTTTTGTTTTAGTTAAGCTTTTCTGACTGCAGGTTTGAGTCTATGGTTTATAAGCTCCATGCGCTTGTACACAGTTGAGCGTTAGGGAGCTTACAAACAGGCACAAGGCTTCATTCAAGATGCAATGACAGTTAAATGTTTCTGAAAACTGTCAAAAAGACTAAGGGGCTGATTACGATGTAGTTCGGAAAGCATTCCGACTGAATCAGTTTCAAAATGCTTTCCGACCAACTCGGGTTTGTAGAGTTCAACCGACCGAATATGATGGTTCCAAAAACAGTTTGGTCGGACTCCCATTGACTTCAACGGAAACCTGTGTTCTGACCGACTACACAGGCTCCCATTGAAGAAATGGGTGCTTGTAGAAAATTGGGCACCCCATGGTGCCTGCCACACTGTGAATCCATGGAAAGGGGGGACCCATAGGCACCCCCACAGGCCCCATTCGGAGACCCCCAGGTAAAGGGGGGCCTGCTACAGGCTCCCAAAGTTAGATACCAACTGGCTATCCATGTTGGAACTACAGATTCAGAAAGGATGTCCCAATCCGACATCCTAATCGCTGGGTCGGAAACGCAGTCCGTAGACCACTACGATTCGTATCCAACTGACGCCGTTCGGAACAGAGTCGAAAAGTCCAAATGGTTTCCAATCATCGTTATTGGTCAATCAGAAGAGTGTGGGAGTCGGTTGGTAAGGCGGGTTCCGAATCGGATTTGGATGAACGGAATGCCATTCGGAGCCTTTCTGAACCACATCTAAGTGTACTACTGCCTGTATTCCGAACACACCTGCAAAGACTACAACATCAGTATGTATTTCTATCAGAGGACAAGTGTTAGATTTGGGGGTCTCTAGTTGGCACAGGTAGGTACTTGTGACAAATAGGGACCCTTGCCTCTAGAGGATAAGGGGATTACACTCCTAAATAACCCCTGCTCACCCACTTGGTAGCTTGGCACGAGCAGACAGGCTATCTCAGAGGCAGTGTGTAAAGCATTTGTAGAAGAACTGGGTCAGTCGTGCACCATCCTAAGTAGCAGTAGTAGGAAGAGGGGATATAATAATCACCACAAAGCATCATGTTATTTAGTCTGAATTTGTATAAAATTACAATGATTTATACGAGACAGGAAAAATCAATCAATGTCCTTTGAGTTTGAGAATCTTCATTTCATTTTATTCTTGAATGAATGAAAATGAATGAAAATAGGACTTATAAAGCGCACGTACACCTACGGTTTCTTGGCGCTGAGGTGGGAAGGCTGGCCAGTGCAGATGGAGTGGGCTAATTATAGGCTGAAGAGAAGAGCCAAGTTTTTAAAGATTTTCTGAACTGAGCATAAGATGGAAGAAGGTGTTTTTTGCGCTTGAAAAGAATGGGAGTGAGAAGATTGTGACTAGAAGAGCGGAGGTCGCGCTGAGGAACATAACGGTGTAGAAGGGTAGAAATAAAAGATGGTCCCTGGGAGTAAAGGGCTTTATGGATCAGGCAGCCGAGTTTGAAGAGGCTACGCTGTGCGACTGGGAGCCAATGAAGATTCTTTAAGAGGGGCTTAGTGTGAGTGAATTTTGGTAGACCGTAGGCCAGCCTGGCTGCCTGGTTCTGAATAAGCTGAAGCCGTTTGGATTAATATGCTGGTATGCCCACGTATAGGGCATTCGCATAATCAATACGTGAAATCACAAGTCCTAGAATGACCTGTATAAGAGCCTCGTGAGAAAGAAGTCTGCTGATTTTGCGGATACGACGTAAGTGATAAAAACAGATGGATATGACTGAGTTGATTTGTACCCTCAAAGAGAGATCCTTGCAGATGGTAATGCCAAGGCTCTTTAGGGAGTCAACAGGGGAAGGAGGGGGACCAAGTGAGGGTGGCCAAAAGGTAGAATTCCAGGGGTTGCCTAGGGGACCAGTAAGAACTAGCTCAGTTTTGTCAGGATTGAGTTTGAGATGATTCAAACTCATCCAGGAGCTAATAAAGTTCATAACAGAATGAACATTTTGAACAGAGGAAGGATCAATACTGAAAACAAGCTGAAGGTTGTCCGCATAGTTAAAAATAGTGACAGATTTATGTTTGAGCTCAGAGATAAGTGGACGGATATAAAGATTAAAGAGGAGTGGTGAGAGTGAAGATCCCTGCGGGACTCCACAGACGATGTGTTTTCCCGCAGAGGAAAAAGGAGGAAGGGACACTGCCTGAGTGCGATCCTGAAGAAAGGAGGCAATCCACTTCAGTGGCAGCCCCTGGATGCCGGCGTGCTCGACACGTTCAAGTAGGATGTTATGGTCTACGGTGTCGAATGCCGCCGACAGATCCAGGAGTACCAAAGCTTGGGAGATGTTCTGGTTAGCCCCCTTTCTTAACTCCTCATGGACGGCCAAGGCGATGGATTCAGTAGAGTGTTGGGGCCTAAAGCCGGCCTGATGGGGGTCGAGGAAGTGGATAGATTCGATAAAAGCACTCCGGCAGTTAACCACATAAGCTTCCAAGACTTTACCCAGGTAGGGAAGGAGGGAAATTGGGGGACAGAACAGCTGGGTCTGCATCAGGTTTTTTCAGGATGGGCGAGACCACCGCTGTTTTAAATGAGAGGGGAACTATCCCTGAAGACAGGGAATTGTTTAATAAAAAAAGAGGGTGTGTAGATATATTATGATAGATTTCGCAACTAATGTGGGAAGGACAACTATCATGCGGAGAGCCCGACTTGACTTTCCCTAAGAGAGAGAAAGAAGTGTCTTCCGTAAGTGAGGGAAACATGAGATAACGAGCCGGGTTAGGAGGGGCCATAGTAGAATATGAGATGGTGACAGTAGTGGGGATACTGGTTTTGATATTAACAATCTTTTCGATGAAATAGTTGTTAAGTGAGTCGCAAAGGGATTGAGAGGGCGGGGACTTAGTGGTTACACGGTCGGGTTTGACCAGTTCATCCACAATAGAGAAAACGGTTTTGGATTTGCAGTTGGAGTTGAGAATTTTTGAAGAGAAGTATGCAGCCTTAGTCTTCACGATAGCTTCTTTGTATTCATGTAGGGCATTCAAAAACACAGATTTATTGAGGGGACAGTAGTGAAGCCTCCACTTGCGCTCCAATTGGCGCAAAGCAAGCTTCCTCCTAGCCCTCAGGTCTTTGGAAAACCAGAGTTGAGCGTTGTGCGGTCTCTTAGTTTTTAAAGGCTTAAGGGGGGCGAAAGTTTCTCTTGCCTGGGTCATCCAGGAGGAAAGAGCTTCAGCCTGTAGATGAGGTGAGCAGTGGGAGTCCAAAAGATCAGGAAATTTGGAAAGGGTAGAAGTGAGGTTAGTGCAGATGGAGGGGATATCAACGTTTTTCCAGTTTCTAACCCTGGTGGGAGCTCTTGTGTGTGTGGCGGTGGAGGTAGGGAGGCTAATGGAAAAAGAGACAAGATGGTGGTCGGACCAGGCACAGGGGGATAACCGAAGGTCAAGGATATCCAGATTTAAACTCCAGGCCTGGTCCAGGATGTGCCCTTTTATGGGAGTGGCTGCGTTGATGTGTTCGGAAAAGTTAAGCCCAGAGAGCAGGTCCGTAAATTGCTTTGAAGGAAGGCTCTCAAGAGGATCATGGTGCCAATAATTGAAATCACCTATAATGAGGAGCCTGGCGTGATTAATCACCAGCTCAGCAACCAAATTACTGAAGAATTGGACAAAATGTGAGGAGGAGTTGGGTGGGCGATATCAAAGAACGCATGCCAGAGGAGAATATTTTGAGTGCAACGTAACTACAAGAATATCCGCCAATGGGGAAAGAGGGAGTGTAATGGAGGTGAAAGAGTGAGGACTGGCTTTGAGGAAATTAGAAGCAAAATGGTTGATTAGACTAAGAACAGTTGATCGTGGATTAAATTATGATAGAGAAATGCATGTCTTTTTGCGTTAGTCATACATATATTCGACTTGTCTACAACAACGCAAATAGCTGTTAGAAATTAAACATGTTCTCTTACCAATTGAAGCTGCAACTATTGTCATCAAATATGTAACCAAAATCAGTTATATAGAAACACACCATTTGCTAATCCATGTGTTCCGCCATCAAACTGAAACTGTAATTGTTGTCATCTAAACTGTATTTATAGAGAGTGATATTTGAAACATATATATGAGCTAACATTTTCTTTTCCAGTTCATGACCTAACTGTCTTTGCCATTTAAGGATTGTGGATTTTTGACAAAAAATTGATAAT
This sequence comes from Lissotriton vulgaris, assembly GCF_964263255.1. NCBI lineage: Eukaryota > Metazoa > Chordata > Amphibia > Caudata > Salamandridae > Lissotriton > Lissotriton vulgaris. The sequence continues at coordinate 535,105,497 of NC_141685.1, forward strand.
CTCTATTCTTGTATTAAGCTTCTTTGGATGTGTTGGACATGAGATTATGCACATGTACTTCGAGTGTTTGGATTCCTATATGTGTGCTGTCATCTTATGTCTATTGATACATTTACAAGATTGTTACCTCACTAATTGTTGTACTTAGATGAAACTAGAAACATGACTAATATACTGTTATATTTGATATGTCAGAGTTACCACTTGCTTATGTAGGTATATGTCTTTCTACACCTTCTTCACATATTTCATATAACCATCTCATGTCGGGAGACTGGGTCTCACAATATTAACTTCCTCTATATACTTTCTCACCTTGTAAATCTTTCAATATTTGAGATAACATTCTAACATTCTGATGTGATTGATTGTTTTGGTCACTCAATATATCCGTGTTCACATTCATTTAGTATTTTATTTGTATTCGCATATACTATTTACTTGATTCTTTTATATATATATATATATACGCGATAGACCGGACTGTTAGGACATCTGCCCAAAATAGGCCTTATAATGAGAGTTCTGTGCCAATCCTGAACAATCATAGACTACTCGTTTATAATGTGCAATATTAATTACCCTTTCAGAATTACTCTGTTCTACTCTGCCTTGCCTGCTTACCCTACGCCTCATAAGAATATGTCTATACCACCACTTAAAGGTCTTAGATTATATTATATATCGGCAGTCATTGGTCGTAATTTCTTGCCGCTTTAATATAACTAATTATAGACTCAACTTATGCACGGCATTCACCATGTATTTCCTTGCTCGTTGTCAAAGACGTTAGACATTTTAGAGTCTTTCTTCCATCTGACGTGGGCTTGTTAGATTCCGTCTGTCGTCGATATTTTTTTAATCACGTGACTCCTTGGTGTCATGTGACGTGTCTTTTTCACAGTCCTCTCTCTATTTAAAGTGACGTTTTCGCTCGAAATGTTCCCTACACATACTTTTTGCCTAAGAGACAAGTTCCTTAAACTAGAGAAACTCAAAAAACTAGAGAACTCCCGCTGGTGGGACGGGGCTACTCTTAAATATTATCTGAGACACAAACTAGTTCCTAGAGGACTACGTTCCCACGTCTTCCCAACTTATGACGATCTAGACCGAGATCTCATGACCAAATGGGAAGATTCACTCACCCAGAACTCCATCACACTCATGGATATTCTCATCGAGAGTGCTGACCGTAAAACCACCAAGTTACAGGCTGAAATCTCCATTGTAGAACAGGAGATCAAGGATTTAAATAAACCTGAAGCCACCGTCAAAAACTATACTACACTAGATGAGATTCTTCTTAAACACCAAACGGAAATTAAGAACAGAAAGGCACGTCAGATTAAAAGGGATGAGGCAGACTACAAAAATGGTAGAATCTACACCTTTGATCGGAAATATGATTCCCTGATCCCCAAACCCAAAACTAGCTCACAGACAGGCAGAACCACCACTACTAGTTCTGTTAATTCTAGTACCACCTCCCTGAGCTCTACTGGGCTCAGTGACATTGAGAATGAAATTCTATCCAACTCAGAGCCCAATAATTCCACCTTTTTTTAGAAATGGAACGTGTGAGGAAAGGAGTCAGAATACAGCCAACAAGAGCCGCTGCAGACCCAAATCCCACAGGGGCAAACGTGGGAACAAGTGAAGACTATCGCAGGAAACTGAGGTTGGGCACACAGAAGAACTAGTTACACCGGGTGACAAAGTACAAGTCATCAACTTGTCCTCATTTCCTTTGACACCTGAGATGGTCTCCTTATTGAGTAGAGGCCTTAACTTCAATCCCTATGCTACCGGCGACTTGTGCCAAACCAAGATAGATATCTTTAAATTCATTCGCAACCTCAAACTAAGAAAACATTTTGCAGGAGCACAGGATAGACAGAGACAACTTAGACACACCCCAAATGTTTTTGATGATGTTTCTTTGACCATTAAAGATGTGCAAGCTACACATTTGCTTCTTTCTTTAACAGACAGGGAAGACAGTCCTCTCGAAATGGAAAGGTTACTTGAGGAGTTGGATGTTGAGACTGATTACAGTATGGCGAGTGGCTTGAAAAGTAAATCTAAATGGACACCCACGTTATCAGGGGACAATGTGATAGACAGATTTCACAGACATGTTCTTGAGGATCTGAATAGAACTAATTTCAAGAACTTGAACTCCAAATTCAAATACAAAGACAATGTAACAAAAGGAGAACGGTTAGCACTTTCCACCTTGAGCGACAATCCCAACATAATCATCAGGGAGGCAGACAAAGGGGGCAATGTGGTGGTCATGGACCTGATTAACTACAACAATGAGATCCAAGGCCAACTCAATGATGACTCGTGTTATGAATTACTCAGTCATAACCCCATGGGTCCACTGACACTTCTAATCAATGGACTCCTACTCAACTGGAAACAATCTGGTCTTCTAGATGACAACGAGTACCTGTATCTTAAAGTTTCCAAACCTACGTATCCCTGGTTTTATACGTTACCCAAAGTCCACAAAAATCTACCATTTCCTCCAGGAAGACCGATAGTATCGGGGATTGGAGGTCCCACCGAAAGAATCGCTGAGTATGTGGATCTTTTCTTGGGGCCTCTAGTCAAAAATCTTCCGTCTTACATACAAGACTCTAAACATATACTCGGCATCATGTCAGACATGGAGTGGCAACAAGACACCATAATAGTGACCTTAGATGTGGTGTCTCTCTACACCAGCATCGATCCCGAACTAGGCTTAACAGCAATCACCAAACTTTTATCTAATCGACCTGCTTCACTCTGGGCACATACCAACATGCTCGTACAAATGATGAGAATCATCCTAGAAAACAACTTTTTTATTTTTGACCGAAAGTGGTACAGACAAAAGAAGAGAGTAGCCATGGGTTCCAAATTCTCCCCCTCCTTTGCTAATCTCTTTATGGGGGCTTTGGAGGCTGATCTGATTTGGGGCACCAAAGGAATCAGATACGTCGACTCCATAGTCTTTTGGGGTCGTTACATCGATGATTGTTTTCTGTTATGGTCAGGCTCTGAAGTACTACTTCAATCGTTTCTGGAACATCTGAACAACAATACATGGGAAATGAGCTTCACCATGCGACACAGCCTCACTAACATGGAATTCTTGGATTTAGAATTTTACGTGAAGGATAACCAATTACACTCTAAACTTTTCAGGAAGCCAACCTCCTGTAATTCCATACTCCATGCCTCCAGTTTTCACCCTGAGCACCAGTTACGTTCTATTCCTTATGGTGAATTCCTAAGGGCTAAACGCAACTGTAGCGAATCCAGTGAATTCGAGAATTGTATCTCGAATATGAAAGACAGATTCATACAGAGAGGATACTCTCACGCATCCCTCAAGCTAGCAGAACGAAAGACTAGAACCATCCCGAGACCAGATTGCCTAAAGACACGCACGGAGACAGAGTCCTCCGGCCAACAAATCAGACTGATAACTGAATACAATGCACTCAATTACACTACCAAAAAGAGTTTTAATAAGCACTGGAAACTACTTACAGGGGATCCGGTGCTCAAGGACTTCCTTCCGGACAGACCCTCCATTACATACAGAAGAGGTTTTACTCTTAGGAATAAATTGAGCCCTACAGTTCCCCCTAACACTACAGCTCGTGATTGGCTTTCCACACGAGGCCTGGGTTTTTATAAATGTGGTTTCTGTTCCATGTGTATTTGGGGTAAACATGGAACTACAACTTTCAAGGACCCGGGGGGGACTGTGTACAAAATTAAACACAACATCACTTGCCTGACCAAATTTGTGGTGTACATAATCGAATGCCAATGTGGCAAAATATATGTAGGCAGTACTATCAGGACACTCAAAGAAAGAATCGCAGAACATATGAGAGCCATCCAAAAGAGAGACCCCAGGTACCCTGTAGCTCTACATATAGCTGAATGTCAACCTCTGGAGAATTACATCAATGTACGTGTCTTTGGGATCGACATGATTCCCCTCAACATCAGAGGGGGTAACCGAGAATTGACGCTTAGACGTAGGGAGGCCACATGGATCATGCGCCTACAGAGCGTGGAACATGGGCTTAACTACGACCCTGAGCTTCAATACTTTCTGGGTGACTGACAAGTTACCTCTTGGGATCCAGACTTTGTAACATCCACTTACCCATAGAGTTAAGATCTATTCACTGTCAGTCCTACGAGAGATGATAATACACCACTTTCATTTAACGTATACACCTTTGGAATGATGATGATATCCAAAAATATGCACCTACTGTAACATGTACAATGACTGTTATAATGTTGATTTCAATACTTAACTGTCAGAATGGCCTTTGACATGATCCACTTCACCGTTGGCGTGACCAGACGAAAATGTAATGGAATGATGTGGTTAATGTGATATACAAAGTCACGAATACACGGGAATGGTAATGCACCTTCACTCGACGGTTAAGACTACAACTAGTCAATGTCCTTAAACCACACCATACTCATAGGCACCGGGTCACAATAGCAGGTGAAGAGTTCTTTTTCAGCCACTACTCATTACTCAACAGTCATTAGACCACTCTCCAGCTGATAGCACTGAGTCTTATATAACTATCTGTTCGAGATAGAAATATACGCACAAAGTCGGGTACGCTCCCGCTCCGACCAACTAGTCAACATTACCTTAAACAGTGCATATGCTTTCTATTCTGTAACTATTCCTCATCTCCTTCCAAAATGGTGTGATACACGCACACACTAATATATTCTCACTAAGAATATACTATGAGAATACTATGTACCTATTAACAATTTTCTCTATCACAACAAACTATGAGAATACTATTGATTTTCTCATCAACTCCCCTTTCCAAGATGGCGGCCACGTTTTGTGTCACAAACCGACCGACATCTTCTATCTCTAACACTTCTATTTAGCAACACCTCCCCCCCGGTCATGTGTCCGTTCGCGATAGACGGCCACCGGGAACCTGAAGAGGAGGGATACCTGACTAGGGGTAAGTCTTGTTGCTTTCTCCATTACGACCAAATTCCCACTTTTATGAACGTATGAGCCCAAACAAACTAGGCTCCATAATTCTGATGCGTGCGTGTAATTGTTAACTTTCACAGCACGCCGCTTACCCAGTAAACGAACACGTTTTTGGATGCTCTTTGATCGACGGATCCCCTCCCGGTCACCGCCTGAAACACACACTTTTTCAGGTACAGATCTACATAGCAACTTTCTTTTACTTCCGCCAATCGCACCAGGATTGTCATAGTGCTTTACGCGATAGATGCTACTTTCAGCCTAATACAGCGGGCATTTTATTTGTCCCCCTTTTTTACTATAGCGCTATTATTTTGGATATTCCGTCACCCTAACAGTGCGGAACACAACGGATCAAACAGGATCTGACCTTACTACCTGAAACATACCCGTTTCCAGGTACAAAATACATGTACTGTCATTTCTTTTACTTTTCACACTATGACTATTACTCAGCACAACGCGATAGAGCCCATTTTTAACCTAATGATCCTGGTACCTGTAATTTGTTTTTCACCATAGCGCTCTAATTGTGTAGACTCTTACACACCCGATAGGGCGGAACTTAGCTGTTTAAACAGAGCGTGATTCCATTGGATACTTCACCTTTACTCATCTATTTATTTGAGCAAGGAATCAGCATTGGTAAGGATACTTCCAACGTAATCTCTTTTCCATTGTCCGAGTTTTATCTCTGGGCATCCACCTAGATGTACTTTACCATTCCTCTCTTTTTTATGCCCTCCTGATGAATTATATCTCTTCTCATTTTTCAGTATCTCTCTGATCTACCTACACAGAATAGTACTATTAGCTCCAGACTACCCTCGACCCATTCCTGGTGTTGAGTCTAAAGGTAATTACTTGTATGTTTAGAGAGAGCATGTTATTTTCACTGAAGTCACTATCGTTCGTCTTTATACTATTAATCAGGCCCACACAACCCTGTTTGAACTTGTCACCCATTACTTCCACAAACTCCACTGTAGTTCGCTCGCACTATGATATTTTGACACTTGTCACCCTCGGAATGCAGGACCACCGTGAGTTCACCTTACCCCTCCTACTTTTTAAACGTTAGACTCACCTTACACCTCACTTTCATAGCACTACCACTCAAGGTCAACCACTCACTTCCTTGAAGTGGTTCACTTCCAGTATCTCGTGCGTCGTCACCCTCCACACTAACTATGTGCGTCTGTACACGCACATCACTACTGCATGTGTGATGCACCTCTTGTCACCATATGCAGTATATATTGCAACGGTATGACGCACTATTGATTATGTATACACCATTTTTTTGTACCATCAGCCCTGACGAGTCGTGTTGACTCAACGGCACACGACGAAACACGTGTCGGCATATTGTGATACTTCTCAAGTCTGGATGCAATAAATCATCTCCCTGCTGGGACAAGAAACACACTGAAGAATCTGCTTCTGTTCATTTGTTCATACCTGTTAATGTACTGAATTTTGTAACACCCCAATGTAGTTGCGAGAGCACAGCTGTATTATTGTTGTTTAGTCTCTGACTTTTTAGACGGTTAAGGGTGTTTTGCCGTCTGCTCTTTACGCACTACACAGCAACCTCCTGAATTAACACACAGTAACGTAGAAATTGAGGTAGTGCGCCTTTGATATCGTAACCTTCAAAAACCCCTAAACAGTTTTAGTTATGTTAAAGCGGCAAGAAATTACGACCAATGACTGCTGATATATAATATAATCTAAGACCTTTAAGTGGTGGTGGTATAGACATATTCTTAGGGTTTTTGTTTTACAGTGATCTTTTCTTTTCTTTGGGTGGTTGTTCTCTGGTCTAATCACTATACTTATACAGCGATTCCCCTTGCTTCACACGTCTTGCTGATACATTTTTTTTTCTTTTTCTCTCAAATTAGACTAATCACTTTAGAATTTATAAAGTATACATGTACATATATTTGTTTTTTGTGTATATTGATTGTTGTTATTTTATGTTACAGCCTTGAGAAAGTTACGGTACTTATATAGTACTAACGAAACACGTGTCGGCTGTTTTCATTGTGATGAATTGAAGAATAAGATGAAATGAAGATTCTCAAACTCTAAGGACATTGACTGATTTTTCCTGTCTCGTATAATTCATTGTAATTTTCAAAATTCAGACTAAATAACATGATGCTTTGTGGTGATTATTAGATCCCCTCTTCCTACTACTGCTACTTAGGATGGTGCACGACTGACCCAGTTCTTCTTGATATGCATATGTTGAGTCCGCTTTCTCAACATTTGGTCACCCTTGGGAGTGAGTGACGTGGGTTTCTGTTGCACTCCGCTAGTAATATTACACTAGTTTTGCATTTGCTGTCCTTTATCATCTTTACTTATATATGTTTTGTGATAGTGCGGATATTCCTCTTAGAGGAACACCACTACCTCCTCTTTTTCTTCTTTGTAAAGCATTTGTGACCACATACAGTAACCCAGTGAAAACACTACAAATGGACACCACACAAGGTTTTATATAAAAAATAAGTATACTTTATATACATTTACCACAAGACCATAAACGACAAAAATGCACAGTACGATTACTTTAAGATGGTAGTTTTAGCTTAGTTCAGTTCAGTTCTTAAGATGCGACACTTTGCGCCAATGTACCTTACGATGCTTTGCGCTTCCACAACAAGTAACGTTGCAGCGAGGAAAATGCGGCAAAGTTCCGGTGCAAAGAAATAAAGACGTGAAGATCTTCCAGTTGCTGCACGCTTTTCCGGAGATGCGAGAAGTTCTCGGTTCAATGCGCGGACTGCAGCGGCGACACCCTTGTTCAGAAGTGCGACAGCAACAGCTTCAGCTGTGACACTCTTCTCTCACGTTTGCGTGAAGCTTCCTCACGATGCGACAACGACAGCGGCGACATCCTTGTTCAGAAATGCAACGGCAGCAGCTCCGACGGCGGCGCGCTTCTCGGGGGATGTGAGGCGCTTTCCTTGATGTAGTGCAATGCGACCGTTCCAGCGGCGACACCCTTGTTCAGATGTGCGACGGCAGCAACAGCGACATGCTTCTTCCTCGTTGCGAGACTCTTCTCACGAGTCTATGCAGTACGACAACTCCAGCGGCAACACCCTTGTTCAGAAGTGCGACGGCAGACAGCAGCGACAGCTACACGCTTCCTCTTCGTTGCGAGACGCTTCTCTCGATGCTGTGCAGTGTGCGACAACTCCAGCGGCAACACCCTTGTTCAGAAGTGCGACGGCAGCAGCAGCGACGGCGACACGCTTCCTCTTCGTTGTGTTGCACTTCCAGCTCCTTGCGACATGCAGTTCCTCAGAAGGCCCAAAACAGCAGCACACACTTCCAAAAGAACTCTGGGGAGCTGGGGGTTGAAGTCTGATGTCCCTGAGACTTCAGCAGGAGGCAAACTCTTTTCCAAGCCCTTGGAGATCCTTCACAAGTTGAAAGAAAAGTGCACAAAGTTCCGTTCTCCTCTCTTTGGCAGTAAGGCAACCACTGCAGGCCAATCCCCTAAGCAGCACTTCAGCTTAGGAATAGTCTCTCCTCAGTTTCTTCAGGTTCCTTTCCTCAGCAGAGGTTTCTTATGGTTTGTCCAAAAGTGATCTAATCTCTTGGGATCAGGGTCCCAATGTTTATACCCCAAAATCCTTTCTTCTCTGAGGGGAGAGGGGCCTTTGCCCATTCCAAACCAGTTCTGAAGCACTCTGTTTACCAGACTTCTCCTTTCCTTTCACAGTGCAGGGCAGAAACATCAGACGCCCCACAGGATTGTGGAAGGCAGGCACAGCCCTATTCAAGGTTCAGGTGCAAATCCTCCCTCCCATCTAGATGCAGATCTCTCTATTCACCACTGGGCTGACTCATCCTGTCTCTTGGAATTCCCCAGCCCTGTCACTCACAAACTCCAGACAAGGAATACACAACCCAGCAGAGGCAGGCTTGAAAGGTTAGACAAGAAAATACCTACTTTCTAAAAGGGGTATTTTCAAACACAGAATGTTAAAATCAACTTCACTAAAACATGCATTTTATCATTCTGAGTCCAGGCATACTAAACTCGAATTTCCACCATGTTCTCTGAGTCAGTTAGGATTATAAAATGTAACAATTCTAACAGCCCATTCTGGCCTATGGAGAACAGGTAGCCTTGCAATACTGAAAAACGAAAATGGCTGTAATTCACTATTAGGACATGCCACACTCACCAGGGCATGTCCTACCTTATACTTACAATGCACCCTGCCCTTGGGCCTACTATAGGGGCGACTGATATGAAGCAAAGGGAAGGTTTAGGCCAGGGACTGGCAAGTGGGTGCACTTGCCCAGTCAGCATGACAGTACCAGACTGCACACAGGCTCTGCAATGGCAGACCTTAGACACATTTTTACAGGCCGCTTCTGTGGGTGGCACAACCAGTGCTGCAAGCCCACTAGCAGCATTTGGTTTACTAGGGTTCTAGGGTCTGACCGGTAAACCAAACCAGTCAATCATGGAATCACCAAGTCATCCATTAATTTATAATAGGGAGAGCATATGCACTTTAGCACTGACCAGCAGTGGTAAAGTGCCCAGAGTCATAAAATAGCCAACAACAGGTCAGAAAAAATATAGGAGGAAGGCAAAAAGTTCAGGGATGACCCTATAAAAAAGGGCCAAGTCAAACACCAAGGAAAGAGCAGCGACTGAAATGTACTTCAAGTTGGCGCCCAAGTCGGAAAAAAACAAATATTGCTTTTAGAAATCTTCCACGGAGTACAGCCCACCTAGGCTGAGATGCATAAAATGGTTTTGCGTGACTTTTGCTTGGGTTACTCCTATGAGTTCAGAGGTCGGTTTCTAAATCTGACTGATGTCATACTGCCACAATTGGCATCTTGGGGCAGGCTAAGTCATCACGCTCCATGAAACAAAGGGTCTTGCTGAGAGGCAAGCATATAACTTAGAAGGATGTCCTGATTCATTCACCCCAAGCTTCTTCATCCTCCAAGGGAACTGTTCCTAAACGGAATAGTCTCTTAATTTAACCTGGACATACAGGATGAACCAGAGGAAACGCATTTCCTCTTAGCTCTGGAGCATGAGAGAGAGAAGCTGTTAATGGCTCCATCCATTTTGAGGTCCACATATGGAATTTGGGCTAGGTCTTCTTCAATCCCCACCCCACCCTCTGTTTCAGCTGCTGTCTTGCTGTGGTTTCCACAAGTTGTGGCTGAAACGTACCAGATTATGTCTACTTGTGCAGGACAGGGTGTGAAGCATGCCTTTCAGTACAGTATTTTCTACTACCAGAAGACCTTCCTCTTTGTGGAATTGATCATAGCCCTTTCTAATCTAATGTGTCCAATTTTCCAGCCTGTACACAACACATCTCTTCAGGGAGATTGGTTGGGGGAACAGGAAGAGCAACAGACAAATCGTCAGGAGTGAAGCTATTCCCAATGATAGGAAGTAAATTAAGTGCTAACTTTTTTCAGCTTAGAAACCGAGGGAAGTTACCCTCCTCACCCTAGACCCTGCTATTGATGCTTGGCCCAACGAAATAACTATTCTGACCCTACTTGGATGGATAGTGACACCTTCAGTATTGACAATCTCTGATGTCGCCATGCTCATCGTTCATCACTCTTCCTGCCTACCAAGTGCAGAGACCTCCTAGATCATTGTAGTTCCAGTTTCCTCTTCTTTCCTGCCAATTGCATACCTGTTCAATCAGCAATCTGAGTTTGGAAAGGTGCTGTTCAGAACACAAGTGTTCATTCTGTGATAGGATTTCACATTTCTCAAAGGACTGGATTCCACTTTCTTCCGGCAAGAAGGGAGAACACAAAAGCCTCTTTAGTTTCTCAAATCCTTTGTGAGTGACTTTGTGAATGCTTCTTAAACTTGGTTTCAGTGCCTGGCACCTTGTGCTCAATACCTTTTATTTATTTAGTAATTATTAAGTTTTATGTCACATAGGATGGCTTCCAGGAGATGGAAGAACAAGCAGCACATCAGCGATAATGTTTGGTTTGATAGATGGAATACAGTCATAATAAATCAGCAGTAGCACATTAATAAATTACCATGGAAGCAAAATAGAGGAGGAGACCATGAGCAATCTACATCCAGAGCATATAGTATACGTCATGCATGAGAGGAGTGGTGTGGCGTAGTGTACGATAATGGACAAGGGGGAGGAACAGGAAGCAATTCACACATGTGCGTAGGCAGCTTGCGGTGACAGGCAATATACAAACCGTAAGGCATAGTAAGTAGAGTGTGGGGTCAGATGTCAGGATCACTAGCTGCGGGATGTTCCATGAGATACGATTGTAGCGGACCCCAAATATCTTGGGGACGTGAAGACGTCGTCAGGAGTTCAGCGTATATGTTTGTTTGATCTTGCCAGAGTATCCTATCCCCAAGCCATTCTTTGAATGTGGGTGCCCTGCCCCCACCCTACCTGCAGGATGCACATGGCCGTGTCAGTAATAGGCCAACTGAGATAATTTTGCTTTACATACTTGGTATCTGCTCGGTGCAGCCAAGTAGTGCCAGGAGAAATTACGTGGAATCCTAAATCCTTTGAAAAAATTACCCAAACAATTGAGAACTCTAATTTACTTTCAATTAACCACAACATAAACCCAATATCAAATTTTGAGGCAGTGGCCAAGAATCTTGTTCAACTATTACAGGAAAGTGGAAAACGAAGAACGATAAAAACACAAGGCAACAAAAGATCGACGTCAGATCCCAAGGCAAGGGAATTAAACAAATTAATCAGGGCACAATTCCTGTATTTCTCTGACACCAGAAAACAGGAAATCAATAAACTAAACAATTATCGCCGAAGACAAAAATTAAAAGAAAAACAAAACTTACAGGATAAAAAATGGATAGACCTACAGATAGCAGCAAAAAGACAGGATAAACGTGCATATTGGACTATAATAGCACAAGAAACAGGAACAAAAAAAACTAAGGAGGAGGAGCTACGACGGCAAACAAGATGGCTGCTTAGGTTCCCGGCTCCGCCGACCTCCGTATTCCGCCACAAAATCCTGTACGATTTCCTAATTTCCTACGTGTTCCTAATTCTGGTGGTGAAATCCCCAAGCTTTTATCAGTTGATTTCACGAACTTGCACCGAGTTAAAGATCGTGGCCTGGTCCAGCGGTGAAGCCGGGGCCTCGAGTGACTGCATGGCCAGGTTGCAGTGCAACAACATCGGCTGAGAGACCCTGGCAGGGTCCGGTCCATCGTGGTGGAGACTTTGTCTACGCCCGAAATTGGTGGCGACTGTTTTCCTTGCCCAGTGTTCGAGAGAGAGGTGACCTGCTGCTGCTGATTGTGTGTGGGGATCCCCGTACCGCGGACCCGGTATAGATTCCTGCCGTGGTTTGGCGGTTCGGGACCCCGTACTGCGGTGCTTGACCGGGTTTTCCCAGCTGTGGATAACTACGGGTCGCCGTCCACGCTTGCCCTCTCATTATCCTGTTCGTCCCCACGCAAGTGGATGTGTTAAGGACTAAAATGGATGCAAGTCTGACTGGGATTCTGTTCGAGGTACCGGACCCTGCCCCGCGGTTGAACCAGCAAACAACAGTCACGCAGGCCGCGGCCATTTTGACTTCGGGCGAGGAACCCGCGTGGGACCAAGAATGGATGTTAATATCTAATCCAACGGATGGCGCCCTGGAAGATGGTGTCCCCGAGACCATGAGTGTATCACCGTACCTTTCATCTTCGTTGACTTTGGAGGTATCGAATGGCGTTCCTGCCCCGGAACCCTGTGTTGTAAACTCTTCCATCATCTTGTGGTTTTATCCCCCTTTTCTGGACGTTCCACGATTCCGGGGCAAGAAACATCGGGACAGTCCAGCTAGGAGAAGGGAATTTTCCACGCGTGAAGTCTTCGTGGAGTTACTAGCTACATGGGGTAATGGATTGACTTTCGATGCTTTCCCTCTCGTCTATGACTCGTCTGTGTCCTCATGGGTTTCGCTAGGAAGGGTTTGTGTGCTGATTCGAAAGGGTCAAGGTTGAGTCAATTGTACTGGGATGGTTTGGAACACCTGTTCTGGATGTTTGAATTGTAACCGTTTAATTATAGAGGCTGGGCGGTGTCTCACGGTGCCCCTTATTGTCTTTTGAAAGAGTTGCTTTACGTCTGTCTTTTGCGGCAAGGGGTGTCTGTGTTTTGGCGGGGGAGCCCAGGGGCCGGGAACATCATATGACTATGCCCTCCTCCATTCTTCTTCTTCTTCTTCCTTCTTTTAGGGTTTAGGTTAAGGGGTGACAGGCACGCTGCTAGTGGGGTTGGGCTATAGCCATCGGCAGGGGTGCAGGGTGGGAGGTTGGAGGGGGGGGTTTATTTTTCCTTTTTTATTTTCTATGGCCTTTTTCTCCCTTCCCATATATTCCTTTAGGATCGGTATGGTCTGTGTTTTATTTTGATTTCACTGTGATCTGAAATTAGTGTCCATGCTTCTCACGTTAATCGACTTCTTGGGTGGGCGGGCCCCGGGAACTGGCGTTCACGGAAATGTATACTGTCTTGCTGTTTATACCGATATATGAGCATTAACGCCAGAGTTCCACGAATGGCTGTTTCTACATGCATATCCTGTTTTCTTGGCCTGTCCCCCATATCCTATTGTTAGATTGTATGGCACCTGATCCGATCATTTAAATAATATAAAAAGAAGACCTTTATTATATCCTGTGATTTATCAATAAGTTTTAATACAAGATCCATCCTGAATCGCTGCAGAACCTCAGGGTTGTCGGCTGAAGAGCTGTGTTGTGTTATGATAAATCGAGTTTTACCTTTGTTTAGCGGCCGGCCCCTGCGGTTGTAGGCCCATATTTGTATTTTATGAATGCTGCAATAAAGGTTTTTTAAAAAAAACACACACAAAAAAACTTTAAAATCAAACCCTGTCCCACCTTCAGACTGGGAAACTTGTATGACTAATTTATGTAAAGTAAACCAAGCTTCCAACTGCGATACAGTAACGCAAGTCGATATAGGACAGGACAAAGTCACATATATTGAGCCACTAACACCATCCTTAGTAGAATACTACATAAAAAAGGCAAGAAGTTCGGCTGCAATGGGGCCAGACCAAATTCCGATAATGGTACTAAAGAACAACCCAAAGGAGTGGAGTAAGTTTTTAACATGCATGTATAACCACATAATCAGTACAGGGGAAACTCCAAAGTCCTGGAAGGGAAGCATAGTAATTCCAATTCATAAGAAAGGTTCTAGACTGTTCCCCGGCAAGTACCGACAGATAGCTCTTTAGATGCAACCGGGAAGATTTATGCTCCGCACTTCTAGATCATCTAAAAGAATGGGCATTCTCAACCGGCTCCATTCCACTCTACCAAGCAGGATTTAGATCCAAACACTCAGTCATTGACAATATTGCAGTACTCCAAACAATACTAGAAAAATATGTGATAAAAGAATCGCAGGTAGTATATGCAGTATTTGTAGACTTTACCACTGCCTTCGACAGGGTCGATCGAGTTAAACTTTGGAGCAAACTCCAGCAAATGGGAATACCACAAAATCTTCTCCATCTAATAATATCATTGTATTCTGGGACTTGGTGCCAAGTTCAAATGGGGAGGGAGAAAGGTCTACCCTCCCCATTTCTAACTCCAAACGGCCTGCGAATGGGGTGTCTCTTAGCACCCCTGTTATTCTCTTTATATTTCAGTGATCTACCAGAAACTCTTAATCAGGTCAACAACTTTCCGTCGAAGATTGCTACCACCAAAATTCACTGCATGATGTATGTCGATGATGTAGTAATCTTGGACCTGACTCCATTCGGCCTCCAACGAAACCTTTCGGCACTCACCAGATATACAGATGAAAACTATTTAATTACAAATACTACTAAAACAAAAATTCTACCATTCACAAGAAAGAAGACTTATATAACTGGTTACTAGGAGGTAAACCATTGGAAATTGTTAAAGAATATATATATCTCGGGAGAATGTTTACTCAGACTTTGCGTAACCAGCCTCATCTGCAAAAAATGGGTCATAAAGCAGATGCCCATAGAGGGGTCCTCCAAAGACTTTACTCATCCACTGGTCAAAGACAATTCTCCTCCTTGCTCCAGGTCTATAATGCAAAAATTCCAGCAGTTTTATCATTCGCAACAGAACATATCCCAACAAAAGAATGGTCTCAAATAGATATTAAAGAAGGGAAAATCCTGCAGAAGTTAATCAAGATGCCGCTAGCAGTTCCGGTCCAAGCTCTTAGGTTAGAACTATCGTTAGTTAGTTCTTATGCCAGAGGGATCACAAACATAATTAGATGGGCATATAACCTGGTTCATGCCGATCCAGGAACACTTAGAGCACTGTTAAAAACAGAGTCCCTGGAGCAAGACTCTCCAAGACTCTCCAAAGTATATATTTGGTAAAAACCTAAGTAATGCTTTTAAATTAACATCAGTCTCCCTAGAAATGTTAAAATCTTGGACACCAGTTCAGCTGAAACTCTGCTTGAAGCACCTAACACCAAGGCTAAGCATGGAACTTGATATCCAACACTGCTCCAGGCTCCTAACATACAAACAGTACGCGGACACAGTAGTGTTTAAAAATCGCAACCATATATCTTTTTTAATCTAAATCATGGAGTAAGGCGAACTATTCTTCAAGTACGGCTAGGAATATTACCACAGAAATCATACACTTCCAAGTGGTCATCAAAACAAGGAGGGACTAATCTCTGTGACTTATGCAAAGGTGGGATGCAAGATCTAGAACACGTTCTGTTTGTATGTCCAAGTGAGACCGTTGTAGCAGCCAGGAACAGATATATTACCCCGATCAAAACAAAATGTAATATAAATTCGGTCCAGATGTTGATTTCCCTCTCCAATGGTCCACCCAATGAATTTGTGTGTATTAACATGTATAATTTTTTAAGACTTTTTTAAAATTATATTAATGTGATGATTTTATTAGTAAAAATTGTAACTTTTATCGTGTATAAATTGGTTTCGTCTCGTAAGAGAACTGAATCAAATAAATTATTTCATTTCATTTCATAGTGCCAGGAGAGGAGACGTCTGAAATGGCGTGGTGGTCATCAACCCTACTGCTACAAACACCCGCTGCCAGTAATCGTGAACTGACCAGCATTCCCAAGCAAGGTGAAGGAAATCAGCATTTTCAGCCTTGCATCTGTTGCATTGATTTATGTCTTGCAACTCAAATTTATGTAGCTTAACCGCAGTGTAATAGGTGCGATGTAAGAATTTATAATGGGTGATGCATAATTGAGTGCTCGAGGAGACCTGCTCTGTCTGCTTGCAGCAGAACTCCTATTGTTGTTCCGTTAGGTCTTGGCCCAGCTTAGCTGACCATTTATCTCGAGAAGCACTCGGGGGATACTCATTGTCCGTGTAGAGGTTATGGTCAAATGTAGAGACTAAATGAGAGGCAGTGGCTGCACACAGTGTGTGGTGTAAGGAGGGGACAACTGGGGGTATGTGGGGGTATAATCCCTAATTCCTTGGCGTAATCGGATATACAGAAAAGACTCCATGACGGAGGGCGGGGGTTCCGAACATAACTGTTGAAGCATATGAAATTTGCCATCTACATAGAGGTCACCCCAGCTGTGGAGTTTACGCTGTAGTTTAACCTTTTTAAACACGCCTTCTTGCAATAGGGGCATTTTTGGATGGTAGGTGAGCAGAAGGAATGGGGAATAAAGCATGGGGGCGTGTAAACGGTGAGCAATACGGTTCCAGGCTTTAATCGTGCAGTCTCATCACTACTAGACCTGCCCCTATTCTTTGTGAAGACACATGTCTTCCGGGAAATTTTACCAGATACCTGTTTTAGGGTATCCGCCACGGTGGACAACTTTGTACATCCGCTTATATATACAACCAAGTCATATTTTACAATGTGTAAAAAATATATATATACACACGTGTGGAGCTGCGGTAACCTGTGTACCCTAAGTACACGTGAAAACAACCCACCAATTCGAAGAAAAGAAAAAAGTGTGGGGGAAGTTGGCAGAGCCTCTCGGGAGCAACACCCAGGGAGGAATAAACAGACTGGTACTTGCCTGTGTACCCACGTTCTCATGGCACGTAGAATGAGCTGCGATGCAATTTGAATGGGCGCGCCAGCTAGCACTTACTGTCGTACGCAGGATCCGGGATGTGCCAGGCAGCGTCAGGCAGATGCGGTGAAGTTCCAGCAAGAATCCGTGGAGTGGCACTGGTGAGGGTTAAGACTGCTAGTCGTTACTAGATGTCCCTCACGAGTCAAATGCAAAGCATTGAAATTATTCTTACATCAAGCTGCAGTTCCACTAGTCGTTACTAGATGTCCCTCACGAGTCAAATGCAAAACCATTGAAACCCTTTCATCAAGCATTTGTATTTGTCTTGTGAGGGACAACTAGTAACCACCAGTTGAACTGCAGCTCTTTGTAGAATTATTTTGATATTGGATACTATATAATATTCACTGCCCACTGCTAATCTCATCCCATAATGCTTTGCAGGGCCTTTGGTTGGGAATGTGTTTTTGCCAATAACTGTGCTTGGGGTGGTCCTAGGAAGATGGGACCACCACCAAATTGTTCAATAAGATGTGCTTTTTTTGTTTTCAAGGCATCTGTTTGGTACTCCCCCTAGGTTAGGGAGGATCCCAAAAGCATCACCACTCTCACTGCTTGCTAATTTTTCAGTTTCACTTGTGTGAAAGTACTATATGCACTTTAGCATATAAAGATAGAGATACCTATTTTATCATAACTGGCACTGTGCAGGATGCCATTTGCAATTATTTTGCAATTTTTTCACAGTGCAGACAAGTACACAGTCATCAGCTACGCAAACTACGCCCAGGCTTACTTAAACTCTCAATAGAGAGATGAACAGTTCCTTTATGAATTCTCAAAGGAGAATATAATCCACAGCATGCGAAGTCATCCGCTTCTGTCACGAAGACGATGTATCTCCATCCGAAGCAACCAGACAATTCTTGTTGGAATCATTTCCTAAATCAGAAACAAGGTTGAGAAAGGGAACCCACAACTTCACTTCTCATAGGGTGGGTATATCACGTTGTTAAACATACCATCAAACAACTTAACAGTTGAAATAAACTGTCCCAACGGGTGGGATAATCCTTGCCTCCGTGTCCTTAATAGAATCTAAAATTCTTGTTGCGATAGCTGGAAAATGTTGTATTCTATATCAGGACCAGAGGCTTCTGATTATGCTGGTTCAAAGCTCATCAATCACAGCATCAGAAACATGAGAAATAGGCTTATAATAAAAAACTTTTTTTTTCTGTTTAAGAAGTTTGTAGTAAAATTTTTCAAAGATAAAAGAGAAAATGGAAACAATAAAATGGAGGAAGGGTTCAAGCCATAATAAAACATACATAACATAATTAAAATAAACAATCAGGCAAATAACATATGATGAAATAGTAATATTAAAATTAAAAAGAGATAGGAAGGAAAGGAAAGTAAGAAAGAGAGCGATAGGAAGAGGAAAAGAGAGACAGAGAGAAAGAAAATAGAGGAAGAACCAAAATGATATGGGAAAATATTATAGAAAAAGAGAGAAAAAGAATTAATGTATGGAAGAGTGAGAAGAAAGATATGTAGTGAAAGGAAGCCAAAGAAGATCAGATTTAATTTTTTTAAAAGGGAAGAGGAGGAAACAGTAGCAATTCTGTGTTCATCACAAATAAAATTCCTCCAAGTTAGTTAAGATATTTTAGAATTGTCTTTCCAGGATGATAGAATAACCTTAAAAGCTAATGCAATGAAAAGATCGAATAATTTGGAAACAGAAGATACAACATCCACATCAGGTGATAAGGAACCTAGAAAAGCATTTTGTAGTGATAAAGTAGCATTAAATTGGAATATTAACATACAAATATTCCAAACAGTTCCAAAAGGATAAAACATTAGAACACTCATAAAGTTGATGTTTTAACATGCCCGTTTCAGTGGAGCATGACCAACATAATGGAGAAGAGGTTGTTGAAAATTTACAAATACTAACAGGAGTAATAACAGCTATATGGTAAATAAAATACAAAGATTGGGTTATACGAGCAGCAGCAGAAACTCTGAATGACTTGGACCACAGTTTATCCCAGGTTATAATAGGAAAAAAAACGGATAAGTCAGTTTCCCATGCAAACTCAATAAGGGATTTAAGTCTTTCAATGACATTTGATAACAATAACTTATATACAAGAGCGACTTTAGGTCTGTGGGTTGAAAATAGGGTTGAAAATAAGGGGTATAGAGGAGACGAAGGGGATATAGACGGTGTGTGAGGTGGAAGGGAAAAAGTGGTTACATGAGATTGTACTGCATGAACAATAATATTATATTAATTGAGAAAAGAGTCCGGTAATTGATAGCGTGTTTGTAAGACATGAAAAGGAACAATAGAGTAATTGTGGAGTAATTGATGCACAAAAATAATACCCTTTTCTTTCCAGTATTTGTCGTAAAATGATTTGCCTTTATATTTAAGAAATTTATTATACCATACAGTAGAGGACAAAAAACATTGAAGTGGAGTAAAATCCTTAGAAAATGTGTTGTATAATAAAGTTTGGGAGTATTTTAAAACGGGGTTAGTGGATACAAAGGTGCAGTTTGACATAAAGATTACATGTTGAAAAGAAAAATCTTTCAATAAGGAACGCTCAAAAAGGATCCCTCTGGGGACAGGAATATCCACAAAGTCATAAGCTAATGCAAAAGACTGTTTAATCAAAAAAGCTGAATGATACGCTTTAAAGTTTGGGAAAAGCACACCACCTTCATCCTTAGGACGGATGACTTTGTTTAGAGCAATTTGTGGGTGTTTATTGTTCCACAAAAATGTTATACATACAGAGTTAATTCGAGAAAAATATACATTGGGAATTATGATAGGGCGCATAGACAAAGTATATAAAACATGAGGAACAATCATCATTTTAATGGTATCTAATCTGCCCCACCAGAAAAGATAACAAGTAAAGAGAAGTGATTGTATCTATTAATGCAGTAAATGTG
The DNA here is from genome assembly GCF_964263255.1 of Lissotriton vulgaris. Taxonomy (NCBI): domain Eukaryota; kingdom Metazoa; phylum Chordata; class Amphibia; order Caudata; family Salamandridae; genus Lissotriton; species Lissotriton vulgaris. The sequence continues at coordinate 535,125,654 of NC_141685.1, forward strand.
AATTTAATTGTATCATTGAGAGATGAGAGATGACGAAAACCAAATGCCAAGGTATTTAATTTTTGAAGGACACCAAGCGAAGTTAGTATCACTAAACATAAATTGATAGCATATAGAGTTTAAGGGCAAGACTTCTGTCTTAGAGAGATTGAGTTTGTAACCAGAAATACTGGGGTATAATCGAACTTCATTCATAAAATGTGTTAGAGATTTAACCGGATTAGACATATAAATCAGTATATCATCTGCATAAGCAGATATTTTAGTTTCTACAGAATTAAGTTGGAAGCCAGCGATCCGAGAGTTAATACGCTCTAGGAATGGTTCAAGGCATAGGATAAATTATAAAGGGGAAAGAGGGCATCCCTGCCTTGTGCCTCTGGACAAAGAGAAAAATTTGGAAAAATGATTATTAACAAAAATACTGGCCCGAGGACAAGAGTACAAAAGATTAAAATAAGAAATAAAAGAGGGCCCAAAACCAAACCATTGGAGAGTCTGAAACATGAATTGCCAATTAATACGGTCAAATGCCTTTTCAGCATCTAAAGACAAGGCTGCAAGGGGGGATTTGTATTTTTTGCCATAGGAAATGATATTAGCAAACATCCGAGCAATATCAGATGTGAGTCTGCCTTTCACGAATCCAACTTGATCAGTTTTGATCAAAAGAGGAATGATGTTTTCGAGTCGGGATGCGAGAATTTCGGCAAAAATTTTACAATCATAATTAATTAACGATATAGGATGATGATTTTTACAATAAGAGTGGTCTTTATCAGGTTTAGGTATTATAACAATTAAGGCATCCATAAAAGAACCAGATGCTTTAGCATCAGCAAGAAAGAAATTAAAGAGTTGCAAGAGCTTGGGGGCAAAAATGGAATTAAAGGTGTTGTAAAACTCTACAGACATACCATCGGGTCCTGGTGCTTTTGACTTTTTTAGAGATTTGATAGCATTGGTTACCTCCTGAAGAGTAATGTCTTTCTCGAATGCGTTAAATTCATCAGGGAAAGATGATGGGGAAGGGAGGCCTGAGAAGAAGGCGTTTAAATTTTGATTAGTGGGAAATGAATCATCAGAGTAAAGAGATTTATAATATTCATGAAAGACCTCGGCAATGTCCTCATCTGATGAGACAAGTTTTTTTGTAGATTCATTAAGAATGGGGCCAATATTCTTACGTTCAGATTTAATTTTTAAATAATTAGCTAACATCTTACCCGCTTTATTCTGACCTCCATGGTATTTAGGTTTAACATTAAGCAAAATATTACATGCTTCAATCGTCGCTAATTTGTTAAGTTTAGTTTTTGCTTTAATCAAATCATGAAGGGCAGCAGAGAATCGAGAAGTAAAATACGTATGTTCTAAGTCTTTGAGTTTTTGTAGCTGATCCTCCTATTTCTTCCTGGTGGTCTTCTTTTTTTCGATACATAAGAAATGGTAAAGGCACGAAAAGCGGCCTTAAAAGCATCCCAGTTATTAGGAACAGAAGTATCCAATGGGTTATTGATACTAAAAAATTAATTAATAAAAGTGGTAACTTCCTTGAGAAAAACTGTGTCCGATAATAAAAAAGTATTACGTTTCCATCGGCTAAATTGAGGGGAGGTAAGTGAAAGGTCCAGAACAGCGTGAACGGGGGCATGGTCCGATATAAAAATGGATCCAGTTTCAGATTTTTGGATAGAAGAGAGCAAGGATTTACTGACCAAAATATAATCAATCCTAGAACGGGTGTGATGTACATTAGAAAAAAAAGTAAATTCAAGCAAATCAGGATTACAAGTCTTCCAAACATCATACAATGAACGAGAAGCAATGGCCAATTGAAAAGCTTTGAGATTTGTTGGGTTGAAATTTACATTTGGACAATCTATCGGAAAAAGGGTCTAACCATTGGTTGAAGTCGCCAGCAACAATAATATTAGGGCAATCAATTGAAGAAAGTAGAATTTTAATATCATTCCAAAATCTAGGATCTGGTTTAACAGGACCATAAATATTTAACAAAACTAACGTTTTATTTTGTACCACAATCTTTGCCATTACCCATTGTCCATCATCATCCTTCTGTGTGGATAAAATTTGTACTGCTAAAGCTTTATGAAACAATATAGAGACACTCCCTTTTTAGGTTTTGCCTGGCGAAAGCTGCGCTTTCTGCGCAGCTTTTTCGCGCAGGCGAAAACCTGATGAGAACAGTAGTGTGCTTTAGCTCGGCCCTCGTCATTGATTGGCTGGCTCCGTAAACGGAGCCTTGCCATTGGACGAGGGGCCTGTCCGTCAATGCCGGACCAGACACGGGGGCGTTCCCGACATTCTTTGGCTTTTGCCGACGTCACGGGACGCCGGGAACGCCCCCGTGTCTGGTCCGGCATTGCCGGCACTACTGCGTCTCTTCTCCCCCGTTTCCCGCCCCGTGACTGGCCGGCCGGCCAATCCTAGCGCGGCCGGCCAGAAGTGCCCGCCCCCCGCAGCCCGGGGGAAGAAGGAAGACGGCAAGCAGTATGGCGGCGCCCGCGGGGCTCCCGTGGCCTGGAGGGAACCGCCGCCGTCGACGTTGCCGGTCTCCCATGCCGAAGAGGGAGACCGGAGAAGTGCCGCCGTCGCAAGGTGCAGGTGAGTCGATTTGTTTTTGTTTTTTTTTTCCCCTCCTCTCTTCCCCTGCCTTCCTGCCCCAACCTCTCTCCCCCTGTCTCCTACCTTCACTCGTCATGTCCTCCCCGCCTTCCTCGTCTCCGGCCGGGCTCCCGGCTGCTGCTCTGGAGGCCTGAGAGGTGGAGCCCTGTCCGGGGAGTTCCCTGCACCGAGCCGTGTCGACTACATTCCCACCCTATCTTGTGGGCTGGGTTTTAAGTCCCGGTATACCAACACGCTGACCTCTCTTCCCCTGCCTTCCTGCCCCAACCTCTCTCCCCCTGTCTCCTACCTTCACTCGTCATGTCCTCCCCGCCTTCCTCGTCTCCGGCCGGGCTCCCGGCTGCTGCTCTGGAGGCCTGAGAGGTGGAGCCCTGTCCGGGGAGTTCCCTGCACCGAGCCGTGTCGACTACATTCCCACCCTATCTTGTGGGCTGGGTTTTAAGTCCCGGTATACCAACACTCTGACCCTTTCCAGGCGGCCTTTTGGATCAGCCAGACTAACCGAGGGGCCAGACCGGCACAGTATGGGGCCACTTGGCCACTAAGAAATCGGGTCAGCGATTAGGATGTGCAGAAGTATACAAAAGAATGGCCAGGCAGCTCTGCCACTTTAAGGGTAGCACGGGTAGTCATTGCTGCATATACTGAGTAGTTGCAAAGAGGTCGCCTGTTGCGGTATCAGAGCTCTCAAGTTTCCTAGGTGCACGCAAGCATGTGTGTGTGTTTTAATCAAGTCCAGAATTTTTCTTGGAATTCTGAGATTTGTAGTCCTACTTTCATAACGGGATCCGGGGAACTAGAAATTCCAGAATGCAAAGGAAATAAACGTGAGTTGGAACGCACATAGATATGAAACTAGGAAACTGATGATATCGTAAGACAAACTTGACCAACAGCCCTTTGCACGTTGGCATTTTTAGGCCCATACTTAATACTGACAAACTGCAACCTTCTTAGAAGGTAGCACTGGCCTAAAAGAGGACATATCAATTTGGGCCACTGGCAAAACTTGCAGACGATTTTAGCAACACAAGTAATTAAAGATATCAAGCTACTGACCTTAGGTCTGCCTTTTGCTAGTTTCAAGAGGTTGTGGTATCCTTTGTAGTAACACTACTCATACTTCGCACACAAAAAATAATTTTGTTTACATATTTTGCTTTGCATATTACTTTGGCGTCATGTTGTGCAGGCACAGTAGGTATCTGTATCGAAAAAACAGGCGTCATTTGTCAGACAGTGTCCAAAAAAAAAAATATTTTTCAGCTTAAAGGATTATAAACGTCGAGGACTCGAAGCTCAGCATGGCTGTTCTTCACAGTCAGAAGTGTGGCGCTTAACACAAATCCAGTTATCCTTCAGGTGCCGCGGGTTCCTGCCGCAAATTGCAGGTTATTAAGATATTAGCTCTGGGGGCCACACAACTGCTCCAGTGTGTGTGTGTGTGTGTGACTGCTCCAAGTTGTGTGTGTGTGTGTGTGTGTGTATGTGTATGTGACTGCTCCAGAGTGTGTATGTGACTGCTCCAGTGTGTGTGTGTGTATGTGACTGCTCCAGAGTCTGTGTGTGTATGTGACTGCTCCAGAGTGTGTGTGTGTGTACGTGACTGCTCCAGAGTGTGTGTGGGTGTGACTGCTCAAGTGTGTGTGTGTGTGTGTGTGTGTGTGTGACTGCTCTTGAGTGTGTGTGTGACTCCCCCAATGTGTGTGTATGTGACTGCTCCAGAGTGTGTGTATGTGACTGCTCCAGAGTGTGTGTATGTGACTGCTCCAGAGTGTGTGCCTCCGTGTGCCCCTGTTGCCTGCTTGTGCCTCCGTGTGCCCCTGTTGCCTGCTTGTGCCTCCGTGTGCCCCTGTTGCCTGCTTGTGCCTCTGTGTGCCCCTGTTGCCTGCTTGTGCCTCTGTGTGCCCCTGTTGCCTGCTTGTGCCTCCGTGTGCCCCTGTTGCCTGCTTGTGCCTCCGTGTGCCCCTGTTGCCTGCTTGTGCCTCCGTGTGACCCTGTTGCCTGCTTGTGCCTCGTGTGCCCCTGTTGCCTGCTTGTGTCTCCGTTTTGGTGCCCCTGTTGCCTGCTTGTGCCTCCATGTGCCCCTGTTGCCTGCTTGTGCCTCCGTGTGCCCCTGTTGCCTGCTTGTGCCTCCTTGTGCCCCTGTTGCCTGCTTGTGCCTCCGTGTGCCCCTGTTGCCTGCTTGTGCCTCAGTGTGCCCCGTTGCCTGCTTGTGCCTCCGTGTGCCCCTGTTGCCTGCTTGTGCCTCAGTGTGCTCCTGTTGCCTGCTTGTGCCTCCGTGTGCCCCTGTTGCCTGCTTGTGCCTCAGTGTGCCCCTGTTGCCTGCTAGTGCCTCCGTGTGCCCCTGTTGCCTGCTTGTGTCTCCGTGTGCCCCTGTTGCCTGCTTGTGCTGTGTGGGTGTGTGTGGAGGGCTCTGTGTGGCTGTGTGTGTAGGAAGCTTTGTGTGGCTGTGTGTGTGGGGGGGCTTTGTGTGGCTGTGTGTGTGGGGGGCTCTGTGTGGCTGTGTGTGTGGGGGGCTCTGTGTGGGTGTGTGTGTGGGGGGGCTCTGTGTGTGTTTGTGTGTGTCATTTGCGAGAGATAAAGCTAGTGGCATTGTAAATGACAATGCCATTTATTTATGTTAAAAAAAACATAAATAAAAATAATGTCAAGAGCAATGCCAATGGCTCTAACTTTAACAAAGGCAAAACCATTGCATTGTAAATGCTTGTTGTTGGATGCAGGAGAAAAAACAACTTGGCCCACCCATTGCCTTTTCAACTTAAGTGACTCCACAGCAGTACAATGAGTTTCCTGAAGAAAAGAAATCTGAGAATTGAGTTTTGATTAATGAGACAGTACCTTTTGCCATTTGACTGGATTCCCAAGACCACGGACGTTCCACGTGACAAATTTACACATAATGGAGGGATGGGAGGGTATAACACAGTTGGAGTTGATACACTTCAAGGATATAACTACAAAAGAAAACACACCACAGGAAAAAATTACATATGGAAAATACTACAGAAAAACCCACATTACCAAGGTACATTAACAATAAATAAATAACAAAGGACAATGTTGAACAAATAGAGATAATTGGAAGAAAAAAGCATAGAGAAAAGGATGGAGCAGAAGATAAAAAAAGAGAAAGAAAAAGAGAGAGGATAAGGAGAAGGAAGTGAACAAACAGATCAAAGCAGAACAGCCAGATCTGTAAAAAGAAGAGAAAACAGTGAAGAGGGAGCATAGTGACTCATGGCAAGGCAGATCTCATAAAATCAAATAAGAGATATAGAGAAATGAGAACCTCAATGAAGGGTACAACATGTAAAAGAGAAAGAAAAAAGAAAATAAAAGAACAAAGTCGAAGGAAATACATGTCAACGATAGTTAAGAGAAGGAAAACAAATGAGTTTAAAGAGGCAGTCCTGATGAGCGCCTAAGGCAAGCCCGTCTGCGCCCGTCCGCGACCGGCCGGGGCCAGGGGACACAACCCTTACATCTGCTCCTGGGCATCCCAGGTATTATAGTTTTCATTCACTTCTTAGGTTAAGGCCTTCAGTACAAGCCTTGTGTCACCACTTTTGCTACCCTCTTGACCTTCCTGTCTTCTGCCCCCATTGTAAGGTTCAGATTAAATCTACGCCTAACAAGGAAGAACAGCAGGAACTTAAAATGTATCTTCTTAACTGTAGATCCTTACCGAAACACTGCACAGAAATTGCACTATTGTTGGACGAACTCACTCCAGATGTAATTTTCCTGACGGAAACCTCGTTAACGCCATTCTCGGTACCCAACCTTGTGCAAGCACTTACCCAGGGCTATCAGATTGTAAGGAACATTCGTCCCCAGGGAAAAGAAGGCGGGCTGGCAGTGATTTATAAAAATCATTACTCCTGTTGCTGTACCTCTGATCTTATTTTAGACGGTGAAAGTATGTTTTTCACTTTAGAGTTTTCTCCCAATGCCAGCTTCTCAGGGGCACTTATATACCGTCCCCCGAGACCTTTAAAACAGTTTCACACGTCTTTGCCATCGGTAGTTGCCGACCTAGCAACTACCCCATCCAATTTTACTTTGCTAGGTGATTTTAATATTCATTTTGATAATGCTGCCAATCGCACTGCCCTAGAACTGACAGCCGACCTCTCGGCACTACAACTGGACCAACTCGTCCTTTCCCCTACCCACATTAAGGGCCATCTCCTGGACCCTGTGTTCAGTAATTGCCTCAATCTTAAGGTGGGCCCTCCTATCTCTCTTCCTTGGACTGATCACTTATTGATCCCGCTCAACTGGGAAACTTATAAACTTCCCAATTCTATTCCGGTACTACAAAAAACACGGAATTGGTCCAAGCTTCCACTAGAACTATGGACCAAGGATTTAGAGCTGTCCAGACCATCAATTAATCAGGAACCTATACTAGCTAATGAGAATTTCAATGACTGGATTCTGAATTCCCTTGATGCCACACTCCCCTTTCGTAAAAGCACTGCAAAACGATCCAGGAATACTGGTATTCAGGAATACTGGTATTCAGCAGAGCTTAGGGAGAAAAAAACGACATTCTAAACGACTTGAGAGAAAATGGCGGCTGGAGTTTGCCATATTAGATAAAACGAGATATAGAGAGGCGATTAGACTCTATAAACAGGAGATAAAGTCGGCACAATCTGCATATTATACTAGTAAAATCTCTGCAGCAAGCTCCAAACCTAAAGAAATCTACCAAATTGTGAAAAACCTCACTAACGTCCCCCAAATCTCCCCGGTCAATGATAATGTACAAGTGCATTGTAACGAACTGGCAGAGTTCTTCTCCCAAAAAATCCATTTAATATACTCTTCATTTCCGGATCTGGATGCGAATATCCATACTGAAGCCTCCTTTCCCCTCTCTCAGGTTACTGGGTATCATCCACCACCCATCCTGGATCAGTTTCCTCTGCTAAATCCAGAATCACTTGCTCCCTTAATGTTGCAAGTAAAATCCGGTTCTCCCCGTGATCCTGCCCCCCCGCATTTTGGTCGACGTCACCCACACTATTCTTCCCACCATGCTCAATGTACTTAACGCATCAATCTCTTCAGGCATAGTACCACCAAAATGGAAACAAGCAATGGTACAAGCACTTCTGAAGAAACCTAATCTGGACGCAACCAATCTTAGTAACTATCGTCCCATTTCTTTGCTCCCCTGGATGAGCAAAATCCTGGAGAAACACATTAACGGGCACTTAACTCTATTTCTCGAGAACAACCATCTACTGGATGTCACCCAGACGGGTTTCCGCCCTAAGCATGGGACAGAGACTGCCCTGCTAGCTGTAATGGAGGAAACCAGAGAGATCTTGGATCGAGGGGGATCGGTGGCAGTCATCCTCTTTGATCTAAGCGCCGTATTTGATACAGTAAACCATAAAATCCTACTGCATCGACTTTTCAGCCTGGGTGTATCAGGCAGGGCGCTAACCTGGCTCACATCCTTCTTGAGCGATAGATCTTTTCAAGTCTTTGAAGGAGACACAACCTCCTGTAGCAAATCTCTAGGATGCGGAGTCCCACAGGGCTCATCTTTAAGCCCGACGTTGTTTAACGTTTATATGAGACCACTGGCCGAGATCTTCTGCCATTATGGTATTAAGATCATTACTTATGCGGACAACGCTCAGTTGGTTAATCAATCAATCAATCAATCAATCATAATACTTGTATAGCGCGCTACTCACCTGGAAGGGTCTCAAGGCGCTTGGGGATAGGGGGCCGCTACTGCTCGAACAGCCAGGTCTTGAGATGTCTCCTGAAGGCGAGGTGGTTCTGGGTCAGTCGAAGGTGGATGAGGAGTGAGTTCCAAGTCTTGGCCGCCAGGTAGGAGAAGGATCTGCCTCCGGCGGTGGCTCTTCGGATGCGTGGTACGGCGGCGAGGGCGAGGCTTGCGGATCGTAGCTGGCGGGTGGGCGTGTGGAAGGTCAGGCGGTCGTTGAGGTACTTTGGGCCTAGGTTGTGGAGAGACTTGTGTGCGTGGGTGAGGAGCCTGAACGTGATCCTCTTGTTGACGGGGAGCCAGTGCAGGTTCCTCAGGTGGCCGGAGATGTGGCTGCATCGAGGGATGTCTAGGATGAGTCGGGGGGAGGCGTTCTGGATGCGTTGTAGTCTTTTCTGTAGCTTGGTTGTGGTTCCGGCGTAGAGGGTGTTTCCGTAGTCCAGCCGGCTGGTGACCAGGGCCTGGGTGACCGTCTTCCTGGTTTTGATCGGGATCCATCGGAAGATCTTGCGGAGCATGCGGAGGGTGTGAAAGCATGAAGAGGAGAGGGCGTTGACCTGTCTGGTCATGGAGAGGGAGGAGTCCAGGATGAAGCCCAGGTTGCGTGCATGGTCTGTCGGCTTGGGGGCGGTGCCCAGGGCAGGGGGCCACCAGGAGTCGTCCCAGGCGGAGGGTGATGGTCCCAGGATGAGGACTTCCGTGTTGTCTGAGTTGAGTTGCAAGCGGCTGTTCTTCATCCACTCGGCGACGACTTTCATCCCTTCGTGGAGGATGGTTCTGGCGGTGTCGGGGTCTGTGGTGAGGGAGAGGATCAGCTGGGTGTCGTCGGCGTAGGAGATGATGTTGAGGTTGTGTTGGCGTGCGATGGCTGCGAGAGGTTTCATGTAGACGTTGAAGAGGCTGGGGCTGAGTGATTATCCCTGCGGGATGCCGCAGATGACTTCGGTGGCCTTGGAACGAAACAGGGGGAGGCGGACTCTCTGTGTTCTGCCAGCTAGGAACGAGATGATCCACTTCAGTGCCTTCTCTTGGATGCCGGTGTTGCTGAGGCGTTGGACTAGGGTGCGGGGGCAGACGGTGTCGAACGCGGCGGAGAGGTTCAGGAGGATGAGTGCCGCTGTTTCCCCGTTGTCGAGAAGGGCTCGGATGTCATCGGTGGCTGCGATGAGGGCGGTCTCGGTGCTGTGGTTGGCTCTGAAACCGGACTGCGAGGGGTCGAGGGATCCATTCGTCTTGAGGAAGGCGGCAAGCTGTTTGTTGGCGATCTTCTCGATGACTTTGGCAGGAAAAGGGAGGAGCGAGATGGGGCGGAAGTTCTTGAGGTCGGTGGGGTCCGCTGTTGGTTTCTTCAGTAGGGCGCTGAGCTCGGCGTGCTTCCAGCTCTCCGGGAAGGTGGCGGTGTCGAAGGAGGTGTTGATGATGTCTTGGAGTTGGGGTGCGATGGTGGAGTCGGCCTTGTTGAAGATGTGGTGGGGGCAGGGGGCAGTCGGAGATCCAGAGTGGATGGTGTTCATCGTGCGGGTTGTGTCTTCGGTGGTCACTGCGGTCCAGGTGTGGAGGGTGGCAGTGGGGTGCGTTGGTTCGAAGGTTGGGTGCGAGGATGGTGTGTCAAAACTGTTGTGGATGTCGGCAATCTTGCGGTGGAAGAATGAGGCGAGGGAGTCGCAGAGATCTTGTGAAGGGGTGATGTCGTAGTTGCCGGTGCTGGGGTTGGAGAACTCCTTGACGATGCTGAAGAGTTCCTTGCTGTCGTGGGCGTTGTTGTCCAGTCGATCCTTCAGTGATTTCTTCTTGGTGGTGCGGATGAGCTGGTGGTGCTTGCGGGTCGCGTGTTTGAGGGCGGTCATGTTGTCAGTGGTCCGGTCGAGGAGCCAGGCTTTCTCGAGGGTGCAGCAGGTCTTCTTGGAGTCCTTGAGTTCATCGGTGAACCAGGGGGCCTTCTTGCTTCTGGGTTTGCTGGGTGGGTTCTTCAGTGGTGCGAGGTCGTCGGCGCAGGCGGTCAGCCATTGCGTGAAGTTGCGGGCTGCTGCGTTGGGGTCCGGTGTGCTGGCAGGTGGGTTCTGGCTGAGGGAGGCGGTGAGCTGGTCGGCGGTGATCTTGCTCCAGCTCCTGTGAGGGACCTGTTGCGGGTGGTGGTGGGTGGTGGTTTTTCTGAAGCTGAAGTGGACGCAGCTGTGGTCGGTCCAGTGAAGTCCGGTGGAGTGGCTGAAGGCGATGTGCTTGCTGGATGAGAAGACTGGGTCGAGCGTGTGGCCGGCGTAGTGGGTGGGGGTGTTGACCAGTTGCTTGAGTCCGAGGTTGGCGAGGTTGTCCAGCAGGGTGACGGTGTTGCGGTCCTTGTTGTTCTCCAGGTGGAAGTTGAGGTCCCCTAGGAGGATGTAGTCGGCGGAGGGGAGGGCGTGTGGGCTGATGAAGTCCGTGATGTCTTCGCTGAATTGTGTGCGTGGTCCCGGGGGTCTGTAGATGAGGGTGCCTCTGAGGGTCGTCTTTGGGTCGGTGTGAATCTGGAAGTGGAGGTGCTCGGCGGCGGCGAATGTGTCGGTGGAGTCAGTCGTGATGCGGATGGTGTTCTTGTGGACGATGGTGATGCGTCTGGTTGACGCGGTCCCTCCTGATGATCTTGTACCCGTCCGGGATGGCGATGGCGATGTCGGGGGCTGAGGAGGCGTTCATCCATGTTTCAGTGAGGAAGGCGACGTCTGGTGATGTTGTGTCGAGGAGGTTCCAGAGTTCGACGGCGTGTCTGTGGACGGAGCGGGTGTTGAGCAGGATGCACCTGAGGTCGCTGCTGGGGTTCCTCTTGGCAGGCGCGGTGCATGTTCGGAGGCAGGTAAACTTGCAGGTTGTGCAGGTGAAGGGTCCGTGGAAGCGTTTCGGGGCGGCCCTGCAGCAGGCGGGGTTCCGGCCGGCATTGAGTGCGTTGAGGGCGGCGGAGTCGTAGGTTTTTCTGGTCGTCTTGCGTCGGTGGAGGCCAGGGATCCTGGCGCTGGGCGCGGTCGAGGCACAGACGGGCGCAGACGGGCTTACCTTTGGCGCACCTTCGGCGCTCAATCGGTGCGGGGTTGCTCTGGGGGCGTCATAAGTAAGGAGCCGGGAGGGAGGAGCAGCTGGGTGGTGAGAGCGGGGCGGCGAATGGGCAGGAGGGGGGCGGAGTCACCGGGAGTCTGCGGCGGGAAAGGAGGTCCGAGGGCGGCTCAGCTGCGGCTGGGTCGTCCGGGGTGAGAGCAGCTGAAAGGAAGAAAGGGCAGAGCAGGCAACAGCACACAAGGCAGGGGGAAGGAAAGCAAATGGGGGGAAACGGAGGCGACAGCACACAGGCAAAGGGACACAAACAAAGGCAACAGCACACCAGGCAGGGGGAAAAACGAAGGCAGCACAATACAAGGCAGGGGCCAGCAACTAAGGCAGCAGAGCACAGGCAGTCAGCGGGCAGGAGCAGCGGTGTGTGGGGGCGACCTCGCCTGGAACTGGTGGTCTCTCTTGCTCAGGGAAACGACACTCTAACAAAGACTGACCTAGCAGGATGTTTAGAGGAGTAAAGAACTAGATGACTATGTCTTGCCTCAAGCTCAATGGAGAAAAAACTGAGCTAATGCTCCTTGGCCGCTCTGTTCCAGGTACAATTGACTCTATATGGCCCTCTTGCTTGGGTCAGCCACCAGCCCCCAAAGACACTATAAAAAGTCTTGGGGTATGGTCGGATAAGTCCCTGACATTTGACAGCCAGCCCACCAAGCTGTCTGCCACCTGCTTTGGCCTTCTTAGACTCCTTAAAAAGATTTTGCCCCTCCTGCCTTTTGAAGCCAAACAAACCGTGATTCAAGGCCTGATTCAATCTCGCCTCGACTTTGGCAACGCCCTGTATCTGGGGTCTCCAGATTACACCCTTCAGAAACTCCAGATTCAAAACTGCGCTGCGCGCACACTGCTCCAGCTTCCCCGTAGACTCTCAGCCAAGCCTGGACTGAGGAGCCTCCACTGGCTCCCTGTCAGAGAGAGAGTTAACTTTAAATCCCTGTGTATTGCGCAACAGGCCTTTTGGAAAACAGGCCCAGTGATTAATCATTCTTTAATTACTCCATATCATCCGAGAAAACAGTTGCGCTCTTCTCATTCCTTTCTCGCTACAGTCCCTAAAATAAGGAAATCAAGAGCAGGAGGCCGGTTATTCTCCTATAACGTGGCCAAGATGTGGAATTCCCTCCCTTTCCATTTGAGGTCCAACCCTAATCTGTCTTCGTTTCGAAAACAATTAAAAACTTTTTGTTTAACAGATAGAATCTTGCTTCCCTCGACTTTGGATCCTCCTTGGCTAGCACCTTCTTTCCTTCTTAGCGCTTGGACGCCTCAGGGCAGCAATTCGCGCTTTACAAAACACATTTTCATTTCATTTCATGAGCTAGTTAGAAATAGACAAAGAGAGAAGAAAGAAAGAAAAAATCAGGTGTTGGTATCCATTCCAGTGGAAGTAAAGGAATGAAGAAAAAGTTTGAGTTTTTCAGGATCATCAAAGGATCGTGAGCGCCCATCATGGGTAATCTTGCAGAGACATGGATCAATCAATCAATCAATCAATCATGACACTTATAGAGCGCGCTACATACCCGTAGGGTCTCAAGGCACTGGGGGAGGGGGGGTGCCGCTACTGCTCGAACAGCCAGGTCTTCAGCTTCTTCCTGAAGGAGAGGTGGTCTTGGGTCAGGCGCAGGTCGGTCGGGAGGGAGTTCCAGGTCTTGGCGGCCAGGTAGGAGAAGGACCTTCCTCCTGTAGTCGCTCTTCGGATGCGGGGGACGGCGGCGAGGGCGTGGTTGGCTGATCGGAGGTGGCGTTTGGGAGCGTAGAAGTTGATCCGGCTGTTGAGGTAGCTCGGGCCTTGGTCGTGTAGGGCTTTGTGTGCGTGGGTGAGGAGGCGGAAGGTGATTCTTTTGTTGACGGGGAGCCAGTGAAGGTCTCTCAGATGTCCGGAGATGTGGCTGGTTCGTGGGATGTCGAGGATGAGTCTGGCTGAGGCGTTCTGGATCCGCTGGAGTCTCTTCTGGAGCTTGGCGGTGGTACCGGCGTAGAGGGCGTTGCCGTAGTCCAATCGGCTAGTGACGAGGGCCTGGATGACGGTCTTCCTGGTCTCGGTGGGGATCCACCAGAAGATCTTCCGTAACATGCGTAGGATGTTGAAGCATGCCGAGGAGACGTTGTTGACTTGCCTGGTCATGGAGAGGGAGGAGTCCAGGATGAAGCCCAGGTTGCGTGCATGGTCTGTCGGTTTGGATGCGGTGCCCAGGGCAGGAGGCCACCAGGAGTCGTCCCAGGCGGAGGGTGAAGAGCCCAGGATGAGGACCTCCGTCTTGTCAGAGTTCAGTTTCAGGCAGCTGGTCGTCATCCACTCGGCTACCTCCTTCATCCCTTCGTGCAGGTTGGCTCTGGCGGTGGCGGGGTCGTTGGTCAGGGAGAGGATCAGCTGGGTGTCGTCGGCGTAGGAGATTATGCTGAGGTTGTGTTGGCGTGCGATGGCCGCGAGGGGGCTCATGTAGACGTTGAAGAGGGTGGGGCTCAGAGAGGATCCTTGAGGGACGCCGCAGATGACTTCGGAGGCCTCTGACTTGTATGGTGGTAGGCGGACTCTCTGTGTTCTTCCGTCGAGGAAGGAGATGATCCATTCCAGCACCTTGTCCTGGATTCCGACGTTGCTGAGGCGTTGTACTAGGGTGCGGTGGCAGACAGTGTCGAATGCCGCGGAGAGGTCTAGGAGGATGAGGGCCGCTGTTTCTCCGTTGTCCATCAGGGCTCGGATGTCATCGGTGGCGGCGATGAGGGCGGTCTCGGTGCTGTGATTGGCTCGGAAGCCGGACTGTGAGGGGTCGAGGGATCCATTTGTCTCGAGGAAGGCGGCCATCTGCTTGTTGACGGTCTTCTCGATGACTTTGGCTGGAAACGGGAGGAGCGAGATGGGGCGGTAGTTCTTGAGGTCGGTGGGGTCCGCTGTTGGTTTCTTGAGTAGAGCGCTGAGTTCGGCGTGCTTCCAGCTCTCAGGGAAGGTGGCGGTGTCGAAGGATGTGTTGATGATGTCTCGCAGGTGGGGTGCGATGACAGCGTCGGCCTTGTTGAAGACGTGGTGAGGGCATGGGTCGGTCGGTGATCCGGAGTGGATGGAGTTCATCGTGCGGATGGTGTCTACGGTGCTGATCGGGGTCCAGGCGTGGAGGGTGGTGGTGGGGGGTGGTTGTTCGGTTATGGTGTGCGTTGGTTGGTTGTTGAAGCTGTTGTGTATGTCTGTGATCTTGTTGTGGAAGTATGAAGCAAGGGAGTTGCAGAGGTCTTGCGATGGGGTGATGTCGTTGTTTCCTGCGCTGGGGTTGGATAGCTCTTTCACGATGTTGAAGAGTTCCTTGCTGTTGTGTGCGTTGTTGTCCAGCCGGTCCTTGAATGCAGTTTTCTTGGCGGCGCGGATCAGCTGGTGGTGCTTCCGAGTGGCTAGCTTGAGGGTGGTCCTGTTGTCCGGTGTAGGTTCCCTTCTCCAGACTTTCTCGAGGGCTCGGCAGTTCTTCTTGGAGCTCTTGAGTTCGTTGGTGAACCAGGGGGCTTTCTTGCTGCCGGGTCTGCTGGGCGGGGTCCTCAGCGGGGCGAGCTCGTCCGCGCAGATGCTGATCCACTTCGTGAGGTTGTCGGCGGCCTGGCTGGGGTTCGCTGAGCTGGCAGGAGGGTGCTGGCTCAGGGAGGTGGCGAGCTGGTCTGCTGTGATCTTGTTCCAGCTTCTGCGGGCGGCCTGTTGCTGGTGGTGGTGGGTCGTCGTTCTCTTGAAGGTGAAGTGGATGCAGCTGTGGTCCGTCCATTGAAGCTCTGAGCTCTGAGCTCTGGATGAAGTATTCCGCATTGAATATTAAGATGTCTCATCTGGGGACGCATGGTGAGGAACTCTTTCCGACGTGCGTTGGTTGCATTGGAGATGTCTTGTGAGGTGAAGATGTTATGACCAGACCAAATAAGACGGGGTTTGAGTTTAGCAGCCCTCAGGACACTCATTAGTTCAGTAAACTTCAGAAATAGCATAATGATGCCACGTGGTTTCGTGGGATTAGAAGTAAGGCAACCCAAACGATGAACTCTCTGTATGTTGAGGGGAGTGGTTGTAGACGGAAGATTGAGAAGCTCAGGAAGGAATTTCTGAAGAAACAAGACCATATTGGAGCCTTCAACATTTTCCGGAAGGCCATATAGGCGTAGGTTGTTGCGAGGGTTACGATTTTCCAAGTCCTCTGTGTGGATTTTAAGTTTATGAATTTCCTGCTCAAGTATTGGAATCTTTGTAGAGGTATCCTAACGCGTTGTTCCGGATCCAGTACTTTGCTTTCCATAACAATCCATCTCTCCTCAATTTGCTTTAATTTTTCATTTGTTGCAGACATAAAAGGTTGAAGGCCCCGCGCCTCATCTAAAATAGAGTCTAGAACCGGGTTCTGTGAGGAGTGAATAGGAGATGGTGGGTCATTTCTATGTCTCTTTGGTTTCGTGCCCGTGACAGAGGACCTGGCAGTGTGTGAATCGTTGGCCATTGTAGTAGAAAGAAAAAGATAACTTTGGAAAAGACTCAATAAAATATTTCAATGAGAAATGAGGACACTCGTAAAGAGGACCTCAGAAAATGCGCATATATCGTTCCTCAGGGAAAACACAGATGATAATAGTTTCCCTAGCTGATGACATCAAAGAAGAACTCAAGCACAAGTATAGCAGTTCAGCATTTGAGAGAGGGACACCAGTATTGGAAACAACAAGTTTGGAGTCTTATCCAACTCAGTGAAAGCAGTATAAAAGATATATTGTGATATCCGTATTCTATTAAAAAAAAAAATATGGAAACGTGAGCTCAGCGGCCAGTAATGGCGGCCGCCCACACCTCCAGCATGAGAAGGGATGCCATAAAGCAAGGATTTGCTATATGGATTGAAACCTGAATTAGTTCAAGCCCAAATCGTTGCATAAGATAGTGGGTCTGAAGACAGTTGACAACTAGGTGCTTGAAATAAATTGAGTTTCAGAAAAAGTCCTTAAAAGACAGCAGGAAAAAACATTGCCAAGTACAAATGTGCGCAGTAACTGGAAAGGCTTTCAACTGCAGCTTAATGGAGAACAAAAACCATTGTAAGCCATAGAGGTTAGGAATTGAAAATTATGCATACTGAATAGTACAGAAAGCCAGTAAAAAAATAAAAAAAAATAGTCCTTTCTCACCCTGGAAACATAAGAAAAACCAATAGTTACTGCCATCCAGGAACATTTTGTGGAAAATTCACCTTAAACGTGTTTCCGGTAAAGGGAGTGCAAGAAAGCATCAATATTAAAAAAATTACCGGGCGGATGAAGAGACGCGTGCGCGGCGACCCAAAATGGCGGCCGCCCGCGCATAAATGAGGAGAAAGCAGCGACGTTCACAGCCGAGAACCCTTGGCAGAGAAGTGCCTCAAGAGCAGTCCAGGCGATCACTGCATCCTCCGGAACAGAAGCCCAGTGATCCGGTGAACAAAGGTGATGCAGAAGCGGCTCTCAAAAGAACACGAGTCCCGCTGAAGAGTGGAGCTCAAGTAGGAACCGCCATTTTGCCTCGGCGTCGAAGCCACGCCCCATAATAAAAAACTTTAAACATAGAATCTGAAGACCAGTCAGCTGCCTTAAGGATGTCTTCTAAACGAGATCCCAACATGTAGGCCTTGGAGGCCATAGCTCCTCTCCCCGAATGGGCATCATATACAGAAATATCAATACCTACTTCCGACATCACCCATCTAACCCACCTAGCTAGGGTGGCAGTAGAGACTGGTTTGAAGGGCTTCTGAACTGAAATTAACAACTGACCCAACTGATCAGACCTGTTTGCAATAGTACGCTCTTCATAACATTTCAAACGGTGTAAGACACATAACTTGTTATTATGAGGAAAAGAAGGATACTCCACTGAACGTGACATGGTCTTTGTCCGTCTCGTGATCACGAAAGAGATATGATGTGGAGAAAACATTCTACCAGCCAGATCTAAGGCCCGTACATCAGACACTCTCCAGCAGGAGATGAGGCACAACAACATGGTAAGTTTGGCAGTAAGTTGTTTCAAAGACCTATCAGCATTATCAGGCCAGGATTCCAGAAGGGAAAGGACCTTGGAGACATCCCATAAAGTCGAGTACCTGGGACAAGGTGGATTAGCCACACAAACACCTTTAAGCAATTTACAAACCAGGGGATGCGTTCCCACAGATTTACCATCCACATGATCATGACCTGCTGAAATAGCGGACCTGAAATTATTACATGATCTGTAAGCAAGGCCTGATTCTGCACATTCAGAAAGGAAGTTTAAGATCTCAGTTACATCTGATCCCACGGGATCCACCTGCCGTTGAAGGCACCAACCCATCCATCTCTTCCAGGAAGCTGAATATCGCTTTCGGGTGGATGGAGCCCAAGCCTGTTGCATAAAGCTGGCAGCCACCTGTGAAAGGCCCGCAATGCTCTCATGTCTCCTGAGAGCGTCCACACCATCAGTGTTAACTGGTTCTGCAGGTCCAGTGGATGACATGCTCCCAATGGGTCCTGGAGAAGAGTCAGGAACACCGGAAGTTGAAACGGAAGATCCACAGACAATTCCAATAGTGTGGGAAACCATGACTGAATCTTCCACAAAGGCGTCACCGACTCTATTGAAGCTGTATGCCGACGGACAAAGGCCGCCACTCTCGGAATCAAGGCAAATGGAGGGAAGGCAAAGTTCCTCTGTTGGCCCCAATGGTGAAGGAACACGCCCATTCCCATTGCCTTCGGATCCGGTCTCCAACTGAAGAACAGGGGAAGTTGGGCATTGAGGCGAGAGGCATACAGGGCTATCTGGCAAGGGCCTTGCATATCCATGATCTGAGTAAACAGAGAGGGCTGAAACCTTGAATCGCTGTAATCTCTGAGGAACCTGGAGTTCCAGTCTGCCACTTGATTGAGCTTCCCCGGAAGGTACTCTGCCACGACAGAGATCTTGTGGTCCAGGCAAAAATGCCAGAACTCCTTCACTATGCTGACTAGCTTAGGGGACCTCGTTCCCCCGAGACGATTGATATATCTCACCGCTGAGACATTGTCCATCCGAAAAAGGATGTAACAGTTGCTCTTCAGGGGTGAGATAGACCTGATGGCAAAGGAGCCGGACAGCAACTCTAGGAAATTTATGTGCAATTTTAGTTCTTCTGTTGACCAACATCCTCCTGTGGTAAATTCTCCACAGCGAGCGCCCCAGCCCCACTGACTGGCGTTGGATTCGACAACCACGTCCGGGGCGGCGCCAAAGATTGCTCGCCCATTCCAGGCCGTCATGTGCTCCAACCACCAATGAAGCTCTTCCTGAGCCTCCAGAGATAAGGTAATGAGATGATCGTAGTGAAACTTCTTCTGAATGTAAAAGATCTTGAGTCTTTGAAGGGCCCGGTAATTCAAGGGACCCAGAAAAATGGCTTGGATCGAGGAAGCCAGTAGCCCCACAATTCTCGCCAGAACTCTCAGGGAAATCATTTGTTTGGACAAAGTAGATTTGATCTCCCTTTTTATAGATCTGATCTTGCTCACGGGAAGGAGGAGTTGGTCAGATACCGAGTCTATCAGGAATTCCAGGAATTCTATCTGTTGACTCGGGACCATGAATGACTTCTTGCTGTTGATGACAATACCCAGATCCAGTAACAGGGATATTGTCCACTCCAAGTGTGTGAGAAGAAGAGTCTGATCCTGCGCCAGAATCAACATGCCGTCTAAGTACACAATGAGGCGCACCCCCATTTCCCGTAGACGGGAAAACACTGGTTTCAGGAGTTTGGTTAAGATCCACGGGGCCGAAGGAAGACCAAAGGGGAGAGTGCGATACCGGTACCATTGCCCTTTCCATTGAAACTGCAAGAATTTTTGATGTGAGAGGCAAACTGGTACTGTAAGGTAGGCATCCTTCAGGTCCAGCTGGACCATCCAGTCTTTCTCCAACAGGAGAACTCTCAAAAGATGGAAGCCCTCCATCTTGAAGTGTCAGTAGACTATATAAGGGTTGAAATCTCTTAAGTTCAAGACCAGGCGTTGACCTCCGCCTTTCTTTTGAACCAAAAAGACGTTGCTGCAAAATCCTTCTGGGATGATGGGTCCCTCTGCAATAGCCCGTTTGACCAAAAGCTCTTCCAGTTATGAGTCTATAAAATTCTGTTCTTGAAGGGAAAAAAGGAGAGGGCGAAGGGGAAACACCTGACGGGGACAGTCCAACAGTTCTATCTGATAGCCCTGGACGGTCTGAAGGACCCACACATCTGATGTAAGATTTGTCCAACTGACCACAAAATGTAACAACCTGCCCCCTAGGGGAATAAACGGATATACAACACTTACCGGACGACTGGGAGTCGAAGTTTTTATATCCACAGTTTACACCATGGTTGAAACGACCCCTGTAGCCACGCGATCTGGAGGGGTAGAATCCAGCCTGCTCGGGCTCCTGGGTATAGCCCCTGCGCCTTGGGGCGATTCCCCTTTGAGGAATCAGGTTCGTGTAGTGGCCGGTCAAGCGTCCTCTGCCACGGTCGGCCCTACCAGAGACCTGATGGAGCACTCTCTTTAGGGAAGCCTGAGATTTATCGAGGAAGGCAAAGGTGCTCACAAATTAAGCAATGTCCTTCACAAATTTGTCGCCAAAAAGCTGACCTTCTGCCTAAGGGCCCGGTTCAGACGAGGTCAACTCCACCAATTGCGTATCAATCCTGAGCAGAACAGACTTGCGCCATTCAGAAGCCAAAGCGCAGTTAGCGTTGCCTAACATGCAAATCGCCCTTCGTGCCCATCCAGCCAGGACCTCAGGGTGGATAGCGGCACCTGTCTCCTGTGCCTCGAGGGCTAATTCAAGAATTTTGGCCAAAGGGCCCGAAAGGTCGAGGACCTTATCTTAGCACGCCTGGAGAGCGCAGTCAATCCTCTTATTAGGATCTTTTTTAAGAAGGTGGTCATCGAAGAGTCAATGTCAGGGGTGAGAGACACCTTGTGAGCTAAGTCTGGACGTGGGCATTCTGAGCTCTAACCTCCTTATCAAAACCCTTACGTAGATAGACTTGTATGTATTCGGCAACAGCAGGGGGAGGGACCCAGTCAGAGGACCTAGGGTGGACTATATGTGAGGGAT
Organism: Lissotriton vulgaris; assembly: GCF_964263255.1. Taxonomy (NCBI): domain Eukaryota; kingdom Metazoa; phylum Chordata; class Amphibia; order Caudata; family Salamandridae; genus Lissotriton; species Lissotriton vulgaris. The sequence goes on from NC_141685.1 coordinate 535,146,245, forward strand.
CGAACATGAATGGGAAAGACTGAAATGGAGAGGAAGCTTGCCTACGCTTTTTCGCACACTTGCGAGGTCTAGACTCCTGGGACGAGTCTGTGTCTGTATCAGTATAAGTAGTGGTATCGGGGATGGGAATAGGAGAGGACTGGGGTGGAGAGGGAGCAGGGCTGCCATCTTTGGCCATTTCCTTGGACTTGTACAATTTAGAACATGGATGTGCGTGAGGCCAAGAGGAGCCCAAGGGTTCAACCGAGGGGACCTTCGGGGTTGAGTGGGACCCAGAGGGGGGAGTAGAAGTGTTAGGAGGGACCAGTAACTCCAATTTCTTAGCTAGGGGTAACAGTGTGGAAGACAGGGCCTTATCTAACTTGGCATCCAACTTTTTGTCAATAATGTCCTCCATGGACTCTTCCTCATAGTTCTCATCATCGCCCTGCACATCACACGCAGCAACCTCCTCCTGATAGAAGTGACAATCTTCCATGCTTGCAATAGAATATGAAATTCCGATCAGAAGTCCCCAGAGGGAAGCTCAATTATCAGCCCAATAAACTAGGGCATCGGTTGGGAGTAATGCCGGGCCTAGGAGCCAGTACAAACAATACCAAATTCAAATATCCAATGTAAAATAGTTCCACTCTAGGACTAATGGAGGGGAGTATAACCCCTATCTAACTGCAGTATAGGGGTACCCATAAATTCAGTCTTCCAGGAGCCCTGGAAAGGCAAGGGTTTGTTACAGGGATTCTGCGCAAACGCAGAACTGTGCACAGAGACGTAGGACCTCAGTGAATTAGGGTGTGCCAAAACTCACCTTATTACCCAAAATACCCTACCAGACTAGCAATTAGTGTCACATTAGCTCTTCGTCCTATAGCAAAGAAACCAATGATTAGACAACCTAGAACATGCGACTTAGGACTATCTCAGGAATGGTGGGAAGTGAGAACACTATTTTGTTATATTTTCATACCAGTGTACAACTGGAGTGAAATAGAGACACTGTAAGGTTAAAATGTTTATTTTAACGACGTGATCTCAAGCGCAGTATTTTAATCAACATAAGCATACATATGATTAAGAATAATACGGTCAGCATGGTTACAATTCCATAAAATACAAAAGGATGAATCATATTACAAGGATAGTGCAAACAGGTGATAAAAAGCGCCTATTTTATAGCACCCTCCCTATCTAGGAACTATGTATTATAAAACTATAGAAGGTCTCTGGAGTATTCTTTAGGGGGACCCCATTTACCTGTCCACTCAGTAAGTGTAAATTACATCAGGATCGGTTAGTCTCTCTGCATGCCTGGAATCTTCCAAGTGTGTTCAATTCTGGCAAGTGTGCTATGATAAAGGCGCCAGAATCCTACTCGATTTGCAGCTGCCAAATTGTTGTGTCTAAAATGTGTTACACGGACATGCCGATAAACAGGCTTGCACGTTCTGATAACCTTGGTGGCTCAGCACTCACTGTACAGACTTGGGACACGATGTATGTCTAGAGATGTCGAAAAACAAACCCTTTCTCATGTATAGACCTTCGTGAAAGCTAACTCAGTAAAAACAGCTAAGCAGTGCCGTGTGCAAAAAGCAGCAAAAAGGAAAAATGGCGTTTAAGCTCCTAATAAGCCATGCTAACTTAATATGCATGCAAATAGAGGCCCATAACCCACACTATAGGTTAATGCCTCGGACAAGCGTGAGGTTTATTGCAAGAAAAACGCTGCCTTGTCTGATCTCAAAAGGCCCAGACTGGCTCCTGGCATGCCGCGTATATCACCCCTGTTCAGCCTGGGGCAGGGCGTCTTATCCGGCAAATCACAAGGGCCGCGGGCACGCGTGCACACTGACACGCGCGAGCCCTGGAGACGCATGCTGAATGACCGCGAAGGCCTCGGCGTGCGTCTCACTCCTGGCGGGGGGGGGGCCAAATCCCTCCTGATCGCGATGGCGGGGAGCCTAAAGCGCAACACGCGCTAGAGAGGAGGGGTGACTAAAGGGACAACAGAGCGGGGCATGAACGGAGGAAGGCTCCGATATCAGCGCTACGTCGCACAGCAGCAGAAAGACACGGGTTTAGCCCCGAACACAAATCCACAAGTAAGGAGCATGATAAGATGCACAGCAATGTCGGTACAAGCAATATAAAAGAGTAACAACATTTTAAGAATGTATAATCAAATCACAGTATCAGTGCAAAGTATACAAGGTAGAGAGGCACTTATCTGGGCTGCGGAGAAGCAAAGAAAGCGGAAGCCAGTTTGGTGCCTCTCTACTTTGTATACTTTATGATGCAGCGATTGGCTGTGACAAAGGAGGCGTGGTTCAAAGCATCATGGGTATTAAATGTTTTACTTATGTAGATTTATTTTCATTGGCTGCTGTGTTTGCAGTAAAGAAATTGAGTAAGCATAATCAGGAGCCTCCGGTCCTGATATAGAATCTGGGTGAGGATGTGAGCACGACAGAAGAGTCGATGAGCCGGATCATAACTCCAGATTCCCACACACAGAGCCACGATCTGCTGATAGAGCGCGCAGTTCACCCGGGTCACTGGGTTTCCTAATTCTCACACGCACTGGGCCCTGGCGTGCACATTTAAACCAATGACTCGCGTTTGGCGTGAACCGGGTGAGATTATACACGCTACTATGAGTAATTCGGGGGGTGACTTCTCACCACTGTTGATCCTGTACCTGACTTACCACAGGCACGTTACTCCAGACGGATCAGGAGCTATCAGGGGACAGGTGACAGAGGTCCTAGAAGAGAATACACCTTATAATCCAAAATACATTGTCCACACTGTACCATATAATAACCACAGACACCTGATAAGTTTAAGAGTTTATAGAAAAATTTCAAAGTGAATATGTCAGAATTAGCAGAATACAAAGTAACACATCAAGCATTAAAATCACAACCAGAATATATCCGTGAATTAAAGCAAGGACCATTTGAGTATATGGGAACACTATGGGTAAGAGTATTAGGAACCAACTAATCACTGCAGTGTTACACTAGGACCTGGGATATGAACGGGAACTATAACATTTATCTATGCTATCTTGCTAAGTTCACTGCAATCATACTAAGGGAAAAGGAAAAAACAGGAACATACTAATAAAATATGACAGTTTGGCAATTTTCTAAAGGTGGGGAGAGAAGTGGAACAATCTAATAAACAATTGCATATAACTTGTTTTCAAGGTGATAGAGCAATATCACAGGCAAGAGTGCTTTATTAAGAAAACGGGAAGGGAGAGAGAGAGAGAGAGACGCAAACCCACAGTCTGATAATTACCTAATTCAGAATGAAGACCAACCCTGGCCACGGGTCAGTTTGGAAGGACGGGGACAAGGACCCTCAGAAAAGGAATGCCAGAATGCGAGCAGGTACAGCTCACGGACAGTCGGGACAGGATACCCCTCAGGATTAGGTACAGGACTGGACCCACCAAGGCACGACCAACACCCACAGCTTCAGAAGCAACGCCTGCGTTGCCCCTTTCTGCAAGTAATCCCGATTGGGTTTTCGAATTTCCCAGCAAAGTGCTCCGCCAGCACTTAAGACTATTTCCACCCCTAGGAGTTTGTGGAAAGTATGGACAGAGTGCTCCGCAGCACTCAAGATTGGATCACCTATAGAGTTCGTAGGGTCAGTGACAGGTCTGCTATTCGGACAAGTCGGACGATTTTCCTAGGCTAAACTAGGGCAGTTATACTCTTTGGGGACCCTTAGACCACCCACCAATGTTGCAAGTGACAGCTTCCCATATTATGATTGGTCAAAAGAGGTGGCCTGGACAATGTCACCTCCTAGAATTCAGAGTTCACATAATGCATATTTAATTTTCATTATCCGCCCCTTGGGTTCACGTTCCCATCATAGAAAATACAGTACTACAATGCAGTTCATAGACAGTGTTGATTCTTTCAAGGTGAGATTCTGTCTCTCGGAGGAGCTTTCTCAGGCGCATTGGGCTTCAGGAGCCAGCTGGCTTGTTTCAGCTTCTGCGCAGTGGAGCTTTTCCCCGGTCACATGACGGAGCCCAGCAGAGCCTCAAGTATGGCTCCGCTCCCGATTTTCCCAGCCCCAGAGACACGATACATGAAAAGTAAGCGAAAACAAATTAGAGTCATGCATAAAATGATCACACTGTATACCAGGCTAAAACTAAACACACCCCTTACTTTATAACTTCTATAGTATTACATTTTAGTGCGAAAAGACAGATAGGCGAAAGCAGCGGTAGCAAGCAGAGTGCGTGGTGAGAGACAAGCGGCCATCTTTGCATCAGTGCGCATGAGCACAGATTCCCTCCAGAATGCGAGTGCGTCACATCACATGGGTATGACCGACGCATGCGCAGACTGAATTTCAGCGAAGCAGCCATTTCTTCTAGTGCAAGCTTTGTTAGTATGAAAAGACACACAGGCAAGCCTCTTGGGTACACCCGCGTGTTGGGGAAAATGCAAAATAAGTGACGAACAGTTGGATTAATATGATTATACATTAAACGAGGTTCATGAGTGGGAGCAAGTCGCTTTACGTGCGAATCCTTGCTCCATCAATCCCCTCTTTGATGATATTTACTATCATCACTACAAAGGAAACAGATGCCAACTTTTCATTCTTCCATATCATTCATCTCTATCTCAACAAACTTATTGTTGATCTTTCTTTCGGCTTCTCTATGACAGTGGTGATTCTTCACCTTTTTGTAAATTTCATTCTTTAATTCTTCTAATTCTAATTCATCAATGTTTCTCTTCACTCCTCTCTTATTTGCAGTTTTTCTCTTGCACTTTTGGCATTTACAGCAGATGAAAATTATCAACGCAATCACACCTATTCCAAATATTGGCATCAGTATTTTCCACAGGATGTTTCTACCTAGGTTAGAAAACCAACCACCTATAGAGGAGAGACCTCCAGTCAGTCTCGTCCAGGCACTGTCAACCTCTAATGGTTTGAGCTCTTTTTCCAAATTAGTTATGTTCTTCACATATTGCTTTAATTCGATACTTTTGTCAGGAATGTAGGTGCAACAATGTTGCGCCTTCAGCATTCTACAGACTCCGCCCTCTTTCGCCAATAAGGTGTCAAGAGCAAGGCGGTTTTGCAAAACCATTGATCTGATCGCAACCATCTCAGTATTGACCAGCAGGAATCCAGCAGCAGTGTCAGTAGATAACCGATCCACTACTGTAGACAATTTGCAGATTCTATGAGTGTTCAGAACTACCCCCATTCCAGGTATCAGTGCACTAAAGATATCACCTATAATTTCACCTACACTTTCACGTTTACTACGCACTAAGCCATTAGTTTCGTCATCATTGCTTCCAGCAGCATTATTCACATGGTATATTTTCGGGAAAACAATGCCAAAGTAGCAGCTTCCATACCAGTGATCCGGCAATTTGAAATAAGCCTTGTTCCCACATATATAATATATTCCGGGAAACACAGGTTCTGACCCATTTTTGAAACCCCAACCTCCAATTACCTTGTAATTATGTTCACACTCGCTGGAACCAATGAACACATTGTTATAGTATTCTGTCCTTTCTCTATGGAGACAAAGTTTTCCTTTTCGTTCAAAATCCAGCAACAAAGCAGGATTAGCTTCGCCTTGAGAGGTGTTATCCATGTGCTCAGCCCACCTAGGGACTCTATTCTTTTCATCATTTGCCTTTTTCTGAAACTTTTCCCTCCTTCGGTCTGCCATTTTAATGAACATCTTTTCCTGCTCTTGCAAAGAACAGGTCAGATTTTCCTGTCGTGCTTCATCTAAGTCTATGTCACCTATAGTCAGGAAATATTCTCCCATATAACGAGTTACGTCACTTTTAATATGTACAAGGTTCAGGTGTCCTCTAATAGGAAGCTCAGAAAAGACTACGTCAGCATTTGAATAGTAGTACTGTAAAGTGCTTCTATAAAACAAGCTAGCTAATATACTACAGGAAATTCCATAGGTTAGGGGTAAGTGGTGATATTTCACACCTTCAGCTACAGAGGTAGGTAGCTTCATGCAGACATAACAGTCTTCTATTTCCATAGCTTCTACATAATGCACTAACAAGTTAGCAAAAACATTTAAATGCGTCCGGTTTTTCATCTTGTGAAAGTGCAGTTCACCCTCATCTGATGCTTCTAAATTCTGTCGTGCTTGTCTTTGCCTATCTAGAGTGTCATGTCGTCCTAAGCTTCGTGGAGTTTCTGCAGTCCGTGCAACGTCTGTGTCTAGTATTTCAGGTTCAGTAGGGGACAGGTTAGGATTTTTACTTATCATAAAAGGTAAAAAGACGGTTAATCCTATCCACATTACTATTAGCATTGCTATACTACACAAGCATATCTTACAGCAAGTTTTAAGACACCCACATCGGGATCTCCCAGTCACGCTTGAATCAGACATTTTAGCTTACAGGTGGCTTTTGCAACCCCTCTTCTTTTCTTTATGCAGGGCTTCGCTCTGTTTTGTCTCAAGGAGGGTCTTCGTCCGAACTCTGATCAGTGACGGACTCCTCGTCACTTTTCCCACTGTGATGGGGTTCATCAATTTCTTCCAGCACCAGGTATGTCCATTCGGGGCTCCGATACAGTTTATTCTGTTTCTTCAATCTGTCGCTTTTTCTCAGAAACTTGCCTCGGGCTGGTTTCCGTTCACTTTCAGCCCTTTCGCGGTCTTTCAGTTTCTCTTCGACAGTTTTTAGTCGGAGTCTTAGCCTTTTGACGTACCTGGGTGTACTTTTGTTTCTGCGACTCTTAGTAGTTGAGGACACTTGACCTTCCTCGTGCACTCTTTTATTTTTCTTCTGGCGCTTGACAGAGTCTATTTCCCTCCCTGTCTGACTAGTTCCAGGTCTTTCATCTATTTCTTCTGCCTTGTCCTCTAGCTGGTCCTGTTCAGGTTCGCTTTGTGGGTTTTCTTGGCTGTTAGGTGAACTGGAGTCTGATGCCTGAACACGTTCATCTATTTCTAACTGCCCTGGTTCATGCACTTCGTTCTCTTCACTGTCTTCCGCATGAACCTCAGCCCTTACCACTATCTGTCCCTTTACAGGCTCCGGAGTTTCAGGTGGAGCGTTGACGTCTTGATCTGTCCCTACTTGGCCTATTTCCTGATCAGGTGTGATGTGTGTCTGGTTGACCTGACCTTCTCCTTCTAGTTCTGTCTCACCTGGACTATCCCACTCACTGTCTAGGTAGGAATATTTCCTGGTTCGTATTGGATCATGAACCTGGTCGTCGGCGGGGTACCACTCAACGTCTCGACTTGTGCTTGGCAGTTCGATGTCAGCAAGATCCGGACTCTCTTCGGGAGATTCCTCAGCGGTGCTGCCTTCAGCTTCAGTCGCGTTTTCTCCGGTTACCCGCTTTGTGTGGCTGGCATGGATCCACTTCGGCACACCAGCGCACTTTACAGCAGTAGTGGTGACAAGAATCACTTGTCTCGGGAGGAGGAGCTTCGCCGGCGACCAAGATGGCCGCGTGAGCTCGGAGCTCCGAAGACCTCCCGATCCCCCGCAATAATCCTGCTACCCATCCTGTCCCACGATTGTGGGAATCGACTGCTAAGCCGGTCCTGATGCGGCACCCGCTTTCGGAATGAAAATCTGACATTCCTGGACTCAGTTAGCTCGACGGACCCCGGAGGCTCCGCCCGCGTCATTGGCGACCGTCGAGGGGTACAGCGGTGTCCTCACATGGTGCCTCCCTGCCTGCGCTTCGTCCCCCCGAGGGGTGCCTCTGAACTTTGAGCGCCTTGCTGCACGGCCTCGACACCGGACCTTGGCAACACCGCTGTGTGCATTGCGCATATTGTACGAAGCTTCTTCGCCCCTGTTGACCACCCGGCCCGTGAGTGCCAACATGGCGGGCAGAGGTGACCCGGACAAAGGCAAGTCTCAGCGGCTCAACAGAAAACCATCCCAGTCCCAATCCACCATTCCGGAGCGATTTTCCCAGTCTAAGGGATCACCGGGACTGTCGGGCCGCACTAAAGACTCGAGAAGGGATGAATCGCCGGACGACTCTGAAATAACACTTCGGGACGTCATGGGTGCGATAACGGGGGTGAAGACGGAGATGCACACTCTCCGCGAGGAACTGTCCAGCAAGGTTGACTCCCTGAAGATTGAGTTGAACCTCATCAGGACCGACCTCGGGAAGACTAACGACCGGGTGAAATCGCTGGATCTCAAGACTTCTAGCCTGGTCACTGATGTGTCCGATATCCAGACGGAGGTGCGTGACCTGAAGATGGCGAATGGATTGCTGGCGCGTCGACTGGACGAGTTCGAAGGTCGCGCGCGGCGCCAAAACGTTCGCATCACCGGGGTGCCGGAGAAGGCTGAAGAGGACTCGACTGAACTTTTTGTGGAGGACCTGGTGGTTAAGAGCTTGGCACCGGGGGGCCTGAGTAAGTTCTTTTCGGTGGAAAGGGCCCACAGGGTACCGGGTGGGCCGCCGAAGTCGGGCGCCTCCCCTCGCCCTATCATCGCAAGGCTCTTTAACTATAGAGATAGAGACGCTATCCTGCAGGCATCGAGGACCGCGGGCCCTCTACGCTTCCAGAACTCTGAGGTGAACTTCTTCCCGGATTTCACTCAGGCTGTCCAGAAAAAGCGCCAGAGCTTTACGGGAGTGAAACGGAGACTGAGGGAGATGGGCCTGCGTTACTCCATGCTTTATCCTGCCAAACTCCGCATCGAGCGTGACCACCGGACCTTCTTTTTTGACTTTCCAGATGACGTGGGACACTGGCTTGATACCCTGCCCCAGGAGCGACATGAACCGGCTGACCAGACGGAGGAGACCACCGGAGGCGCGGAAGCACAGGAATAATCGTTCAATCACTTGACTTTCTGAGAGCTGGGTAGCCGTAAGGGGCATCGACTTCAGACATTGCTGCTATTGGTTTGACTCGTTTTGTAAATAATATGGGGGATGACGGGGGGGGATGGGATGCCTCCTTTCTCCTCTGTGGGCTTCTTGTAGATTAGTTAAGGGGCGACAGGCACACTGCTAGTTGGGGTGGATTATAGTCTAATGCAGGGGTGCAGGGTGGTGGGTAGTTGGGGTGTGTTTTTTCAACTTCTTTCCATGTTTTACTCTTTGTTCTGGCTGAGGATCTATTGGACTGCTATGTTATCACTGTGGGCGCCATTGCGGGTGGGGGGGGGAGGGGCGGAATGTCCTTGATGATGGGGGGTAAATCTCTTAACTTGTTGAGCTGGAATGTGAACGGGTTGGGGGACCGCATTAAAAGGGGTGTCGTGTTGCAGATGCTCAAGCGATGTTCGCCGGATGTGGTTTTCTTGCAAGAGACCCATCTAGTGGGTCACGCCTGTAAAGCATTGAATAGACGTGGATTCAAAATGGTGGCACATTCGGGGTTCTCCTCGGGATCCAGAGGGGTGGGTATCATGGTGCGCATGTCCCTCCCGTTGGAGGTGGAGTCTGTGCTTGCTGATGAGAGAGGCAGATATGTGGCTGTGGTGGGCAAATGGGAGGGCCGCACGCTAGTTTTGGTTTCGGTTTATGTTCCCCCGGGGTTGCAGGAGACTACTTTCAGGGATCTGGGTGGCGCCATTTTAGGTCTCCCCGAGGGATTGTTGCTCGTGGGTGGTGATTTCAACTCCGTAGTCTCGGGAGACTTGGACCGCTTCCCATCCAGAGACCTGCGTCCTTCTCAGTCCTGGCTACCTGATTTTCTGAGCTCCATGGGGATGGTTGATTGCTGGCGTTTGTTACACCCCACCCAGCGGCAGTACACTTTCCTCTCGGGTGCCCACGGTAGCCTTTCTAGAATAGACCCCGGCTGCCCAGGCGCAGTCTGTGTCCACCGCGCGTCTTTTGGCTAGGGGCATTTCGGATCATTCCCCGGTTTGGGTCTCTTTTGACTTCCAGATACCCGCGTCCTCGCGGGTGGCACCCATCAACCCATGGTACTTCCGCGATCCGAAGACCAGGGCGCTCCTGGCTAAAGCTATAGCTATGGACCGGTACTTTGCCGAGAATACTGGCTCCGTTGACTCTGCCGTCTCCCTTTGGGAGGCTTTTAAAACCGTGCTTCGTGGCGAGGCCTTCTCCCTGATTGCGGAGGCCCGCCGTCGACGGGATGAGGATGTGGTGCGGCTGGAGTCTGATCTCGCTGACTTAAACTCCCAACTGGCGCTGGGCCCGTCTCCCGACCTACTTCACGCCCTCTCCCTCAAACAGTCCGAACTCCGGGCGACTGCCACTGACGCGGCGAAGGCCTTGAGCAGGGAGCAACAGGGCAGGATATATGATTCGGGAGACAAGGCGGGCAAGCTCTTGGCGTGGTTGGATAGACGGGAGCTCGCGTCCCGGGTGGTCCCAGAGTTGGTGGGTGCGGATGGCCTGTCCCTGACGGACCCGGCGGCTATAGTTGGGTCCTTCGCAGAATATTTTGAGGGGGTCTATACCTCCGCGAATCCCCTCCCGGAGTCTGTTTCGGCTTCCCTTCTGGAAGACATCGAACTTCCCTGCCTCTCAGATCTCGAACGAGACGACATGGATCGGGACCTAACCGTGGATGAGGTGGCCTTGGCGATCCGGTCGTTGCGCTCTGGCAAAGCGCCGGGACCCAACGGCATCCCGGTTGAGCTTTATAAACTCAAGGCCGACACACTTGCCGCACCCTTGTTGAATATGTTCCTTGAAGCCCGCGAGGCAGGAGAACTCCCCCTCGACCAACGACTTGCCACCATTGTGGTGATACACAAGGAGGGAAAACCGCGTGATTTATGCCGGTCCTACAGACCCATCTCACTTTTGAACGCAGAACCCAAGATCCTGGCCAAACTGTTGGCCAACCGGCTAGTGGGAGTGATCTCGGACCTGGTTCATCCGGACCAGTCTGGCTTCATACCGCACCGGAATACGGCGCTCAACTTGAGACGGCTTCACGCGGTCATGGCACGTGCTCATCTGCTTCGTGAACCCGCAGTTCTCGCCTCCCTTGATGCCACTATGGCCTTCGACTCGCTGGAGTGGAATTACCTATGGGCAGTCCTGGCCAAGTTGGGGTTTGGACCCGCTTACGTCGGTTGGGTCCGGCTGCTGTACTCCGCTCCGCTGGCTAATGTGGCTGTTAATGGTCGGTTGTCGGCCTCCTTTGCGTTGCACAGGGGCACTAGACAAGGATGCCCGCTCTCGCCGCTCCTGTTCGCCCTGGCGCTGGAGCCTCTGGCGGCTTGGATCAGGGCGCACCCCGATGTCTCCGGGATAACGTGGTCCCCAGGTTTCGAGGACCGGGTGTCGCTTTACGCGGACGACATCCTTTTGTACCTTACCTCTCCCTGCCGCTCGCTCATTGTAGTTTTTGACCTGTTGGGGACCTTTGGGGCCCACTCGGGCCTGGTGATCAACTGGTCTAAGTCCTCTTTGTATACGTTGTGTGGAGACACTCCGCGCCTCCCCCGTGGGTGCTCAATACAGATAGCCCAGCAGGGCTTTCGGTACTTGGGCATTTACGTGTCGCGGGACTCCCGAGCCCGATATTTGCACAATCTACTTCCACCATTGGTGCGGCTGCGCCGGGACGTCGAGGGTTGGAAGAAGCTACCGATCTCCCTGATGGGCAGAGCTGCGTTATTTAAAATGATGGCGCTGCCTCGCTTCCTTTACGCTCTGCAGAATACCCAGGATCCCGTGCCAGCTAAATACTTCGGGGAGATCGAATCCTTGCAGCGAGCGCTGTTGTGGGATGGTAGACCACGAATCTCGTTGGTCAAGCTGACCATACCATGCTATGATGGGGGTATCGCCCTGCCTGATGTGCGACGCTACTACTGGGCGTCCCAGCTCGCGGCAATCAACCATGGCCTCTACGGCCCGGCGACCAACCCGGGCTACGCCATGGATCGGTGGCTCGTGGGTGATGGGAACTATTATAGAGCATTATACTCCAGGTCTCTGGATCGGAAGCTGACGGGCCCCACTAAGACGATGGTGCATATATGGCGTGCAGTCACTGACACCTTGGGCTGGAAAGATAGGGTTACCATGGCCACCCCACTGTATGACTCAGACATACTGGGAAAGCTGTGGCACACTAAGGGCTTTGACAGGTGGGACACCATTGGGATATCTAAGGTTGGGGACATGGTGGCAAGGGGAAGGGTCAAGACGTTTGAGGTGCTACAATCTGAGTTCCAACTGGCGGCGACGGAATATTTCCGACACGCCCAGCTTAGCCATGCCCTCTCCCCCCATATATCGGAGGGGGAGGCGATCCCCGAATCGTCACCCCTGGAGGATCGGGTGCTGGACGGTCACATGCCGGACAGCGCTATCTCCCTAACGTACAAGAAGCTAATTAATGTGAGAGTTGATTTGCTTGAGCGATTGAGAGAGCACTGGGTGAATGATGGCATAGAGGTGGACGACGAAGAGTGGCAGTCGGCGGTCTCCTCCCCTAGAGAGGTGGCCATATCGGCACGGCTCCGCCTGGTTCAGTTGAAGATACTACACAGGGTGTATGTCACCGGCCCCAGACTCATACATATGGGGCTCTCAACGGATGGTCTGTGCCGGCGGGGATGTGGTATGCTTGCGACCTTCATGCACATCATATGGGAATGTCCTCCTCGGGGCGCCGCCGGTCTAACCAAGTAGGTTTACGGTCTGAAGAACAGAAGCTGCAAGAGACGGACTCTTGCCGTCTTGGAAGCATTGGTGCCCATGATGCGGTAATTCCGCAAGGAAGTGTTTTTTCTTTGAATAAAAGAAATTGCACCTTTTTTACACGAGTTCACAATTTGTGCACTCCATCTTGGACTAGGGCAGGACGCACCTTAGCGTGTGCGGACCACCCAGTTCATTTTCACGGTCCTGACGAAAACCTATGACTAAATACAATGGTTGAAACATGTAGACCCTTTTAACCAATAGCATCAATCACACTTCACATAGCACACTTAGCTATTTTTAAAGACACTTCTTATTTTCACCAAAGTCTACCTAATTAGGCATAGGTGTTACACATTTTTATTAGGGTTCAAGCACTCAAGAATAAAACTTGCAGTGAGTAGTGTTGGCCCTTTTTAAATTCATTTATTTTGATCGCCTTGAACACATAAAAGAAAACAACCCGCTCCTCTGTAATCAGGAGTCGCAGCACACCCTATAGGCACTCGGCCTATGGGGTGGGACCCCGATGATGAAGCATGTCACCAACCAGGTTGGTGAGTGAGGGGTCTTCTACAAGGATATGCATTATCCACTGACAGGTTGGGATAGACTGTGCTGAATTGAGCACTTTAACCCACTGTGAGAGATTCTTTTTTCTCTAAATTTTTGAGGGGTAACTCCTCCATTGTTTTTGTAATGTCCTGGAGTTGCCCGGTATTGGACACGAGTGCATGAGGTGATGGAAGAGGTGACTGGTGTGGCCCTACCGGCTGAGGCCCGGCGATGCCTCCTCAATATTTGGTGCCCGAATGATTACAGCGTTGCCCAGACCCGTTGGGTCACCCTGGGCAACATGGTGGCCAAGAGAGATATCGCCCAGAAATGGGGTGCGCCTGCTCCTCCCTCGCTCAGCTTATGGGAAACCAATATGGACTGGTGCATGCTGCGTGAGAAGACGGTGTATGTGGCCAGGGGCAAGCCTAGAATGTGGAGGTCTGTGTGGGGTGCTTGGAACTCCTATAGAGGTGATATTTGCGACCCCCCTGTGGAGATTGACTCCGATGTCCAGCTTTCCCCGTAGTGCCCCTTACCCGTGGTTCCAGATAGGTTATCCTGGTGTGCTACCTCCCACATGCCTTATTGATGTCATTATTGTTATGTGCTGTCTTGGGTGTGCGGCCCTCGACCCCCTCCCGCTACACAAGTCCGCTATCTCTGTACCGTCCTCAGCCTACCTTCTTCCTCTTTCACTTTCTTTCGTGCTTAATGCACACTTCTTTCTCCTGGCCTTTGAGGCCTTCTTATTCCTTGGTTTATTCAATTCTAGGTTCGACAATATTTGAAAATTAAACCTGATTGCTTCTGCATATAGTATTGTACACAACCTTACCTGCTACCTCGATGCTGCCTGGCCTCCGGGATGTATGGCTGAATAGCGGTGTACTTTTTCTACAAATAAAGGTTTTCCCAAAAAAAAAAAAAAAAAAAAGAATCACTTGTCTCGGCTTTCCCCACTTTGGTCCAAGGCAACTCTTCCGGGTGTGTTTCTTTAACACCACCCAATCGCCTGGTCGCAGCTTATGTGCCGGAGTCTTGGGCCAATCGTCTTCTGTCTCTCCAATCTGGTGGGAGATAGAACGCACTTGGTCACCCAGTTGCTTGCAGTATTCTAGCACCAAATCATCAGTAATGCTTAGCAGTTTGTGTCCAGGTACCCATGCTTGTCGCATCACTCTCCCCATTAGTACCTCATGGGGGCTCGGGCCTGTTTTTCGATTTGGAATACTTCTCAGACTCATCAGCACAAGGGGCAAAGCATCTGTCCAGTTCATTTTGGTGGAATCACACATCTTCGCCAATCTGGACTTTAGCGTGCCATTTATCTGTTCAACCACCCCAGATGCCTCGGGATGGTAGGCACAGTGCAGTCTTTGCTTCATTTTAAAAGCCTTACAGAGCTCTTCTAGGACATCGTTGGCAAAATGCCCACCTTGGTCCGTTTCAATCGTTTCCGGGATCCCAAACCTAGGTATCAACTCCCTGAGCAATAGCTTGTCTGTAGTTAGGGCATCATTTTTCTTTGCTGGGTAAGCCTCCACCCACCTGGAGAACAGACAAACTATGACTAGGATATATCTATATCCCTTGCATTTAGGCATGGTTATGAAGTCTGCCTGCATTCTAACAAAGGGACCTACTGCCTTGCCGATGGTACTCTGCTCTACTACAGTCCTCTTTCCTGCATTGAATTGCTGACACACTAGGCACCTCTGGCAAAGCCGTTCCGCCTGGTTCCTGAACCTTGAATTAAAGAACACCTTGTCAAACACGCGACACATGGCATCCCTTCCCATATGTGTGGGTTCATGTACCATTCGGACCATGGGATCTATCAGACTGTCGGGTAGCACGGGCATTCCACTTTTATCTACCACCACACCGTCATTCCTCATTCTGCAGTCATTTTCACTCCATCTAGCTTTTTCTTCCCTGCCTGTTGCCTGTTGTAAGTCTCTCAATTCATCCCACGCTGGCACATTATCAAACAGCATCAGTTGGCAGCTGTGTCCACCCCACAACCCAATTTGGAGGGACATTTTGTGTCGGGCGCAAAATTGGGCAATTTGGTCAGCGTATCTGTTTCCGGCTGTCACATCATCATTTCCTGATTTGTGAGCCGCACACTTGACCACGGCCAATTCTTTGGGCAATTGAATAGCTTCCAATAATTCTTGTACCACCTTTCCGTTTCTGATAGGGGTACCTGAGGAAGTCATGAATTCTCTTTGTAACCACAGTTGGCCGAAGTCATGAACAACCCCGTAACAGTTCTGACTGTCGGTGTAAACAGTTATCCTTTTGTTCTTTCCCCTCTTACAGGCTCGGGTCAGAGCGATGAGCTTGGCTACTTGGGCCGATTTCACTTCGCAGAGGTAAGATGCTTCTATGGTCTCCGTCAATGTGACAACAGCATAGGCAGCACACAGACCCCCACTCTCATGTCTCAAACATGAGCCGTCCACGAACATTGTCTTATCCCCATCAAGTAATGCTATTTCTCTGATGTCAGGACGGGGCTTAGTGCTGAATTCGGTTAGATCAATGCAATTATGTTCCATTTCACCTTCGTCATCTACATCCAGGGGAACAGGCAACAGAGTTGCTGGGTTTAGGACATTGCACCGAGAAATGGTTACATTCTCAGCACCAATCAAAATTCTCTCATACTTAGTCAGCCGACTAGGTGTGAGATACTGGGTTTTGGTTCTTGTCAGTAGGATCACAACAGAGTGTGGAACATACACAGTGACAGGATGTCCCATTACAATATTTTCACTCTGTTCCAGGCTGATACAAGTAGCAGCTACTGCTTTCAGACATCCGGGCAGACCAGCAGCCACCGGATCTAAAGTGGCGGAGAAATATGCTACAGGACGCCTGACCAGCCCATGCTCTTGGGTCAGGACTGAGAGTGCGCAATTTTCTCTTGTGTCACAGAATAGTTCGAACCCCTTGGAATAGTCTGGCATACCTAATGCAGGTGCGGTGCATAGACAATTTCGCAAGGTTACCCATGCGGACATGCTTTCGCTGTCCCAACCGACTGGGTCTTCCACTCCTTTCCTGGTCATTTTTATCAAAGGTTTGGCTAGATTTGCGAAACCCACAATCCACTGTCTGCAGTACCCCACAACTCCTAGAAACATCCTCACCTCTTTCTGAGTTCGGGGTAGGTCCATTGCTTTAATTATCTTGATCCTTTCTGTGGTGACCTTTCGGATCCCTTTCTCTATCTGGTGCCCCAGATATTTTACTGAGTTCTTACAGAACTGCAATTTGTCAGGGGATACTTTATGTCCTCCCTTTCCTAGGTGATTCAGCAAGGCAATGGTGTCGGTGATACAGTCATTTTGAGTTTTGGATGCCACTAGAAGGTCATCTATGTACTGCACCAAAACGGATTCTCCAGGCAATATTAGGGTCTCAAGACATTTCTTTAATATCTGGTTGAAAATCGAAGGACTTTCAGTGTACCCCTGGGGGACACGATTCCAGACATAGATATGGCTGTCAAATTCAAAACTGAAAAGGAACTTGCTTTCTGGATGCAATGGGATGGAAAAGAATGCATGGCATAGATCAATGACAGTGAACCATTCTGCATTCCAAGGAATCTGATACAGGATCACTGCAGGGTTGGGTACAATGGGACAGCAAGGTACAACAATTTGGTTTACCTTGCGCAGGTCCTGCACTACTCGGTATTTCCCACTAGGCTTTTTAATCCCAATGATAGGAGAATTGCAGGGACTGCTCATTACTTCTTCTATGATTTCTGCTTCGAGCAATCGGGTAATTTCAGTTGCGACTCCTGCCTTTACTTCTGCACTCATTTTGTACTGTCTTGTTTTTGGATATACTGCATTTGTCTTTATGGCTATTTTAACTGGGTCCACATTTGCCATTAAGCCTACATCCTTTCCTGAGAAATCCCACACTTCAGGAACTACTCTTAACTGCAGTTCTTCAGGCAAGTCTTCAATTGACAAGGTTTTGATGTCAGCATCGGGTCTTACTAGCATTAGTTTGTACAGACCATCTTCATCGGGGGTCTGAACCTCGACACCCTTTGATGAGCAATAGATGGTACAGTTCATTTTGCACAGCAAATCGCGACCTAACAGGTTCACGGGACTGGAATCACAGACCACAAATCTGTGCATTTCTTTAAAGTTTCCTATGGAGATTTCCATAGGCTCGGTTACTGGAGTACTTATTATCTGATTTGAGACACCCACTACTTGGATAGCTTCTCCCGAGAGGGGTAGGTTAGGAACATCCACTGTTCTCACAGTGGACCGGGTAGCACCAGTGTCCAACAGAAAGGTGATGTCTTTTCCCTCAACCTTCCCTTCAATGTATGGTCCAGTCTGGTCTACTGGTAAGGAGGCGCCAAGCACGCACTCCTTGTCCTCCCCCCTCAGGCCCCGTCAATCTTGTTCATCACAGAGGAAAGAATCACTCAACAGGTACTGTGGAATTGCTGCATTGCTTCCATTCTCTCCCTCCCATATTTCTGCCCTTTCATTCTGCTGGCCCTGATTCTTATAATTCTGTCTAGGAGCGCGAGGTACTGGAGGTAGCTTTACCTGTTGCTGGTTCCTTTTCGTCCCCTCTTTCTGCACCTGTGGATTTAAACCATTTACAGGGGCGTTACCGGCCTGCAGGTGTGGACACTCGTCTCTCCAATGCCCTAACTGGCCACACCCGTGGCAGGGGAACTTTTTCATAGCCTCTTCCCGACTTAATTTGGCCCGGGGCTTCCCTCCTCCCCCAGCAGTGGCATTCTGTGTATTATTACTAGAATTCAATTTACTTAACTGTTTTTCCTGCTGTTCAGCCAATTTTACTTGTGCCCACATCACCTTCTCCTTGAGGGCCTTCTTTTTATTTTCGATTTCATCTTCACAGTATTTTGCATACTTCAGGACATCATCTATGGGTTTTCCCTGCCAACTTATTTTATTGTCTCGGATCCATTGAGATATTTCAGGCCTTAATCCTAGTACGAATCTGTAACTGAAATGGGTCATGTCTTTCATGTCCACATTATCAATACCACTGTAAGTTTTGAATACTTGCAGTAACCTTTCATAAAAGGAATGTACAGTTTCATCACGTTCTTGGGTGGTTCTATCTATTCTGGTCCAATCTGTCTCCTTTGCGGGCACCTTTTTCTTAAGGTACTGTATGACCTGATCATACTTCCTCATTACCTCAGGTGAGGGAGCTCCGGTTTTCTCATCTCTGGGATATTCATCATTGGGCCAATTAATTTCTATTTTACATTCGGTCCATAGATCTACAGGGACCACAATGTCGAAAAACCCATCCAGGTCTTTCAAGAGGCATTTCTGAACTTTTATGAAGCGTTCTACCTGCCTGTACCAATCAACAGGCTTCTCCCGTAATTTCGGGAAGTCATTTGTAAATGACACAATATCCTGTCGGGACCAAGGGACATGGACATATTTTCCTCCCGGGACCTCTCTCATGGGACACAATTTTTCTGTCGGGTTTACTTCTTTCAACACGAATTCTGAAGCCTGAGACTTAGCCCTGCTGTCTTCCTTTTTCTTTGCCCACCGGGTTCTCCATTTTCCCACCTCTCCCCACTTCTGCAAGAGCTTCAACAATTCCTTTATCTGGATCTGTTTTCCCACCACATTCAAGCTTTCTAAATCTTTGTCTGAAAAGTCTACTCTGTAAGGTTTCTGAAGGATTTTGGAGCGACTGACATCGATTCCCATTTCTGAGGCTGTGTCCATTATCCTTTCATGGAGCAACCTAGCATTTCGGGTAAGATTTTTACTGATAAACAGTAACTCTTCTTCACTGTATGAGTTTAGGCGCTCTACTCCTACGTTTCCAGCCATCATTTCTTCTATTTCTATCCTCAGTTTATAAATTTCTAGTGGTCTGGGTTGGGGAGTGGTTTCCTTTTCCAATTCTTTGGTCCATCTGTCTAATTCTTCGGGTGACACTACGGTGGCACTCCTAACCCCAGATGCACCTTCAATCAACACCTCTTTTGGTCTAGTCTGAATTCTTGCCCCGACATACTAGTCCTAGGTTCTCCAATGGGCAAATCCATCAGAACCACTGACTCACATTCACTTTCTTGGTCGTCATCTATGAATACTTCCTTTCTCGGGGGAGGGATGCTAGGAGTAGGCAGCATTGGGGAGATAACAGGGGGACGAGGACTAGCCAGGTTATCCCTATAAAGAGGAATAGCGGGTCCAATGGTTACTGGGATAGTCAGGGAGTCTGGGTGGGGATGTATCTGGGCTATGGTCCGGACTAAATCATCTCGCTGTCTGGCCAGGGCTTCCTTTTCTTGTTCTCGTAAAACCTTTTCTGCGGAATTATCATGCAATACCTGAGGTACCAAGGGAGGGTAAATACTTGGGGCAGTTGGAGTAACCAATCGGGGTGGTCCTTCTCCAAACGGCTGATAATTCGGGACCGTGGATTTAGGTCTGCAAAACCCATCCCCTTCACTGGTTTTACTGTCTGTACCTGTTCCATCTGTCTCGCTATCCCTTCGACATCTGGGATATTTGGCAAACGGGTTTGGTGAACTTAAAGGCTCAGATTCGGCTACATAGGGAGGGGGGTTTTTCATCAATAAATCCTCTAGGTGCTCATCTTCCGAGTCCCCTATGGGCATAGTGTGATGGGTCTTTTCTTTACTTTTTCCTTTTCCTGGTTCTGATACCCCCATCATTGGAAACAATCCCTCTGTCATCATGCTTTGTCTCCACTGTTTCATTTTCTGCTCTTTGGTTTCCCTATGGACCCTCGGATACCATTTACTCACTCCCTTGTCCATCCGGGGTCTACCCTCTCCAAAGCCTCAATCTCCCACTCCTCTAAGGCTTCGTACTGGGTCAATCTGGGTCTGGGATGTAATTCATTCATGCGGGTCCTTAAGTTAAACAGGATCCTACCATTAAAGGTACCATCAATAGGAAAGGCTAGAACTCCGTCATCTGCAGTATATTTTGCCCAATTCTCTAGCCACACACAGGTATGATACCCCTTTTCAAACATCATGAAAGAAGCAGGAGTATTCGGTGGAGGAATGATCACACCCTCTCTTGTTCTAATGGGTTTGTCTGTTTTAAAGAAATTCTTTACCTTGTCGGCAAATGACATTTTTCTCTTTATTCCATACATCATGTGTGGTCTACCTCGTATAATCTGTTCCCTATAGAAGCCTGAGTTTTGTGGATTAGGTAAAAACTCAGGATTCCACATATGCCTTTCCAGGCTCGCTTCTAACTCGGCCTGATTAATTTTTGTTTACTTTTGTGCTTCCAATGCTAACGCGACTTTTATTTTGTAGAAACCAATCAACTCTGCGAATACAACAATCCTTGTCCAATGGGTGCGCGGCCTTTCGCGAGAGTAGGTCTCACGCTCCGGCACTCACCCCTGCCTTACAAATTCGGCTTCTTTACACACCCGCTGTCCTGACCAATACCAGCGCGGCACGGAGTGACGTCAAAGCAGCCTTCCGCCCGACTCCCTCCTTCACAAGGTAACGGAAACTTTTAACTCTTCCTAAAGTGCGAGCGCAGAACTTAGTAACTAACACACAACGTCTGCCACTATGTTTGAGTGTTCTAAATAAGTAGAAAAATTTCCTCTCACTACAAGTAAACCACTTCTGTCTACTTTTTATTCACTCTGGATAGACTTCTTTGCCTGTCCCTTCACACTAGTAACATAGAACCCGTTATTCTTCTGACTCATCCACTTAGTCGGGGATATGTACTGAGCCAGGATTTCACCAGTGAACTATCTTACTTACCAGACAAGCCTCGGAGACCCTATTGTTCCTCCCACATGTGACCCTTTCTAGGTGATATCACAAGGGAAGTCTTATACAAAGGACTCGTGGCTATGAATTATTCAGATATAAAAGATCCTAATTAGTGTTTCCAGGTATTACTTCACCCTACACTAATGACTTCAAACTAGTGACTTTTCCAGCTGATCGGATTCTACTCACCGTCAGCTATATACCTCCCCGGGGATTCAGACTACACAGAACGCTTACAAACAATTCTTGGTTAATAAAACATGTAACATTTATAGCAGCAATGCAAAACTCATATACATTTATGTATAAATCCTTAGAACATTTCAAAATATTTGAACCAATACAGTAGAAAATCAGCAGCACATTTTATTTTCACGGTTTGTTTATCAACTACCCTGTCTACCTATCTTACTAGTCCTAACCATCCTCTGCTTACCAGAAAATTACTGATAGAGCGCGCAGTTCACCCGGGTCACTGGGTTTCCTAATTCTCACACGCACTGGGCCCTGGCGTGCACATTTAAACCAATGACTCGCGTTTGGCGTGAACCGGGTGAGATTATACACGCTACTATGAGTAATTCGGGGGGTGACTTCTCACCACTGTTGATCCTGTACCTGACTTACCACAGGCACGTTACTCCAGACGGATCAGGAGCTATCAGGGGACAGGTGACAGAGGTCCTAGAAGAGAATACACCTTATAATCCAAAATACATTGTCCACACTGTACCATATAATAACCACAGACACCTGATAAGTTTAAGAGTTTATAGAAAAATTTCAAAGTGAATATGTCAGAATTAGCAGAATACAAAGTAACACATCAAGCATTAAAATCACAACCAGAATATATCCGTGAATTAAAGCAAGGACCATTTGAGTATATGGGAACACTATGGGTAAGAGTATTAGGAACCAACTAATCACTGCAATGTTACACTAGGACCTGGGATATGAACGGGAACTATAACATTTATCTATGCTATCTTGCTAAGTTCACTGCAATCATACTAAGGGAAAAGGAAAAAACGGGAACATACTAATAAAATATGACAGTTTGGCAATTTTCTAAAGGTGGGGAGAGAAGTGGAACAATCTAATAAACAATTGCATATAACTTGTTTTCAAGGTGATAGAGCAATATCACAGGCAAGAGTGCTTTATTAAGAAAACGGGAAGGGAGAGAGAGAGAGAGACGCAAACCCACAGTCTGATAATTACCTAATTCAGAATGAAGACCAACCCTGGCCACGGGTCAGTTTGGAAGGACGGGGACAAGGACCCTCAGAAAAGGAATGCCAGAATGCGAGCAGGTACAGCTCACGGACAGTCGGGACAGGATACCCCTCAGGATTAGGTACAGGACTGGACCCACCAAGGCACGACCAACACCCACAGCTTCAGAAGCAACGCCTGCGTTGCCCCTTTCTGCAAGTAATCCCGATTGGGTTTTCGAATTTCCCAGCAAAGTGCTCCGCCAGCACTTAAGACTATTTCCACCCCTAGGAGTTTGTGGAAAGTATGGACAGAGTGCTCCGCAGCACTCAAGATTGGATCACCTATAGAGTTCGTAGGGTCAGTGACAGGTCTGCTATTCGGACAAGTCGGACGATTTTCCTAGGCTAAACTAGGGCAGTTATACTCTTTGGGGACCCTTAGACCACCCACCAATGTTGCAAGTGACAGCTTCCCATATTATGATTGGTCAAAAGAAGTGGCCAGGACAATGTCACCTCCTAGAATTCAGAGTTCACATAATGCATATTTAATTTTCATTATCCGCCCCTTGGGTTCACGTTCCCATCATAGAAAATACAGTACTACAATGCAGTTCATAGTAGGTAGCAACAGTGTTGATTCTTTCAAGGTGAGATTCTGTCTCTCGGAGGAGCTTTCTCAGGCGCATTGGGCTTCAGGAGCCAGCTGGCTTGTTTCAGCTTCTGCGCAGTGGAGCTTTTCCCCGGTCACATGACGGAGCCCAGCAGAGCCTCAAGTATGGCTCCGCTCCCGATTTTCCCAGCCCCAGAGACACGATACATGAAAAGTAAGCGAAAACAAATTAGAGTCATGCATGAAATGATCACACTGTATACCAGGCTAAAACTAAACACACCCCTTACTTTATAACTTCTATAGTATTACATTTTAGTGCGAAAAGACAGATAGGCGAAAGCAGCGGTAGCAAGCAGAGTGCGTGGTGAGAGACAAGCGGCCATCTTTGCATCAGTGCGCATGAGCACAGATTCCCTCCAGAATGCGAGTGCGTCACATCACATGGGTATGACCGACGCATGCGCAGACTGAATTTCAGCGAAGCAGCCATTTCTTCTAGTGCAAGCTTTGTTAGTATGAAAAGACACACAGGCAAGCCTCTTGGGTACACCCGCGTGTTGGGGAAAATGCAAAATAAGTGACGAACAGTTGGATTAATATGATTATACATTAAACGAGGTTCATGAGTGGGAGCAAGTCGCTTTACGTGCGAATCCTTGCTCCATCACTGCCACTGCAGTCACACAGACGGGCTTGCGTGGGTTCCGATCATGGAAACTGAGAAAGGACTGTCAGGTTTATCCTTCAACAGACCACAGCTGGTTCAGCATACCCATTGTTCTCTCAACATGTTATTAGTGCGAGTAGCATTTCCATTGCGCTCCCACCTGTAAGGGAAATGTTTCTCTGAAGGCACTGAGCCGCCAGCTTGAGCTGCAAATAAAGAAGTCAGTATTGAGGGTGATATGACTGTGGTTAATTAGTTGCTTGGAAATTCTAATGTATTTTTATGCTGTGTTATGTTTTTGTAAGCCTGAGTATTTTTAGCTGCTGTAGTGTTGCTTATGATAAAAGCACAAACGTGTCTCTGAAGCACAAATGCAATTGGCTCAAGCCCAACATCAAGGAATCACCATATGAAAGAAAGCTCTATTAAAAAAAAGCTGGCACGTTTTTTTCATTGTGAAAATCACAGGCGGGCGTGATAGAGAAGGCAAGAGGAATTCAACATGTCTTCTGCATCAGTCTGTAGAAACCCCCAGCATTCACATGCAAATAGCATATGTATCTAACATTGAGTCAGGGTCTTCACAACCAAGACTAGAATGTTCAACTGTTACTGTTTCTGAAAGTGTGATAGGAATACCATTATATACATCACAGCACAACACTGAATGTCATCATTGTACATAGGATGCACATGAAGGAAGCATAAGAGCTTAGCAGTGTGGTATTGATCCAGAGCAACAGGGAATCCAATACCATATACTCACCTGGGCCCATAAACACACCTACACAAATTCAGCCTGGCAATAACCGCTGGAGTCAAAGTTTATGATTTTCTACCATTTCAAGATTAATCACCTCTTATTCTCAACTAATCTTTCACTGATCAAAAAGTTCTTTCCTCTGGTCAATGGACCATTAGTTGAACTAGTTGATGGTGAAATGCCATAAAATAATCTTCTTACATTTATAAAATGACCACAGACTCAGGAAATCTTTATCTAAATTAATTTCATGTTAACCACTTACAAAGCACAGTACAGTCTCCGTCACTCATAGGAAGGAAGATTCAATTAATCATCAAACACATACTTTATACCTTGCAATGACTTATGCTCAGAAAGGAGAGGATAGAGAGAGAAGAACATCTGCACATACACAGAAATAATAATTACCTAGGACGATGCGAACACCAACCCCCTGGCCAAGGAGATGGGAAGGGTCCCCCGGGAAAGATGAGGTAAACATAGGCTTCAGGACAGGATTCAGGACGTGATAGATGACCTCTCTAACACTGACGCTCGAGTAGCACCCCTCTCTGACTGTCATGATCGGTCAAATGGCGCCTACCTGACTACAACTACCAGAATGCAAAGGTGGTGGGAGGAGTTCTGGAGATATACCCCGGCGTAACACCAGGATGAGCTGTATGTGATTACTTTTCCGAACCTTGTTTGTTTCCTGTATGCGTTCCTCACTGTAGCAGGGTTTCCGTTCTCCCACAGAACTGTGCATAGAGATCTAGAACCTTAGTGAGTTAGGATGATCCAAAAACTCATCTCAGTGTCAGAAATCTCGTTACCTAGCTAGCTACAGTGTCTCATGGATCATTATGGAATGATACATGTATTAGACAAACCAGAACATGATCTTTAGAATACCTCAGGAGTCGTGGAACACATGAACACTCTTTCGTTATATAATCATTTCAAACCAAAACTGAGAGTCAAAGAACACACGTGCAAGTTTGAAATATTTATTATTCAATGCAAAGTTCTCAAACGCAGTATCTTGTATAATACCAAAATGCAGATTATAAAAATCATAGTCAGCAACATAGTCACTAATCCATAGTAAGCAAAAGGTGCTAGCATGTTATAATGCAATTTCTATAGAAATCTATATCACCTATATTTCGCGCACCCTATCTAGCATATTATATTATATCTAAGAAGGTCTCGTTCGGGCTTTAGCAGGGCGACCCCATACCTCTCAATGTCAGTAGGAGCAGTTCACATCAGCAGCTACCAGCTCTCTTCATGCGCAGCACCAAGTGTCTGCGTTCATTCCGTGTAACTCTATCTTAAACCCGCGTAGAGCCCAAAATGTTGGCATCAACATTATTTGTGTTATGTCTAATGTCTAATGTGGTGCGAGGATCAGACCTCCTAGCAACCTTGTGTTAGGTTAATCTTAGAGTGTGCAGCTCTCAGTGTGCAGACAGTTGTACCAAGTGTACCAGGCAAAGCTGATAGCATAGGAATAACATATTATTCTCAAATAAAGCAACTCGCCGCTTCTAGGGTGAAAGCTACAACAACAAGTACGTGTCGTGTGCAAAACTGAAGCCGAAGGCAAAACGGCTGTTTAAACATGTAATACACTCATGCTAACTTAACGCAATATATGTAATGAAGTATCCATATGACACCCCCCCATTGGTCCGAGCACCGCCAATCATAAGGGAAAAGGCAATACTAAATCAGATACAAAAATTGAAAGCAAAATTCAATAATTTTGAGCAAAAATAAGCTAAAAATATGTATGAATGAATATGTATGAATGAATATGTATAAATGCCTACAGTGGCCTCAATTCTAAATAAAAAATCACAAAAACCCTTGAATCAAAAGTCATCCGCCAGGTCTCAAAATTACGAAATGTAGAACCAGGTCTCATCCTTTCAAATGTTTGTAAGAGAAAAACCAAGGCACTTATCCGATATCCAAAGTCATGTGCCACCTAGACGTAATCTCCAGCGACATCACGTGAGTGAACTCTCCATCAGCTGAACATAGTTCATCTCTCCAATTCAGCGAGGGGAAAGTCATATTTCACCACAAAGCATTCCTCCCAGGCATCTCACGATTGGAAAGTATATGCAAAGAAAGTTGCAACAGCCTCCAGTATGAAATCACTGCCATCATCCGAAAATAGTTCAGCCATCCAATTTAGCAATGGGAAAGAACATACGTGCTCCTCCAGCATCGGATCCTCCTGCAACGTCAGAGGACAACTCGGTGGGTTCACCAGATCGCTGTGTGTCAGAAAGGCATTTGCCGCTGCAGAGATCTCCCATTGGCCTAGAACTCCATTTATCGCTGCCAAGGCCATAACTCTCTCGCCAGAACAGATCAACTCATGAGCCACCACGGGACGCATTAGCTGATCAAAATCGACGTCAGGAGCAGTCCTCAAGCATAGGCACAAATCAATGGCCCAATCGAACTCGCATTTTAGGCAGTGAAACACAGGTTGGACACACGTGAAGTCGGTGAACCGAAATGACAATCTATAGGCCGTGCTTAATGCTGCAAGCGGCAATGTTCCATAGTAATTGAGCATCCGATTACGGCACAGTGTCAGGAGGCGTTGAACGGCGTCTTGCGCAGGATGGGCATCCATGTTTTATGAAGAAAAACACCAACAGAAAGCCTGCGGCTACAGCCAGCAATACAGGTATTCCACCAAACAAACTCGAAAAAATAGTGTGGAAAAACGTGGGAATGAGACCAAAAACTTTTTCAAACGTAGTCACGAGGCCACTGCTTACTAATTTAAAAAAATGTGCCAGCCCAGTCGTTGAAGAAGCATTAAAAATCTGGTGTACCAGCTCGCAGAAATGAAATGGCAAATCAGTGTTTAAAAGCGCCTGCACCTCTGTGCGGGTGTTAGCTATGTGAAGGACATAAGTTTCCCGAGCCGAACTCAGGGTCACTTGTTTTTGAGACAAAAGAGCCCTTATTCTGCTTAAACCATTGAATTTCGCTTCCAAGGTTGGGATCCGTGGCCAGATGGAGACATCTGAAGAGCCATGCGTGGGTGGGTATAGGACGTTCTTGCAGCACACTACACGCTCTGATACAGTAACTATATAAGCCACACCAATTAATAAACCACAACATAATTCGTTGTTTAAAAGCAAATAACTACCATTAGCTAATAAAGTAAATGTGGGAACTACTGCTGGAACTGGCGTGCCTTTTAAAACACATGCTAAATTTGGGCGGTCCTGATTACAAGAACCGTGTAACTGAATGTGTCTGCATATTAATGAATGGTCAGGTGACTGTGTGCATTCCTCACCATTAAGATTCACTTCTTTTCCATCTTTCAGACATCTGTATGTGTATGGTAATGACCATGCCTCATGTAGGAATGCATTGCCTAGTGGCTCATATCGTCCTATAGCAATATACCGCATACAGTTAGTAAATTTATATAAAGGAAATGGTAATGTAATTAAACCATGAATAAGCCACGTGGCAGTGGTGGTTTCAGCAACAGAGAAAGGTAAGGATTCTAGCTTCTCAATATGTAACATAGAAAACGATGCATCACGCATTGAAAGCATGCGCTGTTTATCAGTAAGATTAAAAGGGGCAAAAAGTGATGAAACGTTCAATGAGGTCCAGGGAACTCGACCAGCCTTAATTGTCTGTAGAGTCCAGGCAAACTGCATTACAGAACGTAATTGATTTTGACCATGGTATAACGTGGACACTTCATCATGTACAATATCAACAACAGAAGAAACAATATTATCCAATGTGTAAATTCTGGAAGAAAGCGTGTTAATACTATTATCGACCACTGCAAGCACTTTTTCCAAATTGGCTTGATCAATAGCCCTCAGGCGTTTAGCTGCTTCGACTCTTGAAAATTTCCAAATTTCATTATAAATAGCATAAATAAAGCGTTTAGACCTACCCATAGTCGGGCCTTTTATAAAATCATTTAACTCGATGTTCTCATTCAACTGGGACAGATGCAGTTTAACTGCAGCTAAAGTGGAATGTTGTAACCAGTTCTGACACAATTTGCCTACTGAATAAGTTGTAACAGTGTGATCTGAGTCAAACCTGGGATCTGGCCTGATGCGTGTAAAACCCTCAGACAAACCCAAAAAACGACTTTGGCAAGAATCAGAGCTCCTTTGCCATAAAAGCCACCCATCCGGATCAAAACTGGAAATATTAAAGGAGGAATTCTGCAAAAGTGCTTGTACCTCACTTATGGGCAATGTAGTGAAATTACTCCAACCTGAATATTCTTCCAAATCAGGGATAGTAGGGGTATTTAATTTTTTAGATGTAGCCAATCCAAAACATGTTGTTTGGGAAATAGTCGAATTTAAAAACAACATGTGATTCGGGATGAGACATGCACGATGCAAAGCCTCAGTGCCTTGTACCTGCCAATCTTTGGTACCCCAAACCGATTTAAGGTCAATAGCATCCTTCCATAACTCATAGCCATCCACAGATAACCTTTCTAGAAAGGACTTTGAATACAACAATTTTGTGTCAGTCAGTCTAACTTTTGGCATGGATTTCTGTTTCACCTTGAAGTAAAAAGACTCAGGATTTGATTGATTAAAATCTGTAAAGTAAGAGTATTTTCCCAGAAAAGTACTTGAGCTCCCCTGTAAAGGAGCAGGGCAATGTTCCCACTGAGTGTAATTCACAGGAACCCGCCTGGAACTTGTCTTGTGCAAGAAATGATTTCCATAATGTTGGTAACAAAATAAATCACCATAATTGACAGAATCTAAATACAAATCCTCATCATCAAAGGCCGCATAATATTTCAAATCAGAGAACAATGCTTCTACTGCCTGAAGATCCCAATCATCAGAACGAATATTTTGCTTAATCACATCTCCCATGTTTACTCTAAGCACATTAGGAACATTAATAACTTCTGTGGGGCCATGTATCTGAAACCTAACCGCATCCCACACAATCCCATCAAGGACAGGCCAAGCAGTAATTTGTACTGAATGTAAGTCTCTCTTTAGTCTGTGTGCTGAATGCGAGGAGGAGTGAGGGGCCAATGTTCCATTAAGGTACCGAATTCCTGTTCTTTCTTTCACATAATGGCCATCAATCAGGCGGAAAAAATAAAACACAAAACCAATTGACATAAAAAGATAAAACGAAAATAGTATAAGCCAAACGTATGTCCAAGGCGGAATTAAAAAATGTTTTTTAAACAACGTGGCATATTTTGCAATAGTTGATGGTTTCTTTGAAAGTTCCGAAACAGAGTCAAAAGAGAATCTGGACTGGTTAGCCAAACGTGCATGTAAATCGGACATGGATAAATCAGCAGGATCTGCATAGGTCACCTCATCAATGTTAGTAACAGGAATAGTATTTAATAAAGGACTTGATATGGCAGGCATCTCGAGGGACACCTCCTGATCTGCACCAGATGTAATAGCCAGTACAGAGTGCCTCACCATGGAAGGACAGGATACAGCCGGTGTCATGCTATGAAGAATCGGCCACCCTGTGTGTCTTGACATTGTCAATAGAAATAAATCTGTTTTCTTTACGACCTGGAAGTGGTGGTAAAATGACTGTTCTTGTGCCCTTCACTCCAAGGACCCGAACTGGCGCTCGATATGAGGGACCAAACTCCTTTTTGTTATCGATCTTCTCTCGAACCAGTTCTCCAACTTGGGGTAGCCAGCCAACTACCGGGATCTGCAACGCATCATCCGACGTGGAGGGCAAGTGTTCCTTGGCAAGACTGTCTCTGGTCTTTTGTAGATCCTGTAAAACATTGCAATGTTCATCTACGTCAAAGGCCGTGGCCTGGGCCTGGCAGTCTGCACCATCAAGGTCAGGGACGTACATCTTGATACCAAAGAGCATTTCGTATGGGGTCCGCCCACCCAGAGACCTTCTAGGGAGATTATTAAGCGCACGCTGCACGCCATAGAGGTGGGTCAGCCAGTTACTACCAGTGCCTATAACTCGGGCTGTCAAAGATTGCTTTAAGTCGCGGTTCATTCTTTCTACCACAGAATTGCCCTCAGGCCTGTAGGGGCTTGAAAACTTCACCTGTACTCCCAACGAAACCATAGCATCCTTATACGCCTTAGAGGCGAAAGCCGGACCCTGGTCCGAATGGAAAGCACCACAAGCAAAGATTCCCACAAAGACACGCAAATCCTTAATGACAGTCCGTGAATCAGCGCTGCGATGCGGCCATAACCACACAAAGCGTGTGCATGAGTCAACTGCTACTAAGATGTACTTATACGCAGTATCAGAAGAGAAAGGACCGCAGTGATCCAAATAAACACAACCAAGCGGTTTATTAGAAATGTACAACTTTGTCTGAGGCGGACGCGCAGCAGTAGAAGGCTTAATCTGCTGACAAATGTCACACATAAGGACATAATCGCGCGTCTGTTTGTACAGTCCCCGCCACCAGAACCTCAGTTGTAGCTGTGATACAGTGGCTGAGACGCCCGCATGCGCAGACGCCACACCTTCATGAGCCGCTGTAATCAGAGAAGCTCTGCGATCCGAGTTGGGAATCAGACGCTCTCCAACTTCAGGAATTTTCACATAAGGAACCTTATCGGGACTTAAGTGGTATGTGTATTTCGAAGGGAACCCCGCAGGATATTTACCTCCCTTCGCCGTGGCAGCAATAGCCGCCAAGATGTCGTCATCTATTTTGCTCTTGGACCTCGTGACCGCTGCAACTAAGTATTTTGATACCGCAGACTTCGCTGCCTCATCAGCAAGCGAATTGCCAACAGCGTGGACTCCCACGCGCTGGTGGCCGAGAGTATGAATCACAAACACGAGCGGCAGCTTTTCTTTAAGTTCCGCCACTCGGACCCAGATCATTTTATGTTTTATTGTGCTACCTTTGGAATCACGAAAATCATTCTGAATCCAAAAGAACAAGTTCTCATTGTAAGACTGGACACAGTAGTAAGAATCACTTACGATTAAAGTTGTCACACTAGGATCTGCGTACTCCAATGCGAGCATAAGAGCACGGAGCTCTGCTAATTGTGCGGTGCAGTCTCCAAGTGTCTGCGTGTGCACGACACTGGACTTGAACTCATCGTTCACCATGGCACCGACCACAATGGCGCAAGCGGAAACGTAGGCATGTTTAGAGCCATGCGCAACCTGCGCCGAACCATCCGTGTAAATGATACAGTGGAAATCCTCCAACGGCCGCATTGCTAAAGGAGCAGGATGAACAAATTCATACTGTAAATACTCCTGTGACCGTAAAGCGGCGTCAAAAATAAACGTGACATCCTGAGATGTCAAGGATGTAGCCCACTGAATCCACCGAGGGTGCAAAGCTTTAGAATTCGGTACACTGGCTTTCGTGACCGCCTCCAATGCAGGACACGGGGTAAAAACCAACATGCGCTTTCCCTGCGACAGGGCACGTTCTTTAAGAATTGCCATCTGCACAGCCGTTAACACTTTCTCCACAGTGGAAAAACGCAGTTCAGCCGAAGTGTACAAGTGTGACTTGTAAGCAATAGGTACAGTATCCCCCTCATTAAAAGTCAGGTACGTGAAACCCACCGTCCCAGGGATTATTCTTATCACCAGGTTGGTCTGGTTATCACGGGTCTGTAAGTAGTCAGAAGTGAGCAAATCAGCCTGCAAAGACTGCAGAATGGCTGAATGCTCAGGCAGCCAGCATGATTTGGAAAAAGATGGTTGTACCAAGGCATATAAAGGCTTGATACGCTGGGCATATTCCGGAATGTATGTCCTCCCGAAATTTAAAAAACCCAGTAAAGACTGTAATTTTTTCAGTGTTGTCGGAGAGCGCAACTGCGCGCACTTCTCCAGGAAGTGAGGAGCCAATCCCTTTCCTTCATGGTTAAGTTCATAACCTAGAAACAACACTGTGTACTCCGCAATGTGTGATTTTGCAAAGTTAAACTTGTAACCCATGTCTGCAAAGTTACAAATTATGCTGTTTACTCGACACAGATGCACCCAAAGCTCGTCGTCTGTGAGATAAATGTCATCCACATACGAACATGCAACTGGATCGAAACTCTCCAAAAGAGAGACAATGCGGGCGGAAAACACTCCAGGACTATTTTTATATCCCATTGGGAGTCGTTTAAACTTTTTTTGTACGCCGCCGCATGTAAAACTGGTCCATTGGGAACTTAGACCATCTAATCTATGTGCATAAAAACCATTGGAAATGTCAAGCGTGGTTTTGAACCGTTTACGCTCAAGACTATTCACTAGGGCAGAGCCGTGAGTATTCTGTACCGCACAGTTACGGCAATGCGAGTTCAAATGCCGGTAATCCAAAACTAGACGATAAGAGCCGTCCGGCTTGTTAACAGTAAAAAGGGGATTATTCATTGGTGACACACATGTTTCAATTACACCTTGATACTCCAATTGTTCAAGGATAGCCGCGACCGAAGCTTTAGCTTCACGTCGTATGGGGTACTGGGGTTGTGGCTGAGGCTGTGACCGTAAAGGAATCTCATGGCTAGGGGACAATTTATCCCAGCCACACTGATTACGGTACACAGCCGGCGCAAGCGCCAGAGCCCACTCTTCTGCAAAATGCAGCGCTTCCACTCTCGGTACAGTCTGCGCGAAACTGGGGAGGATTACCTCCTCCCCTCGCGGAGCTGCGAGAACAAAAGGTGGGGGCCAGTCAGCCTCCGAAAGCAAAATGTCATACGTATCTGAAAGATTTTCCCAAAATACCCCTTTTACAGTTCGCTGCATGTCACCTTCAATTAACAGGACAATTTCAAAAAGTCTTTCAGGGGGAGCAACATGTGTATCAGCTGTTTCGATTACAACATAAGTGTCAGTCGCTGTCACCTTCAACAGTGGACGGAGGGCCTCTCTCACTATGGTAATCTCCGCCGCGC
The DNA here is from genome assembly GCF_964263255.1 of Lissotriton vulgaris. NCBI lineage: Eukaryota > Metazoa > Chordata > Amphibia > Caudata > Salamandridae > Lissotriton > Lissotriton vulgaris. The sequence continues at coordinate 535,179,505 of NC_141685.1, forward strand.
TGTCCAGCAAGGTCAGAGCCCACGTCAGATTCCGAAGCCGCGTTCTCACTATCTGGGGCATATCGATGCGCCGTTAAGGCAGCGACTTTCTTCTTGGCAAACTGCGGTCTCTTTGGCGTAGAGTCGTCCCGCTTGTCCCCTTCACTTCGCGTGCGGGGCTGGCCACGTCCTTGCTGACCACCCCTGCCCCTGCCGCCCCCTCCACCACCGGTTGACGGAGCCGATGAGTCCTGAAAGGAACGAGGAGAGCGTTGGTCAGTTGCCTGATATCTGTCAGGCGATTTAATCGTAGCGCGATCGCGCAATTCATAAACTCGCTCAGACTGCGCAGGTTGCGAAGGTGCCGGACTAGAGACCTGTGTCTGTTGTTGCTGTTGCTTACCCCTATTCTGCTTTTTTGGCCAAGTTTGTTTTTTGGACTTGGGCTGTCCACCTGTTTCCGAAGACTGCCCCTGGGGTTGCTTCTTTTCTTTTTCAAGAAAAACCTTCGCACCCCTTGAATTGCGGCCAACCGTTTTATAAGCCGCCACAATAATTTTCGCCAGCTGACGGGGTTTCTCGGCATCGGGTACTAACGCCAGACCATTGGCCACCTGAAAGTTCATTGCATCCCCTTTTACATTGGCAAGGATAATACCGCAAACTGTCTCAAATGAACCGTTCAGGCGCATACCCAACTCAACCGCCGACTCAGGTCCGTGATCATCCTGAACACGCTTGAGGATCGCAGACAGGTTCGAAACTGACGGTGTGCCAAAGCACCTCGAGTAAACCGCTGCAAAAGTCTTACCCCATGTCTCACAGTCAGCAAGGTCCGGGGCTATTTCCTTCGGTAAACTAAGCGTAAGAATCCGGTGTTTTTCACTCGGAGTCGTATTAGGAAACACAGCCTCTAACTGGTCGAATTTCTCGGCAAGCCAGTAAGGAAATTCATCCGTACTATCTGGCTTTCTGCCCATAACGGAATTCACCAAGACAGGACTGATTTTCAAACCAGCCTGTTCTGCTCGAAGCTGCGCACCTGCGGGGGCTGCGCCTTGAACATTACGACTAATGTAATGAACAAGCGCCCTAATCACGCCAACCGAGACCTCATGAAGACGCCTCAGGTCACCCACGTTACAAGTGGCGCGATTAGGATGAGGAGTAAATCCACCCAAGGCGGGCCAATTTGTGCCCGGAATGGACAAAGGACCTAACCTCGAAGCGTTCAAGGAATGGGGTAGGGCGCCACCAAACCAAACACCGTGCTGCCAAGCGTCAATAGGTACCTCCAGTGCCCTGTACGGAGCGTAAACCGCCGGTACATCCGTGGCAGTGTATGAATGGAAGACACCTGAATTAGCGTCCACACCCGGAAATGTCACCCAGGAATAAAACAATTCATACGGGTACGCATGTTCCGCACTCACCACTAGAACTACAGCTAAGCCTTCCGCAGGCACATTATATGTCCGCAAATGGTCGCGAACCGCGACACGGCTATGCTGCGCTATGTCCACGGCCATATCAGCACAGGAAGTGAAAAAAGACAAAGAGCAGTTTGTAGCACAACTGGGTTGTAATTCAAAGAAACCGTTTTAGAAGAATTCAAGCTTGAAAATACCTATCATATCAATAGGTAGGTTTTTCCGACACCACCGTTTTCCGGAAACGGGAATGAAGGTGTCAAGGTCTGAATGATATACTACTCGAGTGTCATGAAATACGGCCAACCAATCCGTTGGGCGCCATGTAGCAGGGTTTCCGTTCTCCCACAGAACTGTGCATAGAGATCTAGAACCTTAGTGAGTTAGGATGATCCAAAAACTCATCTCAGTGTCAGAAATCTCGTTACCTAGCTAGCTACAGTGTCTCATGGATCATTATGGAATGATACATGTATTAGACAAACCAGAACATGATCTTTAGAATACCTCAGGAGTCGTGGAACACATGAACACTCTTTCGTTATATAATCATTTCAAACCAAAACTGAGAGTCAAAGAACACACGTGCAAGTTTGAAATATTTATTATTCAATGCAAAGTTCTCAAACGCAGTATCTTGTATAATACCAAAATGCAGATTATAAAAATCATAGTCAGCAACATAGTCACTAATCCATAGTAAGCAAAAGGTGCTAGCATGTTATAATGCAATTTCTATAGAAATCTATATCACCTATATTTCGCGCACCCTATCTAGCATATTATATTATATCTAAGAAGGTCTCGTTCGGGCTTTAGCAGGGCGACCCCATACCTCTCAATGTCAGTAGGAGCAGTTCACATCAGCAGCTACCAGCTCTCTTCATGCGCAGCACCAAGTGTCTGCGTTCATTCCGTGTAACTCTATCTTAAACCCGCGTAGAGCCCAAAATGTTGGCATCAACATTATTTGTGTTATGTCTAATGTCTAATGTGGTGCGAGGATCAGACCTCCTAGCAACCTTGTGTTAGGTTAATCTTAGAGTGTGCAGCTCTCAGTGTGCAGACAGTTGTACCAAGTGTACCAGGCAAAGCTGATAGCATAGGAATAACATATTATTCTCAAATAAAGCAACTCGCCGCTTCTAGGGTGAAAGCTACAACAACAAGTACGTGTCGTGTGCAAAACTGAAGCCGAAGGCAAAACGGCTGTTTAAACATGTAATACACTCATGCTAACTTAACGCAATATATGTAATGAAGTATCCATATGACACCCCCCCATTGGTCCGAGCACCGCCAATCATAAGGGAAAAGGCAATACTAAATCAGATACAAAAATTGAAAGCAAAATTCAATAATTTTGAGCAAAAATAAGCTAAAAATATGTATGAATGAATATGTATGAATGAATATGTATAAATGCCTACAGTGGCCTCAATTCTAAATAAAAAATCACAAAAACCCTTGAATCAAAAGTCATCCGCCAGGTCTCAAAATTACGAAATGTAGAACCAGGTCTCATCCTTTCAAATGTTTGTAAGAGAAAAACCAAGGCACTTATCCGATATCCAAAGTCATGTGCCACCTAGACGTAATCTCCAGCGACATCACGTGAGTGAACTCTCCATCAGCTGAACATAGTTCATCTCTCCAATTCAGCGAGGGGAAAGTCATATTTCACCACAAAGCATTCCTCCCAGGCATCTCACGATTGGAAAGTATATGCAAAGAAAGTTGCAACAGCCTCCAGTATGAAATCACTGCCATCATCCGAAAATAGTTCAGCCATCCAATTTAGCAATGGGAAAGAACATACGTGCTCCTCCAGCATCGGATCCTCCTGCAACGTCAGAGGACAACTCGGTGGGTTCACCAGATCGCTGTGTGTCAGAAAGGCATTTGCCGCTGCAGAGATCTCCCATTGGCCTAGAACTCCATTTATCGCTGCCAAGGCCATAACTCTCTCGCCAGAACAGATCAACTCATGAGCCACCACGGGACGCATTAGCTGATCAAAATCGACGTCAGGAGCAGTCCTCAAGCATAGGCACAAATCAATGGCCCAATCGAACTCGCATTTTAGGCAGTGAAACACAGGTTGGACACACGTGAAGTCGGTGAACCGAAATGACAATCTATAGGCCGTGCTTAATGCTGCAAGCGGCAATGTTCCATAGTAATTGAGCATCCGATTACGGCACAGTGTCAGGAGGCGTTGAACGGCGTCTTGCGCAGGATGGGCATCCATGTTTTATGAAGAAAAACACCAACAGAAAGCCTGCGGCTACAGCCAGCAATACAGGTATTCCACCAAACAAACTCGAAAAAATAGTGTGGAAAAACGTGGGAATGAGACCAAAAACTTTTTCAAACGTAGTCACGAGGCCACTGCTTACTAATTTAAAAAAATGTGCCCTCGGATACCATTTACTCACTCCCTTGTCCATCCGGGGTCTACCCTCTCCAAAGCCTCAATCTCCCACTCCTCTAAGGCTTCGTACTGGGTCAATCTGGGTCTGGGATGTAATTCATTCATGCGGGTCCTTAAGTTAAACAGGATCCTACCATTAAAGGTACCATCAATAGGAAAGGCTAGAACTCCGTCATCTGCAGTATATTTTGCCCAATTCTCTAGCCACACACAGGTATGATACCCCTTTTCAAACATCATGAAAGAAGCAGGAGTATTCGGTGGAGGAATGATCACACCCTCTCTTGTTCTAATGGGTTTGTCTGTTTTAAAGAAATTCTTTACCTTGTCGGCAAATGACATTTTTCTCTTTATTCCATACATCATGTGTGGTCTACCTCGTATAATCTGTTCCCTATAGAAGCCTGAGTTTTGTGGATTAGGTAAAAACTCAGGATTCCACATATGCCTTTCCAGGCTCGCTTCTAACTCGGCCTGATTAATTTTTGTTTACTTTTGTGCTTCCAATGCTAACGCGACTTTTATTTTGTAGAAACCAATCAACTCTGCGAATACAACAATCCTTGTCCAATGGGTGCGCGGCCTTTCGCGAGAGTAGGTCTCACGCTCCGGCACTCACCCCTCCCTTACAAATTCGGCTTCTTTACACACCCGCTGTCCTGACCAATACCAGCGCGGCACGGAGTGACGTCAAAGCAGCCTTCCGCCCGACTCCCTCCTTCACAAGGTAACGGAAACTTTTAACTCTTCCTAAAGTGCGAGCGCAGAACTTAGTAACTAACACACAACGTCTGCCACTATGTTTGAGTGTTCTAAATAAGTAGAAAAATTTCCTCTCACTACAAGTAAACCACTTCTGTCTACTTTTTATTCACTCTGGATAGACTTCTTTGCCTGTCCCTTCACACTAGTAACATAGAACCCGTTATTCTTCTGACTCATCCACTTAGTCGGGGATATGTACTGAGCCAGGATTTCACCAGTGAACTATCTTACTTACCAGACAAGCCTCGGAGACCCTATTGTTCCTCCCACATGTGACCCTTTCTAGGTGATATCACAAGGGAAGTCTTATACAAAGGACTCGTGGCTATGAATTATTCAGATATAAAAGATCCTAATTAGTGTTTCCAGGTATTACTTCACCCTACACTAATGACTTCAAACTAGTGACTTTTCCAGCTGATCGGATTCTACTCACCGTCAGCTATATACCTCCCCGGGGATTCAGACTACACAGAACGCTTACAAACAATTCTTGGTTAATAAAACATGTAACATTTATAGCAGCAATGCAAAACTCATATACATTTATGTATAAATCCTTAGAACATTTCAAAATATTTGAACCAATACAGTAGAAAATCAGCAGCACATTTTATTTTCACGGTTTGTTTATCAACTACCCTGTCTACCTATCTTACTAGTCCTAACCATCCTCTGCTTACCAGAAAATTACTGATAGAGCGCGCAGTTCACCCGGGTCACTGGGTTTCCTAATTCTCACACGCACTGGGCCCTGGCGTGCACATTTAAACCAATGACTCGCGTTTGGCGTGAACCGGGTGAGATTATACACGCTACTATGAGTAATTCGGGGGGTGACTTCTCACCACTGTTGATCCTGTACCTGACTTACCACAGGCACGTTACTCCAGACGGATCAGGAGCTATCAGGGGACAGGTGACAGAGGTCCTAGAAGAGAATACACCTTATAATCCAAAATACATTGTCCACACTGTACCATATAATAACCACAGACACCTGATAAGTTTAAGAGTTTATAGAAAAATTTCAAAGTGAATATGTCAGAATTAGCAGAATACAAAGTAACACATCAAGCATTAAAATCACAACCAGAATATATCCGTGAATTAAAGCAAGGACCATTTGAGTATATGGGAACACTATGGGTAAGAGTATTAGGAACCAACTAATCACTGCAATGTTACACTAGGACCTGGGATATGAACGGGAACTATAACATTTATCTATGCTATCTTGCTAAGTTCACTGCAATCATACTAAGGGAAAAGGAAAAAACGGGAACATACTAATAAAATATGACAGTTTGGCAATTTTCTAAAGGTGGGGAGAGAAGTGGAACAATCTAATAAACAATTGCATATAACTTGTTTTCAAGGTGATAGAGCAATATCACAGGCAAGAGTGCTTTATTAAGAAAACGGGAAGGGAGAGAGAGAGAGAGACGCAAACCCACAGTCTGATAATTACCTAATTCAGAATGAAGACCAACCCTGGCCACGGGTCAGTTTGGAAGGACGGGGACAAGGACCCTCAGAAAAGGAATGCCAGAATGCGAGCAGGTACAGCTCACGGACAGTCGGGACAGGATACCCCTCAGGATTAGGTACAGGACTGGACCCACCAAGGCACGACCAACACCCACAGCTTCAGAAGCAACGCCTGCGTTGCCCCTTTCTGCAAGTAATCCCGATTGGGTTTTCGAATTTCCCAGCAAAGTGCTCCGCCAGCACTTAAGACTATTTCCACCCCTAGGAGTTTGTGGAAAGTATGGACAGAGTGCTCCGCAGCACTCAAGATTGGATCACCTATAGAGTTCATAGGGTCAGTGACAGGTCTGCTATTCGGACAAGTCGGACGATTTTCCTAGGCTAAACTAGGGCAGTTATACTCTTTGGGGACCCTTAGACCACCCACCAATGTTGCAAGTGACAGCTTCCCATATTATGATTGGTCAAAAGAAGTGGCCAGGACAATGTCACCTCCTAGAATTCAGAGTTCACATAATGCATATTTAATTTTCATTATCCGCCCCTTGGGTTCACGTTCCCATCATAGAAAATACAGTACTACAATGCAGTTCATAGTAGGTAGCAACAGTGTTGATTCTTTCAAGGTGAGATTCTGTCTCTCGGAGGAGCTTTCTCAGGCGCATTGGGCTTCAGGAGCCAGCTGGCTTGTTTCAGCTTCTGCGCAGTGGAGCTTTTCCCCGGTCACATGACGGAGCCCAGCAGAGCCTCAAGTATGGCTCCGCTCCCGATTTTCCCAGCCCCAGAGACACGATACATGAAAAGTAAGCGAAAACAAATTAGAGTCATGCATAAAATGATCACACTGTATACCAGGCTAAAACTAAACACACCCCTTACTTTATAACTTCTATAGTATTACATTTTAGTGCGAAAAGACAGATAGGCGAAAGCAGCGGTAGCAAGCAGAGTGCGTGGTGAGAGACAAGCGGCCATCTTTGCATCAGTGCGCATGAGCACAGATTCCCTCCAGAATGCGAGTGCGTCACATCACATGGGTATGACCGACGCATGCGCAGACTGAATTTCAGCGAAGCAGCCATTTCTTCTAGTGCAAGCTTTGTTAGTATGAAAAGACACACAGGCAAGCCTCTTGGGTACACCCGCGTGTTGGGGAAAATGCAAAATAAGTGACGAACAGTTGGATTAATATGATTATACATTAAACGAGGTTCATGAGTGGGAGCAAGTCGCTTTACGTGCGAATCCTTGCTCCATCACTGCCACTGCAGTCACACAGACGGGCTTGCGTGGGTTCCGATCATGGAAACTGAGAAAGGACTGTCAGGTTTATCCTTCAACAGACCACAGCTGGTTCAGCATACCCATTGTTCTCTCAACATGTTATTAGTGCGAGTAGCATTTCCATTGCGCTCCCACCTGTAAGGGAAATGTTTCTCTGAAGGCACTGAGCCGCCAGCTTGAGCTGCAAATAAAGAAGTCAGTATTGAGGGTGATATGACTGTGGTTAATTAGTTGCTTGGAAATTCTAATGTATTTTTATGCTGTGTTATGTTTTTGTAAGCCTGAGTATTTTTAGCTGCTGTAGTGTTGCTTATGATAAAAGCACAAACGTGTCTCTGAAGCACAAATGCAATTGGCTCAAGCCCAACATCAAGGAATCACCATATGAAAGAAAGCTCTATTAAAAAAAAGCTGGCACGTTTTTTTCATTGTGAAAATCACAGGCGGGCGTGATAGAGAAGGCAAGAGGAATTCAACATGTCTTCTGCATCAGTCTGTAGAAACCCCCAGCATTCACATGCAAATAGCATATGTATCTAACATTGAGTCAGGGTCTTCACAACCAAGACTAGAATGTTCAACTGTTACTGTTTCTGAAAGTGTGATAGGAATACCATTATATACATCACAGCACAACACTGAATGTCATCATTGTACATAGGATGCACATGAAGGAAGCATAAGAGCTTAGCAGTGTGGTATTGATCCAGAGCAACAGGGAATCCAATACCATATACTCACCTGGGCCCATAAACACACCTACACAAATTCAGCCTGGCAATAACCGCTGGAGTCAAAGTTTATGATTTTCTACCATTTCAAGATTAATCACCTCTTATTCTCAACTAATCTTTCACTGATCAAAAAGTTCTTTCCTCTGGTCAATGGACCATTAGTTGAACTAGTTGATGGTGAAATGCCATAAAATAATCTTCTTACATTTATAAAATGACCACAGACTCAGGAAATCTTTATCTAAATTAATTTCATGTTAACCACTTACAAAGCACAGTACAGTCTCCGTCACTCATAGGAAGGAAGATTCAATTAATCATCAAACACATACTTTATACCTTGCAATGACTTATGCTCAGAAAGGAGAGGATAGAGAGAGAAGAACATCTGCACATACACAGAAATAATAATTACCTAGGACGATGCGAACACCAACCCCCTGGCCAAGGAGATGGGAAGGGTCCCCCGGGAAAGATGAGGTAAACATAGGCTTCAGGACAGGATTCAGGACGTGATAGATGACCTCTCTAACACTGACGCTCGAGTAGCACCCCTCTCTGACTGTCATGATCGGTCAAATGGCGCCTACCTGACTACAACTACCAGAATGCAAAGGTGGTGGGAGGAGTTCTGGAGATATACCCCGGCGTAACACCAGGATGAGCTGTATGTGATTACTTTTCCGAACCTTGTTTGTTTCCTGTATGCGTTCCTCACGAGGGAACGGTTGTTTGGATTATTGGGAGAAGGACCGCTTTCTGGTGGCAAAGCGTTCCTGAATTAAGGGATTCCACTTGCAATCCTCCGGAAGGAAAAAGACCTTTGTTCCAGTCCTTCCTGCTCGCGGCTGCAGCGGGAAAGCACTCAGGCGTTCTCGGCGGAGACTCGTTGCTCTGAGCTCTGTGAAGGCGGAAAAAGCTCTGATACATTTTTCCGCATTGGTCCCCTTCCCGCTTGCGGCTGCAGCGGGGAAGAGTTTTGGCAGTACAAGTTCTCGGCTGAGACTCAGCATACCGGATCCAGGTAACGGCGGACAGAGTCATCTGTTGTTCTGCACTCCCTCCATTCCCGCTGGCGGCTGCAGCGTGGAAGGGATTCAGTTACTAACATTGGACCTGGCATTTTGCCGGTAAAGTTTGAGTACTTCTTCTTATTGGAAGCAACACGCCGGTAAGCCTCGGAGGAGGTTGGAACTTGTACATTGTTCTACTTGTTTTTTAGTGTTCCGTTTAGTTGGGCCCAGCTAGAAATACTTGGTTTGTTTTCTTTTTGTTCTTCTCTTGGATTTGGCCTGTGACTTGGAATAACAGAAGCCTTGTCCTTCAGTACACTACAGTAACTTCATTTCTTCAAGTGATACTTCGGATACTGGGTTCCTGGAGAGAGATCTTTATTGTTTCTGGGGCAGCGAGAAAAAAGGGTATGTTTGTTTAGGAATTTATGATATTCCATCCCTGAGTATCTGTGAACTGGATCTAATTCTGGGCTTGTCTTTTAGGAAGCCACCACAAAGTAGTGAAGTATCTGCTAACTAGAGAGGAAGGGCTTACCTCCTGCTTGATGTGGTAGGTAGAGGTTCATTAGCGAGAATGTATGAGAGTAGTTAGGATTGGATGCCTTAACCTTTGTTTTCTTTTGTCATTTCAGCTATCCCTTCCGTTGCTGCCCCTTCCCTTACCCTTTTCCCTCGCTTGATTACCTCTACACTCTGTGTTGTTGCAATAGTCCGAGTGTGGGGAAGTCAGGAGGCAGACCCCTTTCAGCATCACCCTGAACCCGAGGAGAAGACAACTGTGACACTGACACTCTCTTCCTCCTCGAGATTCTTCCGCGATCTTCTCCTAAAAAAATTAATTTAGGATACATGTTTCTGCATTTGATTCTTCATCAGCATCTCTTTTCACTCTGACAGCATCCCAAGCTCTGCAGCATTCAGCAAATTTCTGTCTAACTAACTAAGACTACCTCAATTATACTCTTCCATATTCATGTACTACCCATTAATGTTTCAACATCGGAAAAATACTAACTCTGATTGGACAGGCAAGGAGGGAAGATCATCACACCATGCTTATTTTTCATCTTAGTCAGTCTTTTGTTTATAGATCCAACCCCTTAATTTTTATTCAAAAATGTTATTCCCACCCGTATTCACATCTTATTAGAAACAAATGTTAACTTTTTCATGCATGTCTATTCATCAGGAGTCTTCGATGCTAGTTTCCAGGGTATGTATCTATTGTGTCCTTGGAAGGCATTCAAGAGTCTCGTTAATCTTCTGGCTCAATTTCACTAGGCATGCGCAGAGGTCAGGTGGTTAACTGACTCTGGACTCATACGAAAGTGCCAAAATTCACACTAATAAAAGAGTAAAAAAGACAAATGTTAATTTAAAAAATAAATGGGTTCACTGTATACCACTGTTAAAAAGGGTTCCAAAGACAACCGGTAACCAAAAACCCTTTTATGTTGCCCGGCGGTATCGCCTCTATGACCCACCAATATTAATCAATGAAGAAGCAGGCGCTGGAGACTGGAAGGCGGGAAACGAGGATTTTATTCTCTCCGGAGGAGAACACATCAATTCAGACAGCAAGTATCGTCACGAGGTGCTCTAACCACATCTCTGAGGCCGGGCCTCTTATACTAGAGTTTACGACCTTTATTGCACATAACACATTCTCGCAATATTTTAATACTTGAAAGAACATCCTCGGAATCTCCACTCCAGACCCGTTCCCACATATATTTACAGTTGGATTCCCCACCCCGGTCACAACAGGTGATGGTGGTTGCACAGCAGGGCATTCCGCCGATTCACGGAATGCATGGGGTTGATCGGATCTCATGGGGTGGGGGCTTTGATCGGTTCGGGGGTCTTTTGATGGGGAGGGGAAGCTTCCTACGGTACGGGGTAATAAACAGTATCCGCAGGGTCAGGTGGCGGCCTGGGAACGAGGAAGACAAACGGGGACACAGGAAAAGGGGGTTTGCATCAAAAGGGTTTGAGGCCATGAAAGGAATGAAGGGAGGTGTCGCGCTGGGAACAGGATGGGATTCCGTGGTGAAGCTGCGCTGGAGAGGGGTTTATGACCCAAGGCATGAGAGAGCGGGGGTTGTCAGCGTGCGGGGGAATGCTTGCGAGGTTAAGAGAGAGAGAGAGACGCGCTGGCTATTAGTGAGGGGCAGGGAGGCCATGGTGCTCAAAATGGCTGCCGCTTACGCGCACGAATGGGCCTGGAAAAGGGGGCAAGATGGCGCCGATAATGTTGACGTTTCGCAGTCTAATCTTTAACAGTCCTCCCTTTTCAACATATCTTAGCCAACTTGCTTACTCAATGTCAATCCTCATCAAATTCCTAACCTCGGCATCATATATTGCTCTCATACGTTCGTTTTCAAAGTCCACAGTCTTAGGACAAATACAATTTACACATAATGTACACAGGGGTGGTAGACATTGAATTCCTAAACATAAACCGCATAGTACAACCACAGGAATCAGGATAATGGTGAATAGTCTCCAGCCCCAGTTTTTAACGGTGCTCCAGAACCACCCACCCAGCGACCATTCTTCTTGTTCTTGGTGGACTTCTGAAGAGAGTCTATGAAGATGTTCGATGGCCTTGTACACTGAGGGTGAGTTGTCCGGTATGTACGTACAGCAGCTGGACCCAATAATGCGGCATGCTCCACCACGGTCCGCAAGAACCACATCCAGGACAAGGCGGTTCTGGAGGGCCACCAGGCGGACCGCTTGAAGTTCAGCGGTGTTGTTAGCAAGGATACCAGCCGTGATGTTCATTGTTGTCTCAACTGCTTGAGTCAGATGTCGGATGGCACGGCTGTTTGCCATCGGGCCCCAGAGGGGGACCAGTCCTTTCATAGCATCGATGAATTGCGCTCCTGTTGAATCGGCTTGTTCGATGTCCTTGGCTCGTTTTTGTCTATGATGATTTGCTGGTGCCACATAAGTCGGAGGCAGGATGAAGGAAATGAAACAAGTGCCCCCCCAGCCTTTGGGGAGCCAGGTGTAAGCCTTCGTGCCGCAGACGAAATACATGTTTGGAGATGCCACAAAGGAAGGTGGGTCGGCAGAGTCCAGAGTTCTAGAAAACCGGCAGGCACTGTGGCCCACCAACTGAGTCCCAAGCCCTTCCAGGCACATGTGGCCGGTGACGTTGATGACTGACAGGGCCACAGTCAGAGTGGCAGCCGTTCGTTTTCGCAGGTAGGAGAAGGTGGTTCTGGTTGGATTATTGAACACTTGCATTTCAACTTGTTCTTTAGCAGGGATGTCCAAGTGGATTGTGTTGTTGCTGGTCTGCGGGCAGAAGTGTGTCTTCGTTCTGTTCCGCCAGACACCGTGGTAGAAATGCGTTACCGTTTTGCTGGAGGTGGCATTGTCCTTAAAGCTTTCTTGCAGAAGCATCAGCCAGGCAAGACAGGAGCCGTGAACTGAGAAAGGTGAAGGGATGAATGGTATCGAATGTCCAGTGGCGTGGGGTAGCAACCCACAGATCCAACAGTTGGTGGCGTTGGTGGCAAGGTTGTGCTGGTGAAGTAGTTGCACGAAGGAGTTATTCCAAAATTCCTTTCGCCTCTCTCTGAGTTGGGGAGAGAGCGAAATCAGATAATGTTCCTTCATGGTGGTAGGCTGGACAGTGGTCAGGAATGTTTCGTGAGCAGGTGCATTTTCTTCCACAATCCAAAGTGTGGTCATGAGGAGAAAGCAGAAGAGGATTGTGATGAAGAGCGCAATAGTCTTTGGGCTATGGAGTCTGTCTGCCTTTGGGTTTCTGCGGTGGGTATTTCCTGTTTCCTTCATCATCTTCTTATTTGGCGCTTCCATCATCTTCTTATCTGGCGCTTCCATCATCTTCAAGGGGCTCGGTAGCGGGCAGAACCACAGACTTTGTTTTGCTTCTCTCCGGGTAACCTTTGGTAGTGTTTAGGTCACCGTTCTGAGATTTAACTCAGTCCGTGGTCTACTTAGCCGAGACTCCCTCCTTTCGACGTAGGAAATACCCTTCTCTCGATGGCACTGTGGGATCAGAGAATTTTGAAAGTTCAAGTGTGTCGGTATCAGGATAGCAGGTTAGCGATGGTCGGTCTTTGTTCAGGAGCTCTTCTTGGTTGTCGATGTTTTCGGTCGAGGTCAGGGTCGGGGAGATCTTCTTACAGTGGTGTGCATGCAGCCAGTTGCGTTTTCCCTCCACCCGTAGTGCTGTTCGGGTGGTGATGAGGACTTGCCAGGGGCCCGTCCACCGGGGTTCCAGACTCTTGGCACGCTGAAAATTCCGGATTAGAACGAAATCCCCAGGCTGAATGGTGTGTCCGGGACCCCTGGAAGTGTCAGGGATGGCATGCAGCACCTGTTGATGGATAACAGACAGCGTTTTAGTCAACTGACATAAGTAATCAGACATTAGGACGTCCGGGACGTCATGAATGGAAGTTGGTTTCGGCGCAGACCAGACATTCATAGGTCGGCCGAAAACAACCTCGTATGGCGTTAAGTGGTGTTTGGTGGGGGTGGAACGCATTGAAAGCAACGCCAGGGGGAGTGCGTCTGGCCATTTCAGTCCTGTGGTAGCCACTATTTTGGCCAATTTTAGTTTCAGTGTGGCGTTATGTCGTTCAACTAGTCCAGCAGATTGGGGGTGGAAGACTGCGTGGAACTTTTGTTTTACACCCAACCCCTTCAAAATGAGTTGGATAACTTCGGCTACGAAGTGGGGGCCATTGTCGCTCCACAAAATTCGACAAAGGCCGTAACGGGGGAAAAACCCCTTTAACAGTACTTTTGCTGTGGCCATAGCAGTGTTGTCACGGGTTGGATATGCTTCCACCCATTTGCTAAATGCGCATACCACCACAAGTACATATTTCAGGCCTTGACATCTGTCTAGTTGGATGTAGTCCATCTGCAGGACTTCAAATGGGTGATTCGGGACCCCGAACCCTCCCCGGGGTACTACAGTTCCTTTCCCGGGGTTGTGTTGCAGGCATATCAAACATTGTTGGACCAGGCGTTTGGCGGACTCTGTGATCTTATCATTGTGCCAAACTCTGGAGACAAGTTCAATCATGGGGGCTGATCCTATGTGGGCAGGGGAATGTGCCATAGTCAGTATGGGAATCAGGTATGAGTCAGGTAATAACCATTTGTTTGTGTCTTTTGTCCGCCAGCAGCCTTCTTCATCTTTCAATCCCACCCGTGTCCATTCAGCCAGTTCGTGTTGTGTGCTAGCCATTTGAATGTCTCTGATAGTGTCCCTAGCGTCAGACCATTTTTCTGCTTGCGACCTGGTCACGTACATGCGTGTTGTCGTCCTATTTTCGGCTGTCGCTCGGGCGGTGAGGTCGGCTAGTGCATTTCCCTGTCCGATAATGTCTGTCACCTTTTTGTGTGCCTGGCATTTGATGACTGCAAGCTTTTTGGGGAGAAGGACGGCTTCGATCAAGGCGGAGACTAGGTCCCCGTGCAAAATGGGGGTGCCGTGTGAGGTCAAGAATCCCCTCTCCCTCCAAAGGAGCCCAAAATGGTGAACCACCCCGAAGGCATACTGGCTGTCGGTGTAAATGTTTGCTGTGATTCCTGTTGCTAGGATACAGGCTCGTGTCAGGGCAATCAGTTCCGCTGCCTGGGCAGATCGTTGCGCTATGCGGGCTGTCTCGACTACAGTTCGAGCTGTGGTGACTGCATAGGCAGCTGAAGTGGTGCCATCGGGGAGTTTGATGCAAGAACCGTCCACCCACAGCTCTCCGTCGGGGTCAGGGAAAGCCGTGTCTCTGAGGTCAACCCTACTTCTAGTCTGTTCGTCTGTGAGGGTCACACAGTCATGTACAGGGTGCGCATTAGGATCGTTTTCTGGTAAGGGCAGCAGGGTTGCTGGGTTCAGTGTGGTGCATCTCTTCAGAGTGATGTGGGGTGCGAGCAGAGTCAGTTCGTATCCTGTCAGTCGTGCACTCGTCAGGTGTTGCGTTTTGGTTTGGTTTAGGAGGGTGTCAACTGCATGGGGTACCAGTACTGTGAGGGAATTCGAGAGCACGATCCCCTCACTCTGTCGGATAGAGATTGCAGCAGCAGCTACGGCTCGAAGGCAAGCAGGCAGGGCTCTGGCTACAGGGTCAAGAGTGGCTGAGAAGTAAGCGCATGGTCGTTGCTTTGAGCCGATGGACTGGGTCAGGACAGATAAAGCGCACCCCCCTTTTTCATGGGTGTAAAGGGAGAAGGGCTTTGTGTAGTCGGGGGTACCCAACACAGGGGCCGAGCAGAGGGCATCTCGTAGTTGCATGAAAGAAGCCTGACACTCAGGGGTCCAAGGGAGTGGGAGAGGGATGTCCTTTGCTAACAATGAAAGCAGTGGTTTTACTACAAGACTAAAGTTGGGCAACCACTGTCGGCAGAAGGAGGTGAGGCCTAGTAGGGAGCGGACCTGTTTCTGGGTCTTAGGGACGGGGGTGTCGAGAATGGCTTGGATCCGGTCAGGAGTCAGTTTCCTTCCGTCTTTGGACAAAAGGTGGCCTAGGTAAGTGACCTGGGGTTGGCAGAATTGCAACTTCTTCTTAGAGACCTTGTGGCCATTTTCTGCAAGGAAATGCAGGAGTTGAATGGTGGCTGTGACGGCTAGTGGAGTGGTGTCGGCTGCCAAGAGGATGTCATCGACATATTGCACTAATACCACTCCATCGGGTAACTGGACTTGATCCAGTTGTCTCTTGAGGGCCTGGCTGTAGATGCTAGGGCTTTCTGTGTAGCCCTGGGGTGCTCGGCAGAACCTATATGAGCGGGCTTTTAGGGTGAAACCGAAGAGATATCGGCTGTCTGGGTGGATGGGGATGGAAAAGAATGCGTTTTTGAGGTCAATGACAGTGAAGGTGGTGGCGGTGGAGGGAATCAAAGTCAGGATGGTGGTAATGTCCGAGACCACAGGGTACTGGGGCACCACCACTTTGTTGATCTCTCGAAGGTCAATGATGAAGCGGTATGCTTTCTCATCTCCTTCTCCCTGTTTCTTAATGATGGGCAAGATTGGGCTGTTGCAAACGTTGCTAACTACTTCCTCTACCACTCCTGCGTCTATCAGTGATTGGATGATTTCTACCAATGCCTTCTCGCCTTCGGGCGATATCCGATATTGTGGAAGTTTTGGGAGTGTTGCATCCGGTCGAACAGTGATGTGCACTGGGTCAATCATCATGCGCCCTACATCCGAATCCGTTTTGGCCCACAGATACGGAGGCAGAGTGTCAAGCAGGGAAGTGTCAGCGTCGGTGATGGAAAACATGTGTCTGGGGGGGCAATGTCTAAGCAGAACAGGATTGTCGTAAAGGAAGACTCGGACTCCATCTTGAGAACATCTAATCGTCGCTCGGAAGTGTTTCAATAAGTCGAGTCCCATAATTGCGTCAGGGCTATTGGAGGAGAGCAAAAATGTGGTGTCAGTGGTGTTGTTTTCTAAGTCAAAGAGGATTGGGGCGGACAAAGGGTTAGTGGAGGGCGTCCCATCGAAACCTGTCGATGTTATTAGTAAGCCAGACAAGGGTGCCCTTGGAATCAGTCGTTTAGATAACGCACTACGTGTTGCGCCAGTGTCTACCAGGAATGGTGACTTTGTACCCAAGACCTTAGCAGTGACATAAGGGCCTTGCTGGTCAACATGGAGCTCGACTGGATCCCTCCCTTGCCCTAGGCAGTCCTATGCGAAGTCATGAACGTCATCGTAGTCAGATTGCTGGCATTGGTTCTGTCGGGGTCGATCAAATGTGTTTGGTCTACTGGATCTATCATTAGTTGCGTTGTTTGGGGGCCCTCGCTGTGGTCCCCTATTTCTTGGTTCGTTTGCTGAATCTCTAGGATCTCTATTTCTGGTGAGTTCCAAAAGAACCGGGCACTGAGATTTCCAGTGGCCCGATCCTTTACAGAAAGCACACTGGTCCTCTCTAATGTCTGTACGTCCAATGTGGGGAGTTGAAGCACGGTCTTTGGGAGGTGCCGTTTTAGGGACATTCATCTGATGGTTTCCTCGGTATTGGTCTCGTCCCAGAGTCACCCCTTGCAGTTGAGCTATCATCACCCTCTCTTTTAATTCTTTCTTCTTCCTCTCTGTGGTTCTATCGTTTTCGTTTTTCTGATGTTCATAATATTGGGCCATCTGGAGGATAGCCGTAGGTTTGGAGGCTGCCCAACTACTTTCACTGGCCTGCAGTTTCTGCGAGACCTCCGGTGATAAGCCCTTAACGTAATTCTGGACAAACAGATGGTGTCCGGTTGCAGTGGTCAGGTCCTGGCCGCTGTAATCGGAGAACACCGTTTCAAACCGGGAGAAGTATTCCGATACATCCTCCTGAGGTTTCTGGCGACAAGCCGTTACTATCGACCAGTCCACTTTCTTTTCTGGGATCAGGGTTTTTAATTTCTGCACGATTTTATCCGGGAGGTCTAAAATGGCTTTTAAAGGCTTTTGTCCGGGTTCTCGTTGTCTGTCTATGCCATCAAGTTGTGACCAGTTATGTCCAAACAGCTCAGAGTGGTCGACTTTCCGGATTTGCTTCCACACATCAGCTGGTAGACATAACCCGAAAAACAAGTCGATGTCAGCTAGAGTCATAATCGTCGAACCTAGGGCCGTACCCAACTCAGTATAGAAGGCAGTGGGGTTTTTACGTAGGTCAGGCAGAGATTTCCGGAAGGTCAAAATCTCTTGCCGGTCCCATGGTTGGTAGACCCAATTGTATACTACCCTTCCCTTTGCATCTTTGTTATTTGCGTCATCGTGAGTCCCTTCACCTCGTGGAGGAACCCAGTAAGGGGCAGCCTCTCGTATCGGCATCATAGTGTTAGGTCGTTCAGTTTGTGGGTCGGTTGCTACAGATGTAGTGGATTCGAATTTTGATTTTTGTTCAGTGAGGTGGCGGAGAACCTTAAGCGTACGCGTAAGGAGGTCCGTCACATCACTCTCACTCTCATCCCCGATATCAACCTTCCGATACAGAGTCGTTAGGCTCTGTGGACCTTTTTCTTGATATCGGTCCTCGTACGCATTTAAGACGTGGTAACACAGTTGTACAGTAAAGTGTCGTCTGTGACTCCCAGTATAAGAATTAAACACATCCGTGACGGACTCTTCATCCTCCCTCTTCTCTACCAGTATCTTTGCTATCTTGTCAACCCCTGCTTGTTCATGTTTGTTTAGTCTATATGCTCTAACAGGACCAATCCTTCGGGCTTCTGGGTCGCCCGGCGTTGTTGTTTGCGTAACATCTAATACGAGGAGTTCAGCCGGCACGGAGGCCATGGGGGCTGAAGCCGTGGGGCTACTCTCGTTGGTATCTGGGGATAGTGGGTGTTGGGCTAAGGGTTGGGAAGGGGCATATGGAGGGGGCATGTGGATGATCGGAGGACCTAGCAGCAGATCATCGTTGGTTCGCTGTTTTGAGTGTAATTCGGGGTAGAGCACGGAGGGGGTTCTAACCAGACACTGGCTTGATGTTTCTATTTCTAGCTTCTGTTTGGTATCCTCTCTTTCTTTTATCTCTTTCTCTAGTTTCTGAGCCGCTAGGTGGGCTGCTTTCCGCAGCTCTTTTTCCAACCTACTCTCAGTTCTCTTTTTGCGTTGTTCGGCCTCTTTTCGCCACATGCCGAAGCTGTCAAGCATAGTGGACGTCGTCTTGTTTTTACCAAGGGCTGTTTCTAGTGCGATTATTCTATCGTTTTCGAAGGATCCTATCAGTGGCCACTGACTTTCTCGATCCTTTTTTGTATATTTATGCCACAGCTGGCTATAGGCTATAGCGACTAATCCATGCTTTGTGAACATGTCCTTATTAGGGGTACCTTCCAGCGGAACCGGATGGTTCATCTCTAATAAGCGGTCCGGGCTAAACAGGCTACTAACCAGTGGGGAGAAGACAGGCATGACGGATCACAATGGGATAATAGTCAGCACTACCTATCTTATCACTGCGCGCAAAGACTAGACAGAATATTTCTATTCTACGTTGTTTGCACGTAGTGAATACCTCATGAATCAATTCTGAGCGATCAATGTTAGGTCAAAAAATAAAAAATCAATATGGTCAATGGGGAGAATAAGTAGGCTCGCAAAGGTTCGCGTCACCTACCCTTTCACTATCTGCAAAGAGGGGACCTAATCTTCCCTGTTTGTAGACAGAGAATCTCCAGAAAACAATCTATAACAGTTAATCAATGGGGGGAAGGGGCAATTGTTCAGTGGGGGAGAAAGATAGGTCCGACGGGTGCGTACCTATCCTTCGCTGTTTATAAAGGGAGAGCCTGTTGTTTCTCCGTTTGTAGACAGTGAATCTCCAATAAATTAACAAAAAGTAATACTAGTATTTTCTCAACAATTATCAATTACTTTCAATTATCTATCACTTTCGCAGTTCGTCGTGTTTACACGACCTTACCCGGACCGCATGGACAGTTTCTCGTCTTCCGAATCCAGCGCCCGATCGTCCTCTTCTCTTCGTACTTCTCGTGGCACTCCTGATGGTTCCCAGTCAGGACCGCAGATCACTCGAGAGAGGTCTGTTCGGAACCAGTGAAGTTCGGATGATCGGCTGTCAGACGAGGGTCTATCGGACAGGGTACCTTCCGATCGTTGCAGTCGTTCACTCTGTCGTCGGGACCTCTCCCACTGGATCCACGAGTCGCTGATGGGCCCCACGTTTGGGACGCCAATTGTTAAAAAGGGTTCCAAAGACAACCGGTAACCAAAAACCCTTTTATGTTGCCCGGCGGTATCGCCTCTATGACCCACCAATATTAATCAATGAAGAAGCAGGCGCTGGAGACTGGAAGGCGGGAAACGAGGATTTTATTCTCTCCGGAGGAGAACACATCAATTCAGACAGCAAGTATCGTCACGAGGTGCTCTAACCACATCTCTGAGGCCGGGCCTCTTATACTAGAGTTTACGACCTTTATTGCACATAACACATTCTCGCAATATTTTAATACTTGAAAGAACATCCTCGGAATCTCCCCTCCAGACCCGTTCCCACATATATTTACAGTTGGATTCCCCACCCCGGTCACAACAGGTGATGGTGGTTGCACAGCAGGGCATTCCGCTGATTCACGGAATGCATGGGGTTGATCGGATCTCATGGGGTGGGGGCTTTGATCGGTTCGGGGGTCTTTTGATGGGGAGGGGAAGCTTCCTACGGTACGGGGTAATAAACAGTATCCGCAGGGTCAGGTGGCGGCCTGGGAACGAGGAAGACAAACGGGGACACAGGAAAAGGGGGTTTGCATCAAAAGGGTTTGAGGCCATGAAAGGAATGAAGGGAGGTGTCGCGCTGGGAACAGGATGGGATTCCGTGGTGAAGCTGCGCTGGAGAGGGGTTTATGACCCAAGGCATGAGAGAGCGGGGGTTGTCAGCGTGCGGGGGAATGCTTGCGAGGTTAAGAGAGAGAGAGAGACGCGCTGGCTATTAGTGAGGGGCAGGGAGGCCATGGTGCTCAAAATGGCTGCCGCTTACGCGCACGAATGGGCCTGGAAAAGGGGGCAAGATGGCGCCGATAATGTTGACGTTTCGCAGTCTAATCTTTAACACCACCTATTTTTACTGTAATCCGATTTAATTTATTAATGCTTTCCCCCGCATAACATTAGTAAAATAGCTTGTGTTAGTTTCAGCAAATCAGATGCCAAGCATGTGAGCTTCCAAGCTGCCATTTTAATAGCGTCTGTTCATGCTCAAGAAATTCCCTCCAAGCGACAGCTTGTCATACTGCGTAGATGCAACTGACGCATGCACAATAAAGATTTCCTGTTAGCAGCCATTTTAGAATTTTGCTCGAGTTACTTATTAGTAAACACATAGGCAAGCTTCTCAGTCTTTTATGTTCAATGTGGTGCGTATTAGTTTTACACAATAGGTAATTATTACACTATTAGAAGTTAAATGTGAGGATTGCTTCTGAGCAAGTCTCCTTCCTACTAGTCCTTGCTCCATCAATCCCCTCTTTGATGGCATTTTTGAGCCATCACAAAAATCAACCATCCCATTCAGATGCAAACTTTAGCATATCTCAATTTCTTTCCCTTTTTAGTTCTTGTTCTCATCTTTACTCTTCTAATCTTTAATTCTTTCAAATAATTTTCCCTTCATTTCTTCTAGCTGTATCACTTCATTTTTTCTTTTCTTTCTCTTTCCATTTACTTCATATTTCCTTCCTCTACATTTGTTTTGGAAACATTTACACCATATCATTATCGTTAAAACGATTATTGCTATACCAACTAATGGAAAGACTATTTGGCCTATTATATCTTTCCCAAGAACCCAAGTGCCTATTGAGGAAATACTCTTTGTTAGTCTTTCCCATACATTGTCAACCTCCAGTAGTTTCAATGTTTCTTGAGGTTTTGTAGTATTCCTAATATATCCTCTATTTTATTTACTTTTATCAGGTATGTAAGTGCAACAATGTTGAACTTTCAACATTTTACAGAGTCCGTCTTCTTCTGTCAAAAGTATTACAAGCGCAAGTCGATTTTGCGAAACCATAGACCTAATTGCAACCATTTCTGTATTAATCATCTAGAAACCTCCAGCAGTATCGGTCGAAAGACGCTCAACTACTGTTGACAATTGACTGATTCCAGCTCTTTCTTCGTGTTAGTTCATTAGTGTTTTCATTGCTTCCAGTGATACTCGTTACATGATATATCCTAGGAAATAATATTCCGAAGTAGCAACTCCCGTACCACTGTGCAGTCAGCTTATAGTAAGCCTTATTCCCACACACGTAGTAAACTCCAGGAAATACTGGATCTGTTCCCCCTTTTAGTCCCCAACCTCCCAGAACTAGGAAGTTATGTTCACATTCACTGGAACCAATAAATACATTGTTATAGTCTGTCTTTAATCTATGGAGGCAGGTTTTCTCTGTCTTTACAAAGTCTAGGGACATCACAGTAGAGCTTTGCCAGCTGTATAAATTCCCTCTTTCTCAGCCCAAGGTGGTATATGGGTTTTCTGTTCAGCAGCTTTTCTTTGGAAATCCTGTCTCCTTTCTTCAACTAAATTCAAAAACACGTTTTCTTCTTCACGTAATGAGAATGTTAGGTTATTTTTATGTGCCTTCACTATATCTATTGACTTCATTGATAAGAAAAATTCACCCATAAACTGTGCGTCTGGACTACTAAGCACTGGATTTATATTCTTTCGAAAAGGAATGTCTGAAAATACTACATCTAGGTTTGGATAATAATATTGAAGTTTTCCTGTTCTATAAAATAAACTTGACAGTATGATATATGAAATACCATATGTTAAAGGCAAATTATGGTATGTGACTGCTTCTGCTACTGAAGCTGGTAATTTCATACAAACATAACAATCACTAATCTCAATTGTCTAAATACTGAAACAACAACTTTGTAAATACATTTAAAGATGTGTCATTATCTGTTACTGTGTGATGTAAGCCTACCTCATCTGAAGCTTCTAATTCTACTCTATTTCCTTTCATAGTAGCTGTCTTTTCATTAGGTTCTTTGTCATTCTTCTTGTCTGTTATCATGAGATAAGGAACTGCTATTGTTAGAAATAGCCATACTAGGATCACTAATAAGATACTACATATGCAAGCCCTACTGCATTTCTTTATACAACTCCGTTTTGGTCTCTCAGCAACCCTGTCTTTAGCATTGTGACCTAAGAAGATTCCTCTTCATTTCTTTCTTCATCTGTCTCTTCATTTAAATCTAGATTCTCAAATTCTTCTAGTATCACAAAGGGCCATTCAGGACCCTTGAACTTATTGTTCAAGACTTTCAGTCATGGACTTCTACGAATGTTTTTCGCAATTGACTGTTCAGACCGAGTTTGACTGGTCACCTCATTCACTGAGTCTTCATTTGCTTTTCTCAAATGATATTTTAGCCTTTTGACTCCACCTGGCCAATTATCACCTTTTCTGACCCTTTTAACTTGCACTGCACTTTCACCTTCTTGGTCTTCCTCAAGAGCTCTTTTATTCTCGTTAAGTTGTGGCACAATCTGATTTTTCCTTTTCTCAGAGTCACTCTCTATCTGCCCTTGTTCAGGTCTTGTTATTGTGGCTTCTACTGCCTGAACATGTTTTCTTTCTCTAACTGTTCCTGTTCAGGTATTCTGTAAGACTGTTCTTCTCCCACCCAAACTTGTTCTTCTTCTCCCAACTGGTCCTGTTCAGGTCTTACTACAATTGGTTCTTCTGCTTCCTGAACGTGTTCTTCTATACCTGTCTGTCCCTTCTCAGGTCTTTTGGTTGATCTGTTTACCGGAGTATGTTCTTCTGTCTGGTCCTGCTCAGGGTCTCCAGTATCTTTGTTCACTTTTTCCTGAGCGTGTTCTTCTACATCTATCTGATCCTCACTAGTTTATTGCCTTTCTAATCTTGTTCTACTTCTTGTTTTGACAACCACCTCAGGTATGTTGACCACTGGTATCCAGTCCTCCTGACTTGTGCTCAGTTGTTCTTTGTCAGCCCCTTCAGAATCTGTTACTCTAGATTCTTTGACTGTACAACCTTCAGCAGCCTCAACTGTTCTAGTCAGTTGTAGTCTCTTTTCAACAGGGGCTGGAACCCTTTTCGTGTGGCTTGCATGGATCCAATTGGGCAAACCTGCACACTTCACTGCTGTAGTAGTGACCAGTATCACTTGCAGTGGATCAGCCCACCTGGGTGCTAGGCAAGACTTTCTGGTGTGCTTCTTCACTACCACCCAGTCTCCAGGATTCAAATCATGTGCCTGAGCCGGCTGCCTGGCAACTGCGTCTTCTCCAACCTGGTGAGGGACAGAAAGCACTAGGTCAGCCAATTCTTTGCAACAGTCCAATACCAGATCATCAGGTCTATTCAGTAATTTATGTCCTGGTATAAATACTTGTCTCCTTGCCCTTTCAATAAGAATTTCATGGGGACTCAATCCTGTACTTCTATCAGGAATACTTCTGAGTCCAATCAATACAAGAGGCAATGCATCTAGCCAAGTCAGTGATGTGGATGCACACACCTTTGGCAGTCTTGACTAGATTGTGCCATTCAATTGCTCTACCACTCCAGAAGCCTCTGGGCGGAATGCTCAGTGCAGTTTCTGTTAAATTTTGAATGCTTCACAGATTAATCAAATTATTTCATTATTAAAATGAGGTCCTCTATCTGATTCCAAAGTTACTGGAAAACCAAAATGTGGAATCAACTCTCTCAACAACAATTTGGCAACTGTTATACTGTAATTTCTCTTAGTGGGGTATGCCCCCACCCATCGTGAAAACAAACACACTATGACAAGGATGTACTTCATTCTCCTGCATGGTGGTAACTCTATAAATTCAATCTGTAATCTTATGAATGGTCCCTCTGCCTTTCCAATTTTTCCCCCAACTGGCCACTGTCTTCCTGCCTGGATTTATTTGTTAACACAACAGGTGATGGACCGAATGTGGATCAATGTCACACACTCACCCCAGTCCAAAGATCTGGGCCCAAATCCATCGTTTTTTTTGCACTCCACACCACCCTGGGTTAGACAATGGCGATATGCAAATCAGCTCTGCCCCTGTGCCCCATGGGAACAGTCCAGTCCGAACTACAAAAGCCATGTCCTTCCCAGAACGGAATCAAGCATCCGAGGACCGGACCGGTTTCGAGGTAACACCTCTCATCAGCCCGGCTAGCTTGACTCCAGTGGTGTGGAGTGCCTGAGACCCACGTCTGGGCATCCCCAGCGCACTTAGGGCGGAATATGCAAACACAACAGGTGATGGACCGAATGTGGATCAATGTCACACACTCACCCCAGTCCAAAGATCTGGGCCCAAATCCATCGTTTTTTTTGCACTCCACACCACCCTGGGTTAGACAATGGCGATATGCAAATCAGCTCTGACCCTGTGCCCCATGGGAACAGTCCAGTCCGAACTACAAAAGCCATGTCCTTCCCAGAACAGAATCAAGCATCCGAGGACCGGACCGGTTTCGAGGTAACACCTCTCATCAGCCCGGATAGCTTGACTCCAGTGGTGTGGAGTGCCTGGGACCCACGTCTGGGCATCCCCAGCGCACTTAGGGCGGAATATGCAAACACAACAGGTGATGGACCGAATGTGGATCAATGTCACACACTCACCCCAGTCCAAAGATCTGGGCCCAAATCCATCGTTTTTTTGCACTCCACACCACCCTGGGTTAGACAATGGCGATATGCAAATCAGCTCTGACCCTGTGCCCCATGGGAACAGTCCAGTCCGAACTACAAAAGCCATGTCCTTCCCAGAACGGAATCAAGCATCCGAGGACCGGACCGGTTTCGAGGTAACACCTCTCATCAGCCCGGCTAGCTTGCCTCCAGTGGTGTGGAGTGCCTGGGACCCACGTCTGGGCATCCCCAGCGCACTTAGGGCGGAATATGCAAACACAACAGGTGATGGACCGAATGTGGATCAATGTCACACACTCACCCCAGTCCAAAGATATGGGCCCAAATCCATCGTTTTTTTGCACTCCACACCACCCTTGGTTAGACAATGGCGATATGCAAATCAGCTCTGACCCTGTGCCCCATGGGAACAGTCCAGTCCGAACTACAAAAGCCATGTCCTTCCCAGAACGGAATCAAGCATCCGAGGACCGGACCGGTTTCGAGGTAACACCTCTCATCAGCCCGGCTAGCTTGACTCCAGTGGTCCGGGCTGATGAGAGGTGTTACCTTTGCTAATGATGTGTACAATATAGTTCATGGACGTCCATATACCGTTTTTTAGGTGACTACCTCAAAGTGACTTTGAAATTGTGTGTCAACCGAAGATTTAAGAGTCTGACCACTTGACGGTGCAAAACGTGCACGTCATATTATTAAAGGTATGTTATTTTATAGCTCAAATACAATGTGAGAACCATATACTGACTTGGGTAGAAACGTTACTAATGAAGGTTATACATACATTTTGTAACATAATAGTTACACTTTAAATATTGTTTTAGGTTACTACATCATAGTGAATTATGCAGCACACACGGAACTAGGCAGAAGAAGTAGGATCGTTTGGATTGCGAGAAGTACGCTCTTCTAAATAGTAAGGTATGCAATTGTTATGTTTTTACACCTCGTGTGGGAATTTCAGACATAGGCACTCAAAAACATATATATGCAAGATTTGGGGACTAATATTTCCCTTATATTTTGCTTTCTGTATTCCCAGGCGTTTATTACATCCTTATACTATTTGAAATAATCTGTAAGAGACATATTTTGAGAAAAACATCTACTTTGGATCTACTTCATTTTTGATCATTCGCATAGAGGGAACAGATATATCCTAACCCAACGCTTTGCCTCGGAACACATATACGTGTGATGACATCTATTGCGGTAGGAACCATATATATTTACAAATGAATTCTAATTTTATCATCATTTTTCTATTTTGTAGCCAGAGAATTCAATAGTTGTTTTCGTGTATGTCGAGCTGGCTTTTTTGACGACTAGGGTAAAGAATTATTCAAATACAAGTGTCTACAATTAACAAGTCTTTCCATTGAAGTGTCTTTTGAATATCGTGTTATGAGGACAACCCAAAGCTTGGTTTTTTTCATCCCAGTGTCACATTATATGTCCTATATTAACAACTTTTTTAAACAAAAACTCCTCTTCTGAAAATACATCTCTTGCAACATTGTCTGTAACAAATTTGTCTTATGACTAAACAAGTGCCTGTGACCTTACATTATGTGATATGAATTGTCAGGTATAGAAAATGTTTGGTGCGGAATGATTATTACAGTCCAACGCTCAGATGTTAATAATAATGATGACGCTGTTTCTGGTAATTGCATTTTTTTAATTTAAAAATGTAGGAAGATTTGCTTCTAGAAAATATGTAAATAGCTAAACGTTTCTCTGTTCTACAACACTACCTAATTTCTGGGTTTGACCCAAGGTATATAAAGGGACCTAAATGGATTGACTATGCAGCACAATAACTTAGAGAAATGGTACAATAATTTACTCATGTGATGACAAGCTGCATTTTTAAACAGTAGGGTGTTTTTGATATGGGTCTTTTTTGGTGTATATAATTTTATTATATATTTATTCATGTATGTACACAATTTGTTTTGAAGTAACTTGCACGGGTTTTTGTATGTTTTTCTTCTCACTTTATGATTTACAGCCCTGAAGAAGTTCCGCGTGACGGAACGAAACGCGTTGGCTGGTTTCTTAAATGGACTATTAAAAGAACCTTGAACTCTTTTGCAATCACGAATTCAGCGTATTTCATTTGGGACATTCTTTGACTACGCATTCTATCACCCACATTTGGTGGAGATTTAAACTCTTAAGCGGTGCTTTTCAAGTTTGATAAAAATATTGACTTTTTCCCAAAGCTTTGGGATATACTCTTAGGACAGGGAGTATTTGAAAATTTGCACGCAATTCTAATAAAAACTACACATAGGTATTGGTGATATGTGGGTTGGTGCTTTGAGAGTGTAAGAGTGGTCCACTGTCCAAATTGTGTTGTACAAAATCTCTGCAAAAACTCCCTGCGACTACCCTAAACCTTGGTTTATACCAATCTTGTTTAAATAGTCTGATCATAGCATCCCTGCCTACATGAGTGTCTCCATGATACATTCTTGCCATTTGAGAGAGCAAGCAGTCTGGCATGACTGGTCTTTCATTAGGGTACACCCACACATCATCTTCCACCCTTCTTTCACAACCTAATTGTATCCAATTTTCCTTTTCACTCATTTCTACCTCATCCTACAACTGTCTTACCTCATCCCATGTTTCGAAAGCTGAGAATAGCATAAGTTGGCAGCTGATTCCACTTGTCAATTTTTTTGTTTAATGACATATTTTTTCTTGCACAGTATTGAGCAACTTGGTCAGCGTATCGATTACCAGCCGCTACATAGTCATCTCCTGACTGGTGAGCAGCACACTTGACCACTGCTATTTCCTTTGGCAATTGTATTACTTCCAACATTTCTTTCACAAATTTCCCATTTCGAATAGGGGATCCTGAAGTCAGAAATCCCCTCTGCATCCAAAGCTAGCCAAAGTCATGCACAACCCCGTAACCATATTGACTATCAGGAAATATGGTCACTTTCCAATTTTGCATGCTTTTATAAAAGCTATCAATTCAGCTACTTGAGCAGACTTTACTCCCGGTAAACAGGATGCTTCAATGACCCCAGATATTTTGCAAACAGCATAAGCTGCACTCAGCCCTCCGCCTTCAAGTCTTAAACAAGAGCCATTGACAAATAGTTCATGGTCTAGCTCTTTCAGAGGCTCTTTCTGTATGTTGGGCGGGGCTTAGTACACATTTCAGTTACATCCAAGCAATCATGATCTACTTCATCTTTCACTTCTTCACAACATGAGTCTGGCAATAGAGTAGCAGGGTTCACCATAGTACACCTGATTACTGTCACATTTTCTGTTCCCAGAATTATTCTTTCATACTTAGTCATCCGACTAGGAGTGAGATGCTGTGTTCGAGTTCTTGTTAACAGAATCTCGACTGAATGTGGAACATAGACTTTCACTGGATGCCCCATCAAAGTTGACTCACTTTGTTCTAGGCTCATACAGGTAGCAGCTACCACTTTTAAGCAGCCAGATAATGCTGAAGCTACAGGATCCAAAGTAGCAGAAAAATATGCAACTGGACGTTGGCTTTATCCATGTCTTTTAGTCAGGACTGAAAGCGCACTACCTTCTCTTTCACAACAGAACAGTGCAAATTCTTTCGAATATTCAGGCATACCTAAAGCAGGGGCCTCACATAGACAATTTTGCAATTTTATAAATGCTTCCACACTTTCATCATCCCAAACTATTGGATCCTTCACTTTTCCGTGTCATTTGAATCAATGGTTTCGCTAGTAAGGAAAAACCTACGATCCATTGTCGACAATACCTCACCACTCCGAGAAACAGTCTGATTTCTCTTTGTGTCTGTGGTGACTGCATTTGCTTGATTATTTTAATTTTCTCAGGGGTCACTTTCCTCACTCCCCTTTCTATTTGGTGACCCAAGTATTTGACTCCTGTTCGGCAAAATTGTAATTTTTCTGGAGACACTTTCTGTCCTCCTTCAGCCAAATGATTCAGTAATGCAATGGAATCAGTAACACAGTCCTCTCTGGATTTCGATGTCACAAGTAAGTTATCGATATATTGTACTAAAACTGAATCTCTGGGCATAAGTAACTTCTCTAAACACTTTTTCAGTATATGATTAAAAATTGAGGGACTTTCTGTATACCCTTGAGGAACTCGGTTTCATGCCAAGATACGATCTTCAAATTTAAACGGAAAAAGATACTGGCTGTCTTGATGTAAGGGAATTGGGAAAAGGCTTGGCAAAAATCATTTACGATAAACCAGCCTGCGTTCCACGGAATCTGATAAAGAATCACTGCTGGATTTGGCACCACAGAACAACAAGGCACTACAATTTTATTAATTTTTCTCAAATCCTGCCCTATCCTGTACTTTCCACTAGGTTTACTAAGTCGTATTATAGGCGAATTACAAGGACTGCTCATTATTTCTTTTAAAATGTCCTGTTTAATCATACGGTCAATTTCTGAAGCCACTCCTGCTTTCACTTCTGGACTCATTTTATATTGTCTGGTGTTGGGGTAAACTGCACCTTCTTTCACTGTCACTTTCACTGGGTCTACATTTGCCATTAGCCCTATTTCTTTTCCCGTGAAATCCCATTCTTCTGGATTCACAGTTGTTTTCAGCTCTTCTGGTATATCATCTTTTGTCATCAAATAATACATTTAATCTATTTCTGTGCCTTGTTTAGCTAGCATTATCTTATATACAATTTCTTCATCAGGGGTTTGAAGAGCAACACCATCCTGTGTGCAATAAGTTGTGCAATTCATTTTGCACAGTAAAACTCTAACCAATAAATTCACTGGACTAGAATCCCAGACTACGAATCTATGCATGATAGTAGCATACACTAATAAAATTCATAGTATGTCTACGCATCAATTTTATTCTTGACTTCACTGGTTTTGCCACGCATTTTTATTTTTGTTCCCATACACTCCACTATTCAGACATGCTGCTCATCTTGGTAAATATACCTTTTTGACATCCTAGAGCTCTAATATCTATTGAGCAAGAATGTCAACCTTTACGATACCCAAATGATGAAGCCAATCACCGGGCATGGTGAGTGATGGGAATCCATACATATAAACCATTGTCATGTGTATGAATTGTGGGCTGTGTTGAGTTCTTCCTGTTCTTTCTTTATCTCCTAGACACTGGGATATAATCTGTATTTACATGTTCGTTTGGGGCCGCATATCCCGGTCTGTCTTTAAAATTCTGGCCTCCGACCCTATTTAAACTTTTTGTGTGCTCTATTTAATTTAATCTCCTGTTGTTCTGCCAACTTCACTTGTGCCCACATAATTTTCTCTTTTAACTTTTTAAGTCTTTCCGCAATATTGTCCCCACGATATTTCACGTATTTTAGAAAGTCATCAATGGGCTTTCCCTGCCAACATAACATGTGCTGTTGAATCATCTGACTAATTTCTGGCTTCAAACCGTACTCAAACCAATACACAAAATGACCCATATCCTTATCTCCAATGTTCTCAAAACCACTATACTGTTTAAACATTTGCTGCAGCCATTCATAATACGCATGAACAGGTTCATTAGACTCTTGAGTTGTTCCATCTATTTTTACCCAATCAGTTTCTTTCAGGAAAGTAATTACTTGGTGATATTTCTTCAACGCATCATCTCAGGGGGCTCCTGTTTTTGCATCTCTTGGATACTCTTCACTTGGCCAATCAACTGTGATCATACATTCTGTCCATAAATCAGCAGGTACCAATATATCAAACAGACCATCCAAGTCTTTCAACAAAACCTTCAAAACCTTCACAAACCTCTCAACCTGTTTGTACCATTCAACTGGTTTCTCTCTCAATTTAGGGAAATCATTTGTAAATGACAAAATATATTGTCGACTCCATGGAACATGAACATATCCACCACCAGGTACCTCTCTCATAGGACACTAACTCTCTATCTTTCCTGACTCTTCACATATATGCAGTAGATGCTTCTTTCGCCTGTGCTTCCTCGTTCTTCCTTGTCCACCTTATTTTCCATTTGTCAATGTCACCCCACTTCTGCCAAATATTCATTAACTCCTTTACCTGTAACTTCTTTTCTGACACGTTCATATTTTCTAAATCTTTGTCCGTAAATTCCACTCGATATGGTTTCTGTAGCACTTTTGATCTCCCTATCTCTATTGCCACCTCAGAGGCCAGTTATGTCAATTTCTCATGAAATAATCTCGCATTCCTGGTTATACTCCTGCACATAAACAACAACTCTTCCTCACTGTAAGTGTTTAATCTTTCTATCCCCACATTCCCAGCTATTATCTCTTTCAATTCTACTTTCAGTTTGTAAATACCTAATATCTTAGGGGTTGAAATCTGTTGTTCTATTCCCTGTGCCCATCTCTCCAAATCTTCTGGAGTTACTGCTATTGCACTTCTGGCTCTGAAGGATACCACTGATCTTCCTTCTTTTGAACTACTGGGTGTAACTCTTTTTGGGGTTTCATTTACTGAGTCTCTTATCAGTAGATCCATTAATGAAATAACAGACGATCAAGCCAGTGAGTGTGATTCAGTAATCACAATTTCTTTTCTGGGGTTATTTAAGGGACCTGTTACAGTTGGTGGTTTAGGGCAATTTATTTTGTCTCCATACAATGGAACAACAGGACCTATAGTTACTGGTATTGTCAATGCTTCAAGGTTCAAATTTAATTGACCTATCTTCTGTATTAATTATTCTCTGCTTTTAACGCTTCCTTTTCCCCATCTTGAATTACCCTATTAACTGATGGATGAATAGCTGGCTGAATAGAACGAATAGCTGGCTGAATAGAACGCAAGTAGTGATACTTGGTAGAGACGTTTTTTAACATATGTTTGATGTCATTGTGCTTTTAGAATTGATCAGTTTTAGTTTTAGTTTTAACGATCTGTGAAGAATTAATTCTGTTTTTAAAAAGATAAATTGCTGCTCTTGAACTTACCTACTGCTTAATCTACCACTGCTACTGGACTGCATTAGTCCATTACGCAGTATCCCCTCGTCCCCGGTCCACCACGGTTATTTCCGATTGAGTGGAGGCGGTGCCACAACAAGCTTCCGGGTCTCCTGCTACTTAGACCGGATGGCTGTGTGGGTGCGAAGCGGATGCATGCAGCGACTGCGCAGCTGGCGTGCCTAAGGCCAGCCGTCTGCGCCCGCCCGTGACCAGGGGTCAGAACCCCTGCCCCTCCAGCACTAGGAAAGATCGTCTGCTCCCAACAGGAGATTTTAGGACTAAAAACACACATTAATAAGCACTGCCACATTCTACTGCCATCAGCTAGGGGAGAGCAGGGATGTCCCAAGTGCTCATTTGCTTTCTGCCCGCAATTGGGTAAATGCTCTAAAGTACCGCAGTCCCAGACATTGAAAATGTTCCTCCTCAATTGTAGATCCCTGCCCAAACAATCACTGGATATCAGGCTGCTCCTCGAAGACGAGGACCCAGATGCACTTTTCTTGACAGAAACTTGGTGCATAAGGACCCGATCTGGCTGTACCATTGTAATTGTAATGGTAAACAGAATTTATACAGCGCACTGTAACCCATCAGGCATCCTGGCGCTAGAAGAGGGAAAATCAGTAATAAACCACTGGAATTAAACAGAATGAACGTGACATAAAGAAAGGAGGGAGTATCGCTATAATACATAAACATTTTATTAAATGCAAGATTGAGCCCAATATTATTTTGGACTGTGAAAGCCTTTCATTTAATATGGAACTTTCCCCAACTCACTCCTTTGGTGGAGTCCTTATTTACCGCAGCCCAGGGGGGTGTGGGCAATTTATCAAATCCCTTCCAGAAGTTGCAGCAACTTTAGCTTCCACCTCTCCCAATACCACTCTAATGGGAGACTTTAATCTTCATTTTGATGAGCCCAGTAAAATGGATGCAATGGAGCTCACTCATGATCTGCTGGTGATACAAATGCTGCAAAAGGTGCAACATCCAACACATATAAAGGGCCACACTTTAGACCTTATCTCCAGTAACCACCCTGGAATATGGGTCAGTGAACCTAGACCTATTCCTTGGTCGGACCATTTTCTGATCCCTTTTTCCATAACATCGGGATCGAAAATTCCCAGCATTACAATAAGAAAAAGGAAGGGTTCAACTTTCGATAGTTTCCTGGACATCTGCACTTAACACTCTTAAACCTGATTCCAACTCCAACTTGACCGAAGTCTCGGAAAACTTTACATGCTGGATTGAATCCTCATTAGACACGGTCATCCCAATAAAACAGTTACAAAGCCGGAGCAAAAAACACTCTCCCGAACTTAGAGTACTAAAACAGACATGGAAAAGATTCGAGCAGGAATGGAGGAAGGATTTTCAGGATATGAGTAAACGGAAATATAAAGAAGCAGTAAAAATGTATCATAAAGAAATAAAAGCAGCACAAGCTACCTACTATGGAGAGATCATCACATCAGCTAATAACACTCCCAGGAAATCTACTGGATCACACAGGATCTTCTAGAGCTCCCTACAAATTACATATCCGTTGAGAACAGTGTAATGCACTCGCAGAGTTCTTTAAGGGAAAAGTTAATAAACTATATAACACATTCCATAAGTCTCCTTGCCCTATCGATCTGGCAGATACGGAGATGTTATGTTATGTTATTTTATTTTATATAGCGCACAGATGCCGCAGCCAAGTGGCGTCCCGGCGCTTTAAGAGATGGTAGAACACAACACAGCAAAAATAACCAGATAGAAATGGGACTAAACTGTGGAAAATAGGAAGGTTTTTAATGCCTTCCTAAAAGGGAGCAGATCAGGGATGGAACGGAGAGGGGCAGGCAAAGAGTTCCAGAGAGCTGCTGCCAACACTGAAAAAGAACGTCCATCCATTCTAGCTCTTTTAAAGCGTGGCACAATGGCAAGATTTAACCCTGAGGATCGAAGGGCTCTGGAGGGGACATAGTGAAGGATTGTCTGCGAAAGGATAGGGGGGGAGGCTGACTTAAGAATTTTAAAAGCTAAGCATAGAGCTTTAAACTTAATTCTTTGCCCTACAGGCAACCAGTGGAGATCTTGGATAGTTCGACGGCCAGAGACAAACTTCGGAAGGCCGTCCAGCATCCTGGCCGCCGCATTTTGCACCCTCTGAAGACGAGCTAGTTCTGCCTGATTCACACCCAGAAACAGAGAGCTGGCATAGTCCAATCTGGTAAGAACCAGAGCTTGGACTATGATCTGTCTGGTGTCCGCATCAAAAAACTTGAAGATAGGTCGAAGGCACTGCAGGGCACCAAAACATGTACCAGCTACACGTTTAGTGTGGGAGGTGAAAGAGTTTGTCGTCGAGCCACACCCCAAAATTTCTAACTTCGGCGACGGGGGTGGGAACAGGGCCCAGTTCAGATGGCCACCATTGATCTCCCCAAAGCCCACTTTCCCTACCAAAAATAATAACCTCGGTCTTAGAGGCATTAAGTTGGAGTCGATTATTCGCCATCCAGCCTGCCACAGCTTTAAGAGCTGACTGAAAGGTAGGGGCATCCATGTTGGAATCACCATTAAGTGCCACCGCCAGCTGCGTGTCATCGGCGTATGACACCATGGTGAGACCAAAACTATGAGCTAACTCCGCCAGCGGCTGAACGTACAAATTAAATAGGGTAGGGCTAAGGGCCGATCCCTGCGGGACACCCTGAAGAATGGGGCGGGGAGCAGAGACAAAGGGTGGTGTGGATACTTTGAAGGTTCGATCCGTAAGAAAGGATCGGAACCACTCAAGTGCTATCTCTCCAACTCCAGCCTCCACGAGACGGTGCAGAAGGATCTGGTGGGAAACCGTATCAAAGGCGGCACTAAGATCCAATAGGATCAGTGCCGCCGTCTGACCCTGGTCCAGCATCTTCCTGATGTGCTCCACCACGACCAAGAGAGCAGTCTCGGTACTGTGGCCCGCACGGAACCCATTCTGGGAGTTGTCCAATATATTAGCTTCCTGAAGATGAGATGATAAAATGTGATTAGCATGTGATTCTGCTAATTTAGCTAGCCAAGGGAGAAGGGAAATAGGCCGATAGTGTTCTGATTTAGTAGGGTCAAGGGCAGGCTTTTTAAGAATAGGAATGATAGTAGCCTGCTTCCATGCACTGGGAACACTGCCGGTGTTAAAGGACAGATCAATAAGACTGTGCATGGCAGGGTAGCAGCACTCGGCGAGTTCCCGAAATTGAGTGGGTCTCATAGGGTCATCCGGTGAACCGGATTTGACTTTTGTCGTCAAGGCTTTGAACTCCTCCAGAGTAGGACTGGGGATAATTAACAGTGGTTTAGAGACCATTGGACTCAAAGAATGCACAGCAATGAATATGGACAAATCTTTCCACAAATTAAATCTGGCTCCCCTTTAGAATCCGCTCCTCCACATATTTTATATAAAGCAAGGAAGGTGATCCTACCAAGACTCCTGGAAATTATAAATCTTTCCTTGTCTACAGGATTTGTCCCAGGCCCCTGGAAGCATGCGATGGCCGAGGCTTTATTGAAAAAACCTAGCCTAGACCCAAGCGACCTAGGAAATTTTTGCCCAACGGTAACTATAAAAATTCTGGAGAAATATGTGAACACGCTGCTCTCGAAAATCCTAGAGACCCATGATCTTCTACATGCCACCCAGACGGGGGTTTGTCCTAACCATGGTACAGAGACTTCCCTTTGTGGGGTGGTAGACAACGCTAAGCTGATCCTGGATCAGGGAGGAGCAGTTGCCATCATCCTCCTTGATCTAAGCTCTGCTTTTGATACGGTCAACCTCTCCATTCTAGTAGCGAGACTGAGGAGTCTGGGGTTACGAGATAATGCTATTGCCTGGATTAAATTTTATCTAGATAAAAGAACCTTCCAAGTCTTTTCAGGCGATGCTACATCTCCGAAACTTTAGTTCAAATGCAGAGTCACAGGGATCCTCGTTGACCCTACTCTTTTCAATGTATATATGCGACCTTTAGCCGATATCATTTTACCCCATAGAATTAAAATTGTGACCTATGCAGATGACATTCAGCTGGTTAGAAATCTCAACGGGGCTGACAACCTCCCATCGGATTTCGAACTATGCGTAAAGAAAGTTGCCTCGTGGATGGAGCCTTCTTGCCTCAGACTCAACGGAGGAAAAACTGAGTTGATATTTCTAGGGAATCACCCTCCTGGAGGCCCCATTGAAACCTGGCAAAAGTGCCTAGGTCTGTCCCCGACTCCCAAAACCAAGATAAAGAGTCTGGGTGTCTGGTAAGACAACTCACTCAATTTCGACTATCAAGCAATGAAGGTAACCGGGGCTTGCTTTGGTATTCTGAGATCTCTCAGGAAAATCCTCCCACTGCTCCCAATGGATGTACAGAGAATTCTTATCCAGGCGTTGGTTTTGTCACGCCAGGACTATGGTAACTCCCTCTATTCGGGTGCACCCATAGCCACACTAAGAAAGCTTCAGGTCGCTCAAAATTGCGCAGCAAGGATGCTACTTGGAATTCCAAAAACTCAATCAGCCAAACCAGCCTTAAAAACCCTTCATTGGCAGCCGATCACTGAGAGAATAAAATGTAAGGCCTTGTGCATCGTCCACAAGAATATGTGGGGAACGGGCCCGGCAATAAATAAAACTCTCGGTACCACCCCAAGAGAAACCGGAGTTCGCTTAACCTTAACCTTGCAGTTGTTCACAAAGTCAGGCGGACAAGAAGCGAAGAAGATCCTTCACCTTCAATGTGACAAAACTGTGGAATACACTTTCACTACACATCCGCGCTGAAATGCACATCTTACCATTCCGGAAGCTCTTAAAAACATGGCTATTTCAACAAACATCTTCCTAGATTTATCGGTCTCTCTATTCAACTGTTTAGCGCTGGGATGCCCGAGGGTAGCCATGCACTTTATAAATGTTTAATAATATTGGACAGTGGCGGTTTTACCATTAGGGCGTTTGGGCGTTGCCCCACCTATAATTATCAGGCAATTTATTTGAGCGGCGCGTTAATAAACGTTTTATAAATTAACGCGCCGCTCGAATAAATTGCCCGATAATTATTGCCCTGCGGCCGTAGTGTGTGTCATGGACATGGACAGTATGCACTGTCTGACACTGGGTGGCGCTGGACTGACTCTGTGCCGGCACAGTGCGCACTCACTGCGCATGTGGTGTTTGCCCGGCAGGGCTTCTCCAAATAGTAAACTATGTGGCTTTAAAAAAAATTACGGATTAGGGGTTTGCCTGCCTAATGCAACGTACCCCAGTGCTGAAAAAACGAACGACGTTTTTTTAAGGCTCAGACCAATCCTGATGCTACTCTCTTTAGAGAGCAGCTCTCCTCTAAAGAGAGCAGCATCAGGATTGGCTACTACTGTGTCTCGGCGCAAGTTGGCAGCCATCAGTCTAGGCGCCAACGGGACCCCAGAGCAGAGATGGTGCGGACCCGGTCAAGTGAAGACAAGGTAAGTTTTTTATTTTATTTATTCCCACCCCCCTGGCCCCCACTGTGAGCGAGCTGTGACTGATTAGAATGCGTTGCCATGTCGCCTAATTCGTGCGTTGCCATTTTTGCCTACAGCATTTTAATTGCAATTGGAAAGACTCAATCAACACCCTACGAGAGATTCTTTGCAAGATTTCCAGTTCACACTTTGAGGTGCGCCAGCCTCTGGCGGGCCGCTGAAATGTGACACGTGTGCAGAACATCACAGCTCTCTGAAGCATCACAGACCCTATGCCTCCACCATGAAACCAGGAAGGTTAACCATTTCATAGCTCAGCTCATAGATCCAGCATCCCCTGTGCAAAGAAGTTAGTTGTAGATTTTACTTCAGTTTAATCACCCGCTCCAACACCCAGAACTCCTTCCGGTTCTTGGACACCCAACAATGTCTGTACAAGATCAAGGACCACCCACCCTTCACTTCCCATGCTTCAAAGGTGTCAGCAAGACAGTGTCGCAGCCTTGATGTAATTCACACATAATTATTGCATATAGACACATTCAAACTTCAGAACCTTTGATGTATACCTTTTCTGCGTCCCAATCGGCCATCAAATTCGATTGGTCAGTTTGCATTGTTGACACTCTTTCTTTGTCTTTTGTTGCCAAAATGCTTCCCCACATCTTGGTTCAGGAGAAAACGAGTTTTACAAGAAGTAACAGTACCGTTTATTGGGCGAACATAAATCACATACAGATGTTACCAAAACACATCCTTCCGGAGAATGTACAAAGGCACTTAGTTGACTTGGCCATTTAGATCCCTTCGAAACATTTAAAAAATATTTAAGTTTGTCCAATACTGCTCTTTTCTTGTATTTACTAGTTTTTTATTTTTACAGAGATTTATATAGCGCAAACTTGACCTGCAGGTATCGGCTTTACACGAGCAGCAGTGGCGTTACACGAGTACAGATTAATTTTTGTTGGACAGGGGGAGATTAAGTGATTTGCCCAGAATCACAGGATGTTTAGCCGTCCCACATTAGTTTCTTTGTGGCTATAACGAGATCCTTCGTGGCTATAGGGCCTCAGCAGCACTCCATGGCTTAACACACACAAAGAGCAGCGTGACGTGTAACAGAGCTATGTTACGCAATCATTTGTGCTCGTGGTGAGGGAGGACAGGCGTGTACACACAACAAAGTGAAAGTATCCTGTTACCCGATACTTGCCTTGAGTGCTAGTCGTGACCAACCTGTTGTCGGGAAGCACTGCTTAACTCGTGGCCTGGGAGAGGTGGCACTGGCAAGGATTATCTGTCATGATATATTACACCTCTTGCAGCAGGGGTGTACTACAATCCGGGTCCCACAGACCTGGGTAGTGCGTAGCTGTGGTGCTGGATTCGGTACCATTTGTTTATGAACTGGAATTAACATGCATGTCTGGCAGATGCTGTTAAATAGGTAATCAGTGGGAGGTGGTGACTGAACAGCAGTTTGATGCTCCTTTTCAATTTGTTCCTTTGGCCCCCCTGTCCTGCATCCCTCAATCAAGAAAGGGACAAACTGTGTTGTTTTTTAAGGGAAATGTTCACAGAAAGAAATCGGTAAAGCAGCCACTTGTAGGGAGGGATGTGACTTTATTGCATGGAATGCACTTGATGATTATTATTGTTAGGTCTGTGAGGGGCTGTCTTTGGTTCTAAGGTGGAATGGTGGGCTGAGCTGTGTTTATTCCCAATTATTATGAGACAAATTGGTTTGAATCAAAATTCATATTTTTGTGTTAGGGCATGGTGCTGGCAGAAGTTCTTGAGGTTGGTTATTTGGCTGCCTACAGACAAAACAAAAGCAGCAGCTAATGTGTAATCCCAGTGTTTGAAGAAGCCGGGTGTATGAGGGTAGTGAAACAGGCTTTCCAATCATGAGGGTTGCTAAGAAAGCTGCAAGCATGACTAGCGACTGCACACCAAGCTTTGTCACCCAAATATCGTTGTTTCGGTTTCCTTTTTTAAATTCTGAAAATATTTTTCACACAATTGTACTACATTTGCAGTTTGCAATTCTGTTTTGGGCATTCACTAATTATATACCATTTGTCAACTCTTTTTCAAAATGTTCTCGGTTATTCGGGCTCCCTCGTTACGCTTGCTCATTGCAGTGCAGAATAATAATTTTTTACGCCCTACCACTTTCAAATCTCACCAGCCGCCACTGATATTGGATCATGTAAAATGTGTGGAATCAAGGGTGTTCCTAGTACTGGTGCACTTGGGGTGACTCTACATGGCCCTTCTTGGTATGGTGGAGGGTTTTTATTTAAAATAACCTCTAGCAACTCATCATCTGATTCACCATATCCTGTCACATTCATGTGTTTCAATTTTTCTTTACACTTACTCCCTGACTGTTCCTCAGCCATTAACACTTGGTATAAACCTTCTAATACCATTGCTTTTCTCCATTGCTTCATCTGACCTTCACGTGACTACCGCAAGTACCTAGAAAAATGACCCATATATCTTCCACTCCGGTTTTTCTCTCGTTCATATGATTCAGTCTCCCATTCTTCTAATGCCTCATACTGCGTCAAATTCAGCAAAATTCTCCCATTTAATGTACCATGTTCAGGAAAAGCTAAAACACCTTCATCTAACGTGTATTCTATGGAATTATCCATCCATACACATGTATGATATCCTCTCTCCATCATAAATGAAGCAGGCGTTTTAGGTGTTGGAATAGGAATTCCTTCTCTAGTCAAGACAGGCTTAACTTTCTTAAAGCAATTCTTAATTTCCTTTATAAATTAAATTTTTCTCTTTTCTCCATACATACTGGACACTCAATACATATTACAAAAATCCGCGAATCCTCGAGCATTTCTGCCAAGGCGACTCGCACCAAAAGGCAAATCTGAATCAAGCATACAAATTTTCGTCAACCAATCCAAAAACAGCTTCCATCCAATCAGATTGCGGCTCACGCTTGTGATCTAAACAATGCCAGCGTGGCCTTTTCGATGTTGTCAGTTCAGCTCCTTACTACTGACACCTCCTTTATAATTTGTGTCAGTCACACGTTCGCTGTTTTAACCTATCCCAGAGTGGCTCTCTGTGACGTCAGTGCAACTCCGGCAACTGTCCCTCCCTTCACAAGGTAATACAAAAACATATTTCTTTTACTCTTCCTTTAACTGAATTCCATTAGTAACAACGTTAAAACAGTTGCTACTCTGCCTGTTCCACTAAACAAAAGATAGATTTAGACTTATTCTGGAGGTTCAGAATTGCTCCTCTTTCACTGCGAGTAAAAACCTCTGTTTACCCTTCTTTCAAGCTCAAGAGAACCTGTTACTCCTTCAGTGTTACCCTTTCTAGGTGATATAAGGCCAAAGTTTCACCAGCGAACCCTTTTGCTTTCACTCACGCTCAACTTTTATACAAAATAGTCCTTATTTTAATACTGCCAGCCCTGCATAGCTTCTCAGTGCTATTCCAAGAGACGAGTAACCTCACTGCAGTGTGGCTTCTGTAACCACCCGCTATTCATTTCCCCGGGGAATTTTTCCGGACAACATAAAACGGGACACTAACTCTTTTGTTAAACATAAATCAATAATCAATAGTCCGCACTTATCACCAAACTAGTCAATAATAACCATAGCTCTGCTACCAAAAAACTGATCCAGCGGCTCACCAGCAACAGGTATTCCAATACCATATACTCACCTGGGCCCATAAACACACCTACACATACTCAGCCTGGCAATTACTGCTGGAGTCAAAGTTTATGGTTTTCTACCATTTCAAGATTAGTCACCTCTTATTCTCAACTAATCTTTCACTGATCAAAAAGTTCTTTCCTCTGGTGAATAGACCACTAGTTGAACTAGGTGAAATGACATAAAATAATCTACTTACATTTATAAAAGGACCACAGACTCGGGAAATCATTTGAATCTTTATCTAAATTAATTTCATGTGAACCACTTACAAAGTACAGTACAGTCTCTGTCATAGGAAGGAAGATTCAATTAATCAATCATCAAACACATGCTTTATACCTTGCAATGACTTATGCTCAGAAAGGAGAGGATAGAGAGAGAAGAACATCTGTACATACACAGTATAATACACAATAATAATTACCTAGGTGGTGTGAAAACCAACGCCCTGGCCAAGGAGCTGGGAAGGGACCCCGGGAAAG
Source organism: Lissotriton vulgaris (assembly GCF_964263255.1). Taxonomy (NCBI): domain Eukaryota; kingdom Metazoa; phylum Chordata; class Amphibia; order Caudata; family Salamandridae; genus Lissotriton; species Lissotriton vulgaris. The sequence goes on from NC_141685.1 coordinate 535,221,491, forward strand.
ATCAGGCGACAAAGGCTTCAGGACAGGATAGATGACCTCTCTAACAGAGACGCTCGCGTAGCACCCCTCTCTGACACTCTCTTCCTCCTCGAGATTCTTCTGCGAACTTCTTCTAAGTAAATTAATTTAGGATAAATGGTTCTGCATTCGATTCTTCATCAGCATCTCTCGTCACTTCGACAGCATCACAAGCTTTGCAGCATTTGGCAAATCTCTGTCTAACTAACTAACTAAGACTACCTCAATTATACTCCTCGATAGTCATGTACCACCATTAAGTTTCAATATTGTAAAAATACTAACTCTGATTGGACAGACAAGGAGGGAAGATCCTCGCACCATGCTTATTTTTCATCTTAGTCTATCAGTCTATTGTTCATAAATCCAACCCCTTACTTTTTATTCAAAAGTGTTATTCCCACCCATATTCACATCTTATTAGAAACAAATGTTAAAATTTCCGTGCATGTCCATTCATTCAGGAGTCTTCGATGCTAGTTCCCAGGGTATGTATCTTTTGTGTCCTTGGACGGTGTTCAAGAGTCTTGTCACTCTTCTGGTTCAATTTCACTAGGCAGTCGCAGAGGTCAGGTGATTAACAGACTGTGGACTCATACGAAAGGCCCGAAATACGCACTCAGAAAATAGTCAAAAAGACAAATGTTAATTTTTAAAAAAATGGTTTCACTGTATACCACATATTTCTACTCTAATCCCATTTCATTTATTAATGATTTACCCGCATTAGCATTATAGCTTGTTTTAATTTTTAGCAAAGCCGCCATTTTAATAGTGTCTGCTCATGCACAAGAAATTTCCTCCAAGCGACAGCTAGTCATACTGAGTAGATCCAGCGGACGCATGCGCAATAAAGATTTCCCGTTAGCAGCCATTTTAGAATTTCGCTCGAGTTACTTATTAGTAAACACGTAGACAAGCTTCTCTGTCTTATGTTCAATGTGGTGCGTATTAGTTTTACACAATATGTATTTAATACAGTATTAGAAGTTAAATGAGAGGATTGCATCAGAGAAAGTCTCTTTTCTACAAGTCCTTGCTCCATCAGTATCTTTAAAGTGCTGAAATCCAGCTTCTTGTCACTTATAAAACAGCTGATGGAACTAATATTGTCGACAATCTAGTTTAACCAGATTCATGCAGCATGAAAATAAGACAAGGCCTAGCTGAGACCTAACCCTACCATTTCCAGCTAGGCAAAGTATCATAGAGAATAAAGACAAAGAAACATTACGATAAAAGAAGAACAAAGGCATCGCTGCCCTCAATGATGAAGAAGAGCTCATGTGTTTGGGCATGTTACCGTATAAACAACATTTAGATGTTACTTTTAAGTAGTCAATTTTTTATCTGCACTGGTTGCCTCGTGAGAATAGAATAACATTTAAATTGGGGTGCTTAACCTATAAAATCACAGCATTGCATCTCAACTCACCACCCTACCTCTCCAACCTTCTCAAACTATCAAGTGATAGGAAAGTCTCCAAAATGAAAACAATGTACTTTTTAAATAAACACGCTTCAAAGCACCACAAGCTCAGCATCAAACTTATTAGGATATGCCACTCTACTATAGAACTTTCTCTTAGTGGACCTTAGGACCAAAGTCACCTTACTGCCGTTTCAGCAACAATTAAAGACTCCCCTCTTTAGACTATCTAACCAAAATTCTTTAGATACACTGATTTGAACACAAAACATGCTCCATATAATAGACAAACCTCGATGTTGCTCTTTCCTTATGTTCTAGTCTTCCTCCACCTCTACTGTGAATGTGAATGTATGAAAGATACCAATACTGGATAACTGCAGTTACAGGTAACCTATTTTCTTATCCAGTATTGGGATATTCTTTATAGATTCACATGCTTGAATCAGTACCCTTAGTGGATGGTGGGTAACATTAATGTACGTTTGCAAGTAATATTTTAAGAAAGCATAAAGATAGAAACACATTCCTCTAAGTATGTAAACAAATTAACTGTAATTTAGTTTTTTAATAAATGAAATTAAGAGAAATGTTAAATAGTCACATATCAACATTAAAAATGTGTAACCTTTGAACATAAAGAAAAAATACCTCTACTCAAGAGGCTCACCTTATTGAATAGAAGGCGTAATACCACCTGGCCCACGGTTGCGGCACCACACTACATTGAATCCAGGCGGTAGTGCTAGAGCGCGCAGTTGCCCCGGGTCACCCGAGTTACCAATTCCTTACACGCACTGGGCCCTTGGCGTGCAAAAAACCTTTATTACCACACAAATTTGTTTGGGTGAACTGGGTGAGGATTTCTCCTCCTGCACGCTGCTAAGAGTAATCAAAGTTTGGATTTACCTCTGCTTACCATGTACCCGACTTACCACAGGCACAATTCTTACGACGGACCTAGAGCTATCAGGGAAAAAAGTAGACAGGCCTAACATCAAGTACTCTTTATAATCAGAAAAATACTTTCCACAATTCTGTAAAATGACCACAGACACCTGATGAAGTTTAAAACTTTATATAAGAATTCAAAGAGAAGATGCCAAGATAATAAGCGATACACAGAATAATATATCAAATATTAAAATCAACACCAATAGGTAACTTTGCATCAAAAATATGACCATTAGGATATATGGGAAGACTAAAGGTAGAAGTTTTTAGAACAAAACTAGTCACTGCAATTTTATACTAGAACATAGGAATGGGGTTGGGACCTAGAACATGTACTTAACCTAAGTGTTTAAACTATTCTTGCTAAGTTCACTGCAATCCACTAAAGGAAAGGGAAGAACGGGAGCATGCTATTATTTTATAAAATCAATGAACTTCTAAAGGAGAGGGGGGGAGAAGGAACCAACTAAAATCAGACACATATATTGATATTTCAATGGCAATAGAGCAATATCACAGGTAAGAATGCTTTAATAGATCAGACAAGAAAGAGGGAGAAAGAGAGAGATAGAGATACGCAAACCCACAATCAATAATTACCTAGTTCAGATTGAAGACCAACCCTGGCCACGGGTCAGTTGGGAAGACGGGGACAGGGACCCTCAGAAAAGGAATGCCAGAATGCGAGCAGGTACAGCTCACGGACAGTAAGGACAGGATACCCCTCAGGTTCGGGTCAAAGGACTGGGCCTCCCAGGGTACGACCAACACCCACAGCTTCGGACAGCAACGCCTGCGTTACCCCCTCCTGCAAGTAATCCGCCAGAAACCCCGATTGGTTTTTCGAATTCCCCAGCAAAGTGCTTCGCCAGCACTTAGGATTTTCCACCCCTTAGGAGATTGTGGAAAGTATAGACAAAGTGCTCCGCAGCACTTTCAGAATGAGCACCTATTGAGATCGTAGGGTCAGTGACAGGTCTGCTACTCGGACAAGTCGGACAACTTTCCTAAGCTAAACTAGGACAATTATACTGTTTTGGGGACCCTTAGACCACCCACCAATGTTGCAAGTGACAGTTTCCCACATTGTGATTGGTCAGGAGAGGTGGTGCGGTCATTACCACCTCCTAGAATTCAACGTTCCCATCATAATTATTCAATTTTGCACACCCGCCCCCCTGGTTCACGTTCCCAGGCATAGGAATACAGAAGACAATGCAAGAGTCCAGCATATAGCAACAGTGTATGACAATTCAAGGTATAATCTTGCATCTTCGGGATGGGTTCCCAGGCGCATCGGGCTCCAGGAGCCAGCTGGCTGGTTTTAGCTTCTGCGCAGTTAGGACTCTCCCTGGTCAGCTGACAGGGTTCAGAGGAGCCTCAGCATGGCGTCGCTCATGTATGCCCCAGCCCACAAAGACGCGGTACATGAAAAGTAAGCGAGAACAAATTAAAATCACACATAAAAATGATCGCACTGTATACCATGATAAAATCTAACCAACCCTTATTTTATAATGACTATAGCATTATGGATTAGTGCGAAAAGACAGATAGGCAAAAGCAGCAGTAGCAAGCAGAGAGCGTGGTGAGAGACAAGCGGCCATATTTTGCATCAGTGCGCATGAGCACAGAATCCCTCCAGAATGCGAGTGCGTCACATCACATGGGTATGACCGACGCATGCGCAGACTGAATCTCAGCGAAGCAGCCATTTTAAGTGCAAGCTTCGTTTTAGTACGGAAAAACAAACAAGCAAGCATCCTGGGGACACCCGCGTGTTGAGAAAACACTTTATAAATGACGAATAATGAGGTTAATATTATTATGCAGTTTAGACAAGGGTTTTGCATACGAGCAAGGCGCTTTACGTGCGAATCCTTGCTCCATCAATCCCCTCTTTGATGATATTTACTATCATCACTACATGAAGGAAACAGATGCCAACTTTTCTCATTCATCCACATCGTCCATTTCAATTTCAATAAACTTATTGTTTAGTTTTCTTTCAGCTTCTCTATGAGAGTGGTGATTTTTCGCCTTTTTGTAAATTGCACTCTTTAACTCTTCTAGTTCTAGTTCATCAATGTTTCTTTTCACCCCCCTCTGATTTACTGTATATTTCTTTTTGCACTTTTGGCATTTGCAGCAGATAAAAATGATCAACACAATCCCACCTATTATAACTATTGGCATCAGTATTTTCCATAAAAGATTTTTACCTAAGTTAGTAAACCAACTACCTATAGAGGAGAGACCTCCAGTCAGTCTCGTCCAGGCACTGTCAACCTCCAATGGTTTGAGTTCCTTTTCCAAATTAGTTATGTTCTTTACATATTGCTTTAATTCGATACTTTTATCAGGAATGTAAGTGCAACAATGTTGCGCTTTCAGCATTCTACAGACTCCGCCCTCTTTTGCTAATAGAGTGTCAAGGGCAAGACGGTTTTGTAAAACCATTGATCTGATCGCAACCATTTCAGTATTGACCAGCAGGAAACCAGCAGCAGTGTCCGTTGATAGTCGGTCCACTACTGTAGACAGTTTGCAGATTCTATGGGTGTTCAGAACTACCCCCATTCCAGGTATCAGTGCACTAAAAATATCACCTATAATTTCACCTACACTTTCACGTCTACTACGCACTAAGCCATTAGTTTCTTCATCGCTTCCAGCTGCATTATTCACATGGTATATTTTCGGGAAAACAATGCCAAAGTAGCAGCTTCCATACCAGTGATCCGGCAATTTGAAATAAGCCTTGTTCCCACATATATAATATATTCCGGGAAACACAGGCTCTGACCCATTTTTGAAACCCCAACCTCCAATTACCTTGTAATTATGTTCACACTCGCTGGAACCGATGAATACATTGTTATAGTACTCTGTCTTTTCCCTATGGATACAAAGTTTCCCCTTTCTTTCAAAATCCAGCAACAAGGCAGGACTGGCTTCGCCTTCCGAGGTGTTATCCATGTGCTCAGCCCACCTAGGGATTCTATCCTTCTCGTCATTTGCCTTCTTCTGAAACTTTTCTCTCCTTCTGTCTGCCATCTTTATAAACATCTTTTCCTGCTCTTGCAGTGAACAGGTCAGATTATCTTCTCTTGCTTGATCTAAATCTATGTTACCCATAGTCAGGAAATATTCTCCCATATAGCGGGTCACGTCACTTGTAGTATGTACACGGTTCAAGTGTCCTCTAACAGGAAGTTCAGAAAATACTACGTCATCATTTGAATAATAGTACTGCAAGGTGCTTCTATAGAACAAGCTAGCTAATATACTACAGGAGATTCCATAGGTCAAAGGTAGATGGTGGTATGTCACGCCTTCAGCCACTGAGGTTGGTAGCTTCATGCAGACATAACAGTCCTCTATTTCCATTGCTTCTACATAATGCACTAACAAGTTAGCAAAAACATTTAGATGCGTCCTGTTTCTCATTTTGTGAAAATGGAGTCCATCCTCATCTGGTGCTTCTAATTTAGGTCGTGTGTGTGTCAGTCCTACTCGTTTGTCGCGTCTTTCTAGGCTTCGTGGTGTTTCTGCAGTCTGTACAACCCCTACGTCTACTGCTTCGGGTTCAGTAGGGGACAAGTTAGGATTTTTACTTATCATAAAAGGTAGAAACACTGTTAGTCCTATCCACATTACTATTAGCATGGCTATACTACACACGCATATCTTACAACAGGTTTTGAGACACCCACACCGGGATCTCCCAGAGACATTCGGATCAGACATATTTAGCTTACAGGTGGCTTTTGCTACCCCTCTTCGTTTCTTTGCACCAAAGGCTCACTTCGGGGCTCTCTCAAGGAGGGTCTTCGTCCGAACTCCGATCAGCAATGGACTCGTTGTCACTGTTGCCACTGTGGTGTGGCTCGTCAATTTCCTCCAACACAAAGTACGTCCACTCAGGGCTCCGATACAGTCGGTTCTGTTTCTTTATTCTGTCGCTCTTTCTCAGTGATTTGCCTTGGGCTGCATTTCTTTCACTTTGAGCCCTTTTCCGGTCTTTATCGTTTTCTTCGACTGTCTTTAGTCTGAGCCTTAGTCTCTTGACGTATCGGGGTGCACTTCTTCCTCCGTGCCTCCCAGTGGTTGAGGAGACTTCGCCTTCTTCGTGCACTCTTTTCACTTTTTGTGGTGGCACCTCTGTTTTCCTGCCTGTCTGACTAGTTCCAGGTCTTTCGTCTACTTCTTCTGCCTGGTCCCTAATCTGTCCCTGCTCAGATTCAAATCGCACTTTCTTTTTATTTCTGGTTACTGTTGTTTCCGTTGTCTGAGCACTTTGATCTAGTTCTATCTGTTCCTGTTCATGCTCTTCGATCTCTTCGTTTTCTTCTGCATGAACGTCAGCTCTGATTTCTAACTGTCCCTCTCCACTCTCAGGAGTTTCAGGAGGAGTTTCGATGTCCTGATCTGACCCTACTTGGCCTACGTCCTGATCAGGTGTGTTGTGGCTTTCGTTGACCTGACCTTCTTCCTCTATTTCTGACTCACCTGGACTATCCCACTCACTGTCTAAGTAAGAATATTTCCGGGTTCGTATTGGATCATGAACCGGTTCGTCGGCGGGATACCATTCAACGTCTCGACTTGTGCTCGGCAGTTCGATGTCAGCTAGCTCCGGACTCTCTTCCTCGGAAGCCTCTTCGGCTGCGCTGCCTTCAGCTCCAGTCGCGTTTTCTCCAGATACCCGCTTTGTGTGGCTGGCGTGGATCCACTTCGGTACACCAGCACACTTCACAGTAGTGGTAGTGACGAGGATCACTTGTCGCGGCTTTCCCCACCTTGGCTTCAGGCAACTGCTCCGGGTGTGTTTCTTTAACACCACCCAGTCTCCTGGTTGCAGATTGTGTGCTGGAGTCTTTGGCCACTCGTCTTCTGTCTCTCCAATCTGCTGAGAGAGAGAACGCACTTGGTCACCCAGCTGCTTGCAGTATTCTAGCACCATATCATCAGAAATGCTTAGCAGTTTGTTTCCGGGTACCCATGCCTGGCGCATCACTCTTCCCATCAACACTTCATGGGGACTTAGGCCAGTCTTTCGGTTCGGGATACTTCTCAGACTCATCAGCACCAGGGGTAAAGCCTCTATCCAGTTCATTTTTGTGGAATCACACATTTTTCCCAATCTGGACTTCAGTGTGCCATTTATTTGTTCCACTACCCCAGAAGCCTCTGGATGGTAGGCGCAGTGCAATCTTTGTTTCATTTTGAATGCTTTACAGAGTTCCTCTAGGACATCGTTGGCAAAATGCCCACCTTGGTCCGTTTCGATTGTCTCTGGGATCCCATACCTAGGTATCAACTCCCTGAGCAATAACTTGGCTGTGGTGATAGCGTCATTTTTCTTAGCTGGATATGCTTCCACCCACCTGGAGAATAGACAAACTATGACTAAGATATATCTATATCCTTTGCATCTGGGCATGGTTATGAAGTCTGCCTGCATTCTAACGAAGGGACCTACTGCCTTTCCAATAGTGCTCTGTTCCACTACAGTCTTTTTTCCTGCATTGAATTGCTGACACACTAGGCACCTCTGGCAAAGCCTTTCCGCCTGGTTCCTGAACTTTGAATTACAGAACACCTGTTCAAACACCCGACACATCGCGTCTCTTCCCATATGTGTTGGCTCATGTATCATTCTGATCATGGGGTCGATCAAACTATCAGGCAGTACAGGCACCCCAGTTGGATTTACCACCACACCATCTTCTCTCAACTCGCATCCATTTGCGGCCCACCTGCCCTTTTCTTGCCTGTCTGTGGCTTGTTGCAACTCCTTTAATTCTTCCCACGTTGACACATTCTCAAACAACATAAGTTGGCAGCTGGTTCCATCCCACAGTGCAATTTGTAGGGACATATGGTGTCGGGCACAAAACTGTGCAATTTGGTCAGCGTACCTATTACCGGCAGTCACATCATCATTTCCAGACCTGTGAGCCGCACACTTGACCACAGCCAATTCTTTGGGCAATTGGATAGCTTCCAGTAAGTCATGCACCACCTTCCCATTTCTGATAGGTGTGCCTGAGGAAGTCATGAATTCTCTTTGTAGCCACAACTGGCCGAAGTCATGAACGACCCCAAAACAATACTGGCTGTCTGTGTAAACAGTTATTCTCTTGTTCTTACCCCTCTTACAGGCTCTGGTTAACGCGATGAGCTCTGCCACTTGTGCAGATTTCACCTCGCGCATGTAAGATGCTTCGATGGTTCCTGTCAGTGTAACCACAGCATAGGCAGCACTCAGACTTCCACTCTCATGTCTCAAACACGAGCCATCCACGAACATTGTTTTATCCCCGTCAAGTAGCGCTATTTCACGGATGTCTGGACGGGGCTTTGTGCTATATTCAGTTAGATCGATACAATTATGTTCCTCGTCCTCATCAGATTCTACATCCAGAGGGATAGGCAACAGTGTCGCAGGGTTTAGGACATTGCACCTGGAAATAGTTACGTTTTCAGCACCAATCAAAATTCTCTCATACTTAGTCAGCCGACTAGGTGTGAGGTACTGGGTCTTAGTTCTAGTCAGTAGGATGACAACAGAATGAGGAACATAGACAGTGACGGGATGTCCCATGACAATGTTCTCACTCTGTTCCAGACTGACGCAAGTAGCAGCAACGGCTTTTAAGCATCCAGGCAGTCCAGCAGCCACTGGATCTAGGGTGGCCGAAAAGTAGGCTACTGGTCTTCTGACTAATCCGTGCTCCTGGGTCAGGACCGAAAGAGCACAATTCTCTCTTGTGTCACAGAACAGCTCAAATGGCTTAGTGTATTCGGGCATACCCAATGCAGGTGCGGTACATAGACAGTTTCTTAGAGTCACCCAAGCATTCATGCTTACACTATCCCAATGGACGGGGTCTTCTACTCCTTTCTTTGTCATATTTATCAGGGGTCGGGCTAGAGCCGCAAATCCTACAATCCATTGTCTGCAGTAACCCACAACTCCCAAGAACATTCTCACCTCTTTCTGGGTTCTGGGCAGTTCCATTGCTTTGATTATTTTGATCCTTTCGGTAGTGACCTTCCTGATTCCTTTTTCTATCTGGTGCCCCAGATACTTTACTGAGTTTTTACAGAATTGTAACTTGTCAGGCGACACTTTATGTCCTCCTTTTCCTAAGTGATTCAGCAAGGCAATTGTGTCAGTGACACAGTCAGTCTGGGTTTTAGATGCCACTAACAGGTCATCTATGTACTGTACCAAAACAGACTCTCTTGGCAGCACTAGGGATTCAAGGCACTTTTTCAGTATCTGGTTGAAAATCGATGGACTTTCGGTGTACCCCTGAGGGACACGATTCCAGACATAGATATGGCTGTCAAATTCAAAACTGAAAAGGAATTTGCTTTCTGGGTGCAATGGGATGGAAAAGAAGGCGTGGCATAGGTCAATGACAGTGAACCATTCTGCGTTCCAGGGAATCTGATATAGAATTACTGCAGGGTTGGGCACAATAGGACAGCAAGGCACAACAATTTGGTTTACCTTGCGCAAATCTTGCACCACCCGGTACTTTCCACTAGGCTTTTTGATCCCAATGATAGGCGAATTACAGGGGCTGCTCATCACTTCTTCTATTATTTCTGCCTCGAGCAGCCTGGTAATTTCGGTCGCCACTCCTGCTTTTACTTCTGCACTCATTTTGTACTGTCTGGTTTTGGGGTATACAGCATTTGTTTTTATGGCTATTTTCACTGGGTCCACATTTGCCATCAGGCCTACATCTTTTCCTGTGAAATCCCACACTTCTGGTACTACTCTTAACTGGAGTTCTTCAGGTAAATCCTCAATTGTCAAAGGCTTGATATCAGCATCCTGTCTGACCAACATCAGTTTATACAGGCCATCTTCATCGGGGGTCTGAATTTCTACGCCATTTGGTGTGCAGAAAATGGTACAACGCATCTTGCACAACAAATCACGTCCTAGCAGGTTTACAGGACTGGAATCACAGACCACAAATCTGTGCATTTCCTTGAAATTTCCTATAGAAATTTCCATTGGTTCAGTTACAGGGGTACTTATTATCTGATTTGAGACGCCCACTACTTGGATTGCTTCTCCCGAGAGGGGTAGGTTAGGAACATCCACTGTTCTTACAGTAGATCTGGTAGCACCAGTGTCCAACAGAAAGGTGACGTCTTTTCCCTCAACCTTTCCTTCAATGTATGGTCCAGTCTGGTCTACCGGTAAGGAGGCGCCAAGTACGCACTCCTCATCCTCCCCTCTCAGGCCCCGTCAATCTTGATCCTCACAAAGGAAGGTATCATTTAGCAAGTACTGTGGAATGACTGCGTTTCTTTCACTCTCAACCTCCCATACTTCCGCCCTCTCATTCTGCTGACCCTGACTCTTAAAATTCTGTCTGGGAGCGCGGGGTACTGGAGGTAATTTTACCTGTTGCTGGGTTTTTCTCGTCCCCTCTTTCGGCACCTGTGGATTTAAACCATTTACAGGGGCATTACCGGCCTGTAGGTGTGGACACTCGTCTCTCCAATGCCCCATCTGGCCGCACCCATGGCACGGAAACTTTTTCATGGCCTCTTCACGACTCATTTTGGGTCTGGGCTTTCCTCCCCCCCCAGTAGTGGTATTCTGAACATTATTATCAGAAGTCAATTTACTTAACTGTTTTTCTTGCTGTTCAGCTAATTTCACCTGTGCCCACATGACCTTTTCCTTGAGGGCCTTCTTCTTATTTTCGATTTCATCTTCGCAGTATTTTGCATATTTCAGGACATCATCTATGGGCTTTCCCTGCCAACTGATTTTGTTATCTCGAATCCATTGTGAGATTTCAGGCCTTAATCCTAGCACAAACCTATAACTGAAATGGGTCATGTCTTTCATGTCTACATTATCGATACCACTGTAAGTTTTGAATACCTGCAGTAACCTTTCATAAAATGAATGCACCGTTTCATCACGTTCCTGGGTGGTTCTATCTATTCTGGTCCAATCTGTTTCCTTTGCTGGTACCTTTTTCTTGAGGTATTGTATGACTTGCTCATATTTCCTCATTACTTCAGGTGCGGGAGCTCCTGTTTTCTCATCTCTGGGAAATTCCTCACTGGGCCAATCAATTTCAATTTTACAGTCGGTCCACAAATCTACAGGGACCACAATGTCGAAAAACCCATCCAGGTCTTTCAGCAGACATTTCTGAACTTTTATGAAACGTTCTACCTGTCTGTACCAGTCAACTGGTTTCTCACGTAATTTCGGGAAGTCGTTTGTAAATGACACAATGTCTTGTCTGGACCAAGGGACATGGACATATTTTCCTCCCGGGACCTCTCTCATGGGACACAATTTTTCAGTTGGGGTTACTTCCTTTAATACGAATTCTGAAGTTACTGACCCAGCCCTGCTGCCTTCCTTTTTCTTTACCCACCTGGTTCTCCATTTTCCCACTTCGCCCCATTTCTGCAGGATTTTCAACAATTCTCTTACTTGGATCTGTTTTCCCATCACATTCAGGCTTTCTAAATCCTTGTCTGAAAAGTCCACTCTGTAGGGTTTCTGAAGAATTTTGGAGCGACTAACATCAACTCCCATTTCTGTGGCGGTATCCATTATCTTTTCATGGAGCACCCTAGCACTCCGGGTAAGACTTTTACTGATGAACAGTAACTCTTCTTCATTATACGAGCTTAGGCGCTCAACTCCTACGTTCCCAGCCATCATTTCTTCTATTTCTATTCTTAATTTATATATTTCCAATGCTTTAGGTTGGGGAGTGGTCTCCTTCTCTAGCTCCTTTGTCCATCTGTCTAATTCTTCAGGGGAAACTAAAGTGGCACTCCTAACTCCAGTTGCACTTTCAATCACCACCTCTTTTTGTCTGGGCTGACTTCTTGTCCCTGCTATACTGGCCCTCGACTCCCTTATGGGCAGATCCATCAGAACCACAGAATCACACTCACTTTCCTGATCCTCATCTATGAATACTTCCTTCCTCGGGGTCTGGATGTTAGGAGTAGGCAGTATTGGGGTGATAACAGGAGGATGGGGACTAGTCAGGTCATTTCTATACAGTGGAATAGCAGGACCAATAGTTACCGGAATAGTCAAGGAATCAGGATGGGGATGCATCTGGGCAATGGTTCGAACTAATTCTTCTCGCTGTTTGGTCAGGGCTTCTTTCTCTTTTTCCTGCAACCCCCTTTCAGCAGAACTGCCATGCAATACTTGAGGTACTAAGGACGGATAAATACTCGGGGCAGTCGGAGCAACCAATCGAGGGGGACTTTCTCCGAATGGCTGATAATTTGGGACTGTGGATTTAGGTCTGCAAAACCCATCCCTTTCACTGGTTTTACTGCCTGTGGCCGTTCCGTCTGTATCACTGTCCCTCCTATTTCTGGGATAATTTGTAAAGGGATTTTGAGAATGCACCGGTTCTAATTCGGCAACATAGGGAGGTGGATTCTTCATTAACAAATCTTCCAGGTGTTCATCTTCTATGTCCCCCATAGGTGCTAGGTGATGGGTCTTTTCTTTACATTTTCCTCTCTTCTCTTCTAATACCCCCATCATAGGGAACAGCCCTTCAGTCAACATAGATTGCCTCCACTGTTTCATTTTCTGCTCTTTGGTTGGCGTTGGAAGCCTGGGATACCATTTACTCACTCCCTTATCCATCCGGGGTTTATCTCGCTCTGCAGCCTCAATCTCCCATTCCTCCAAAGCTTCGTACTGGGTCAACCTGGGTCTAGGGTGCAATTCATTCATGCGGGTCCTTAAGTTAAACAGGATCCGACCATTAAATGTACCTTCAACAGGGAATGCTAGGACTCCGTCATCTACAGTATACTTTGCCCAATTTTCTAGCCAGACACAAGTGTGATACCCTTTATCGAACAACATGAATGAAGCAGGGGTATTTGGCGGGGGAATGAGTACGCCTTCCCTCGTTCTAATGGGCTTGTCAGTTTTGAAAAAATTCTTTACTTTATCGGAGAATGACAGTTTTCTCTTTACTCCATACATCATGTGCGGTCTACCTCGTAAAGTCTGCTCCTTATGAAATCCTAGGTACTTGGGATTTGGTATGAAGTCTGGATACCACATACAACTCTCCAGACTCGCTTCTAGCTCGGCTGGATTAATTTTGTTTACCTTTGTGCTTCCAATGCTAGCGCGACTTTTATTTCGCACCACCCAATCAGGTCAGAAAATACAAATACTGTTAACCAATGGGTGCGCGGCCTTTTCGCAAGACAGAGTCTCACGCTTCGGCACTCACCCCTCCTTTACAAATTCAGCTCCACTACCCACCCGCTGTTTTGACCAATACCAGCGCGGCACGGAGTGACGTCAGAGCAGCTCTCCGACTGACTCCCTCCTTCACAAGGTAACGGAAACTTTTTACTCTCTCTAAAGTGCGAGTGCACGTTTTAGTTAACACACAACGTTTGCCACTATGTCTGAGTGTACTAAAGAGAGAAAAGACTTTTCTTTCGCTACTAGTAAACCACTTCTGTCTACTTTTCATTCACTCTGGATAGACTTCGTTGCCTGTCCCTTCACACCAGTAACATAGAACCCGTTATTCTTCTGACTCATCCACCTTAGTCGGGGATATGTACTGAGCCAGGATTTCACCAGCGAACTATTTTACTTACCAGACAAGCCTCAGAGACCCTACTACTCCTTCCGTATGCGACCCTTACTAGGTGATATCGCAATGAAAGTTTTATAAAGGACTCGTAGCTATCATTCACTCTAAAACAAAAAAGGACCTAATTAGTGCTTCCAGTTACTCCTTTAACCCTGCACTAATGATTCAAACCCTAGTGACTTCAACAGCTAACCGGATTCTACTCACCGTTAGCTAAAATACTTCCCCGGGGATTCAGACTACACTGAACACTTACAAACAATTCTGGGTTAATTCAACATGCAACATTTATAGCAGCAATGCAAAAATCATATATTTACATATAAATCCTTAAAACATTTCAAAATTTTGAATCAATACAGTAGAAAATCAGTAGCACACTTAATCTTCACGGTTTGTTTATGACCTATCCTGTCTACCTAATCTAACTAGTCCAAACCATCCTCTGGCTACCAGAAAATTACTGCTAGAGCGCGCAGTTGCCCCGGGTCACCCGAGTTACCAATTCCTTACACGCACTGGGCCCTTGGCGTGCAAAAAACCTTTATTACCACACAAATTTGTTTGGGTGAACTGGGTGAGGATTTCTCCTCCTGCACGCTGCTAAGAGTAATCAAAGTTTGGATTTACCTCTGCTTACCATGTACCCGACTTACCACAGGCACAATTCTTACGACGGACCTAGAGCTATCAGGGAAAATAGTAGACAGGCCTAACATCAAGTACTCTTTATAATCAGAAAAATACTTTCCACAATTCTGTAAAATGACCACAGACACCTGATGAAGTTTAAAACTTTATATAAGAATTCAAAGAGAAGATGCCAAGATAATAAGCGATACACAGAATAATATATCAAATATTAAAATCAACACCAATAGGTAACTTTGCATCAAAAATATGACCATTAGGATATATGGGAAGACTAAAGGTAGAAGTTTTTAGAACAAAACTAGTCACTGCAATTTTATACTAGAACATAGGAATGGGGATGGGACCTAGAACATGTACTTAACCTAAGTGTTTAAACTATTCTTGCTAAGTTCACTGCAATCCACTAAAGGAAAGGGAAGAACGGGAGCATGCTATTATTTTATAAAATCAATGAACTTCTAAAGGAGAGGGGGAGAGAAGGAACCAACTAAAATCAGACACATATATTGATATTTCAATGGCAATAGAGCAATATCACAGGTAAGAATGCTTTAATAGATCAGACAAGAAAGAGGGAGAAAGAGAGAGATAGAGATACGCAAACCCACAATCAATAATTACCTAGTTCAGATTGAAGACCAACCCTGGCCATGGGTCAGTTGGGAAGACGGGGACAGGGACCCTCAGAAAAGGAATGCCAGAATGCGAGCAGGTACAGCTCACGGACAGTAAGGACAGGATACCCCTCAGGTTCGGGTCAAAGGACTGGGCCTCCCAGGGTACGACCAACACCCACAGCTTCGGACAGCAACGCCTGCGTTACCCCCTCCTGCAAGTAATCCGCCAGAAACCCCGATTGGTTTTTCGAATTCCCCAGCAAAGTGCTTCGCCAGCACTTAGGATTTTCCACCCCTTAGGAGATTGTGGAAAGTATAGACAAAGTGCTCCGCAGCACTTTCAGAATGAGCACCTATTGAGATCGTAGGGTCAGTGACAGGTCTGCTACTCGGACAAGTCGGACAACTTTCCTAAGCTAAACTAGGACAATTATACTGTTTTGGGGACCCTTAGACCACCCACCAATGTTGCAAGTGACAGTTTCCCACATTGTGATTGGTCAGGAGAGGTGGTGCGGTCATTACCACCTCCTAGAATTCAACGTTCCCATCATAATTATTCAATTTTGCACACCCGCCCCCCTGGTTCACGTTCCCAGGCATAGGAATACAGAAGACAATGCAAGAGTCCAGCATATAGCAACAGTGTATGACAATTCAAGGTATAATCTTGCATCTTCGGGATGGGTTCCCAGGCGCATCGGGCTCCAGGAGCCAGCTGGCTGGTTTTAGCTTCTGCGCAGTTAGGACTCTCCCTGGTCAGCTGACAGGGTTCAGAGGAGCCTCAGCATGGCGTCGCTCATGTATGCCCCAGCCCACAAAGACGCGGTACATGAAAAGTAAGCGAGAACAAATTAAAATCACACATAAAAATGATCGCACTGTATACCATGATAAAATCTAACCAACCCTTATTTTATAATGACTATAGCATTATGGATTAGTGCGAAAAGACAGATAGGCAAAAGCAGCAGTAGCAAGCAGAGAGCGTGGTGAGAGACAAGCGGCCATATTTTGCATCAGTGCGCATGAGCACAGAATCCCTCCAGAATGCGAGTGCGTCACATCACATGGGTATGACCGACGCATGCGCAGACTGAATCTCAGCGAAGCAGCCATTTTAAGTGCAAGCTTCGTTTTAGTACGGAAAAACAAACAAGCAAGCATCCTGGGGACACCCGCGTGTTGAGAAAACACTTTATAAATGACGAATAATGAGGTTAATATTATTATGCAGTTTAGACAAGGGTTTTGCATACGAGCAAGGCGCTTTACGTGCGAATCCTTGCTCCATCAGTAGTGCTGCGTGAACATGTGGGTGCTCTTCCACGTGGCAACATGGCAAATCATCTTCACTGGAATACAAGCGAGCAGAGCCGCCGAAGTAGAGAATGCTCTCCTCGAATGGGCTTTAGCTTTCTTCGCCAAAGGTTTGCCTGCCTTGGAAAGGCAGATTTAAATTGTCGATGAGATCCATATTGCGATGGTGGGTTTTGTCATAGCTGAGCCTCGATACCCTTGACCATAGGTTACAAATAACTGGTCAGTTTTTCAAATGTTCTTAGTTCTCTGCAAATCAAATTTGAGGCATTGCTTAATCTCCAAAGTGTCTAGAGCCTGTTCGGCCAGTGTGGTTGGGTTAGAGAAAACATCCAAAGAATGACAGGCTTGTTGAGGTAAAATTGAGAAGGAACCTTTAGGATGAACTTCGGGTTCGTTCTAAGAAGCACAAACTCATCCGTGAAGTGAAGAAAGGGTTCTTGAGTGGTAAAGGCCTCAATCTTATTGACCCTTCTGGTGAATGTGACCACAAGGAGAAGCGCTACTTTCCACGTGAGAAACTTTAATTCAGCCCGATGAATAGGCTTGAAAGGCTGCTTCATCAGCTGTGAAAGGACCACATTTAGATACCATTACGGGGGAGGAGGACCCACCGGAGGAAAAGTTCTGAAGAGATCTTTAATTAATTGTTTCACAAGCCTTGTGGAACAATGATAATGTCTGTGAAGACCGACTCTACCTTGAAATTGCAGCAAGGTGAACTTTCACCAATGCATATACGAGGCCCGACTTGGCCAGGGAGAGATGGTAAGGTAAGATCTACTCAAGAGAAGCATGGAACGGGTGTAATTTATTTTGCTGACACCACTGACAGAATCGCCTCCACTTCAACCTATAAGTCTCATATGTGCCTTCTGCTCTAGTTTGGAGAGAATATCTTTGCATTCTTGCGTGATTATCAGATCACGAAACTCGTAGTACTCGGGAGCCAAGCATGCAAGTGGAGAGAAGCTGGCTTCGGGTGACATATCTGACCTCCGTTCCGAGTCAGGAGAGACAGCGTTGATGGAAGTCAAACGGGCTTGGTCTCTGAAAGGAGGCGAAGCACCGAAAACCAGTGTTGACTGGGTCACTTGTGAGCAATCAACAGGAGACAACAGTATTACTCCTTCATCTTGGTGAGGACTCGAGGAATCAGTGGGATGGAGGAAAAAGCGTACGCTTAAATCCTGGACAAGCGCATCGAAAGGGCACTCCCCCACGACCCTGGGAGAGAAAATCGACTGACGTAGAACTGGCATTTTGTATTTGTAACCGTCTTGCAGAGATCCAGCGCCTGTTTCCTTAACTATGAAAATATCGTGTTCTGCTGCTGCTGTTCGAGGTCCCTCTTGTGCCAGCTGCCTTTGGTCCTGCTTAGGGCGTCCACAAGTGTACTTTGGATTCCGGAAAGATGCATGGCCTTTAAGGATATCTTGTGACCTGTGAGCAATCTCAAAGCTCTTGGGCTTTCGGAAATAGCGTGAGAGATCGGGTCCCTCCCTGTTTGTTGATAGCATACAAGATGGTCTTATTGTTGGTACGAACCAGAACGGAGGAATTTGCGATCCTTGGGAGGGAGCCTTGCAGGGTAAGAAATGGCTTTGAGCTTTTAGCTGTTGATGTGTAGAGATTTTTGACTTGTCGTACACCTTCCCTGGATTTGAAGATCTTGCATGTTGTCCCCCAGCCCTCCATGGAGGCGTCCGTAATGATGATAAAATGCGGCACTGCCAATAGATATGTGAGGCCTTGAGAGAGAAGTGGTATGTGAGACCATCATGCAAGCGTAGGTAACATCCAAGGAGAGATAGAGATTGAGTCCTCGAAGGACCCTTCTGACTGGATCCACTAGAACTGTAACTCCTCTTGTTACTGTCTCATCTCGCCAAGGGGACCAAGCTTATTGCAGAGGAGATCATGCCTAAGAGCTCTGCTTTCTTGCAATGCTTTGAGCCAAAGGTGCCAGCCTCGTTTGCCTTTCTTGGGAGAGGAAGGCTTGCTGTATATTGTCAATTGCCCAGTGAGTACATTCTAGATGATAATGTGGCAATACGGTTGTCAGCCATAGCCAAAGCCTTTTCTAGATTAACCCTATTATTCTTGTGCAATCTCTCAGCAGCTTTCTGTTGAGAAATCTTCCACAGTTCGTTGTATATTCTGTACAAAAAGCGCTTTTGACGTGGATTCCGTGGTCTTAAGAACAAATTCCTGAGATCCATGTCATCAGAAAGAAGGGACAGGTGTTGTTTCACCTGGGAGAGTGTTGAGATATGTAGACAATGTAGGCAGAACTTCCCAACACTATATGATGTTACCACTCCCGAGTGTTCTGTTTGAACATATCGATGATCAGGCCTATTGATCCAAAAACCTTCAGTGTCACCCAGGAATCTAGATTGACAATCGTTTGTGTCCACAGGCCAAACCAACCAACCCTTCCAATTGGAGTCTGATGAATTGAAAGAACATTTACGTATCATGGTACCTAGTGTATCCTTAATAAAGTATGTAAAGTGCTGCCAGTTCTCGAAACGTGAGAATGCGAGAATACATGATGCGTTCAAGTCTTTTGTTTTTGCTATACCCAGACATGGTTTGTTGCAATCAATCAATCAAGCATTTGTAAAGCGCACTACATACCCGCGAGGGTCTCAAGGCGCTGGGGACGGGGGGCGCTACTGATCGAACAGCCAGGTCTTGAGTATCCTCCTGAGGGTCAACCGGTCTTGGGTCTGTCGTAGGCTCAGTGGGAGGGTGTACCATGTCTTGGCGGCGAGGTGGGAGAAGGATCTCACATCGGTGTTTGTTCTTCGGAGGCATGGGACGGTGGCGAGTGAGAGGTCGGCGGAGTGTAGCTGGCGGTTGGGGGATGTAGAAGGAGAGCCCTCTGTTGAGGAGGGCTGGGCCGGTCTTGTGAATTGCCTTGTGTGCGTGGGTGAGGAGCTTGAAGGATAGCCTCTTGTTGACGGGGAGCCAGTGAAGGTTTCTCAGGTGGGGGGAGATGTGGCCGTGGCGTGGATCATCGAGGATCAGTCGTCCTGAGGCGTTTTGGATGCGTTGGAGTCGTTTGATGAGCTCGGTCGGGGCTCCCGCGTAGAGGGCATTTCCGTAGTCGAGTCTGCTGCTGACAATGGGCCTGGGTGACTGTCTTTCTTGTATCTGTCGGGATCCATCTGTAGTTCTTGCGAAGCATGCGGAGGGTGTTGAAGCAGGAGGAGGAGACGGCGTTGACTTGCTTGGTCATTGAGAGGGTTGAGTCGAGGATGATTCCCAGGTTGCGTGCATGGTCGGTGGGTGTCGGGGCTACCCCCCGTGCTGTCGGCCACCAGGAGTCGTCCCAGCTGAAGGGTTGGAGCCGAGGATGAGGACCTCCGTCTTGTCCGAGTTCAGCTTCAGACAGCTGGTCTTTATCCAGTCGGAAACGGCCTTCATTCCTTCGTTGAGGTTGGCTTTGGAGGTGATGGGGTCCTTGGTGAGGGAGAGGATCAGCTGAGTGTCGTCGGCTTAGGAGATTATGTTGAGGTCGTGCTGTCTGGCTACGTGTGCGAGCGGGGCCATGTAAATGTTGAACAGCATCGGGCTGAGGGAGGATCCCTAGGGTACGCCGCAGATGATCTCGGAGGCTTTGGAACAGAATGGGGGAAGGCGGACGCTCTGGGTTCTGCCATAGAGGAAAGAGGTGCTCCAATCCAGAGCGTTGTCTCGGATCCCTGCGGCGAGGAAGTGTGCGTGTAGTGTGCGATGGCAGATGGTGTCGAAGGCGGCAGAGATGTCTAGGAGGATGAGTGCTGCGGTCTCGCTGTTGTCCAGCACGGTCCTGATGTCGTCGGTGGCGGCGATGAGGGCAGTCTCGGGACGG
Source organism: Lissotriton vulgaris (assembly GCF_964263255.1). Lineage (NCBI taxonomy): Eukaryota > Metazoa > Chordata > Amphibia > Caudata > Salamandridae > Lissotriton > Lissotriton vulgaris. The sequence goes on from NC_141685.1 coordinate 535,242,008, forward strand.
TGGTTGCTGCAGAACCCTGACTAGAAAGGGCCCAGGATTCTGTTTTCTGTTTTCGGGTTAGCGGTCTGTTGACGGTTTTCTCGATGACCTTGGCCGGGAATGGGAGCAGAGAGATTGGCCGGAAGTTCTTGAGGTCCTTGGTTCTGCCTTAGGTTTTTTGAGTAGGGCGTTGATCTCGGCGTGTTTCCTGATCTCTGGGAAGGTCGCGGTCTCGAGGGAGAGATTGATGACGTTGCGCAGGTGGGGTGGGATGGAGCTGCTTGCTTTGTTGAAGACGTGGTGCGGGAATGGGTCTGACGGAGAGCCCGAGTGGATTGTGCGCATGGTCTTGATGGTGTCATCGATGCTCACTCTGGCCCAGGCTGGCAGGGGGTCGTGGTCAATGGTGTGCGGAGGGTCTGTTGTGTTGCTGTCTGTTGGAGCTGTCTGGGTGTTGAAGCTGTCGTGGATGTCTGCTATCTTGCGGTCGGAGCAGGTGGCGAGGGAGTCGCCCAGGGCTTGCGACTGCACGATGTCGTTGGTGTTGGAGCTGGGGTTGGAGAGTTCGTTCACAATGTTGAAGAGCTCCTTGCTATTGTGTGCGTTGTTGTCGAGGCGGTCTTTGAAGGAGGTCCTCTTGGCCACCCTGATGAGGTGGTGGTGGTGGTTGCGGATGGCGTACTTGTGTGCTGCGTGGCTGTCCGGAGTTTGTTCACTGTGCCATTTCTTCTCTAGTTTCCGGCAGGCTTGCTTGGAGGCTAGGAGTTCTGGGGTGAACCAGCTGGCCCTCTTGCTGGTGTCTCTGTGGGGGGGTTTCTTCAGCAGGCGAGGTTGTTGGCGCAATCCTCGATCCAGCGTCAGAGGCTGTGGGCAGCGTCGTCGGTGTTGGAGGGTTCGGTGGGTGGGCTGAGAGCCAGGTTTGTGTGTAGTTGGTCTTTGGTGATTTTGCTCCAGCAGCGGTGGGGGATCTGTTGGGTGCGGTGGGTTTCTGGAAGGCGAAGTGGATGCAGCGGTGGTCGGTCTATAGGAGTTCGGTGGAGTGGATGACGGAGACATGTAGGCTTGAGGAGAAGATGGGGTTGAGTGTGTGGCCAGCAGAGTGGGTGGGCGTTGTGACGAGTTGCTTCAGTCCGAGGTTGTCGATCAGGGTTGTAGAGTTGTTGTTCTCAAGGTGAAAGTTCAGGTCTCCGAGGAGGATGTAGTCAGTGGAGGTCTGGGCATGCGTGCTGATCAAGTCGGCAATGGAGTCCCTGAACTGGAGGCAGGGTCTGGGGGGTCGGTAGACGAGGGTGCCTCTGAGGGTGGAGTTAGGGTCTGTGTGGATCTGGAAATGCATGTGTTCGGCGGTGCTGAGCGCGTCGGCAGTGCTGGTCGAGACCCTGATGCTGTTCTTGTGGACGATGGGGATTCCTCCTCCGACTCCGTTGGTGCGGTCTCTGTAGGTGATCTTGTAGCCGTCTGGAATGACTATGGCGATGTCAGGTGCGGAGGAGTCGTTAAACCAGGTCTCTGTAAGGTAGGTGACGTCCGGGCATGTTGTGTCGAGCAGGTCCCAGAGTACGACGGCATGCTTGTGTGCGGAGCGGGTGTTCAGTAGTATGCATCGGAGGTGGTTGGGGTCTTTCTTGGCGGGTGGTTCGTCGGCTCTGAGGCTGGTGTAGCTGCAGTTCCGGTAGGTGAAGGGGCCGTGTGTGCGTTTCGGGGCGGACTTGAAGCAGGTGTGGCTCCGTCCGGATTTGAGAGCGTGCATAGTGGTGGCGGTCGTCATGGTGGGTGCTGGGGCCAGGGGTTCTGGCGCGGTCCAGGTGCAGACGGGCGCAGAAGTGCTTGCCTTAGGCGTGGCGAGGCCGGCATATATGGGGAGGGAGGAGCAGCTGGGAGGCGGGGCAGCGAATGGGCAGTGGGCAGTCAGGGGGGCGGGACAACGAAGGTAACAGAAGGAAAAAGGGGCACAGAAACGGGGGAAAACGAGTGGCGCAGAGGGGCACAAAAAAACAAGTGGAACAGAGGGTAGAAGGGCACAAAAAACGAGTGGAACAGAAGGCAAAAGGGGCACAAAATCGAGGGCAAAACGTGTGGCACAGAGGGCAGAAGGGCACAAAAAACGAGTGGAACAGAGGGCAGAAGGGCACAAAAAACGAGTGGAACAGAAGGCAAAAGAGCCACAAAAATGAGGGAAAAACGAGTGGCACAGAAGGCAGACGGGGACAAAAAACAAGTGAAACAGAAGGCTAAAGGGGCACAAAAACGAGGGAAAAACGAGGGCACAAAAGGCAAAAAGGGCACAGAAATACCGGAGAAAAAAAAGTGGCACAGAGGAAAATACAGAATCCAGAAATACAGGGGCAGCTAAGAACAGAATGCAGAACGGGCAGAGCGGCACGGGGGCAGCGAGGGGAACAGAAGTAAAAACAGGGCAGGGACACGGGGGCAGCGAAGGGTACAGAAGGAAAGACCGGGCAGCGAGAGCACAGGGACAGCGAAGGGAAGAAAAAGGGGCACGGACCATGTTCAGGCAGCAGGGGAAGACAGGCAACAGCAGTCACAGACACAACAATGAAAATACAGGCAATACAATAAAAGCAATAAAGCGGAGGATGAACAAACCTACCTACGGCCTACCACTGGCCACCAGGGATGAGGCGCAGGTGGTAGCCTGCAGGTGGTGGAAGGCCTCGAACTTCCTCAGCAGCGGCAGCTGCAGCTGGGGCAGGGAGACACAGGCAGTGCTGTGGGGAGGGGGACCGGCACACCTGGTAGGGTCAAGAGTCGCTCTTCTCACCGCGCAGCTGCGGCATATATGGGGAGGTGGGAGGGAGGAGCAGCTGGGTGGTGGGAGGCTGGGGCAGTGAGTGTGCAGTCAGGGGGACGGGGCGTGGGGGATGCAGTGGCGAGGGCAGAAAGGCACAAAAAACGAGTGGAACAGAAGGGAGAAGGGCACAAAAAACGAGGTGATAACGAGTGGTACAGAGGGCAGAAGGGCACAAAAAACGAGTGGAACAGAAGTCAGAAGGGCACAAAAAACAAGGGAAAAACGAGTGGCACAGAGGGCAGAAGGGCACAAAAACGAGTGGAACAGAAGGCAAAAGAGGCACAAAAAACGAGGGAAAAACGAGTAGCACAGAGGGCAGAAGGGCACAACAAAACGAGTGGCAGAAGGGCTAAAAAAAGACTGGAACAGAGGGCAGAAGGGCACAAAAAACGAGTGGAACAGAAGGCAAAAGGGGCTCAAAAAACAAGGGAAAAACCAGTGGCACAGAGGACAAAAGGGCGGAAAAAAACAAGCTAAACAGAGGGCAGAAGGGCACAAAAAACGAGTGGAACAGAAGGCAGAAGGACACACAAAACAAGGGAAAAACGAGTGGCACAGAGGGCAGAAGGGCACAAAAAAAATGAGTGGAACAAAGGGCAGAAGGGCACAAAAAACAAGTGGAACAGAAGGCAAAAGAGGCACAAAAACGAGGGAAAAACAAGTGGCACAGAAGGCAGACGGGCACAAAAAACGAGCGGAACAGAAGGTAAAAGGGGCACAAAAACGAGGGAAAAAACGAGTGGCACAGAAGGCAAAAAGGGCACAAATACCGGAAAAACAAGTGGCACAGAGGCAAAATACAGAAATACAGGGGCAGCTAAGAACAGAAGGCAGAACGGGCGGAGAGGCACGGGGGCAGCGAGGGGAACAGAAGGGAAAACCGGGCAGGGACACGGGGCAGCGAGCGGTACAGAAGAAAGACCGGGCAGAGAGAGCACGGGGACGGCGAAAGGAACAGAGGGAAGCAAAAGGGGCACGGACCACGTACAGGCAGTGGGGGAAGACAGACAACAGCAGTCACAGACATAACAATGAAAATACAGGCAATACAATAAAAACAATAAAGTTGAGGATGAACAAACCTACCTATGGCCTACCACTGGCCACCAAGGATGAGGCGCAGGTGGTAGCCTGTGGGTGGTGGAGGGCCTCAAACTTCCTCAGCAGCGGCAGCTGGGGCAGAGAGACACAGGCGGTGCTGTGCGGAGGGGGAGCGACGTACCTGGTAGGGTCAAGGGTCGCAGTTGCACTGTCTTGTTCAGGAAAATCATTTGATGTGGTATGAGGCATGCACTAAATAAGGCCTCCGTCCCCTGAACCTGCCAATCTTTTGTCCCCCAGATAGACTTTGTGTCTGTCGGGTCTTTCCAAAAGTGGAAACCCTGTGTAGATAGTCAGGAAATAATGGAAGCAGAGAATATCAGCTTGGTGTTTGTTAGCATATTTTTCTTTGCATGTATAGGTGCAAGCCTATAGCAATACAAGGCTGGGTCTGATTTTTCAAAACCAGAAAAGGAAAATGCTACTTGCCAGTATGCATCTGTTCTTGGCTTGTAGGGCTGCAGCCACACACTAGTGCATAGATCGCCATCTGGTGGTGGGCCCGGATGATTACACTTTGTTGTTGTCTTGGAAGAGTCTTTGTTTGGTAGATGACTTTTTCAGTAGAGCGTAGTGCGCATGGGCATCAACTCTATCTTTAGATTGTTTTTTGCCATTGGGGAAGTGATGGAGTTGTATGAGTAAAGAAAAAGATGTTCATGTCTTGTGTATCTAACTAAGATATTACTGGAACAGATATAGGTAGCCAGGGAGGCGGGTGTGGCTCTGCAGCCCTATATGCCAGGAACAGATGCATACTGTTAAGTAGCATTTTCCGTTCGAGGCATATGGGCTGCAGACCACATACTAATGCATAGATTGCATAGCAGTTTTCACCCTTAGCGGCGACCACCAGTATCTGTTGTGGTGGTTTGAAATAATGTTTTGAGTACAGCCTGGCCCACAGTAGCTTGTTGTTTTGCGTGCACATCTACACAGTAGTGTTTTGTAAATGTGTGCGGTGTAGACCATGTAGCTGCTTTACAGATATCATCTAGGGGTATATTTCCTAGAAATGCCATAGATGCCCCTAATTTATGGATGGAATGAGCCCTAGGGGGAATGGATAGAGTGTGTTTTGCTTTTTGGTAACACATTTGAATGCATTTAACAATCCACCTTGCAATTCTAGCTTTTGAGATGGCATTACCTTTATGTGGAGGAGAAAAGGACACAAACAACTGTTTTGTTTTACAAAATTGGTTTTGTCCTATCAATGTAGTAGAGAAGCGCTCTTTTTACATTTAATATATGTAGAGCTCTTTCTGCAACTGTTTGTGGTTGAGAAAAGAATACTGGCAACTCAATAAATTGATTGGGGTGGAACGGTGAAATATCTTTTGGAAGGAATTTTGGGTTTGTTTTAAGAACCACTTTGTTGTGATTGAGTTGTATGAATGGTTCTTGAACTGTTAGTGCCTGGAGCTCACTCACTCTTCTGAGTGAGATAATAGCAACTAAAAAAGCAACTTTCCATGTAAGGAACTCCAGGTTCAAATGGAGGACCCATAAGTCTAGTGAGAACAATATTTAAATTCCATACAGGAGAGTGTGGTATCCTGGGAGGAATTATTCTTTTAAGTCCTTCCATAAATGCATTGATGGCAGGTACTCTAAATAACAACAGATACTCTCCGTTTTGAAGGTAAGCTGCTATAGCAGCAATATGTAATCTGATTGAAGAGTACGCTAAACTACATCTTTGTAGATGAAGCAGGTAACATATGATGTTTTGTATAGAAACATCTAGTGGGTTAATGTTGTTATTTGTGCAATACACAACAAATCTTTTCCACTTGGCTGCATAGCATGTTCTAGTGGTGGGACGTCTAGCTTCTTTTATAATATTCATGCAATCAGGCAGAAGATTGAGGTATCCAAATTCTAAGACTTCAGGGGCCAATTCGCTAGGTTGAGCTGCATTGGATCCGGATGCATGATCTCTGAATGGTTCTGTGTCAGTAGATGTGGAGAGAGTTTTAATTTTTGGTGCGGTACTACTGAGAGTTCTAGTAGTGTGGTGTACCACGGTTGTCTTGCCCATGTTGGTGCTGTGAGAATCAATGTGAGAGAATGTTGCTGTAGCTTGCGTACCACTAATGGAATTAGTGGGAGAGGCGGAAAAGCATACGCAATATTGTCTCACCCACCTGTCTTTAGTGATGGAGTTCGAGACAGGTAGGAATTGTTGTAATGTCCCCCCGACAGGAGTGGAATGGTCTGGGGGATGGGAGGGAAGTCACTCTTTGGGCGTGGAGGTATTGGGGTTGTTGTTGCCTCTGCCTCTACCCTTATTGTTGTTACCTCTATATCTTCCTCTGTAATAACCTCTACTGGGCGAAGTTTGGTTGGGAGCTTTATAAGAAGAGGAGGTGTTGTCTGTTTGAAAACCTTTAGAGGCGCTCCTGTAAGAGGAGCGACGAAAGGACGCTCGGTGGGTCTGCGCTTGTGAGGCTCCCATGGATTTTGCCGTGTCCGTATATTTTTTCATTTTCTCTAGTGCATTATCAACTGTAGGACCAAAAAGATGTTGCTGGTCAAAAAGTTGATTTAGGATACTGGCCTGTACTTCTGGATTGAAGCCAGAGATGCCTAACCAGGATTGTTTACGTAACAGTACTTCTGCTTTTATTGCTCTAGAGGCTGTGTCGGCAGCATCTAAAGCACATTGGATTGAGGTGTTGGTAATGACCTTGCCTTCATGTATTAAGTCAGAAGCCCTGGCTTTACATCGTTCTGGCAAATGTTGCATGAGTGTCTCTAGCTCATCATAATGAGCTCGATCATATCTTGCGAACAAAGCTTGAGTGTTAGCAATTCTCCAGACATTGGCTGCTTGTGAGATGGTGCGTTTCCCTGAGGCATCTAAAAGCTTGGACTCCTTATCAGGGGGTGGAGCATCCCCTGTTTGCGAGTGTAAAGAGGACGGGGACGGGTTGTCGCCGCACCCTGAACCCCGGTGTGAGCCTTTAACCTGTGACCCCTCCCTCTTGTTTCCACAGCCTCCGATGCCCCCTGTCTGGAACATGCCCGAGGAACGGTACAGTTGCGACGATGAAGAAGATGGTATCGGGCCCTTTAATTGGACCTGCGGGAGCATGGAGGAGGAGGAGGAGTCTGGTCCCACCTTAAAGGACGTCAGCGAGAGAGCACCGGTGTGTCTATACACCGGAGGAGCGGACAGCAGGTGGAGAGGAGCGGCATGGAGCAAGAGAGAAGACGAGAGCGGAGTTGGGAGAACGGAGAAGGAGGAGACGCGAGGAACAACAGAGGAGAGTGACGCGAAGAACATCGGAGGCGGAGGAGCCGCGAGGAACAGCGGAGGCGGAGGACAGACGGGGCCCGGTGGAGACGCAGGAGCCAGGAGGCCAACGGCAGTACGATTCGCCCAGCCGCACACCAGGAGGGGTGTGGCTAACAGAGGTGCGTAACCGTATCTCGGGCTGGGTTGGAAGGAAGGGTAGAGGCAACCTGTGAGCTTTCACACGACCCCTGGTATCCACCGCCCTCACTTCCCTAATACCCCAAGCACTTTGGTTTCCTTCACTCCCCACCCGCTGATTGAGTTTTTGAGTAAAGCGTGTGGACTGATACCTCCCTCTCTTGTGTTTTCCCCCACCGGCGAAGCCTGTGTCACAATGGAGCCCTAACAGGGAAAGCGGAGGAGGAGCCCGACTCGTCGAAGGGAAGAAGGAATCCTGATGAAGTGCCGAAAGGAGAGGAGCAGATCCCCGAGGAGAGCCTTACCTCGGAAAACCTGTAATGACTTACTGTTTCACCAAATAAAGCCTACTCGAACAAAGACACGTCTCCTGCCTTTCCCTATTCCGCAAGTTACAGCGAGTTAGCTCTTTTCCTCGCATTTGAGACTACTAATGAGTCTAATGGCAGCTGTCCCTTGATGTATGCTCGGTCAGTTGGAGCCGCTTTATACTTTTTTTCTAGTCTGGGTTTGATCACCCTGGCTCAGACGTGGTCTTTGAATACCTCTGGTGCATGTCTTACCACTCCATTAAGTATTAGTAATGTGGTTGTGGTTTTGTGTGATGACAGCAATGTATCCATAAGGAAATATTCTTTCACTGGATCTGTATGTAAATCCACCCCATGAAAAGTGGCTGCGCTATGAATAGGCTGCGTAAACCCAATAATGTCATACGGCGATGGTCTTGAAGGGTATGCATCATCTTGTGGCAGATCTGCTTCATCTGGCACGTTATAATCCTCCCAAGCATCATCTGATGGCCCATTTTCTGGGTCATCTGTGTCATCTATGTGCTGCTCACTTTCTACCCCCTGCCTGTGAATACATCTCTTTATCATCATCATTCTCTGGTATAGGACTATGTGTGGTGGATGGTGAGTGAGCAGGGGAAATGTCAATTGGTAACTCTGGCAATGGTGAAGGAATTCTTATGGGGAAGTTTGAGCATGTTTTTTTAGAGGAACTGGAGGTGGCTTGGAAGAGTCCATTTTCCTCTTTTCAGGCACTGAAATTACATGTCCAGTCTTCGGATTAATTTGAAGAGTCTTTTAATTTGGATCTGGGCGGAAAAGTTCTTCTGTGTAACTATCCTTTTTTGGCGCCGACTTGTCTTGTTTGGGACGGAATCGTTTGGAAGGTTTTACAGTGTCTATTGCAGTCTTTGGAGCAGATTTTGGTTTCGGATCCGAAGACTTAGTGTTGTGTTTCTTTTTTGGATCGGAGCTTTTCGGATCCAGAATTATTGGTCCTGAAGCCCTTTTGGGATTGTCAACCTTCGGGTGTTTCGGTGCCGAAATGGGCTTTGGGTTGACTTTTTTCAGAACCGGAGTAGTCTTCCGTTCGATAGGCTTGGGAACTTCCTTCGGTGCCAAGCTTGTTTCGGCTCAACCGGTTTCGGTACCGAGGGCTGCTTCGTGCCGGAGTAAGTTTTGGTTTTAAAACCTTTTGCTTGTCGGGACCGACAGACTGACTCGAGCCCGAGTCAACTGGAAACTTTTATTGCTTTCTTCGCTGCAGAGCCAGAAGGTGGGGCATCTGAAGGTTTTGGTTGGTGCGCACCTGGACCCGGAGGTGGAGGTGGAACCAAAGCTTGTCCCGGTATGGGGGGTGAACAGGGTCAACGCTTGTACTCACGACCTGTTGACCAGCTGGAAGAAGATAGTCATCTTCTGATTGTCCTTTGGCTCCAGAAGCTGAATCCTCTGCTTTGGAAACAATGTCGTCCTGCTGTTGTTCTTCGGACTCTAGATCGATTGGAGCCTAGTCTCCTAGTCTGGTGTCGACGAAGAGGACTGCGCCATGACTCTTCGAGCTCAACGGTCTCTGATGGTTTTCTTCGACCTGAACAAAGCGCAGGCCTGGCAATCTCGACTCCCGTGCCCTGGGGACAAGCACAGATTGCAAACCTCATGTAGGTCAGTGTGGGGAAATTTGTGTCCACACTGAGGGCACTTCTTGAAGGGTGTTCTTTCCATGAGCCAAAGGCCCAATGGCGCAGTTGGGCCCGACGAATGCTGGATTGGAGAAGCGCTAGCATTTCTTCAACGCCGGTAACTGGAATCACGATCGAAGACGATACCGATGGAATGATGTAGATCTGGAAGTCGAAAGGAGATCGGTAACGGGACCAAACAATAAACACATCTGAGCCCGATGGCGGAAAAAAACAATCTAAAGATGGAGTCAATTCCCATGCGCACTACGTTCTACAGGAGGAGTCATCTACCAAACAAAGACTCTTCCAAGACAACAACAAAGTGTAATCATCCGGGCCCACCACCAGATGACGATCTATGCACTAGTGTGTGGTCTGCAGCCCATATGCCTTGAACATAAGCTAAAGTCTTTGAACTACCTTTTGGCTGTGTTGCGCAGTGTTCCCATTGTGTGTAATTATAAACAGTGCGTGGGATACTAGATTTATGTAAAAATTGTGACCATAATGCTGGTAACAAAACATGTCTCCAAAATTACTTGTACCATCATACAATTCATCATTAGAAAATGCTGCTGATTACTCTGAATCTGAAAGCAAATAATGCACAGTTTCAATGTCCAAACATCAAAAAAAGCACTAGAGGTGATGATGTCATTTAAAGAAATTTGAAACAAATAAGGAATTTTCAAAAGTTCAGTAGGACTTTAAACCAATTAACGCGCTCTAGGTAAGTTAACGAGACCTCCAAGTCCTCGTATGGGAAATACTCATCAGGTGGTTCAACTTCAATGTGACATCAGAAAAGTAAATATGAAAAAGAGGGTCTAGGGGATAATTTTTACCGACCCTTAAATCTCCACACCCCTAAGTGTATATATGACAAGCATTTACAATGCAATGGTCTTGGCAGCATTAAAGGTAGAGCTATTGGCATTGCTCATGATTTTTTTTTTAAATCATTAATAAATGGCATTGTCATTTACATTGCCAATAGCTTAATGGCTTGTATATGCGAGACCTATTGCATTAGCACCCACACACAGAGTAAGTAGTAGAGTGTTCTTCTGTAAATTATGGTGTATATGCCCGGGGCGGATGCAGGGTTTCGGATTGAAAGCCTGGGGGCAAAGAATCCCCCACACAAATACGAGCTATGCAATGACCTCAACAAATATCAACGGTGCTCATTAGAGTGAACTTCAGGCTTTCGTGCCTGTTCAAAATCCCTGTGGGCTCTGCTGGCCCTGCACCTTTGCTGGGGATGGGGGCGAGTTAGGGGGCACTTGACAATCAGATGTTAACAGTGCAACTAGTAACGAGTGTAGTTAATACAAACTTACAGGCTACAAATGTTGAGGGACCAGTAGAGTACTGCGTGAAACCTACAGCAACAGAACACTTCCTAAAACTTGCAAGTGCACGTGCACAGGCGACAAAGCACTCCTTGGAGCTAAACACACAGTAGGCAAAATACTTCATGAAACAAAAACAAAATAACACATACAGTCACCCAAGCGGTGCATGAATTCTAAATGTAGAATATCTGCAGACACCAAAACACGGCACTTGTCTTACAGTTCAGAGAATACAGCAGCCAGCAAGAGTTTAAAACGCTGCATGTAACTTTTAGTCCGCCTTTCACTGCGCCAAAAGGGGTACAAAAGGGGGTGATGATGGACGGAGCATCTGAATCAATCAAACACTCACACCCAGTCAAAAGATCTGGGTTTAATCCATCACCGTTCTTTAGCCCACTCTGCCACCCTAGTTCAGACATGGCTATATGCAAATCAGTCTGACCCTGTGCCTCATGGGAACAGTCCAGCCCGAACTGCCAAGCCACGTCTTCCCTGGACCGGAAACAAGCTTCAGAGGACCGGTTTCTGGCATTCCAGCCGTCTTCAGCCCGGCTTGCTTGAATCCAGTGGCAAAGTGAGCAAGGGACTCACGTCTGAGCATACCCTGCCACACTTATGGCGTCCAAAAGCGGTACAAAAGGGGGTGGTGATGGACGGAGCATCTGAATCAATCAAACACTCACACCCAGTCAAAAGATCTGGGTTTAATCCATCACCGTTCTTCAGCCCACTCTGCCACCCCAGTTCAGACATGGCTATATGCAAATCAGTCTGTCCCTGTGCCTCATGGGAACAGTCCAGCCCGAACTGCGAAGCCACGTCTTCCCTGGACCGGAAACAAGCTTCCGAGGACCGGTTTCTGGCATTCCAGCCATCTTCAGCCCGGCTTGCTTGAATCCAGTGGCAAAGTGAGCAAGGGACTCACGTCTGAGCATACCCTGCCACACTTATGGCGGCCAAAAGCGGTACAAAAGGGGGTGGTGCTGGACGGAGCATCTGAATCAATCAAACACTCACACCCAGTCAAAAGATCTGGGTTTAATCCATCATCGTTCTTTAGCCCACTCTGCCGCCCCAGTTCAGACATGGCTATATGCAAATCAGTCTGACTCTGTGCCTCATGTGAACAGTCCAGCCCGAACTGCCAAGCCACGTCTTCCCTGGATCGGAAACAAGCTTCCGAGGACCGGTTTCTGGCATTCCAGCCGTCTTCAGCCCGGCTTGCTTGAATCCAGTGGCAAAGTGAGCAAGGGACTCACTTCTGAGCATACCCTGCCAAACTTATGGCGGCCAAAAGCGGTACAAAAGGGGGTGGTGATGGACGGAGCATCTGAATCAATCAAACACTCACACCCAGTCAAAAGATCTGGGTTTAATCCATCACCGTTCTTTAGCCCACTCTGCCACCCCAGTTCAGACATGGCTATATGCAAATCAGTCTGACCCTGTGCCTCATGGGAACAGTCCAGCACGAAATGCCAAGCCACGTCTTCCCTGGACCGGAAACAAGCTTCTGAGGACCGGTTTCTGGCATTCCAGCCATCTTCAGCCCGGCTTGCTTGAATCCAGTGGCAAAGTGAGCAAGGGACTCACGTCTGAGCATATCCTGACACACTTATGGTGGCCAAAAGCGGTACAAAAGGGCGTGGTGATGGACGGAGCATCTGAATCAATGTATAGGAATGCAGCCCCTCCCCTCTAGCCACTGCAGAGCAATCTCAACGCGCCCCCCCACCACGCGATCATACGAACTTGGACACACACACACACACTCCCCCCCTCACCCCCCATTCATTGGAGCCCTCACCTGCTGCTGGGAATGGGATAAGTCCGCTTTTACATGCAAACAAACGACCCAGGAGAGCATTTGTTTCCATGTAAAAGCTGTACATTTTGGTCACCTGCTGCTCGCACACTAGCTAAATACAATAAACAATGACCCATTTTAACGCTACTCATTGTAACAACCTTAGCAGGATAAAAGACTGAGGTGACCATACCAGTATTCAAACTCTAAATGTGCAGGTCACAATTGTGCATAGTGCTCAGCTCACTAAGCTATCTTGCCGACATACGCTAGACAGCGATATATTTCTTATAATTTAATTACAGGCGGAGTTGTTAATTGGGCTTAGATGCGCTGCTGGTCCTGGGTGTGACCCCAAGCCTGCCATTACCCAGCACTTTTACTAACAGACGCTTATATCCTGTCTCCGACTTCGTGTATGTAAGCCCGTGTAAGTCAGCAGCGCTGCCGCCATCTCGGTGCTGCCTACAACATTATCCGTGACCGGAGGCAAAGCACTTTTGCTCGCGCTTCTGTTCAGTCGACTGTAATGAGGTCACACGGCAAACGGAACACCGCAAGTTCTGTCAGGAGAGCTAAGTAGATGAGAGAGTTGGCAGCTCCGTGGGGAGAGAGTGGGGGGAGGTGAGCAGCGGAAACAAGACAAGGGCACGCGGAGAAGGCACGAGGCGACAAGGAGACAGACGGAAAGAGATGGGAACCTGGGAGGAAAACGTAAAAAAGAAAGAAGTAAAGAAGGGAACAGGGTGAAAATGAACCAAGGGATAGTTACCTCACGCTGCTCTCCTGGTTTTACAGAGGAGTAAATTGGCGGCCGCAACTCCCAAAATTTCGGATTCGTGGCGTGTTTTGCCGTTTTGAGTGACGGGTGACGTCACAGTCGAAAGAACGCAAAAAAACACGCCCCCGAATCCGAAAGAGACGGGGCTTTATTGGAGTGACGCCTGTCTCCTCCAATGGCTGGCCTACGTTTAGGAAGCCAGCCAATGGAGGGGAGAGGAGGAGAGAGGCGGGTTCAAACCCCCATACTCCAAATCATTAAATCTCCTCCCAGAGACTGCGCAAGCGCAGCCTTTCGGTCCTCGACCTAAAAAAAGACACTAGGAAACAACCGGTCAATTGTATGTAAACTGGATAGGTGCACAGAAGATAAAGCAAATCACGCAACTATGACTTGATTAACACCTAGCTGAGAAAGAAAGCCCATCAGCCCACCCTACTGGCGGAGCATCGTCATCTGGGAGATGGTGGTAGATCCCAGCTGCCTACCCGAACCCTCCGGCAATAGTGCAGCAAAGGATACCAAAGACCAAAGGTTAACTCTACCCAAGGTGTTTCTCAATAAATAGTGCTGATGGTGTGCAGTGCAAAGTGTAAGTGAAATAAAAATGACTAAGAGGACAAAAAATATGTTTAATTGGAATTGTCCAGGTGTCAAGATTAAAAACGTCGCCAGATAGTTTGAAATTATAACTATCTCATGGCGTTACGTAAGAGGTCAACATGTTTCAGCCGTAGAGGTAACACTGCCCAGCTTTCGTCAGGACCTTGAAGATGGAACGCTACTGCAATTTTAATGTACAGACGTGTAAACATAAATTGTGTGAAAATAGTGCTGTAGTGCTGAAAATGAAGCTATAATAATGCAATTGTGGTTATTTACCACCCTACCAGAACCAGATATACTTCATAGTTTCACAGGTTGGTATGGATGTAATCTTCCTTCCTAAAATAGGATCAAAACATTTTGTGTGTCATGCAGGTGCACCAAAATAAACGGTGACACCATATAGTCTACATTTACAACTTCAAGGATTAATTTCTATTTGAATAAAGCAATTCAATATAAGACTGTGCAAGTTCTTAACTGGAATAAAAAAAAATATATTTTTGTAATATACTCACCCAGCTATTGCAAGCATTGCAGTATAATTGGGTATAATGGAACTCATGTTCAATTGTGTCCCTTTTATATTTATACAATAGAGCGGGGCCTCATTCACCGAGCAGTTGCCGGGTGAGCTGAGGCATACTCCCACATAAAGCTGGGCGAGTATATTACAAAAATATATATATATTTTTTATTCCAGTTAAGAACTTGCACAGTCTTATATTGAATTGCTTTATTCAAATAGAAATTAATCTTTAAAGTTGTAAATGTAGACTATATGGTGTCACCGTTTATTTTGGTGCACCTGCATGACACACAAAATGTTTTGATCCTATTTTAGGAAGGAAGATTACATCCATACCAACCTGTGAAACTATGAAGTATATCGGGTTCTGGTAGGGTGGTAAATAACCACGATTGCATTATTATAGCTTCATTTTCTGCACTACAGCACTATTTTCACACAATTTATGTTTACACATCTGTACATTTAAATTGCAGTAGCGTTCCATCTTCAAGGTCCTGACGAAAGCCGGGCAGTGTTACCTCTACGGCTGAAACATGTTGACCTCTTGCTCAACGCCATAAGATAGATATAATTTCAAACTATCTGGCGATGTTTTTAATCTTGACACCTGGACAATTCCAATAAAACATATTTTTTGTCCTCGTAGTCATTTTTATTTCACTTACACTTTGCACTGCACACCATCAGCATTGTTTATTGAGAAACACCTTGGGTAGAGTTAACCTTTGGTATCCTAGCGCCATGAAACCTTTTTGGTATACGTGCGCTCTACAAATTGCCCCAACTTCAACTTTGCCGCACTATTGCCCGAGGGTTTGGGCAGGCAGCTGGGATCTACCACCATCTCCCAGATGACGATGCTCCGCCAGCAGGGTGGGATGATGGGATTTCTTTCTCAGCCAGGTGTTACTCAAGTCATGGTTGCGTGATTTCCTTTATTTTCTGTGCACCTATCCAGCTTACATACAATTGACCGGTTGTCTCCTAGTGTCTTTTTTCAACTTCAATGTGTTCATGAAATAACCCTGTGTGTGCATCTGCAGGCGGAAACGTAACCCAAGAGTAGAATACCTCCGTACTGAATGCTTTGTGTGTCTCTTCCACAAAGGTAACATCTCACCCGTTGCCAAGAGGTCATGTTGTAATAATTTCATGGTAACTGCCGATTTGCAATTTTCTGAAATATTTTGTCCAACTATCTGTTCTTCAATGTCCTCATCTTGTTTGGTTATTGTCACAGCAGTAGTATTTAGCTACATTTTTCTAAAGATATGGCATGCACTATGTGGGAACAAGCCAATACATAGGGTATATCTACTTAGCGGAGTTGGATTTGTTTCCCTTCACACTATGGATGTTTCCAGTTAAATTTGTGAATAGGGGTCTCTGAGAAAGCACAACTGAACTACTCAGATTTGACCGTTAAATAAGAGACTTGACATTGGGCATGGGCGAGCTAGGCCCAAGCCCGGGGCACTAATATTCCAACATGCCAAGGGGTGTAGTAGGGAGCTGTCTGACTTAATGTCATGAAAACAGCAGTTCGTCCATCCCGCTTGGTCTCAATCAGATCCGGTTAAAACCTTTGAAATAAGCCTTTAAAGAACCTCAGCGTAATTGTTAGCACCCCATCAACCCTCTGCCCTCCTCCCAACTTCCTCATACCTCCTGCCGTCACACCGCAACGACTCCCTGCCCCCACAACAAACATCAAATTTTCTTTCCGCCCAGGGCGCTGTCTTAGCAAATCCGATCTAGGTGCCGGCCCTGCCCAAAAAGAGGACTCTCACAGAGAACATGGAAGTGTTACTGTACCGAAACCATCACAATTCTAGAGGAGCCATCGGTTCAGGGTGTTCCACTAAGCACTACATCAGGCCTCACATATAAGCCTGATATAAATAAGGAAACTGAACTGGTTTATGTATGTGAAAAAAAGAAGTCTACAGAAGGATAACATCTTCACAAATTAAGCAAATTATACACTAAACAAAGAAAGGAAACTTCTTGAGATGTAGAGCAACATCCAGTGCACACTACCCAGGGGCAACGGACAGGACGTCCAGGGGAATGATGTGGTATTTATGCCCCTCACAGCAGGAAGGATGGGGTACAATTATTGTTCTTACATTTTAAGGTTTAGCCTGATTGCCTGTATCCGGAAACCACCAACCCTCATACTGTAAGGACAGTGACGAGAAATAGGATGATGTGGTAATGTGGTTCAATTATGTTAAAGTAACATTGGTGACTGTTAGTAACGGACGTTTTGGTTAATAATGAGCAATTTATAGTTTGGGGAGTCATTCTGGAGTTAAAAAAAAACACTTTTCCTGGAAAACATTAAAGTACACGAAATTACATATTAATAAACACGTTTTATTGGAATTTAACCTTATTTCTTTTATTAGCTTCAAATCTTTTTATCTGTTGCATGGTTAAAAATACAAAGTTAAAACAGAGACTGTACAACGACTTATGTTATGTGAACAGTGCAGTGTGCTACTGCTAGCCCGCTCCCAGGAATAGGATAATGGATTCATCCTACTACGAATGCCATTTCTTGTAGGCTTACTATTTAAATACTTTAATGTACAATTTAAAATTAAACCATATCTGAGAAAATGAGTTATCAACTACGCCCAATCGTCTAGAAACAGAAATATACATCCATTAAAAAAAAAAAGGTGTTCAACATATAAGACATCAACTTAATAGCGAACAATCAACCATGAGAACTTTTGAAAAACTGGGGATTTAATAAGAAAATTAATTGGATTTTCTAAATTGTGATTTTCATCTACTACGCTTTGGAAGACAGTTGTCATATATAATTTGTGATATTGAGTTTTCCACAGATTACTACCATGTAAATGACTGACACAATCCTTCTGAAACTGGCAAAAAGAACACTGAAACAATACTGCACAAATCTACATCCTGCACAGACAACTACTCCTTTATATCGGGATTCTGCAGTTAGACATGGAGCTAAATGAATAAACTATGTGCAGAGGTGAACACAGCACACCACAGGATTAACTAATGAAGGTAGACACGAGTCTTACAAATCAGTGACATATCCTTTCCCAAACATCTTCTTATGAATTATCAACATCAGACTATATACAAGCAGTGGCCCTCAACAGAAGGCAAACAACATAATGGGTAAAAAGACATGGTGTAAGACAGTCTGACTAACCTGGTCCATACAGTAATGTGTACACACAATGTGACGAACAGATGAGATTTGCAGATTTCTACCCTACTTATGCCAGTGATGTATTATATCTCTCTTGCAGGTGCATTCAAGGAGGAGTTCCGCTGCCCCTTGGTAGGTAAAGTCAAATCCAATTGAATCTAAAGTGAGCATTAATTGCTTTTAGCATGGGTTGCCTTGAAAGTGCAATTCCGGGGTTTAGATGTGAAGAGGTAATTAAGTGGTAGGTTCCTTAACTTTTGCCACACAAGAGCTTGACACTAGACCTGTAACATCACTCAGACCAACACCACAAACATAATAGTGTTCATACAATACTGATATATGCTTCGCACACAGATAAGCAGAACCATAAGTGTACCACTTAATTAAGCTTTTCAAAGGCGCTCCTGTAGAACAAGGGGTGCTGTGTTATTTTGTAGGAAGATACTTCAAATCAACCACACTATTAACGTCTTAAAACGCTTTTATTGACATGATATCTGGCAGTGCTAGCTGGAGGCTATGGGTTTAACAATAGGGTGATGTCTGATCACTTAATGATGGATTTATGTGGAGGACAGATGTCCTTCTGTGCTCTAATACAGCCAAGCAATGAACCACCAGGATTTCCACTTTTCTTTCCAGACACCTAAAATCATTCAAATTAACCCAGGATCTTTGAGCAGATAGTAGGAATCTTTCAGGTCTGCTAATAAAAGCTGTGCAACCCTGGGCCCATTCTTATGCTAGGTAAACACTTTGTGTACACTCATGCTCAAAATACACAACATGAAGAGCAGAAGAATAAGCCCAATCAGCTCCACGAATGGCCAGCGACTCTCCCAAATCAAAAATATATATATTTTTAAATTGAACAAAATAGGTCATCTGATTTTGGTATTAAAAACTCTGACAAAGAGTGAAGTCTATAGCTGTTATCCATCTTTGTAAAACATGATGTGTAAAAAATACTAATGTTATGGCATAGCTTCTGTTCTTAGTAGGTCTCATTTACATACGTTCGATGATATCCAACGGAAAGAGTTGTTCAAACTGGGAAACCTGTAGAGACTATCATAGTGCATTACATTTAAGCATGTAAAATGTAGGACACAATGGTATTATGCCACTTTAAACAAAGGCATTATTCATGTAATTTATAGAAACTTCAAAAACAGAAAGGTAGCTTAAGAAGAAATGGTCATTTTCCACAATTCCTGGGCTCCATACACAAGACCAAGAAGAGATCCCTTGGAGCTGGCTATCTGTATGGAGCGTACAGTCCTGCAAATTGGCATTCCAGCTGGATATCTCCATTTAGTAAAAGGAACATCACACAGCAGGCTGCGTTCAGCCTTGCAACAGCACCCAATACGCTCTAGGAGAAATACAAAAATGTCTTATGTGAGACGCGTTGGCTCCGAGGTGGCAGCACTGCTTATGGTTTCCACTGTAACCTTCCCTAAGATTTCTTTTTGGATATCATGACAATTTTCTTCATTTTGTTTTGTTCCTTCAGAATCATTGTCTTTTTTTCTGCAATCATCAGATTTACAATGTGCCTCTTCTTTGATGGCATCACCTGATCCTGGCAATGCTAACAGCGCACCTTTAGGTTCAGATACGTTTCTTTCTGACACAACCTGCTCTTTGCCTTCCCCGAAGGCTTCGCCATCCTTATCTCCCTCTCTTCGCGCATCACCTGGTGTGTACTGAAAAATGCAAAAGAATCATATTTACTATTAGACTTCATATGTAATGTCTCGAGTCATAAGCGTCGGCTCAAAAGTATCTCCAAATAAACGGTCAACTAAGAAAGCAAACATGTCAATATGTATAAACGATATAAACAGAATAAGCATGCCCAGCATACGACTCACTCTTATCCTTTAAGACAAAATACAGAATTGGTTTTACAAAAGCTGTGAATAATGCTTAGTTTATTATGAATTTGTGGGTAAAGGGGAAAGGGCAAAATTACAAAAGCTTGAAAATGTGAAAGCTCAGGTACCTTTTTGCAAAGATGAAGCCTGCGATTACAAGATGGGAAATCACAAACAACCATATTATTTAAACAGTTTATTTCATTCTAGACACTTTTTACAACAATTATAATTTATTTTGAGGAAATCACTGGCTTTTTAGAAGGTTAAGCATGTGAATTCTTCTAATAGCTATACGCTACATTCCACATCGTCTACTACTCGACTTTTCAGGTATTGTGGCAGCAGCAAGAAGTGGTAGGGTTGCAGGAAGCAACATACAATAATACCAACAGTTAAGAAGATAAAGGGAATTTCAAGCATATGAATGTATTAATCAAAAAGTAACTGCTTTAGAAAATAAGCACTAACACCACAACCAGGAACATAAATAGTCTTAATCATCCAGAAGCATTTAGGATTCTACAATGACGGGCTGCGGTCCAGCTAAAGTCTAGACAAATGTCTAGAAGAATTAACTATCTGCAGCAGGACATTGGAGGTATTAGAATGAGAAACTTAAGGTGTAGAGGACGAACCCTCATTAGGCAGTGATTGGGAGTGGTGAGCAAAATTACCTTTCCACCTGCGCATTCTTGCAGAGAAAAGTTTACTAGAGTGTGAGATGTTCATAGATACTTGATATGCTTGGAAAGACTTGGCGGGCATTTACATTTTTAAAACTATATAGAGAAGTTGTCTTCCAAGCAGCAGGTGCAGATTGAAACCAGAGCTTTTGCTTGGATATTCCCAGTTTGTTTTGTCTCTGGTGGTGCAGTTCTATTACAACACAGATTCTCAGAAGGTTGTCTGATTAAGGGTCAGTGTCCTCAAAGAACCTGTTGTGAAGGGGCAGGAAAACTGATGAGCTAAAAAGTTGCCCTTCTTAAGCACTGCGATTCTTCAAGTATTGGACTTCGCATTTACTGAGATTGTTCATGTTCGACTTCTCCAAAAAGCCAGGACAAACTTTGCCACGTCTTTAGGTCCATCCGAGGAGAGCTGTTCACCATGTCACTGTTGCTGTGCATAAGACAAGCTGTCCTTGGTAACTCTGCCAAGGGATAAGCCTCTTTTAGACTCCTCAGGAATTGTAGCTTCTGTGGCTAAAGAGGCACAGTCCCACAAGACAATCACATTTTGTGGTCCAGAGCCTGGCCCTTTAGTGGACAAACATGGTTTGCAGATTGGGTCATGCTTCAAAACTACTAAGTGGATACAATCTAAAAACTGGACTGTTTACATTGTTTACGTTTAAAAAGGGTCTCCTACAATGTTTTAGCCCTGCCTATTTTATAGCGAGCTGAACTGCACAACACACTGCAAGTGTTGCGTTACTGGTCGTTTGCCACCACTAGCAATGAAGACAAAGCATGGCTCATATTTGGTGAGGCAGTGGTTCTCCTTTCAAGTCAACTGGTCTAACTTCAGAGCAAACAAAGGCTTGGTGTGGGTTCTACTCCTCTTGAAAAAGTTCTAGGAAATGGCACGAGAAGGCTCTTTCTTTTCTTGGCTACCAATAAAATGTTCCCTTGCCATATTAAGTGCATGTCTTCATTTTTCTACCTACGATGAACATTCCTCGAACCAGAAAATAAACTTGTTTCTGCTGGCTGAGTAAAGGACACATTTATTTATCTTATTATGTATAGAAGGGAAAGTCTTTGCCAGGATAGAATCGATAATTAGCCCCAATGAAATGAACTTGACTGAAAAAGGATTTAACACAATTAGCTGTGAGCATACAATTGCACAGTCTCAAGTGTCTATATACCCTCCTTGTTGCTGATTGGAGGAGGGAATTATCCACACAGGGGTAGCAGTTGACCTTCTGTAGCAGCTGAACAACTGCCAAAACACATGATCCGGGGTCGGTGCTGACCGGATGGCAGTGCTCTGTTCTAGTAGAGTGGGTTTCCAACCCTAAAACACAGGTACTGCCTGTGTTCCTTGAGTACACTGAAGTAAGGGTCTTGCAGATCCACTGAAAAACACCAGTCAATCTGCTGCCTGCACCCGAGCTAAACTGAACTTCTGAAGTGGTAGTAACTAGATATCCAAGACATATACAGAGTACCATTTACTCTTTCTAGGAGCAGGGCTGGATTCAGCTTCTAGGATATAGGGAGCTTCCCAACCACCTGCAGTGCAGTGACCCGGGACTGTGGAAGATATTGTGCGCATCCTTTTTTCTAATCACAGAGAGCAGCAGTGTGGAAACATACACTTAGTGAAGGTAGTGAAAATGAAGCCTCTTCCCTAAAGAGCCCTGCGGAGATGGAGCAGCAGGAGACTGCTGTTATATGGAGAAGTCAATTGAGACCCTGCTGTAGGGGATAGCTTTTTCCAATGAAGCACCTGCTCCATGACTGCTGATTGTTCGCTCAGAGGACAAAGCTCCAGTCACTGGTTTGGAACTAATCAATCAGTTACCCCTGAAAGCCTAAAGTACCTGTACTGGCTGAAAGAGGGAAGATGGGAACAGCAGTACCTATTTGTTGACAGTAATTTAGCCATGACCGTGTCTGTCTTGTATTGGCAAAGAGAGATTAAACAACTTACTATCCACGGACTACCTTAAAAGATGAACAAGTCAAAAGGTCTCAGGTAAAGGACAAATCTAGTAAGCATGGGCGAATTTTGCGAATCTGGCGTTCGCGAATTTGCGAACTCGCAATCCGTAAAATCCGCTAATTCTCGCGAATTTGCTGATTTTTTTGTTTTTATAGTGATCGCAAGGGTTTCTGCCAGTTCGCGAGGATTTTGTACCAGTTCGCAATTGCGAACTTACTTGTCGGCACGCAACGGTCGCGACTATGTTGTTTGTACGTCTGGTTCATCAACACAGGTTCACAGCACCCTCTGTTTCAACACTGCCACCCTCTGTTTCACCCACGCCACCCTCTGGTACATCAATGCCACCCTCTGGTTCATCATCATCACTGTAGATTATGGGGGAAAAAAGCAAGCACACCTGCCCTGCTTCAACTGACATGAATTAATTTGGGGTTGATTTATTAATGTGTCACTGTTTTAAAATTCCAGTCTGGCACCTGCTTCCTTATCTGTAATTTGCTTTCTGTTGCAGTGCAATTTTTTTTTCCAGGACCTTTGTGGCCTACTTGTAGCTATTCTATGATCCGGCTGTGAGGGTCAGAGCAGGGGCATACAATGTTGCAACTAGCAACTGAACTCTGGAGGGGCCCCAGTCAGGAAGCACTACAGGGAATGGTTACTAATGATGAATTTGAACTTTTGCACCTGCTGAGTGCTTTCAGTTTAGCAAAACTCGTTTTTCTGCAGAACAGCAAATGTAATGCCCCAAACAAACTTACTTGTGAAAGTTGATTTCTAATCCAAAAGTGATCCAAAGAAAGTCAAAAGGCCTCAAATTCAAAAAAGGGCAGGCAAATGTCAACCTGAGGAGTTATTCTGATAAAAATCATCATTTTCAGAAGGTCTATGCTGCTTTCTAGTGGATTTCTTGTGCAGAATTGCAAATTTTTTAATTTCGCGAGTGCGAGATTGTTGCTGCCCGCCGCACCTACATGTTCGCAACTGCGAACTTACGCCGCACGCCGCAAAATTGTATCACCAAGAAAAAAAAATCCGCTGCGTGCAAATTTGCGGATTTTCGGTAAATTCGCGAGCGTTCGCGGATCGCGAATTTACAGAAAATCCGCAAAATCCGCGAGCGGAACGGATTTTCCACCCATGCTTAAAATCTAGCAGCCTTGTTTTAGACAGTAATATTCAACCACGAAACACTTAGATGAAACAGGCATCAAGATTGATACATGCAAACCCAGGGTCTACAAAGACAGACCCTTTCAGATTTCCCATTCTGCAGCGAAGTTAGGTGGCTGCTTCGAAAGAAATCCCTCTACCTACTGAGACCTCAACTTATTTTGTCTCTTCAAATGAACTGGGGCCTGAAACATATACTGTAAACAAGATACGCTTGGCCATTCTTCACTGGAGTGTACTCTATTCAAATGTCTCTTAACTGCCTTTTGTCACTCATGGAAGAACAATACAGATACATTATCAGCATAATATTCTGTAATATCGTAAGTTCAACAGTTTCCAGCGTTACATTTCGCTTTCAAATGTCACAATGCTATCCCCTACTTGACATATGTGTACAACTGACCACAGGTATAACCAAATCAGTAGTGTTTCATCAACATACATCTATTAGAGACATCAGTGTCGCAGCTGTCAATGCTACTTTGTGAAATTCTCAGGAACTATCTGTTGAAAGGCTTTTTTGAGAAGTGATACTAACTTGGTTGGAGGTTCTTAGTTGTGCGTTTGCCTAAAACCTTTTATTTCCTTGCTCGAGAATTTGAGCCGAGGAGTCGGAAATTACAGAGGATCGGGTGTAACAGTAAGATACATTTCCTTTTTTGGTGACCATGGTCCCTATAATTCTCTGATCTCGTCTATGACCAATAGAAATACTCCTTCTTCGCTTATCGTTTGCGAGTGGGAGGGCATGGTCACAAACCCACGTGCATGCATGTGGTACTGTTGTGCACACATTACTATTTCCACAGTATAAGACAGCGATTTCTAGATTGCACCAGGAAATGGGGAATACCAGTTGGCATTGATAAACTTATTGTTTGCTGTAACCAATTCAAAATAATACTATGTCTTGCTCACCACCCAGCATTATTTTGTACAATATGCTGCATTGTCTCTAGTCATCAGACTTAAAAGGAGCAAAACCAAAAAAATTATCATTATTATAGGCTACATTTACTAATTTGTCAAAACTGCATGTTTATCTTAATGATAAAAAGAACAAGGTGATAGACAGAATGTTTGAATTAATCCCAGCAACAGGTAACTACTCTGGGCCACGTTTTATTCGATCATTCTTTTGCCCACCATACCACCAGTCAAAGACAAATCGGCCTTGGTCCTGCTCCAATAGGAGCAGTCCTGCTGACTGGTGAGACCAGCCCTCTCGAAGTAGGAACACAAACAACCCCAGACTGGTTTTGGCCTCATCAGTTAAGTGCATCTTGATTTCTGTCGAACAGTGAGCAAGGGACCCACATCCGAGAACACCCATCGGACTTAGGGCGTCTTACTGAGAAAAACAAAAAAGTAATGAATAGAATGGTTAAATTAATCTCGTCCGCTAGTAATTGCTATTTTGCAATCTAATTCATTGTTTTTTGCCACCATGTCACCTTGGACAGGAACCAGCCATTTGTAAATCAGCCTTGGTCCTACTCCAAGATGAAGAGTCCAGCCCAAACTGACACATCCTGAGCAATCTTTGTTGGTTGAGATGAAGGTATGAGTTCTCAGGGTAAGAGCATGCAAAATAGTTGACTAAATACACAATAAAGCAATAAACTGTGGTGAAATACTGACTTTAAGCTGCTGCTTTGGTCTGGAGGATATCAGTGGTAATGACATAAATATTATATTGAAATATAGTCATGAAACATCTGTGCGACGGCAGAATAGGGATGTGAAAATAAGCATCCTGCAAGTTTATTGAAACCATCCAGTCTTCTTTCTCCAGCGCAAGAAGCACCCGAGTTAGGGTCAGCATCTTGAACTTTTCCTGCTTGAAAACCCAGTAAAAAATCCTGAGGTCTAGGATCGCAGACAAACGACCGTCCTTCTTGGGAATCAGGAAAAACGTGAACAGCATCCCTGATCAAGATGTTGCTCTGGGACCAACTACACTGCATCCTTTTGAAGGAAGGATTGGACCTCCTGTTGGAGGAGCTTAAGATGGTCAATGCAAAGGAAATTTTGCTGAGGCAGAAAGGGTGGGGGAAATTTCTGGAAGGGTAGGGCTTACCCCTTCTAAAATATTTAACACCAACTGAACTGGTGTTATGGATCTCCAATGTCGTAGATACTGGGACAACCACCCTCCTAGTGGTAAAGCATGCTCTAAAATCTGAAAACTGGGGCTATGGCTGCTTTCCTGTGATGTTGGCAGAGGAGGAAGAGGATGAGGAAAAGGGAACTGCTCGCTGTCTACCCCTCTCACGCCCCATGTAACTTTTACAGAGGGGGTTGGATGGCTGCTGCTGGCTTCCACAAAAATGAAAAGCTTCTGGCAAACCCCAGAACCTCTTAAACGGTCTGTAATCCTTGGGCTGAGACTTAAGACCCCAAGACAGCGCTGTTGCCTTACTCTTTTTAAACGTTTCCAGGACAGAATCTGCTTTTGCACCCAACAGTTGTGCCCTATCAAACAGCAAATCAATCAGAGCATTCTGTACATCTGGAGAAAATCCAGAACCCCTCAGCCATGCATGCCTTCTGGTAGCGATGAAGTACCCATTGCTCTAGCCACTTATTTGCAGTATCCAACCCAATGATATCACCTGATGGGCTACAGCTTGGCAACCATCCAAAATTTCTGAAAAGTGTCCCTGAACATCTTGATAAGGAACTGGAAAGCCTCCAAAGAATACAACAGAGGACCCTTGGGGACCGCACATACATCAATGGAGTCATCCCTCTACAGAAGATGCTTAACAGAGCATTCAAAAAGTGGGATGAGTCCTCAACTGGAGCAGGAAAGGCTTGGGTAGTAACCCAACAGGCAGGTTGCCTTTGTGAATTTCAGCGCCATGCAGCTTAAAGAAAACATCTTTTTGGATTCTCTATCCGCTGGCAAAGAAACAAAGGATCCAAGAGTCAGCCTTGATGAACATGAAGCCTGACCAACCATACTATCAGGTAATGGGTGAGAAGATAAAAAGAAAAAATCCCCTGGAATTGGCTTGCACCTCCTAGCTATTGGCCTGGAAACAGCAGGGGTCATCATAGGCTTCTGCCAAACGTGCAAAATTGGCTTGCTTACAGGCTCATTAAGAAGTAACAAAGGTTCTGAAACCAATGAAGAGTGAAGTATATCCGTCAGCAAATTAAACAGTAGTTCTGTAATGGGAAGAGGCAATTCCAACATTGCTGCTGCCTTCCTTATAATTGAGTGGTAGGAAGTGACTTCTGGCAACGGAATACTCTTCGGTGAGAACTCCTATCTGGGGAAATGTCCAAGCCATTTGCCTCTCCCAGCCCTTCAAAGTCTCGATCTAGAGAAGATACAATCTCACTCTCTTCCACTTCTGGAGGATCCCTTTTCCCCAGAGAAATACTGTTCTTCTTCAAGAAGATTTTGGGCCTCTCTCCTTGATCTATGATGCGACGTCGGTAACAATGCTGGTGACATCGGTAACTAGAGTCGAATCATGCGATGTTGGAACGGAGCCAGCTGGCACTGGACAAGGCATGATTGGTGAGGGGACATCTGAACAGTTGGGATGGACCGAGGAGAAGGAGCTTTTTTCGTCAGAACATCTCTCGGTGCCAGAGTCAGCCTGAAAACCTGGGCCTTCAACATGAATTGGTAGGTTAGTTGGGTAGATGCACAGCAGTTTTATGCAGGTTGAATGATGGTTAATCAAGGTTTAGGTGCTACACAAGTAACGTCTAGTGTCCTACGACGTTGGTAGATAAACATGTGGGTGTGGGGTCAGTGGGTCACTGATCCCATCCTTGGGTGCACACTGTGGTTCCTCTATAATTCAAAGAGGTTTCATTCAGAGTTCATTGTAGGTTATTCATATTTATTCAATATAACATTTCATTGATAATTCTCATGAATATATCGAATAGTTGGGTTAATCCATTCTCAACATGTTAACACTGCCCTTAATATGAATCCAATGCATTTCGGGGCTATAAGCTGCCCCTTCATCAGGGAAAGGTACTGCAACAAAATTAAATGAAATGATATAAGTAATTGCAAAAGATGGACATCGTGATGTGTGGTATTAGCAAAATGGGGGGGACGTATACGGGAAGAGTGAGGGGGGGTGGGGGGTTTCGGTGTCGATTTATAGGATCACCTTAAATAAACCGTTTTGTCCCGGGTGAAAAAAGCGGGAGAATGCTTCCAGCATCGCTTACGTGTATCCGTGTTATAAATGGGTCGGTGTTCTGAAAAGTAAAGGAGTAGCGATCGTAAGAAAATATCCTATCTAGTTGGTTCCGAACAAAGTAATCTCATGCTCGATGCACTAACCTTGTAAACGGAGCTTCAGGTTTAGGTGTGGTCTGCTCGGTACGCCGGTCAGGACGGAGGCGTCTACTGCCGCGTTTGATCCCTTGCAAATGTTGCGATCACGTGATGTTAGTAAAGGAAGAAAGACTCGCGGTGGCGGTCAGGGTTTAAGGGCTAGGTTCGAACGTGGGAACCTCTGGATGTTGGGGTAGTGGAAATACATTCAAAAGGACCATATACCAACATTGGTCACTGTTGAACCTGGAGCCGGACTTCAACCAGATCTTTGTGGAACCTCCATTATTCGCCTTCACCAGAGCTCAAAACTTAGGTGAACTAGTTCAACACAAACCAACAATGATTGTCAAACATACAGGCACTAAACCCTGCTTGAGTTGTGGGAATTGCAACAGCATCATAAAGGGAAACACCATCAACCACCCTATGAAGGGCAATACCATCAAACTCCATGTGAATGCAACTTGTGATACGAGTAATGTTATCTATGCGCTCAAATGTCCCTGCGGGAAACTATACGCGGCAAGACCAAACGTAAAATCAAAATCAGACTGACAGAACATAAGTCTAACATCAGACTAAAAAACACCAAATCATCGATTGCCACACATTTCCAAGAACTGAAACACAACATCTCCCAATTAAAATTCATTATACTGGAAACCGTGGTTAAGATGGAAGGCAGAGACAATACCAAATACCTCCTTCAACGCGAAAACACCTGGATACAAAGACTTTCTACACAGAAGCCCATGGGCCTCAATGACAGAATTGAACTTTCTTGCTACTTATAAATGTTGTTCACGGAGCCTTAAAAGGCTTCCTGTGTTATTACACCAACTGCACTGTTGATTTATGATTTTTAATTCTACCTTTGTATGCTACCATTTTTCCATACCTTCCCTTATATTTTTCCATACCTTCCCTTATATCCACATCTTTACACTCCCCCACCTGACATCCTGACAATCATCTTTTGAGCACACCCCGTTTCACCATATTTATTCTAATACACCTTCCCGGCACAATGTATGTATTTCCACTACCCCAACATCCAGAGGTTCCCACGTTCGAACCTAGCCCTTAAACCCTGACCGCCACCGCGAGTCTTTCTTCCTTTACTAACATCACGTGATCGCAACATTTGCAAGGGATCAAACGCGGCAGTAGACGCCTCCGTCCTGACCGGCGTACCGAGCAGACCACACCTAAACCTGAAGCTCCGTTTACAAGGTTAGTGCACCGAGCATGAGATTACTTTGTTCGGAACCAACTAGATAGGATATTTTCTTACGATCGCTACTCCTTTACTTTTCAGAACAGCGACCCATTTATAACACGGATACACGTAAGCGATGCTGGAAGCATTCTCCCGCTTTTTTCACCCGGGACAAAACGGTTTATTTAAGGTGATCCTATAAATCGACACCGAAACCCCCCCCCCCCCCCCCCCCCTCACTCTTCCCGTATACGTCCCCCCCCATTTTGCTAATACCACACATCACGGTGTCCATCTTTTGCAATTACTTATATCATTTCATTTAATTTTGTTGCAGTACCTTTCCCTGATGAAGGGGCAGCTTATAGCCCCGAAATGCATTGGATTCATATTAAGGACAGTGTTAACATGTTGAGAATGGATTAACCCAACTATTCGATATATTCATGAGAATTATCAATGAAATGTTATATTGAATAAATTTGAATAACCTACAATGAACTCTGAATGAAACCTCTTTGAATTATAGAGGAACCACAGTGTGCAATCAAGGATGGGATCAGTGACCCACTGACCCCACACCCACATGTCCTTCAACATGAATGTCATAAGAGGAGCATGTCAAAACCAGTGTTGTATTGTGTAACTCAGGTGAAGTGGACCACGGGGCCATAACAGAAGGTGATGCTGAAAAAGGCACCAGAGTGATTTATTGTCGACCATCCTCCAAGGCACAGAGGCAACAACCTCAGTGACTAATCTTTGGAAGAACGATGTCGAGAACCACAACACTGTTTCTTCTTGTGCTTCTTCCTTGCTGACCTCGATGAGTAGGGAAACAGTTACTTGAATTGTGGACGAGACATTCGACGACCTCTCTTCTCCTGCCTCTCTATAGCCATGAACAGCTTCACCTCCCTTACTTCAAGGACTTTCGGATCCATCTTTTAGCACAAAGAACAGGCGTCAACATCATGATCCCACTCCCACAGGCAAATATCATGAGGGTCAGTAATAGACATCTGATCCTCACAGTCCTTACAGGGCGTAAAACAAATAGTTTCTTACCTGTCGGTGTAGTTTTGCAGCTTGAAGATCTTTCTGGATTCACTAGGCTGTGCATTATTCTGCGGTCTAGTGGTTGGGTCCAGAATCGTAGTCTTTTCTTTCTTTCTTTCTTTTTGTTTTCCATAGATAGGTGGGAGTCGACGTCCCACCTTCTGGTGTACTACCTGTGACATCGGCACACTTCCTGCGTAAGCTCCCACCTTTGGGCGCCATCTTCGGATTCTTTTTTTCTTGTTTTTGTGTTCTGTTCGTGAATCCTTGGCAATGTTTTCAAGTTCTTCCTTAAGGTAAATGATTTTCCACTTTGTCTCTTAAGTTTCTTTTTGTATTTTATTCCTTGTATTCCCAACTTCTTCTCTTGCCTCATCTTTCTGGCGAAGGTGGGTGGGTTCGCTAGTAAATCCAGAAAGATCTTCAAGCTGCAAAACTACACCGACAGGTAAGAAACTATTTGTTTTGCAGCGTGAATCTTTCTGGATTCACTATGCTGTGCATAGACTTTGTAGCGGTTTGTTATGTTTGTGGCGGCTGGGTGGAAGATGAGCGTTGGTTGTTGAATATATGTTGAAGCACTTTCTGTTGTACTTGTGCTTCCTTGTTCATTTGTATATCCACGCAGTAGTGCTTAGTGAACGTGTGCACTGAAGCCCATGTTGCTGCCAGGAATATGTCCTGGATGGGTGTGTTAGCCAGGGAGTCTATTGTTGCTCCCTTTTTCCTGGTAGAGTGGGCTTGTGCCCTCTCTGTTAGTTCTTGCCCAGCCTGTTTGTGGCAGAATTGTATCGTGTGTGCGATCCATTGTGCGATGGTGTCTTTTGTTACTGGTCTACCCAGGAAACTGGTTGCGAAGGACACAAAGAACTGCTTTGTTTTCCTGTGCTCCTTTGTCCTTTCCATGTAATGCATTACTGGCCTTCTAGCGTCCAGAGTGTGCTGTGCCCTATCTGCGCTTGTGGATGGCTTCTGAAAGAAGCTCGGTATTTGTATGGTTTGGTTCATGTGGAACCTTGACACCACCTTTGGCATAAAGTGTATGTCCATTCTCATTACCATCCTGTCATTGTGTATTTGGATGTAGGGTTCTTGTAGCCTCAGTGCTTGCAGCTCGCTTACCCTGCGCAGCGAGGTGATTGCCACTAGAAAGGCTGTCTTCATTGTGAACATTTGTAGTGAGGCCTTATGAATGGGTTCAAAGGGCGCTTTCATAAGCTCTGTTAGGACTAAATTAAGGTTCCATACCGGTGGTGGCATCCTCTTAGGTGGTGCAATCCTTTTTGTCCCTTCCAGGAATCTCTTAACTACTTGTGATGTAAAGAAGCTCTTTCCTGTCTCTCCTCTTGTGTAGGCTACTATCGCTGTTAGGTGTACTCTTAGCGAGGATGAACTTAGTTTTGCTTTCAGCAGGTGTGTCAGATATTTTAGCACCGTTGACTCCCTTGTCATTTTCTTGTGTAGCTTTTCCTTGCTGCACCATTGTGTGAACCTCTTTCATTTTGCCACATAGCACCTTCGCGTGGTAGGTCTCCTTGCCTCTCGTAGCACCCGCAGAGTGCTCTCCGGTAGCCTTAGGTGTGCAAACTCTATGTCTTCAGGAGCCATGCAGCTAGGCTGAGGATCTCTGGCTCTGGGTGTAGTATGTCTCCATTTTGCATGCAGAGTAAGTCTTTTCTTTTCCCGAACTTGCGGGGTGGTCCCTGTGCCATTTCCTTTATCTGTGAGTACCAGGTCTGCAATGCCCACTGTGGTGCCACCAGGATCAGTGTCATGTTGCTGGTTCTGCAGTTGCTGAGTACCCTCTGTATCAGTGGTATCGGGGGAAAAGTGTAGGCAAATGTTTTTGACCAGCTTATCCATAGGGCATTCCCCTGGGATTGTTCCCCTGGTTGCCTGGATGCGAAGTATTGGCATTTTGCATTCTGGTGTGTTGCAAATAGGCCTATCGTTGGTGTTCCCCACCTCCTGAATAGGCTTTGCGTTTTCTGTGCTCCCACTCGTGGGATGCTGATGTCTGTCTGCTGAGCCTGTCTGCTTCCACGTTGTCCTTTCCAGGTAGGTGTATGGCTAGTAGGTCTATTTTAAGTGGGATGCCCCATCTCCATATTTCCTGCGCTAGGTTGGATAGTGCGACTGATTGTGTTCCTCCCTGTTTGTTGATGTAGAACATCACTGTTGTGTTGTCTGTTTGTATCAACACTCTCTGGTTGTACAGTAGTTTCTGGAAGGCCTTCAGGGCGAGGAGCAAGGTCTTTAGTTCCAGGTAGTTGATGTGTCTGATCGCATCTGCTGGAGTCCACAGACCCCTCACCTTGAGCTTGTTCATGCGTGCTCCCCATCCCATCTGGGATGCGTCTGTGGTGATGGTCACCGTTGGGGTTGGTGGTGTTAAAGGCTTCCCTTTTGTTATGTTCTCCTTGTTCCACCACGTTACCTCCTCCTGCACTGTGTGCGTTACAACTACTAGATCTTCCCAACTTCCTGTAGTTTGTGACCATTGATGTTGCAACCATTCCTGGAATGGTCTCATGTGGAGCCGTATATTGGGGACCAGGTGTATGCAGGACGCCATCATCCCCATGATCTTGCTCGCTGTCCTCACTGTCAGAGCTCGCCCCTTCTGTTAGTGGCGTGTCTCCTTCAGCAGGGCAAGTGTTCTCTTGTCGCTGGGGAACACCTTGCTCTGTATAGTGTTGATCTGTGCACCATGGAAAATCTTCACTTGCTCCGGTTCCATTGTGGATTTCCCCCAGTGTATGGAGAATTCTAGGTCTGTCAGCGTTTTTGTGACCCGCTGTGCATGTTCCTTGCATGTCCTGTGGGAACATGCTTTTATTAGCCATTCGTCGAGGTAAGGGTATACATGAATCCCTTCCCTCCGCAGGTGCGCTGCCTCGGCAGCGAGACATTTGGTGAAGACCCTTGGTGCGGATTTTAGTCCGAAGGCTAGTGCCATGAACTGGTAATGTTCTTTGTTGATGGTAAATCTTAGTAGACGTTTGTGCTGCCTGTTCATGGGAATGTGTAGGTAGGCATCTTTGAGGTCTATGGTGGACATGAAGTCTCCGTCCCTTATCTGAAGAATGACCTCTTGTAGAGATGTCATTTTGAATTTTTGTGTCTTTATGTATTGGTTTAGGAACCTTAGGTCCAGGATGGGTCTTAGCGTTTCGTCCACTTTTAGTACTAGGAAATAGTTTGAGTACACTCCCTTGTTTTTTCTCTGAAAGGAACTGGTTTGATGGTCTCCTTTTGCAGGAGTTCTTGTGCTTCCTCTAGGAGTAGCGCTAGTTCTTTTGCTGAATGCGCCTTCCTTTTTGGTTTTCTGTTTGGTGGTTTCTTTTCCAGTTCTATGCAGCATCTAAACTGTATGATGTTGAGTATCTATTTGTCTGTAGTTATCTTCTTCCATTCCTGGAAGAAATGTTTTAGCCTGCCTCCTACTGGTGTTACATGTTCGTTGATGTTTGGTCCGTGTAACCCTCTCTTGTTGACCTTGTTGTGCCCCACCCTCGGAGGGGTCGTGTGGGTGGGCACGCTTGGCGGGACAGAGTCACTTTGAGGTGGGTTGCTGGCCCCCTCTTCTTGTTTGATCTCGTCCATTTGCCCTCCCGCGAAAGGACAGGCCCCGAGCTTAGTACTGCCAGGTTTGTTTTTGCTGGCCCTGCTGCACTGGATTGTCGCCCTGGTAGGCCTGCTGGAATGTCTGGTGTGATGTTCCCGGCTGGTTTCCCCCCTTCCGTTTGGTCTCCATGGCGTGGTACCCCTTCTCATTCCTCTGAATTGTAAGGCCCCCATGGACCTTGCAGTCTTATTTTCTTTTTTGAACTGGGTGAGTTTTTCATTCGCCGGTGCCCCGAACAGTTGAAGGGGTTGCTCAGAATGTTGGTCTGTACTTCCGGCTTGAAGCCTGAGATCCTCAGCCAGGCATGCCTTCTTTCTGTGACCTCGATCATCATAAGCCAGCTGGATGTGTCAGCCCCATCCAAGGCTGATTTCAGGTAGGAATTTGCTATATTTTTGCCTTCCTCCAACAGGTGTGACGCTCTTTGTTGGTATTGCTCAGGGAGGTGCTTGAGCAGCTGTCCGACCTCGTCCCAATGCTGGTACTGGTGTCTGTTTAGTAGGGCATTGGAGTTTGCAATGCGCCAGTGTACTGCTGCATTCCTCTTTATTTTCCTCGCAGTTAGGTCCATCCTCCTACTTTTTTTGTCTGGTGGTGGACCTGAGGTTGTTGGAATGTTTGCCCTTTTCCTGGCTGTTGCCGCAATAATGGAGTCCTCTGTGACGGATCCCTGGATGTAGGGGGGGGGGTCCTTAGAGGAGTGCTTGTATTTCTTCTCCATCCTAGGCGTGACAGACCTACAGGTCGCTGGGTCTTTGAATGTCTCCCTCCCTTGGTCCAGGACACTTGGAAGCATGGGGAGGAATTGACTCCTTGTTTGAGTGGGGAGCAGGGTCTCTAAGAGGAAGCATGCCTGTGGTTTTTCTTCCTCCAGTTTGACTCCATAAGCCGTTGCCGCGTTCCTGATGACCATGTTGTAGACCCCAATGTCATCTGGCGGCGAAGGCCTCGAAGGGTACGTCTCCACGGGCTCTTCTGGGCTTTCAGCGTTGAGGTTCTGTGCCACCGAG
Organism: Lissotriton vulgaris; assembly: GCF_964263255.1. Classification (NCBI taxonomy): domain Eukaryota; kingdom Metazoa; phylum Chordata; class Amphibia; order Caudata; family Salamandridae; genus Lissotriton; species Lissotriton vulgaris. The sequence continues at coordinate 535,276,575 of NC_141685.1, forward strand.
GATGCCGAGCCGAAACTCGTCCGCTGGTCATCGTCGCCTTCCTCGTCTTAGTATAGGCTCTCTTCCTCTTGGTGTTCCGGGGCTCGGGAGTTTTCGGCGGTTCTTCGGCGTCGAACTCCTCTTCCTCGTCTATTTCGACAATCGTCGTCGACGGTTTTGACGGAATCGTGTTTTCTCGTCGAACTCTCTCTTCCTTTGCATGATGTTATCCATTTCAGCCTTGAGTCTTCTCTTCTTCGGGTCTAGCCAGCGCTATATAAAACTCTTTAAATAAAAATAAATGTCGGCGGCCTGTTCGGCATCAAGTGTTTCGGCCAAGCTCTTCGCTTAGTCGTCGACGTCGAAGCAGTCTTCGGGTCCTTCTCCTTCGAAGTTGAGCGGTCTTTTTCGGGGACGTGCTTCGACGGCCTTGGCTTTTCGCCAGTTTGGGCTGTTTGTCCTTGGATGCAGCTGCGGCCGTTGAGATTTTCGGCGCCAGTGCTCCCTTCGTGGACTTAGACTCTGTTTTTCGAGAGTCTGACTCAGAGTCTGTCGGGGGTTTAGGGGTGGACGTCTCTCCTACCTCTTTAGATGTTTTCTTATTGGTCTCTACGACCGTGTAGTCATCTTATGCCTCTGCGATGTTGTCCTCTTCGTCGCTGGAGAGGCCCAGGTCCTGAAGCGACAGAGGTTGTCCTTTGCCTTGCATGGTGTATTTGGCTCTTCTCTGTCTCTCTCTAACCCGGAGTGTCTTCGGGGTGAAGATGGAGCAGGCGTTGCAATCCTTGCTCTCGTGGTCGACCGGTAGGCAGAGGTTGCAGACTGGGTACTGGTCCTTCTGCACGTATTTGTGGTGGCAGTTACAGCAGAATTTAAAAGGTGTTTTGTCCATTCATGCGCTCAGGGGGCCTCCTGTGTGCGCATTCTCCGTTGGACGTCGAAGTTATCGAAGTTCTCCTCCTACTTCGTCGTCCCGGCTCGGCGATCTTGTTCCTCGGTGTCTTCTCTACTCTTTTCCGTGTAGAATTTGTCTTTTACCTCTTCTTTCCTCCAAAAACTCTGGAGCCTGTCGGTGACAATCTAGACCCAACGGCAGAAAAAAGAATCTGAAGATGGCGCCCAAAGGTGGGAGCTTCCGCAGGAAGCGTGCTGACGTGACAGGAAGTACACCAGAAGGTGGGACTTCGACGCCCACCTGTGCTACCGAAAAAAAAAGAAAGAAAAGACTAAGATTCCGGATCCAACCACAAGACCGCGGAATAATGCACAGCATAGTGAATCCAGAAAGATTCACACTGCAAAACCCTGATTTTCGATGTGGAGACATTTTTACAAAAAGATTTACCAATTTAAAATAAAAGTCGAAAGACTTTGACCATTCATAAATGGAGAGCCAACAAAAACCATTACGCATCAAAGGTGCAGAAAAAAGGGAACTGACATCAGCACACCGATGGGGGCTTCTTATGGGTCCAGTGTCGTCATGCGGTACTGTGTGCAGAGCCATGTGGATTCTGATGCCCCTGTCAATGTGAGAGAGATTCTAAAAATGTTCTGTAGAATGCAGGTGCACAGGATATTCAAAAGGTGAGGAATACGCAGATAGATGTATCCATTAGAATTAGCATATGCAAAGAGAATCTCCTTGCTTCACGCATGTGGCTAAAGAAGAGCAAAAAGATTAATGTTGATGAATTACAATACATCGCAGTAGGAGATTGGCAGGAAGGTGTATTTGCAAAAGCAAATACATGCAGCATAGAGAAAAGAAGTTGAGTCAAACAAGGAGACAGCAACATTTTGATTCTCTAGTGAAGGAAGTATTGTGGTTTGTGACATTTTGAAAAGAAAAGGGAGAAATTGCATGGTCAAGAAAAAGATGAATAGTAGTCTGTGAGGAATGCACATTGCAAGGCCTTGATGTATCTCTACAGCGGAGTGATAGAAACATTGGAAAGGGGTGGGCTTAAGTGCACAGTTCAATTAAAAAGAATTGAGACTAGAACTACCAATAATTAAGGTGCATAGATAATGAGGCCTGGAGAGGTAAATCCCGAGATCCCAAATGAGCCTAGGGAGAAACTGACAACTTCACTAAAACTATATGCAATAACATGCTGTGGCCTGATGGGGACCCCGCTTCAGACACTGTAGCGGAAAGGAGTCCAACAAATAAAGCCCTGCAAGCCTCACCTTGTGGGGAACCAGTGAACTGAAAAACGTATTAAAGCAAGGTTTGTGGAACACCTTGGAGCCTCAAGATTACCTCTTTTGAAACCATGCTGTTGATCATGTAGTTTACGTAAGACATATCCAATAGATTTCTTTGACTATGTGGTTCAGGAAATGGATCAAGAAATAGATACAGATCTTCTTTACTTGGATTTGAGGGTCCTTAATGCTGTCCAACAGAAGAGTTCAAGGCACCCTATGCGGTCTCAATGTGGGTCCCTAAGAAGTGAATTGTAGGCAAAACGTTCTGGCAGATTGATTTCACACCAGTGACAAGTGGTTACAAGGGACGTTTTGGAATAAAGGCTCATCCTAACCAGTTCTTTTGTACGTGGCATTGCAGAAGGACGATCAGGGAAGATGAGATGAACGACACAAAGGTCTATAATGGGCCTAATACCATAAAGTTAGCAGAATACAACCTGTATGGATTCAACAAAACCTTAAAAAGTGGTCAAAAAAGTCACAATTAAGCTTCAAGTGCAAAGTCATGCATGTCAGCAGGCGAAGCCCCTTGGCCTAGAAGAGATAGGGAGACTATTGGTAGACACTGCAAATTAGTAGAATATTCAAATTATCTTAAGCAGAGACCACAAAGTTTCAAAACTATGCCAGAAGGTAGTTGCAAGAGTAAGGGGAATGTGGGATGCATATAGAACTATTTGACCAAGAGGAAAAGATTGATTGCATTGGCAGGTTATACAGCATTTTTGACACCTTACCTAGAGGAAATAGATTAGAGATAGTCCAGAAAGGAGCTAGATAGATGGAGTACGGTCAGCATCTGAAACCTGTATAGCCAGACAAAGAGGGAACATATAGCAGAGATATTTTTTTTAAAAACCTCAAGCTTAGAAATCACATAGATTATTATAGAATGTTCCTGTCGGCAATAGTAATAATGCACAATAGATGGAACAGATCCCCAATTAAGGTTCCATATATGTATCATGGCTTTAAAGCCAGTCTCTTTAGAATGCTTCCCTTATTGATATTTTATCCCAACCTGGCATGGGAGGCCTCTCTTACTGCAACATAAGAATTTGACATTCAAACACCTCAGAATGATTTCGCAAAATTCTAAAAACAATTGTGTGCTAGAACTAAGAAACATCATAATTGATAAGACAACGTGAAAATGAATCAAACTACTGAAAGTTTAAATGGCATTTAAATCAGGCACATTATGCAAAGAAATGTCTGAATTTCCAATTTAAACAGCATTTGTTATACGGCATAGATTTAAAATGGCATGTCATGCATAGTTTAGAATTAAATTATATGTTCAGTCTTCATAGTTTATTCATCTTCTAGTTCAATATTGCTGGGGCATTTGTATTCATTGAGCAAGGTGTAAGAAAATTAAAATCAGGAATTTTGCGATACGAAAAAGACTATTTTGCTGCCATAATGTATGAGTTCATTCAACCCATTAAAAACAACTTGTCATAGTCAACACAGCTACATTTTGATACAAAAAAGATCTCTGTGGTTTGGAAAAAAGAAAAGTATGTTAAGAAAGAGAGGAATATATATTTCACTGATTCAACATAAGATACTTCAAAAATTAATTACTATTTCTAGTACAAAAAACAATATGTTCAATAATGTCCACGGTAAACCCTCTATATCCCTCAAGGTTGATTTATTTGTACATAAAAAATATGATGTTATTTGTAGCAGACCACCATTTATTATTTACACAATTCTTACAAAAGGAAATACCCTTTAGTCGGTCTATGCTAGCTATGTATTACAACCTGTCCTTGGGGACCACTCAGGATTATTTTGCATTACCACTGTGATATTACTTAAGACAGCATTTTCACAGTGTTTGAAAAGAGACAGCCCTTTCATACATGTATTTCAGTGAAAGAATTAGTTGAGATTTACATCAGCAGACCATTTAAGATCAATCATAAATTAAGAAGATATCATACCATAGAAAATTACTAATACTTAATTGTAATAGTGCAGTAGTACACCAGCATGGATATTCTTCCCAGATTGTAAACTGCTAGAATCCTTTCCTACCGCTGGGGAGTACACTAAACTCTTAAGCAACACATTTTTCATTTCATTGTGACAATCTGTCATTGTCAAATGAGCAAACAAAATCATACCAATGTGCTATGCTATGCAGCATTTGATTATCTTCAGTTTTTTCATTTTATTTATAATGCAACTCCTCACCAGGAGATTCAAGGTGCCATATACAAACCTGAAAAAGATGTCCATGCAAGAGAACCAGCTTTCTAGGTAAGTAATATTTTATTCAAAGTCAAAAATATGCTTTATTCGATTTTGTAAAAGTATAAAATCATAAAAGCCACAATTTAAAAAACATGATCTTATATATACATAGTTTCCTTTACAATTCATCAGTCTCCTACACAGAGGGTACACATGTCATCAGTTTCATTATTATTAAAAAACAAAGTGTACCGTTTAGCACTGTATACAGCAAGTAATCGCATTTCTTTTCCTTAATATGCTCTTTAAAGAAACAGTCATAAGCAGAGTGCAGTACTCATCATTCAATTGTTGTAAAAACAAATATGCTGGGCGATATTGCCTCCAGCAGCCCTGTCTCAAATATTGTTTTAATCAATTTGCACGTTCTTGATTATAATATTTGCAAAATAGTACAGTGTGTATTGTTGTTTGTTGGCAGACGTTATCGCAGGGGCAGAGTGCCAGTTTCCTCGACCAGTCGTTTTTATTTGGACAAGTCACCAACCAGTGGAAGGATTCAAATCTTGTTGCGTGTTTATCTAGGTTCCTGATCGATACTGTGACCGTATTCCCCTATTCGGCTATAAATCCATTTATTCCCTATATTGGCATAACTGTTCAAGTGCGATTTTCTGAAAAGTCATCTCTGGCCTCACACGAACAGAGCCACATTCCAGCATAGTTCTCTCTGCCACTTCCTTTGCGACCAATTAGTGCAATGACAGAGCAGTAGTCACTATCTGATATTCCTAGATAACACTCCGAGTTCTTCAACAAGATAAAAACTCAGCAAACCTGGAAATCCCCGCTTGCTATGTTTTGATTAGTAATGGAACTCTAATGAGCAACTGATAACTATCACTTCCTAGTGACATCTTTAATTGACGTCTTATGTCCAGCAAACTTGCGTCAAACCCGGCACCTGTCAGGTATAAATATTACCAACGTTGCCTTAAGCAATGCGAGCTACTGTTGCTGATGCCAGCTGCCTGCAAGACCCCGTGTTGGTAAATCTAGCACTCTGTCGCTGCAGCCTGCTGTCCCTGTGGTGGTGAAGCTGCTGATACCATTATCGCTGCCAAAGCGCGAACTATGGCGCAGTACGCTTAGGAGCTGAACAGCCGTCCTCTGCGAAGACATCCAGCAGATTCCAGCTGCCCGCGGACGCTGTCCCCCCTCCTTCCTCGACGCGCTGAAGAGAAGCCGCTGCCTTTCTCGTGCAGAGAAATCCAGCCACGGCGTTTCCGGTCTACCCTCGCGGGTGACTGGGATATCGAGAGAGACCCCTGAAGGAGATACCAATCCTCCATCATTCTATTCAGAGGTATGGTGTTGACTAAACCCTTAGACGAGAATTCTTGAAACAAACCTTGGCAAAACCAACTTAACTTAAAGCTACTTACTTACTCCCCTTTCACGTGTTAGGCTTAGGTCAGGCACACTGGGGTAGGCTTAGTTAGAAGCACCAGTTGAGTATGTTAGCCTAATGTATATATGACTGTATATATGTTTTATTACTTTTAAACCATTGTATGGCTAAGAAACCATATCAATGCTTTTACAGTTCTATTTCGCAATACTTATCTTACTGTACGTACTTTTTATAATAACAATTCTTGCAATTGTGGCAATACATTTCTCTTGTACGAGAAGAAAGACTGTTCAATAAATGTTAACCCTTTATTGACAAACGCCCGTCTCTCTATTCTCTACATCTCGTGAAAGTAAACTGCACTAGACTGACTGAGTGAAATACATGTCTATTGTTTCACACGACCCTAGAGATTGACTCTTGATCTGAGGAGCAAAGTTGTCATGTTGCACGGTTGTTGGAAAGCTGAATCCCTTCTTGTCTGTGCCAAGGAAGCTGATCACTTCCTACGCAGAGAAGAAAGTTTCCAGTGACCTCTGAGCTAGTTGGTAACACAACCCAATTAAGTTTAGCATAGTCAGTGGAGGCCTGGAATATCCGCAGTTCCACGTCGATACTACTGTTTATGTTATTCCAATGCGCAGGGCCCAGTGGGAAACTAGGAACTACACTACATGGCGCCCAAACGTTTGGTAAGGTGATAAACTAACGCAAGACTTTTAGAGTAACTCAGTCGTGCATATTTCACACCCCTTTCTCCCGTAAATACTCCAATAGACGTCTGGAGTGGGTGAAAGGTTAAAATCCGCCCGAACTCAGTAGGAAGAGATTCCTATGTAAAGCTCTGGTTTATTCAACGTTGAAGGATACAGTGTTCCAAAATATTGTGCACCTAATCTTTGTCTCCTTGGAGACCTACTCTGCAAACCTCGCATTTTTACAATGCCAGAAAACGGAACCACTGGGGCCGCAGCAGATGCGACTCAGCAAGGTCCTGAATACACAGACCCGGATGCTATAATCATCCCGGTCCACTTAAGAAGATCTATAACTTTAAAACTTATAGAGAACGGACTGACACCTCAAGGTGGTACAGTAATTTTCGTGATAGAGGCTCACGAATATCGGCAAACAGAGGTATTCTATTCATGGATAAACTTTCCAGCGGTAAACGCTATAACAAAAGAGTTTCACTATTACAAAATAGAGAAACCTCCGGAAGAGTACGCTCCTTTCGAGGAGATTGAAATTCCACTTAAATTTCAAGAGCACCTGCTCTGGTTTAATGGCGCCCTAAAACACACTGATCACATAACTAGGCTCGGTCCACTAGGTAGACCAGGAGCCACGTGGCCGGTTCTAGCCAGCTACACACCACATCCTGACATTGTAAAAATGTCTAGAGAAGAGCTGTTAGTACAGCTAAACACATTAATAAAAATACATAGGCAATTAGTCCAATATGTAATGCGGACTGCAACAGTCCAGCCAGCTGTTAATACACCACAGCTGACCCCTCATCAGGGGAACACACAAATACAATTACACCACAGAACATACAATCATGTCTTGGTAAAACACCTGTAAAACGGGAAAGAATTCCTTTCTGGTTAGCACAGAAAATCACTCAAATAGAGGCAGTATTTCCTGATACTACCCCTATTGAGAAACACAGAATCTTGACCATCTGCCTTCCTATGGGAATTGCACCACACGTGGAGGACTGTGACACTTGGGGTACAGTCTTTGCTTCCATTTACACAAAAACACACGGTGTTCCGTCTATGGCGGTAATACCAGAAGTGCTAAAACAGATTCAAAATGAATTCGGTCCAGAGCCCGCTTTAAATCTAGGTATGAAATTACTGAAAGACTTCAAGCAGGTCACGGCTATATTATTAGCCAACATTAGAGGAGAAGCAGCATCTGTGGCGATCCGCCAGAAGTTGAAGGAAACAGATATAAAAGATCCTGTTGAGCTTGCAAAAATCATAGAAAAATGCTATGAAGAATTAGGTAGAGACAGCTTGGGTGGGAAACCGGTAAAGCCCCAACTGCTCGAAAATCCTGAAAAATTATTTATTAAAAATAATTTAAATACTCCTAAAAAGAGCTGGGATGGAAATAAACAATCCACTCCCAAGGAAAAAGTTTTCCAGTCCAGAGGAAGGTCTCCTTCGACGGAGGGAAAGAACTCCGACTCGAGAACGCCAGTCTCCCCAGAGGGAGCCCTCTGTGAAAAGATATAACCTTAGAAATAGGGATAATCTGAAAAAACCTGATAGATATCAAAGTATTGATACACGTCCCTCTCGATCTTTTCCACAGAATTCAGAAAGAAGAGGACGGTCAGACCCAGGAGAGCACACCAAGTCCAAAGACAAGGAATCTGCTCAGAGTAAAAAATCTCAATTTCAGAAAAAGAAGGTAGCCAGTATTAGAGTAATCAACCATGCCGAGAATACTGAGGACACAGTTGAAAAACGGGGAGTGGGCATTGACAATGTTGGACAGTGCAGCAGAAATCAGTATAGCGCGCAAGATCTTGATGAGTCATCTGGAGACAGTGGACACGAATAAATACATTCAGGTTGAAACTGCCGACACCAGACTTAGCGAGCCCCATAAAATATACGAAATAACATTGCATATAGAGGGTGATAAGACTAGGAAAATTAAGGGTCTATTTTGGGATAAGCTCTCAAAAGGCTATGATATTCTGTTAGCTGAAAAAGATTGGCCCCCAGAGTTTGTCAGGGAGTGCCCTCGTGGCGAAGAAGTGATTATGCCTGCCTTCTCGAATCACATTCCGATTCACAAAAAATATACATATGCAAGGAAATGGGCAGTAGCCCAGGCACCTGCATTATATAAAAATCATGTAGGATGGGATGAGGATTCACCGCCTCACAAAATCCAATTAAAAAGTGAACCAACTGCCCAACGGCAGTATCCCATAAAGCAAGAAGCTAAAAAACAGGTCAGGGAGATCTTAGATCAACTTGAATACCAGGGGGTGATTGAAACATGCACCTCTCAAATGAACAATCCTTTGTTTCCTGTCTCCAAGCCAGACAATTCATTTCGTCTAGTTTTGGACTACAGACATCTTAATACATGTTGCAAAACTTTTGCAGTACAAAACTCACATAGTGCAGCCCTAATGAATAATATAGTTAGGAAAAAATATAAAACGACATTAGACATTTCTAATGGTTTCTTTTGTCAAAACATTGCACCAGAAAGCAGATATTTGACCGCTTTCTCTGTATTTGGGTCGCAGAAAAATTCTGTCGACTCCCACAGGGGTTCAAGAACAGCCCAGGACTATTCTCAGCTAGAGTAACAGAGTTACTACAAATCTATGATGATGAAGCATTGTCTTACGTAGATGATATTTATCTCACAGACGACGACTTGGATACTCACTTGAAAAGAGTGAACACCATTATACTTGGGTTCGCAGCAGAGGGTTACAAATTCAACTTTAAAACGTCTCGAATTGCCCATCTGACAGTACTATTTTTAGGGTACGAATTATCAAGTGAAGGGAAAAGCCTAGCGGACAACTTCTTAGAGAAGAGCGCTGTACTCCAAGCTCCAAAAACGCTGAAGAATTTACAATTCATACTAGGTTTTCTGAATTTCGGAAGAACTTACATTATAAATTACGCAGAGAGGGTTAAACCTCTCTACGAACTAATTAAACCTGATTTTAAACAAATCAATTGGACTCAAAAACACACAGAAATTTTGAGATCACTGCAAACAGACATGTTAGCAAAAACTAAATTAGATACACGTGACAACACACGTGATCTTGTAATCCGAGTCATCCCAGGAAGATGCAGATTCACGTACCTAACCTCTAATGAGGGAGAAAAGGTACCTATTTCAATTAAATCTCACTTGTACACACAAGCAGAAAAAACATTCAGTCCCACAGAAAGAACTGTGAAAGCAGTGCAAATCGCATTAGCAAATGAACGAGAACTAGCACACGGCAAACGGATTAATATCCTTACAGCGGAATCCGCCTTCGAGGCGCTATTCAGCCCAGTAAACCTGCCTACAGTGTCACTGGATCCGAAATGGATACAGTGCATAGATTCTCTAGGAGCGGAAGACGTGAAATACTATTTCGCCCCGCAATTTGAAAAACTGAATGATTTAGAATATGAAGAAGAATATCCTCTGCCAATCGAAATTCTGCCACTCCCACAATATGCCTGTATAATCTATACAGATAGCTTTGTACAGCATTTCAACGTAGAGAGAAAATCCTACGATGCAGCATGTGCGATCATTAAAGGTCGTTGGCTGTGCGGTAAATTCAGACCGAAAGTAACAAAAACTGAATCTGTAAGAAACTGTTCGGTTCAGAGAACTGAAATCAGATCTTTAAAGATGGCGCTCGAAAATGCAGAACGTGAATTCCCGACACTTATAGTGTGCGATTCTCATTTTTGCGTCAACTCTTACAATAACAAACTGCAGAGTTGGATCGAAAACGACTACAAAGATGACACAGGTGCCACAATAAAGCATAAATTGCTCTGGAACGAGGTAGCTCTTTTACACAAAGAACTACAAAAGACTCACGTGATTCACGCACAGAGTCTTCAACGTGATGGCGTTCACGTTGCAGGGAATTCATTGGCTAATACAGCCAAAGCGGAAGCAACTAAACCGGCTTCCGTAGCCACAAAAAAGAGTACAGATAAATACATAGACGGGGAAACCATGCTGGCAGTAAAAACGACCGTAAAAGGTGACTGTGCAGCACTACCCGTAAACTATCCACTCAAATATGCATACATAATCGATGCAAACTCCGTTCCTTTTGCTCGAATCCCTGGAGTGGGGGACAGAGTAATTCCAAACATGAACAGGAGAATATTTTTAATAGCAGACGCACACATGGGTTTGGGTCTAAGGCACAGAGAGATCAAGGAATCACTGACTGAATTACAATCAGTATTCTGGTGGCCGGGAATGAGTGTAGAACACCAAATATATGCAAACAACTGTGAAAACTGCAATAGGGATCGCAGTAGCGAACCCTGCTACCGGCTACCAGTCAGAAAGAGCGTAACGCTGCCTACACCCCATCCTGCGTCCTATTAACAGTTAAGACGAAAAGCACTTAAAAAAGGAGGCCTCCAGCGCTCGGCTGACGCTAGAACGGTTATAAAAGATTTGCGAGTCTATATCGGCACATACGCAATTACCACGTTCCATTCTGACCAGGGTCCTGCTTTCAGCTCTCAAGCCTATAAGGAGGCCATGGCCAGCATGGGAATTGGGTTGCGGTATTCTTGTCCGTCGCACCCCGAAGGGAATAGTGTGGTAGAAAGAAAAAACCGTGACATAAAGCAATCTATAACAGTGAAGGTATTAGGTTCAGGCGCTGGGTGGGTCAAACATTTAATAAGTGTCCAGACTAGTCTTAACAACATGCCAAGAAATTCTCTAAAAGGTTTCAGCCCATATGAACTATTGTTCGGAATTAGAATGCGAGTTCAGGACCTCGATAGTCAGATGTCAGTGGTACAAGAAGAAACAACGCACTTTGATGTAAAAGATAGTTTGGCTGTTTTACAGGAACTGAATGAAACAAGAAAATCATTAAGCAACATAAAGTTAAAACAACAGCCAAGTACCACTGACGAGGCACCACCCGCAACAGCCCCAGCAAGGCCTGTCTGGATTCCAAAGATTGGGGATCTAGTCAGAGAAAAGATCGCGGTGAAGAAGGAATTTGGGCCTTCTTACAGAAAAGCAGTACCTGTCTTGGCAGTCACCGGAACAAGATCAGTTGTGCTACCGCCCCTTGCTGGTAAAAAGGAGAACAGAGTCGTGTCTATCGATCTGGTAAAACCACAAGCATGTGGCCTATAATCAACAGTAGGCCAAGTGGACTCCCAAGAAACAACAGAATACCCAAACTTGCAACAATCCAAGAGGTTCAAACTGAAAGACTAATCACATTCGATCAGCCTGCAGTGCACAATGAAGGACTATGCAATAATGCCATGGAACTCGTGCCTCTTGAAACACAGATTGAAACAGTTCGTCAAGAAACAACACCAGTCTACAATGATGTGGCATCAGAAAGTGCTACCGAGGGACAGATTGAAAGAACAATCCCATCAATTGACAGAACTGCCTCTGGTTATTTCATCAACTTCGACAACTTCTCTGAAGATCAAAACGATCCCGAAGTGATGCCAGAAACAAAAAAGATTTCTAAAGAAAATACAACAGGACTCCTTCAACAAATCAAAGAACTATATCTGGATTCACCGTTGATTGAGCATTGGATTATCTCAGGGGTATTCATACTCCTACTATGCCTAATTTTAGTTTTAATTTTAGGGAAGTTCATTACAATTGAATGGACACAGCAAGTCAGAACATCAACCTAGTCCTGAAACCACACAGATCATCCCACGTGAAGAAAAGAGAACTGTCAACAGTAAATGTCACAGCAATTCCAATACCTGGTGGGGTAGTATGGGAGAAAACAGACTATGAGATCTATGGTCCGGTCGAAATCCTGAAGTATCCTCATCAACTAAAGGTTTCCTTAAGTGGCTTTGTGACACCTAGTACATTCTCTGATGATTGGGACTTTAACAGTATTAATGACATGATGTCTGATTTAGTAATGTCAGCTAGATTCACAGATCATGATTATTTACAAGGTTCATCTAGTTATGAGCAGTTATTCTGTTACACCCACTATGGGGATCATTACTTGCATAAATCTGCACAGCCTAGAAATGTTTTTATGTATAATCAATGGGAACATTGTTCTACACCACCTAAAAGCAGTTCTAAAGCATTCTTTGAGAAATTCAAATACTACTCAGGGTTTAACACCAGTGATGCAGAAACGTTTTATTACAAACTGTTAGATAAAACAGGAATGAAAACAATGCTGACAAATTCTAAATTGATATATTCAGAAGCATTTTATGACAAAATGATGACATTTGGTTTTGATTATTGGAAGAATAATATTGAAACGAAAACAATTTGGGGTACAAAAGATTGGCAGGTGCAAGGCATAGAAGCACTATTTAGAACCTGCATGATACCTGAACAAATGTTATTTTTAAATGACACAATACACCAAACATCTTGTCTTGGCCTAGCTAAGATCAAAGACCTTAAAACACCGTCTATACCAAAGCCAATACCTGAAAATGCAACTGCTGATATTGAGTTAGACGTGTCACAAATTTTACATTTCAACAGAACACATCCTGATTGGAAAAAGTGGTTAATCTGGCCTACAGACACAAATAGTCGTCAAGATAGATTCCTGAATAAATCACAGGGGCTAAAAATGACCAGATTAGACCCTAGATATTCCCAGAGACAACATCCAGGGATTATAACAACATACAGTGTAGGGAAACTCTGCCTTGAATGGCTAACCTCGTCCACACTGGCTGAAATTAAGCAACACTTGTCTTTATTAAAAGATGGTGCTGATTTGCGCGATTTCATTCTTGGACCACGCAAACAGCGTCAAAAGCGTTTCATAGCGACCAGTATCTATGCTGCTTACAACGAGGCTTGGAAAGTAAAGCAAATTGAAACTGCTGAAAAAATACGAGAAATTGATCGTATTAATTTGGAAAAATCACTTTCTGTAGTGGACAATGGGTTAATGACTGTCTTCCAGAATATATTCGTTGGACAATATTGTATCCTCTGCCTTTGATGTGATAGACAGAGATTTGCTAATGTTACAACATGGCCAATCTCAATTACGCTCTATTATAGAATTAGGCTGGACGCTGCAAATTCTTCGTTCAGGCTATGTGCCTTGGCGTTTAATCAACACGACGTCATTATTTTCCAGTTTTAACCTTACTGATAAACAGATCAGTTTGGCACAGAAAGGAGCAGACTATACAATCCTGAGCATCGAAAAACTCGAGAGATTACCATTGACAATGTCAGAGAGTCCTGTCATTGAATGGATAATACACGGAATTATCACAATTCCGATAACAACTTTCCGATTTAAAAAGTGCCTTGAGTACATACCTGCTGGCCAGTATGAACAATTGGGTAAAGGATATGTAAAATCTGAATGGAAATTACCATACACTCATTCTTGCTATAGTGACAGCGACAAAAATGTATTTCTTAGTGGTGAGAACTGTAAACATTCACTAAGCGGTATACTTTTGTGTCAGGGTATTAATTTACACGGAGCATGTGATGGAAATTCAAACAACCTTTCATGCCACCAGCTAGTCACACCTGCAACTCAGATAGAGCCCTTCTTTATGCAACTCGCGAACGGGAGTTACATTCTTAGAACGGATTACAGATGTTGTGGCCTCGTGCCAGGGAAAAGTTATCTAGTAGAAGTAACATCCATGGTCAAATGCTGTATGCAAGCATTGTTTCCGAGTGGGCCTGCAGACATAGTGACTCCCATCTGGCCTCGTCTGAATCTCTATTCTATACGAATTGATACATTAAGCAAAATGAAATCTGTACTTTTACAGACAACAGTGCCTATAACGTCATCTAAAGAGACGTATGATCTTCTAGTTGCAAGGACAGCTACTGAAGTTCATGACCTTTTATCAACAAATTGCCCCGTGCATTTCGTAGAAATGTTCAGCCAACTCCTTAACATGTCTAGTGCAACAAGCATCCCAGGCATATTTAAGACAGTCTTTACGGGACTGCTAACACCCTTCCAGGCAATTTTGGGAATCTTTCCTAATTTTGTGCACTCCATTTTTGGCGGCATACCATTATTTTTTGGGACTCGTCGCAGGGATTCTATTTTTGACCCTCCTGCTTCGTTATGGCAAGCCTCGGCTCAGACATAGCTCCCATGGGAATGGAAGAGACAATCCTAGCAATGCGCTACCGGGACAGGATAACTAACGTCCTTGGATTGGCCAGGCTGAGAGATCTAAACATGACCTGGTTCCTTTCATTCAGACCGATATGGCAAAATTGCATTTTACCTGTGCTACGGTGTATGCTTTGCGGCGATGAATGCGTGTTGGACATCTGTCTTTCACTTCCATCAGCAGTACCAATGGACGTCGATACTTTGCTCAGTCCAATAACGGCTCACGCATTGTGTTGTCCCCAGCGGCTACCAATCCTGATGACGGCATTCGTGGAGACTCCTGTACTACAGCCAAGTGGTAACAGTGGAGCGAGTGACAAAAGCAACATCATCCAGGTACAACGTTCTGTGAGCATTGCTGGTCCTGCCTTCGATGACAGCAATCATTCTCACACCTGCCAAGTTACAGTGCTATCTAATTTGGTTGAACTATCACCTGAATTTGTAGACCAATTCTTTGAGAGCCTGTCTGATACGATGTTCTCACCCGTACAGAAACAATAACTTTTTAGAAGCTTTCCGACACACAGCGTTCCCATGAACTCTGAATTCGGCCTTCAGTTTTGATCAACAAAAACTGCCAAGAGCTTTGGAAATCTATTTTCTTTGAATTGGACAATTTTTTCTAATATTGACCTTTTTTGGCACGAACAATTCTTTGCTTAACGTAAAAACTATTCTTAGAGAACAGAAGCTTCACACTTCTATTTCTAAACACATCTAGAGACATAACAACATTACACCAGCCTCTAGCACACATGTTATTACAATGCATTTTTATGTGATGATTTATCTCGCCTTTCTTCTGTCAGAGATACTTCATGTGTAATTCCTTTTGCATAATCGTTCATTGATTTCATATGCAATAATTTTTTGAATGATTACTATGCTTTAAAAAACGTACAGTACCTAAATTCATGTATTACAAGTACGCCTATTTCGAATGCATTTATGTATTTTGGGGTGGGCAATGTTACACATGCATCTAATTGCTTTAGTTTTAGTAATTTTGATGGACATTAACCCGTGGAGTGGGTGTTGCGTGTTTATCTAGGTTCCTGATCGATACTGTGACCGTATGCCCCTATTCGGCTATAAATCCATTTATTCCCTATATTGGCATAACCGTTCAAGTGCGATTTTCTGAAAAGTCATCTCTGGCCTCACACGAACAGAGCCACATTCCAGCATAGTTCTCTCTGCCACTTCCTTTGCGACCAATTAGTGCAATGACAGAGCAGTAGTCACTATCTGATATTCCTAGATAACACTCCGAGTTCTTCAACAAGATAAAAACTCAGCAAACCTGGAAATCCCCGCTTGCTATGTTTTGATTAGTAATGGAACTCTAATGAGCAACTGATAACTATCACTTCCTAGTGACATCTTTAATTGACGTCTTATGTCCAGCAAACTTGCGTCAAACCCGGCACCTGTCAGGTATAAATATTACCAACGTTGCCTTAAGCAATGCGAGCTACTGTTGCTGATGCCAGCTGCCTGCAAGACCCCGTGTTGGTAAATCTAGCACTCTGTCGCTGCAGCCTGCTGTCCCTGTGGTGGTGAAGCTGCTGATACCATTATCGCTGCCAAAGCGTGAACTATGGTGCAGTACGCTTAGGAGCTGAACAGCCGTCCTCTGCGAAGACATCCAGCAGATTCCAGCTGCCCGCGGACGCTGTCCCCCCTCCTTCCTCGACGCGCTGAAGAGAAGCCGCTGCCTTTCTCGTGCAGAGAAATCCAGCCACGGCGTTTCCGGTCTACCCTCGCGGGTGACTGGGATATCGAGAGAGACCCCTGAAGGAGATACCAATCCTCCATCATTCTATTCAGAGATATGGTGTTGACTAAACCCTTAGACGAGAATTCTTGAAACAAACCTTGGCAAAACCAACTTAACTTAAAGCTACTTACTTACTCCCCTTTCACATGTTAGGCTTAGGTCAGGCACACTGGGGTAGGCTTAGTTAGAAGCACCAGTTGAGTATGTTAGCCTAATGTATATATGACTGTATATATGTTTTATTACTTTTAAACCATTGTATGGCTAAGAAACCATATCAATGCTTTTACAGTTCTATTTCGCAATACTTATCTTACTGTACGTACTTTTTATAATAACAATTCTTGCAATTGTGGCAATACATTTCTCTTGTACGAGAAGAAAGACTGTTCAATAAATGTTAACCCTTTATTGACAAACGCCCGTCTCTCTATTCTCTACATCTTGTGAAAGTAAACTGCACTAGACTGACTGAGTGAAATACATGTCTATTGTTTCACACGACCCTAGAGATTGACTCTTGATCTGAGGAGCAAAGTTGTCATGTTGCACGGTTGTTGGAAAGCTGAATCCCTTCTTGTCTGTGCCAAGGAAGCTGATCACTTCCTATGCAGAGAAGAAAGTTTCCAGTGACCTCTGAGCTAGTTGGTAACACAACCCAATTAAGTTTAGCATAGTCAGTGGAGGCCTGGAATATCCGCAGTTCCACGTCGATACTACTGTTTATGTTATTCCAATGCGCAGGGCCTAGTGGGAAACTAGGAACTACACTACAATCTGAACCTTATTAAGATGCGTCTATCGAAACCCTTCAAGCAGTAGCATAGATATGGTTGAATCCTATAACAGGTCAGGGTCATCTGATGTTGAATGACCGATCTTTTACCCATCTCCCCTGTTAATCTTATCTGCTCGAGGTGGCTCATGCATATTAGTTTCAGTTCCTTCCTAGATAAAGAACAAACCAGCTCCGAGTCTTCATAGAGCTCTGGTTTGTTAAGATCATCAAGAAACTTTCTTAAATAATTTAGCCAAGGGATGTTTCTTGGCTGGTCCAGTCTCATAACATCCTTGATAATTTCTCTGTTTAGGCTCAGTGCCTGGGAAGTCCAGACTCTGTGCCATAGGAGGACAGGCTGCATCCTAATAAGGTCAGTAATATACTCAATGCCCAGTTCAGCGTGGCAATTAAAAACAGACTGCTAGAACGTATCTGAGAAATACATTTCCGATGATTTGGATTGACGCCACATTATTAAAACCCCAAATACCCGCCCCGTACAGAGCAATACTCCTGCACTTTGCTATGTATATTTTCAGTAATATATCAGGAGGTCTTTTGCCCAATTTACGTGCAAAGTTTATTAGTGCAGCTATTGATCTTTTAAATAGAAGTGCCCTACTTCTAATTGCTGGAACCCAAGAGCCTGCTCCCTCTAAAAGTACGCCTAAATAAGAGAATGTTTTTGTGGATTTGTTGATTTCATTGCACACCATTAAGTTCTTAGTTTTATGGTGAACTTTCCCACACTCCATAACAAAAGTTTTCTTGGGGTTGAGTTTTAGGCCCCTATTTGGCATGTACTCTGTGCATGTAGTAAGTGCACGCTGAATGCCTATTTTGGTTCTGGCCTTTAGGACCGCGTCATCCGCGTAGAGAAGGGAGACGACCTGCTTATTATTATTTCTTGGGCAATCAATGACATTGGACCTCAGGTTCTCCTCCAAAGAGTTGGTATATATGGAGAAGAGAAGAGGTGCCAAGACGCAGCCTTGCCTGACTCCCTTCTCTACGCGGAATGATTTGGTGCACTCACCCTTGGGGCCGAATCTTCCTTTAGCTGTAGCTCCTGAATACAATAGTTTTAGGAATTGCACTATTGCAGGTTCAACTTGTATGTCCTCCAGGGTACTCCATAACTTCTTGTGTTCCACACAATCAAATGCAGCCGTGAGTTCTGCTAACATTACATACAGCCGACCCTTTTTTGCTTGCGTATACTTCCCTTGGAGAAGAATAAAATGTAATACCTGCTCCACCCTGCCCATCCCTTCCCTGAAACCGTATTGTACTGGGCTCAGGATACTATTGTCATCAGCCCAAGTTTGAAGTTTGTTTAATATCACCCTTCCTGCCACTTTCATTAGTGAATCCAATAACGAGATTGGTCTATAGCTGGATGGACTTTCCCGATCCCCTTTTTTTGTAGACGGGACAATTACTGATTCGGACCAGGAGCTTAAAAAACCTTCAGAGCAACAGGCCTTGTTTCCCTTACTTTGGTTTATTGCCAGCAGCACCTCCTTCTGGGTAATAATGGGTGAGTGCAAGCTGCTTTGTACTACCACCTCTTCCGCTCTCTAGTCTAGATGTTTCACTATTCTTCTCCTGTCTGTACACTCTAGAGAAGAATTCAATCCAGCTATTCTCGTCAATGGGAATTGCTAGTCTTGCGCATTCTTTATTCGCCAGGAAAGGGGCTTTCACTGCCTGCCAAAACAGGCAAGTATCTCTGCTCTGGGCAGCCTGGTACAGGTTTTCCCACGCCTGCTTCTTAATCTCTTTTTTACGATTTTTTCTTGCCAGGTTATAGGCCTTTCTACATGCTCTGACCTCATCCCTATCTCTAATTGATGAACTCAGAGCCACCTTAAGTAGTTTATATGTCTTAGTGCATTGTCGATCAACCATCCATCACCTTTCGCTTGCCTCTTATTTCCGGGGGTAGTCATAATCTCCTGGACGGTTTGAGTGATCTGCAGAAAGGCATCTAGGATGTCGCTAGAAGCTGTATCCTCAGTTAGACATTTTAAAATAGGTATTTGGGCCTTTGTTATTATGTTTTTATTTGTGAGGGCCGAATTCTTTGCCCCCCATCTTATTGAGAAGCCATTTTGGCGAGATAAAACTAAATCTTGCGCCCAGGATAAACATTCCATTGTGGATCTAATATTATATCCAGTCACCAGTAAGTCCACACTAAGGGGTAGTTGATCACTTAGTCCAACCGGATGGATCCTAAAATTTGTTACAATACTGGTATAACGTGTTGGCATGATAATAAAATCGATCACTGTTCTAAAGTCCCTACCGATATAAGTGGGATCAAAATTGTTGGTTGAGGTACATATAGTATTTACGAAATCAAGATCTAACGTTGCCATGACTTTGTTTAGTTTTTCCCCCCAGCCATGTGCACAAAGTGTTTGGTGGGTCCGAGTTCATCTTTGCAATTCTTACCAGATATACATGAGTTCAGATTGCAAGTGCAGACATTAAAATCCCCCCCAAACCAAAATTGTATCGTTTGCCGTGCTGTTTGAATGGGCAGCTAAATCCTCGCTTAAATTTGTTATCACAGTCATAAATTTTTCGCTGTCGATGTTATTATAAAGATTGATAATTAAAAGTGTGATATGGGGTAACAGAACGATAGACACCATTTGATAGTGTGGGGTAATTTTTATCATATTAATCTTCTGTACCCTTACCGTATTAGACACGTAAATACATACGCCTCCCTTATTCCTGCCATGTGTAGATTGAATTGCAGGTACGTGGAAAGTTGTATACCCGTCCAGGTGCTGCTTTAATAGTGACCATGTCTCCTGTAGACATAAAATATCATAGTTTTGGACGAAATCTCCCCATACACAGTTTGTAATTTTTTATTTAATACCAGAGATATTCCATGATAAGATTTTTATTCCTTCCTGATTCTGTGTTGACGCTATTTCAGATATGCCCTCCACTTGTTTCCCTCTCCCTTCGACCTGAGATTCAATACCTGTTACAGTTTTGCACGTTGAATCTTTTTCAGGTTTGGGCTCAGTTCTGCTTTTTGGTTCATCCCTATTTGTGTCTGGGATGGTAAGTTTTGGTGAATCAATTTCCCTGTTTGCCATTTTTTCATCAATCTTCTGAGGGGAGGATACTATCCGTATAAAAGAAGCTTGTGTTTTAGCCTCATATGTGTCATTTTTATTATATTGGTGGCTATCTATGTCCCCACCTATAATACGGTTGTAATTCCCGTTCGGGTGTTTATTTAGTCAGTCCACATCCTCCAGGAACTGTAGGGAGTCAAACCTGTTGTTTATTGGGACGTTGTATATATGGTTATACACATGGTTATGACTCGCCTGGTGGTGATTACCGAAAATGGGGTTTGGGGGGCCTATAAAAGAAGCCAAGAGGGAGGACGTTTATGCCTTCATGGTTTAGTTCATGGGGGTTAGTGTGGGTCAGAATATCACGGACCAGGGCTGGCGAACCCAACGTTAAAACTACGCAATCCCCCTTAAAGAACTTACTTCCCATGCCCACCCAGGAGATCCGTCTTACCATTTTAAAGGCCCCAAACATTTCCTTTGTTAGGCCACTTTTAATGCCCAAGTAATGAATAGTTTTATTCCGTAGCATGGCCCAGGATTCTTTGTCAGGCTCTTTTAATGTAGGGACATTTGCCAGAATGATGGTTTAAGGGGCCGCAGCGGGCGGAAGATTTAAGGTGGTCCCTTCTCTATGAACAATATGCTTGTTTATTTCTGCACAGTTTTGTGTGAATCTTATGCCCCCTCCTTCTCCCTGTTGACAAGTCCTATTTACCCTTAGGTAGATGTCCTCCCTTCCTTGGTGTGTGGTTCTTTTTAAGACGTTGTTTTCATCGTTATTTCCTATTGGTGCAATTTGCAAAGTGACCTTATTTGGACTCTTCCTGCTTGTGATATCGTTGTTTACACCATCTGTCACAAGGGGACTAGAGGCTAACTCTCTTACTTTACTCAAAATAATCGTTTGGTTAAGCTCGATCTGTGTCAGCCTATTCTCTATGGGATCTAGGAGGGCCCTCAGCCTAATACTCAGGTCCGCAAAGAGGCTCTCCAAGTCATTTGTGCTAATGGTGGTTCTTTGGCCCTTTTGTTGCATTTACTGTTATTATTAGCTTTCCCCTGGTTTTCTTATTCTTAGGCTTATTGGCCCCTGTATATAAGGATATCTTCTTCCGAGCTGGGTCAGTTACCATGGTCGGGGTATTCCCAGGATCATTGTGAACAAAGGGGGGCAGATTTACAGGCAAAGGTTTCTTAGTCATGATGCATGCTTTCTTAAGAGGTGGACGTAGCTGTGCATCTGAATCATCTGACAGAATCTCGTCACCCCCTATAAGAACACATCCATTACTTAAGTCCAATGGTATTTTAGGGGATCTGAGGAGCTCTAGGGACAAAGCCCCTGCTGAACTCGGTGCTCTGTTGCACTCCGCAGAATTTAGGGCCTCCTTATCCTTATATATTTTATTCATCAAGGCTGGATAACCAGTGTTATAGGTAAGTAATACTTTAATCTCCAACATGGCATCCTTCCCGGATACCTGACCGGGAATCATCCAACCACCTTGACTAACCAATATGTTGATTCTTATCATACACTTTCATTGGCATGGATTACTGTAACTACTACAAACTTCAAGACATACATTAAATCTAGGAAGAAACTTGGTATACCTATACTTCTATCTTAATTTTCCACTTCCTCACTGAGAACCCTAATATAAATGTCAAACAGTTTCACCTCTGGGTGATATCTGTCCTTGATAATTATACCCCATCCACGTAATCCTCAGCCATTCAACAATGCCAGAAAGCTGGTACGTTGATATCAGATTTAAAATCACTAAAAACAATTACAGATGGCATTGCCTGTCATCGAGGCCGCGAGGACATGATTCTTATCGGAAATGGCGGAATGAAGAGCAGAGGGGCAGAAGGACTCTAATTACTCCACCAAGTCGCTGCAGGAGTTCTACTTAGGGCCAAGAGACGAAAGGACTGTGAGAGAAGGAGAATTGTAAGATGGCGTCTGCGCCCCCGGAGTGCTGATCGCCGCGCTGAGACTATTGAGCTTGGCTTGCGCGGCAGTCGGGGACACTGAAAAGGCAACAGCATGCGACCTGGCCTACATCAGGAGTGGACCACTGAAGACTAGCACAGAGAGGCACCGTGATTTGGGTCCTGGTGGGTGCAACGGTCCTCTGTGAGACCCATGCGGAGGACTGACTGTGCAAGAGCCTAAGGTCTTACCTGGGAGGAGAGCGCCTGGTGCGGGAGAGGCATCCCCCAGTCAATGTAGTAGCCAACAAGGGCCCGTGGGGAGATTTTGGCGATACAGCATACAAACTCCAGACAATTAACTCCGAGGTTCCTGGGGACCCTTGACCCTTCCAGGTAGGTCGCTCCCCCTCTGCACAGCACCGCCTGTGTGTCCCTGCCCCAGCTGCCGCTGCCGCTGCTGAGGAAGTTCGAGGCCCTCTCCACCCGCAGGCTACCACCTGTGCCTCATCCCTGGTGGCCGGTAGTAGGCCGTAGGTTTGCTCATCCTCCATTGTATTGCCTGTATTTTCTTTCATTGCTCCCGTTGTAGTGACTGCATTTTCGTTGTTGTGTCTGTGACTGCTGTTGTCTGTCACCCCCGCTGCCTGTACGTAGTCTGTGCCCGTTCTCTCCCTCTGTTCCCCTCGCTGCCCCCGTGTCTCTCTGCCCGGTTTCCCTTCTGCTCCCCTCGCTGCCCCTGTGTCTCTCTGCCAGGTTATTCCTTCTGCTCCCCTCGCGGCCCCCGTGTCTCTCTGCCCGTTTTTGCTTTCTCTTGCTTAGCTGCCCCTGCAGTTCTGTGACCTTTGTGCCCTTTCTTGTGACCTTTGTGCCCTCTGTGCCATTCGTTTCCCCCCGTTTTTTGAGACCTTTCTGCCTTCTGTGTCACTTGTTTCCCCCCGTTTTTTGTGACCTTTTTGCCCTTCTTGTGACCTTTTTGCCTTCTGTAACACATGTTTCCCCCTGTATTCTTGTGACCTGTTTGCCCTTTTGTGACCTTTCTGCCCTCTGTGCCACTCGTTTCCCCCTACACACTATCTTCCCAAACACGTCTGATAGATTCTGGAGGGGATGTGGGTCTTTTGGAGAACATTTGGTGGGACTGTACCTCCATCCGACCCATCTGGGAAGAAATCCTGTCCCAAATCAAACAGATTCTGGGGTGCCCACTCCCTGATTCCCCTGCGCACACATGCTTAGGGATAAACGACCCTAGTCTGAAGTATCAAACACAGGGAGACTGCGCAATCATGTAGCTATGTCTGGGAGCGGACAAAATGGCAATTGCTGCAGCATGGAAGAAGCCGGAGGCCCCCTCTCTTACCCAATGGCATGCACTCGCCTTAGAACGGATGACGGATGTGATTGGAGACTCCCACACGAGCTTTGACTACGTCTGGAGTTCACTGGTTAGCTACTTGTCGGAGGGGTTGCCTCTGTTTGCATGTGTCCCAAGGCTGCGAGCCCTCCACCTTTTCCTGATATAATGGTTCGGTATTCGACTATGGGCTCCCCGGGAAACGTGGGCTTTCCCAGCAAGAGCACAGAGAAGCTGGGGCAACTAGGTGGGCAAACTTTAAGGTAGCCACCTGGGTGCATGCCACACAACGCTCAACGTGAAATTTGCGTCAGGGGTGAAAAGGCACATTGTTTGATACCAAACACAACATATTTAAGCGGTACCATAATGGAGCTGCCAACCTCTGGTTTGCCTGGGTGACAGCCAATGTTATCCTATGGACAGTCTATCACTTATTGTGTCGTTAATGGTAAAGGGCAATATAGGGTTATAGAAGCTTGCAATTACATTATCACACCTTTGATATAAGGCACACTGATGCCTGGGCTTTAGGAGGCCTTCATTAGAAGTGACTGGCATATATCAGAGATAGTGCATTGACTTTGCCACATTTAGTGAGGGCAAAGTCAAGTTCGAGCTGCAGTCTGCAATGGCACAGCTGCTTTACTTGGGTCACTCAGGGTGGCACAAACAGTGCTACAAGCCCTTGGGACACCTTTACCGGGAGGCTTAGTATATGGTACCAGTGGTATCCAGGGCATGGGTATGCCCTGGATAACACTGGTGCCATTACTCGAAGGAAGCCATATTCCCGAGGATTATTAAACTGCATTGTCATCGTAATTACAAAGAAGCCACTTTGACTGTCACTCAGGTAACATCAAAACTGCCTTTAGTTCAAATGAAGTTGCTGAACATCTCTCAAGATTACTCCTTTGCCACTTTGCATTACTCTACAATGCTAAGCATACTTCACGTCATAGTAATGGAGGGTACAACCCTGTACTGGATTGCCTCCTACCTTGCACAAAAGATTCCTAATCACCTCTCTGCTGGCCTTCTTTTCAGGGCAGTTACCCCCGTTGCTAATTCCCCATAAGTTGAAACTTCAGCCAACTCCTCTTTAACATGTACCTTATTCTTCTCACAGGCCTCATGATATCCATCAATATGAATTGCTACAATTACGACAAGAACATGCACATCACCATAAAGCTTGCATACTCAGCAAATTTTGACAACTGTCACATTGGCCATTGCCTCCAAACTGTCAACCACTGAAGGCTAACTGATCGCCTCATGTTAAACTGAGTTACTGGGATCCAGAAAGGGAACCAAGTAATACTTCTCCATTGTCCGGCAAACTCTACAACCCAACAATCTCGGAATGATTATGGTCTCCAAACTCCTTGTAGCAAAAGTAAATCAAGCTACAAAGTAAATATTCTCAATCATATGGTCACTTCACTGACTCTTTCCTTGAATAGTTTTGCCTCAGAGTATGGGCCACTATCGACTTAATGCTTCTCCATATTAATTAGGCCAACAGCCATTTACTTCTGTATCCCTCTCTACCTGCATAGAAGGCGAGAGAGAATCCAAAGCACAGCTCCAGAAAACTGCTAAAGTTTCATATCCGTAACATTTTACTAGCCCACCAATCAGTTGCTGCCTATCGTTATGTTGTAATTTGGCAGCTATCAATGTTAGCATTTAGCTGAAGCAATCTTATTTTCGGCAGCCATCTTGTCTGCCATGTGCTCACCATGTGCTCCGTCCTTCCTTGCTGTCGTTTACTCTTGTACTCTGCTTATGGACTGACTATATTTAGGTTCTGCTACTCTGCACTTGTGCAAAAGATACTGCAACTGTTCACATATGTCTTAGTCTGTAACTGTCAGGGTATATTTACCGTAATTAGTAAACTGTTAATCTCTGCCCTACTGTTGACTGTGCATTTCTGTATGACCTTTTATGTATGTAAACCATCTCTTTTGTACTTGTACCGCCTTCTTTTGAGCCACTGTGTGCGTATAAAAGGACCATGTTCCTTCTGTTCAGTGTGCTACTTCAAACACTACCGAAGGGTGTTGTGTGAACGTGGTTCCACCTCATGAGGTTTGATAAATACTTTGTTTTATATTCCAGTTTCCGAGAACTTGTGTGGAGAAGGGCGAACCCCTAGCACTGGTAGGCCTAGCTGAGGCTCACCACGACAATTACGGCAATCATCTTTAATGCTGTTTGAAATGCACCATCAGCCATCCATTGTACTGGGCAATTCTTTCTTCAAGATAATCTGCATTTTTTTACCAACCTAGGTTTCTACATTCTAGAGTGATCCATTTCTCGAACTTACATTTCATCAGAAAGTCTTGCACTATTTCTCAGTCCAGATGGCCAAGCAATGAACCCCAAATTCTGCATGAATATGAATAACTGACAGCCAGCTTGAATTTTAGAAAGGTTTAAAAACTATTTTCAATTCCAATCACATGAGAAACTATTGCTACTAAAATGGGACATACTCAATTTCAAAAGCATGGCTGTACTTATACTTCTCAGCATCACCTCATGTGTAATCACGCCTGCAAGTTCAAAGCAGGTTTTTGATACTCCTTACACCCAAAGCTTCCAGAGAGTCTTCTCACACCTCCAATCAAGTTCAATCACGCTCATCAACAGGGTATCTTTGATGTTTGATAAATAATGGCGTGCTTTGCAAACTCATCAGCGGTATGAAGCAATGTACAAATTCTGCAAATCAATGCAACACTATAAACTTTTTTTTCACCTGCCAATGGATAGGGAGTTGGAGGTGAAAGAGAAAGCCACTGCATCTGAAAAAGTTATACCTAACATCCTTTTAAACTTTATTTAAGAAAGAAGCAGAACCTATATACTGTTGAAGCACCTGTGTTTAATTAAGCATACTAGGGAACGTTGACTAGTGCATGTTGCAGCGATGCCTATGATACTACCATTTCAGAGGAGGCAAATGTTTCCATTCTGCCATAACTGCTTCTGTTGCAGCAACATATTTTTTCTCCCACTGGCAAAGTATACAAATCTTGGCTGCCATCATGGGTATTCCTGTGAGTCACGTATGATAGCCATTCCTGGCTCCAAGGGATCATCTCTCTGATTGGGTTGATACTTTCTGACAAACTCCTTCCCACAGCGTTTGGCATTTCCTACAGGATTATGTTATGTGCACCACATCTGCCTCTTCCTTGTCAAATTGCGAGTATTTCAAGTGTGTATCTGTCGCAGTTTTCACCAGTCTCTCCAGGGCCCAGTGACATTCATGGAGAATTGTATATTTTATTAACTTCAATCCTGCCTCATGTATTGACCCCTGCTGTCCCTTTGTTTCTTTTCTTCATTTTTAACACCTTGTCTTTTTGTTTATTCAAATAAGATCTTTGCATTTCGTCTAAGAGTATCCTTCTTAATCAATTGTGGTGTATATTGTCTTTACCAGTCCTCTATATTACCGAGTTCTGCAATATATGTACTGCCGCAAGCTGCATTTTTTGAAGACAGTGTGACACATGCCTATCCCTCCAAGTCGGACTTCCTGACATATCAAAATGCACCATTTTCTGTTGACATGTTAGAAAGCCTCCCCGTGTCCCAGTCGTCAATTGTTCAGTTTTATTATATAATGATTTTATTTCATTTTGTTACAATCCAAACAGAGACCATTAGCACAGTGAAAGGTTAGTATCCAGCCCTTTTTAGGTCTCGCCTAAGCAATCCGTTAGGGATGCTGGCGAGATTATAGTAAGGCTTTCAAAAGTGTACCCAAACTGCGGATCGGGTACAGTGCATGTGAGCACAACCACGCGCATTGTGAACAGCTGCCATTTGGTACCAGACACTTCGTGTGCGCGCGCCACGCTCTGCCTCTGCTGCCACTTCAGCTCACCAGGCTGCACACCCCCTCACTCTCCATATGCTCGCTCGCCTTTCCTTTGATCTCCGCCGCAAGTTCTCACAGGCTCCGCTCCCCCGCATCAGACTTCAAAGGAATGCACCCCCCAGCCACAGCAATGCCGAGAGCTTGTTTAATTTCATTTTTTTCCAGTGCCGCTTGTTTACTTAGCTGGGAGCTTCGCTCGTGCCTTTGCAGAATTGAAACTTTCGTGGCAGCGGCCCAAGCTGGTCTTGTTTAACATGCATTCAGGTATCAGAATTATGCTGGAGTTTCAACTGATTTCTTACATTGCTGCAGTTCTCACTTAAAGCAGTTTCAGTCCGCAGCACGCTCTAGCACAATTTGGGGGCTGACTTCTAAAACAGTGAAAACAACCCCCCAAGATTCGCACTCCCCCATTTCAGCCCCATTCTTGTGGTGAATACAGCATAAATAAAGCTTATAGGATTTATCTACGCTGCTCTGGGAACGTCCGAGAGAAGACACATTGTCACTGTGATGTTCGGCATCAGAACGCAGAGCTCACAAACCCCACAGCCCGGGAGGCTACCAAGCACTATGTAGCATTTAAATACAACGTGTGACGTACTGAAAAGGTGCATACTTGTTATTCTGATGCAACAGTACTGAATTCCAGAACAAATAATCATGCAAGGTTCTTGTATCCATAGGTATGCTATTTTGTTTTTTCAGCTGTGTTTTTATTCTGCTGATTCAAAATGCTACGGTGAATGAGTTACCTTACATCATGAGCATTCAGTGCTTATTAGAGGCATTCATTTCAACGAACATCGCCAGTGCCAGGTGGTACTCATCTGGAAAGTAATAATAAAACAAGTAGCCCAAAGTCAGCGCACGGACTTGAGGGCTGTTCGGCAAAGACACACAATCCTACGGTCCGCGAATCAATACTTGCGCGTATTCCATTTGGCATTCAAAAACATGCCTTGCCGAACATGTTCGCTATCGATACAGTAATGAATGTTTCGCATCATAAGTATGTGAATCAAGGGTGGAGCTAGTATTTGTACCTTACATTTCCTAAAACAGGATGTTACGGATGTTCGTCAGTCGCCAGGCAGAATGGAGGGCTTTATGTGCTTGTGTGTGTGTTAGGGGAGGGGTGAGGGACATTATTGCCGTGCGTGTGCTTTGTGTTTACTCTGGTCTGTTTTACTACGGGGGCCTTGTGCTGCGTGGACACGCTCAGGACAAGCTCGCCAGACAGCTGGATTTGGGGTTGGGTTGGTGCTGCCAGACACCCCTGGCTCCTCTTAGTTGCACATCTTTCACTTGACGCAGGATGATTCCTTGACACACACTTCCTTGTTAATCTTCTTTTTTCTCCGCCATTTTGTCCTCTCATTTTCATTTAACCTGATCTCAATCTGTTCTCTGGCTTCATCCACCCATTCTCTCTCTATAATCCTTTTCGGTCCAGGTCTCATGAACTCTCCTCTCATATTTTCTCCTCTGATATCTTTCTCTCCCCGTGCTCCCCTCTTCGCCTCCCCTTTCTCAGGTTTGCAGTAAAGAATCAAAATTATGTTTAGGGATGGCTCCACTGTTCAGCAGTGAGCATTTCATTTTAAACACGGAGCCATCCTGCTAGCAGAAGCGTTTTGGAAGGTACGATATGGTTATATGTCAGAGAACACAACGCAACTTAGGTTTTTGTTTTATTGTTGAAAAATATGTTGGAAAAAAATTCGTTTTTTGAGATGGGGAAAATTGGGGTTTTATACGCTCTTGTAATTTATGAGAATCTTGTTGCAAAAAGTACATCGTAAAACACAAATCCAAGGACTTAATTTTTTTTTACAGGAATTCAGTTTGCAACATTCTTTGCGTACATCTATTCATTTAATTATTTCCCACCACCACATCCACAACCACCACATCCACTACCACTACGTCCACCACCACCAATACGTCCACCACCACCACGCCCACCAACACCACCATGTCCATCACCACCACGTCCACCACCACCACCACCACCACACCCACCACCACTATGTCCACAATCCCAATGTCCACCACCACCACCACGTCGTCCACCACCACCACATCCACCACCACCACATCCACCACCACCACGTCCACCACTACAAGTCCACCACCACCACCACCACGTCCACCACCACCACGTCCACCACCAAAACATCCACAGCCACATCCACCACCACCACCACCATGTTCACAACCACCACCACCTCCACCACCACCACGTCCACCACCACCAGGTCCACCACCACGTCCACATCCACCACCACCACATCCACATCCACCACCACCACTACGTCCACCACCACCACTACGTCCACCACCACTACGTCCACCACCATGTCCACCAGCACCACGTCCACCACCACACCCACCTTCACCACCACCACGTCCACCACCACCACGTCCACCACCTCCACTACCACTACGTCCAGCACCACTACGTCCAGCACCACTACATCCACCACCACCATGTCCACCACCACTACGTCCACCACCACCACGTCCACCACCACCACGTCCACCACCACCACCACCACCACCACCACCACATCCACCACCACCACGTCCACCACCACCACCACCACATCCACCACCACCACGTCCACCACTACAAGTCCACCACCACCACCACGTCCACCACCACCACGTCCACCACCACCACGTCCACCACCACCACGTCCACCACCACCACCACCACACCCACCACCACTATGTCCACAATCCTAATGTCCACCACCACCACGTCGTCCACCACCACCACCACGTCGTCCACCACCACCACATCCACCACCACCACATCCACCACCACCACGTCCACCACCACCACGTCCACCACTACAAGTCCACCACCACCACCACCACGTCCACCACCACCACGTCCACCACCAAAACATCCATAGCCACATCCACCACCACCACCACCATGTTCACAACCACCACCACCTCCACCACCACCACCTCCACCACCACCTCCACGTCCACCACCACGTCCACCACCACGTCCACATCCACCACCACCACATCCACATCCACCACCACCACTACGTCCACCACCACTACGTCCACCACCACCACTACGTCCACCACCACTACGTCCACCACCATGTCCACCAGCACCAGCACCACGTCCACCACCACCACGTCCACCACCTCCACTACCACTACGTCCAGCACCACTACGTCCAGCACCACTACGTCCACCACCACTACGTCCACCACCACCATGTCCACCAACACTACGTCCACCACCACCACGTCCACCACCACCACGTCCACCACCACCACCACGTCCACCACCACCACATCCACCACCACCACGTCCACCACCACCACCACCACATCCACCACCACCACGTCCACCACTACAAGTCCACCACCACCACCACGTCCACCACCACCACGTCCACCACCACCACGTCCACCACCACCACCACCACGTCCACCACCACCACCACGTCCACCACCACCACATCCACCACCACCACATCCACCACCACCACCACCACATCCACATCCACCACCACCACATCCACATCCACCACCACCACTACGTCCACCACCACTACGTCCACCACCACCACTAC
Source organism: Lissotriton vulgaris (assembly GCF_964263255.1). NCBI lineage: Eukaryota > Metazoa > Chordata > Amphibia > Caudata > Salamandridae > Lissotriton > Lissotriton vulgaris. Next base: position 535,307,776 of record NC_141685.1, read on the forward strand.
GTCCACCACCACTACGTCCACCACCATGTCCACCAGCACCACTTCCACCACCACAACCACCTTCACCACCACCACGTCCAGCACCACTACGTCCAGCACCACTACGTCCAGCACCACTACGTCCAGCACCACTACGTCCAGCGCCACTACGTCCAGCGCCACTACATCCACCACCACCATGTCCACCACCACCATGTCCACCACCACTACGTCCACCACCACCACCACCACCACCACGTCCACCACCACCACCACGTCCACCACCACCACCACCACGTCCACCACCACCACGTCCACCCCTACCACTACGTCCACCACCACACCCACCACCACCATGTGAACCACCACCACCACCACCACACCCACGGCCACCACCACCACCACACCCACCTCCACCACCACCACCACGTCCACCACATCCACCACATCCACCACCACCATGTCCACCACCACAAGCACGGCCACCACCACGTCCACCACGAGGACACTACCACATCCACCACCACCACGTCCACCACTAACACATCCACATCCACCCCCACCACGTCCACCACCACCACCACCACGTCCACAACCACCACCACCACCACCACGTCCACCACCACTACGTCCACAACGTCCAGCACCACCACCACGTCCACCACCACCATGTCCACCACCACCATGTCCACCACATCCACTATCACCACATCGTCCACCACCACCATGTCCACCACCACCACCATGTCCACCACCACCACCATGTCCACCACCACCACCACAGCCGCCATCACCACCACAGCCGCCATCACCACCACAGCCACCACCACACCCGCCTCCACCACCACCACGTCCACCACCACCACCACGTCCACCACCACCATGTCCACCACCACCACATCCACCACCACCACCACATCCACCACCACCACATCCACCACCACCACCTCCACCACCACCACGTCCACCACCACCACGTCCACCACCACCATGTCCACCACCACCATGTCCACCACCACCATGTCCACCACCACCACCACGGCCATCACCACCACGGCCACCACCACCACCACACCCACCTCCACCACCACCACGTCCACCACCACCACGTCCACCACCACCATGTCCACCACCACCATGTCCACCACATCCACCACCACCACCATGTCCACCACATCCACCACCACCAACATGTCCACCACCACAAGCACGGCCACCACCACGTCCACCACGAGGACACTACCACGTCCACCACCACCACGTCTACCTCCAAAACCACCACATCCACCACCACCACCACGTCCACCACCACCACCACGTCCACCACCACCACCACGTCCACCACCACCACCACGTCCACCACCACCATGTCCACCACCACCACCACATCCACATCCACCACCAGCACCACTACCACCACCACCACTTCCACAACCACCATCATTACGTCCACCACCATGTCCACCACCACCAGACCCACCTCCACCACCACCACGAGGCCAATACAACGTTCACCACCACATCTACCTCCACCACCACCACACCCACTACCACCACCACGTCCACCACCACATCCAGCACCACCACGTCCACCACCACCACATCCACCACCACCACGTCCACCACCACCACGTCCACCACCACCACGTCCACCACCACCACGTCCACCACCACCACCACGTCCACCACCACCACCACCACGTCCTCCACCACCACGTCCACCACCACGTCCACCACCACCACCACATCCACTACCACCTCCACGGCCATCACCACCACGGCCATCACCACCACGGCCACCACCACCACGGCCACCACCACCACCACCACACCCACCTCCACCACCATCAGGTTCACCACCACCACCACCACCACCACCACCACCATGTCCACCACCACCATGTCCACCACATCCACCACCACGTCCACCACCACGTCTACCTCCAAAACCACCATATCCACTACCACCACCACGTCCACCACCACCATGTACACCACCACCACGTCCACCACCAGCACCACCACAACCAGCACCACTACCACCACCACGTCCACCACCACTACGTCCACCACCATCACGTCCACATCCACAACCACCATCACTACGTCCACCACCATGTCCACCACCACCAGACCCACCTCCACCATGGCCACCACCACGTCCACCACAAGGACACTACAATGTTCACCACCACCACCACGTCTACCTCCACCACCGCCACGTCCACCACCACATCCAGCACCACCACGTCCACCACCACCACCACCACCACCACACCACATCCACTACCACACCCACGTCCACCACCACACCCACGTCCACCACCACCACGTCCACCACCACCATCACCACGTCCACCACCACCATCACCACGTCCACCACCACTACGTCCACCACCACCATGTCCACCACCACCACCTCCACCACCACCACGACACCCACCTCCACCACCACCATGTCCATCGCCACCACCACATCCACCACAAGGCCACTACCATGTTAACCACCACCACGTCTACCTCCACCACATCCTATACCACCACCACGTCCACCACCACCACGTCCACCACCACCACCACCACGTCCACCACCACTACATCCACCATCACTACATCCACCACGTCCACCACCACCATGTGCACCTTCACGTCCACCACCATCACCACCACATCCACCACTACCAAGTCCACCACCACCATGTCCACCATCACCGCGTCCACCACCACCATGTCCACCATCACCGCGTCCACCACCACCATGTCCACCACCACCATGTCCACCACCAACACCACCACCAACACCACCACATCCACCACCACACATGTCTGCTTATAACAAGCATTTGCAATGCAATAGGTCTCGCATTACTGAATGTTTGAGCTATTGGTGTTGCATTATTATTAGCAATGCCAATAGCTCAAACTTTAATAATGTGAGACCTATTGCATTGCATATGCTTGTTTCATTTGCGGTGTAATACATTTGTAAAGGATTTTCAAATATGTTTCTCCCTGCTTCCTTCATTACGCTGGAGTGAGTCCTTTATTTTGTCTTAATGATTCCTGCCATCAAGCCTTTCTGTTTGCTTTGTACGCACTAAGTTGGCAGGGTATGACCAGACGTGGGTCCCTTGCTCACTTTGCCACTGGATTCAAGCTAGCCTGGCTGATGAGGGGTGTTACCCCGAAACCGGTCCCAGAATGCTTGTTTCCGGTTCAGGGAAGACTTGGCAGTTCGGGCTGGACTGTTACCATGAGGCACAGGGTCAAGACTGATTTGCAAATAGCTGGATCTATACTGAGGTGGCGAAGTGTAGATTCAACCCAGATCTGTGACGGAGGGTGAGTGTCTGAAAAGTTTCAGCAATCCGTCCATCATCTCCTTATGTTTGCATCAAGCCTTTCCACTCTTGTACTTACTTTAAGACTCCTAACCTTCAAAACTGTATTTCTTATAGTCTTCACATTCTGTGTGTCGCTTCAGCAAGATTCTGGCTTTGTTAGTCCAGCCTCCGTATACATACATATCTTCTTTCCTAACAAGTACTTAGGCCCTGGGCTTCCTTTCTTCCGAATGTAGTGTCACTTTTCCACACAGGTCAGTCCATCTCAATATTTGCATTATTTTCTCCTCTGCGGTGATTTAAAGAGGAGGAGAGGCTGTACCATATGGATGTATGGCATAGCCTTATAGTTTCTTTGATAGTACTAATGTATACAGAACTCTTGGTTAGGTTCTCTGAAGGGAAGAAAGCAAATGCGGTTTGAAACACAGACCTTACTGTGATGAAGGTCATAGGACTCATTCCACCACAGTGAATACCGCCTCTTTGGGCCTGATTAGGATGCTCCGTTCTTAGACATCTGCCAGTCTGCCACATGGGCATCTGTCCTTACTATTACCAAGGAATATGCCTCTTCACTCCGCAAGTAATGAATCTGCATGCTGTCACAACGCGGTCGTAACAACAACTGCGTTGTGAGAACGCATACCATTACTCCGCAAGTCATTACAATGACTTGCGGAGGCGCTGGATGTTGGAATAGTAAAATTTACTATTCCAACTCCAGTCTGTGCTGATTTTAGGGAAGGTGTTGGATTTTAAATCCAACACCTTCTCCCCCCTCCGCATGTCGTTGTAACGACTTGGGGAGTAATGGGATGCGTTGTCTCAACGCGGTCGTTGTAACAACTGCGTTGTGACAGCATGTGGATTCACGGATGCGGGGTAAAGGTGCTTCACCATTACCAAGCACTACTCTGTCGATTCCGATGCCTGCAGAAAGGGTAATTTTGCCTGCTCGGCCATGCAGGACCTACTAGTGCAAGTCCACTCCTCAGACACAGCTCTTTGTATGGGCATTGCTTTGGTACAGATTCAAAAGGAGAAAAACCTGCGGTTACAAATATCTGTCAGAAGAATAAGTTACTTACTTTGTTCATACTGTTTCTGATGGATGCTCTGTAACTCTAACCACAGATTTCTCACTGCGTACGTGCCTTCTCGTTCAAACGTGTGGACTTTCGGTAATAATAATAATAACAAAGAGGTACCAAGTTAGTTTATGCATTCTGCTGGTACGATCTCAATCTTGTCAACCACGCTACTTGTCCGAGGGATTGAAAAAGAGCAAGAGACGACTGATGTCACCCTGCAGGGGCAGTGCCTATATAGGCTGCATGCTGTAATGTCCAGAGGGTAGGGAGTTACGATGGAGGCTGATGGCGCCATCTACCGGAATGGGAAAGCTATTGAAACATTTCTGGATCCTGAGTACTCACCATAAATAGAGTTTCTGAAAGTAAGTATATTATTCATCTAGCTTCCCTCTGACTTACCTGGAGACTCTTCATTCTCCTTGAAGTTTAATAAGCAGTGCCTGATTTTAGGTTCAGCTTGGTGATCAGCAGTCTGGTGCACTTGACATACGTGGAGAGTAACAATTTGTTATTATTAGCAGGATTCTGAAAATGACTCTAAAGCTAGGTATGCAATTGATGATTTTATACATTTCTTAATATTTCTTAGAATGGTGTCCTTATCTCTGTACTTCTTAAACAGATTTAGATTCAAACTACTTGGATGTTTTGTCAATTTGCATTCAGGATTTACTTCGTTTAACTCTACATTTAAGATCTTTGTTCTGCAAGCTTGTTTCTGTTCACTTGAAATCCTCTGATGACATATCTTTGGAAGATGCAGTTGTCACAAATGAAATAATTAAGGAAAAACATACCCATATCAAATAACGTAAAAGAGGGAAATTTCTGGTGTGGCCCAGTAATTTTACTATGCCATTTATACAAAACCAGTTCTTGTAAGAATTAAGATTACCACTGTGCACTGCAGTTAAAGACAAAGCCCATTTTTGTGACACTAGTGTTTTACAATGTGCATGTGCACACGGTCAGTTTGATTTATACTTTGTATAGGTCAACATCATGAATCTTCATTGAGACAGAGGGCCAGATTAAGTAAGCGGAAAGGATACTCCATTGTCACTGTGATGAAGTACCCTTTACGCCAGCCTGAAGGTCCACTCATCTGGTTTAGAGTGAGGTGGACTTTCAGAGTACAGATGCAAAGACTATTCTGTCTTTTTTTCATGCACACACCTCCAACGGACAATCGAAGTAAGAGCCATCAGGAGTTTGGCCATGTGTCTTCTGGCCGTATTTATGTTAGACAGACATATGGCCAGTTTCCATTGCCAGTCACCATCATAAACAAGCACTGGCATAGCCAATAGGTCTCACCTTTGGGGCGTTATAAGTGTTTAGAGAGAGATATTGGCTTTGTTAACATTTTTAATATGTGTTGTAGAGCATTGTGAATGTTGTGCAGCAGGTTTAAAATGCATGAGTTATAATAAAAAAAGTGTTATAACTATTTCTGTCACCTTATATCTAACCGATAAAACATTATATACAACTGAAGTATTGTACTAAAAACCAAAATTAATACAAATAATGTGTTCTAGATCTATTTGTTTATGCAATGCTGTCAATTTTTCCTTGCTTGTTGGAATTAATTTTTGTTATAGTTTTTATTGTTTGGTGTGGGATATAAACAACGGGAGGGTGGATGTTGTGGAATAGTATTTTAATTAGATAGGAGTAGTGGAGAGTTATTTGTGTAGAATTAATACATGTCAAATTTTTATGCCAAACTGAAGTGGAGTGGCGTGATGATGAGGTAGTTGTGCGTAGTGGCGGACGTGATGCTCAGGTGATCCGGGATGATATTGAGGTGATGCTGAAGTGGTGGTGTGCTGGTTCCTGGGTGATGCTGAATAATACATAGGTGATACTGAGTGATGCTGAGGTGGTGCTGAGTGATAAAAAAAAGTGAATGTTAAAAGGTGTGGTCCATTTTTAAGCTGAGTACTGTGCAATGGGGGGGGGGGGGGGAAGGAAGCACGCACCACAGCTGTGCACTGTGCAGAGATGTCAAAGGTAGCATGCCCCACAGCTATGCATGGGTGTGAAAAGAAGAGCGCCCAACAGTGCTGAAAAAACGTGAATGTTAAAAGGTGGATTCAATTTTTAAGCTGTGTACTGTGCAATGGGGGGAAAGGAAGCACGCACTACAGCTGTACACTGTGCAGAGAAGTGAAAGGTAGCACGCATCACAGCTAAGCAGAGGCATTATTTAGCAGCCAGTGCCAGCAAGCACGCACAAAAAGCAAGTGCTAATAATTAAATGCCCATGTGCGCACCGGCAGACAATGACTCAAATTAAGCTCCTAGCAAGGGAATGTGTGACGCCCCTGGATCGAGCGAGCACCAAAAGCTATATGGGGAAAGGATACATGCACCCCAGCTGTGCACTATGTAGAGATGTCAAAGGTAGCACGCACCACAGCTGCGCAGAGGTGCGAAAGGAAGAGCGCACCACAGTGATGAAAAAACGCGAATGTTAAAAAGTGTGGTCAATTTTTAAGATGGTACAGAAAAAGAGGCAACCAAAGAGGCCAACTACATAGTACAGCAAATGTCTTGACAAGAACATACTTATACAAAGACAACGGTGCAGGAAGAGAGTGCTGACATAGATGAAATGCTAGTGCTGGAAAAAGAAGCGTGCACTCTTGTGGCGGTGGGGTCTGTCCCTTGGCTGGGATGGAGGGGACGCGCCTTGTTAGTATCTTATTGTCATGAATGCGATTGCTGGAAAAGAAGCGCACACTCTTGTGGGGCTGGGGTCTGTCCCTAGGCCGGGGTGGAGGGGACGCGCCCGTTAAGGAAAGCTGCAAGGTCTTGAAATGAAACATGATCCACAACAGGTGGCATGCTGCGTGCCGCTGCTAGCTCCAGACAGCTTAACACTGTAGGAGTAAACATTTTCAGAAAAGGTGGGACATGCACCCGCCTTTGGCAAATTGCGTGCTTTCATTTTTGAAAGCCACACCCAAAGGCCAATGCATGTGTGGAAAATCGAACACCACACGCACGAGTTTGCATAAAGTCTGAAGTGATTCCAAGAGGCCGTCTCCTAGAGCAGCGCATGCACGCTGCACTAGGCTCAACCTAAAAACTTTTAAATGACCCCAATACCATGGGAGAATGCTCCCATGGTGAGGTGGTCATTGTTCTTTTTATTGTCCAAAAGAAAATGGGGAGAGGATGTGGCCTTACGGCTTGAGCGGTCGACCTCGTCACGGGAACCGGGTTCGAGTCTCGGCAGGAACGCTCAACATCCTGTGATTCAGGGCAAATCACTTTATCTGCCCGTACCTAACAAAAAATATGAATGTGTCCCTCTGTAACACAACTGATTCTCACGTAAAGCGCTCTGATACCCTCGGGTCAAGTTTGCACTATATAAAAACTGCAGAAAAAAATAATAATCCTGCTTTGGGATGGGTTTTTTTTAAACACAAAAAAAAGTTATACGTCTCCATCATGTTGACGGAGCCGTCCGTCAAATTTATTATTATGCATTTCCAGAAACCAGTGTAACCGATAGTTCCTGGAAATCTTAGAGCTATCCGCCAGGGCAGCGGACATTCCTACATACAGCAGACAGAGTATACTCAACATGGAGGAAGTAAAGTACTAAGTCATGGTGACATAATTAAATAATTAAATCAGCCCCGGAATCTTATATACAATCATTTTAAGACTCAGAGTGAAGCCTTTTGACACACAAATTTTGCCCTTTTCTTTACAGAGAATCTATATGAATGTATTCGACCAATCTTTCTGATCGCATCGCCATGTTTAGTAGTACTGGCTTAGTAAAGCTGCGTTAGCAAAAAATCCGCTTCCAGCACATATCCCTAGTACAATACAAGTGTGGCCATGCCTCCTCAGAAGTACAACTTAATACCAGTCGCACCAGTTTATTTAAAGGTTTCAAGAGAAACATCTGCCCAAAGGAAAACAACAAGATTTGTTGCTTGAGCTGAGAAGCTGATATGGGCTTCCAGCACATATCCCTAGTACAATACAAGTGTGGCCATGCCTCCTCAGAAGTACAACTTAATACTAGTCACACCAGTTTATTTAAAGGTCTCAAGAGAAACATCTGCCCAAAGGAAAACAACAAGATTTGTTGCTTGATCTAGAAGCATGATAATGACTATAAAGATGCTAATTTTAGCTCCAAAAGTGATGATCTACATCTGAAAGTCAAAATTAGTTGAAGGACGGAAATTATCAAAATGGACCATTTTGGTCATCTCAGAGCAATTTCATCAGGTCGCGGGTCATTGATTAGATGCAGTGACTAAAAAATATTTTCTTCCTCGAACATTGGAACAAGTTTTCACATGACAAGTCAATCATAGCATCTGTAGTGTGACATAGTAAAGCACCATCAACACTCACACAGCCCAAGCATATTCTCTTGATGCACATGACAAATTAACCAAAATGAATGCCAAATAGTCTGGATAAGTCAATGACCTGTTTCCACAGAACTGCAAAATACAGCACAAAAAGAACTCAAGACAGAGTTGAAACAGGTCTTGTATATACCTGCACTGAGCTACTCAACACACTTCCCAATCACTGAATTTTTAATATTATTAACAATAAGAATACAAGAGTCCACAACTTGATTTATTATCTTCCTCCTTATTTTTTCCTTGGAAAGTTCATCTACATCCTTTCCTTGCAGAGTTTAGTCAATGCATTTCATTCATTATAATTTCAGTACCTAGATTATCGGCCTTCAATTTCTTTTCAGGTTAGTAAAGTGTCCCTAAATTGAAGATTCATAAATGTTCCTGTGTTCCCCAAAGTGAATGATAACAATATCCCAGTCTATTAGAAGTCCAAGCGACAATTTCCAGTTGGATCAATCATGATAAACTCAGATTTTGCAATTATATTTGCCATGTGCGCATTCGGCATTCAAGAGCAGGAGATACCAAGAGTAGCACTTAAGCTCAAACTATAAACGTGCCTGTTATTGCATGCCTGGATGTCAGCCTGAATAGTACCAGCCTGGTCATTGTCAAGGTTCAGGGCCTTGAGAGAAGCCAAAACTACATTACATAAGAACTGAGATGTGCTGCTCACCACACTGGTCAAAGATCAGCAAATCATTCTAAATTCCACAACTTCCTTGAGGCATAAGACACATCTGACAATACATTACTAAGAACTAAGAAAAAAGCTCCAGGAGTGGACAGGTATATCAGGCAAGGCTTTTGAATGGATCTAGACCTTTTTCCTCCAAAACATCCAATCATCCAAGGGAGGTTGTGGAGTACTTCAATTGTTTTCTCACCCTTCCTGTTCAACATATACAGGAATCCCACAGGCATTGAGCCTATTACATATTGAAGCACACATCCAAGTGCACGTCACCAATGTCCACCTCCACACAATCTGCCAATAAATGCCTTAAGCAAGCGTACGCTGGATCCACAAATGTTTCCTGTGCCTGAATTGAATCATACAGAACAGCAGTGCAATAAAAGAAATGCAGCTGACAGAAGTTACCACTTCACTACATGATGCACCATACAATTCCTAAAATCGCAATCAGAGAATGGAGACTGGAACAAGAAACGGACAGGTTTCCAAAGTCTAATTTTGTGTGTAAAATTACAGTCAGAGTGCACAAGATGAGCAGAGAGTGCTCATTTACACTACAGCCTAACCCTCACTATTTAAGAATGGGCCCTTGGGTCTAGAGATACGTAATCAGTGATACAAGGAGGGCTAATTTAGGTAAATAATATACACATTTTGTGAAGGTTTCCACAAAAGATTCTGTCCATACAGTAGCCTTAGCTATGGTTTTGCACAATTTGTTTTGTACTTCAGCTTCTCTCATTACACCTACGAAAATTTGTAATCTACACAGGGAAATGGTGATGTTGTGCTATTAAAGATCAGCAAGTAGTGGGTTATTTTTGTAATGATCCCTCTCCACGCCTCAACCTGTGGTCACGTCTGTATAATAATATTTCCTCCAACAGTCTCTGGTGCAAGAAGTGATTTTTCCTCGAAGGTAAAGGAACAGCATCTCACTTAAGTAGCCAAACCTTCCTGGATTGTGTGTATTCACCTTGGATTCTTGCACAGCAAGCACAAATACTACTGTCAAGGTAAGGGGCTGGTTGCTTCCCAGGGAACATTATAAAGGGACAATGCTGAGCATCTCACTAGCTTTTTCCACTTACCCCACAATTTTCTGCTGCTGTGATACGAGCTGGTTGCAGTACTTCAGGGTTCATATTATTTGGTCTGTTTTGTAGATGACGGTGTCTCGCTCTTGGAGCGCCATCTTCCTCCTCATATCTGTGATTATATGGTCTCAGAAAACGATCTGCATCGCCGCGACCTCCATCCTGTATCTGATTTTCTCTGGCATCTATTCTTGGCTCCCTTCTTCTTTCCTCTAACCGGAGTCGTTCTCTCTCTTGACCTTGCAAGTGTCGTATGTGAGCAAACTGGGTAACAGTTTTACCTGCACCATAGCAGAAACACTGAAAAATAACATTTTACATAAATATACATTATAAAGTGTTACCATTTTTGTAAATACTGCTGACATAAAAGCTTTAGACATTCTGATCAATGAACGCACTGAAAGGCGATGGCACTCTTGCAACAACCCATGTGCCTTTGTCCATGGGTTTTACCATTTGCAGTACTCATATTTACTTTTGACATTTTAGCAACAGTATATAGAAATGTGTGTGTAACCACAAGGGTCATTGGAAAAAACAGGATAATTAGCAATTTTAAAGAAGGAAGGAAGGTCAAAGTTTGCTATAAATAAAATATAACAGTATGAACTAACTGAGATCTCTCTTTCTCTGGCTCTCTGTATTTCTCTCTCTCTCTAACATATGGAGAGATGAGATTAAGAGTGGCCATGATGAATTCAAGAGGATGTATTAAAAAATAAAGGCAAGGAGCATAATAAAAAGCACACTAACATTCTCATTGCTTTAATCAAAATCAACAATGTACTCCACAAAAACATTTTTACCATAAGGGCTCTTACAATGAATCCAGACTATGAGACACAGTGGCAGATGTAATTGTAAAGGCTGCCTATATATTTGTATTGTTAGCCCTAGTTCAAATAATTTATGGTTGTTTACCTTTTAGGTTTTCTTACAGCTTCTCCACCTCATAACCACAAATTAAAGAACACAAACATGCGTACAATGTAGTGCCCAATTCCTCCCCACAGTCAGGGACTCATGGTTCGGAAAGAGTGGCTAGGTTACGTTTAGCGCATAAATATCACTCAATCATTTGGGGATATATAAAAGAAAATGTTGGAGATACCCCACATTGACTTTACAACTACCACAAGGGATACACACCATTAAATAGAAGCCTTGTAGCAGGAGCAGTGTGGCTAAACAGTTCAACTATTCCCAATTTAACCAGTAGGTCCCTAATAGTTGGATCCTCATAGTAAGTATTCTCACTGTTAGCCATAAAAGGACCAACTATTCAGACAGTAGTAATGACAAAGTCTTAACCCACTGAAGCCAAGCGGTGCCACAGAGACAAATCTTACTTCTTTTTCTCGTATCAAAGAAGTAGGACCATCTGATAGAATGCAGATGCTCTATAAGTAGACCAGAAACATAAGCCAGGAGTAACAAAACTTGTCTCAAAATTAAGGAAGATAAGATCTATTCTCTTTGAAGAACAACAAGTGAATGTGTGTGACAAATATATATATATATATATAGACGAAAATGTTACTTACCTTTGGTAATGATCTTTCTGGTGGGTACTCCATCTACTTGCATATTCCTTACCCGTTGAACATCCTCTGACTTTCAATAGCTCGCCGTTGCTAGCAGACGCTAACTCCATTATGGTGCCTTGATGTCAGTGGAGCCATAAAGCGCCTGCCTTGGTGCACTGACCTTCAAAGCAGAAACGAGGAAATGATACTCAATTTGAACCACTGTAGTGCAACAATTTAAACTGGACCCTATTTGATTGTAGCCTACGATCATCCTTCAGAACTCACAGGTGGGTGGGATCGGTGAGAATTCTGTAGGTAGACATAGCATTACTAGAAAGATTGTTACTGAAGTTAAGTAGCTTTTTCGTGTGATGGCAACTTCTACCTGCAGATTCCTCACCTTCTGAATAGATTTCAAGGCTTCAACCTCTCCCAGATGGTTGGTATGAAGGTATGATTAGATAAAGAAATCCTGGAGCACCAAGCATGTGAAATGGCCATGCCGTCCCACCTGGTAATGCAAGCAACAACGCTTAGCAAAAGTATGAAGTGAAACCCATATTGCCACATGGTAAAACTCCGCCATGGGAACATCCCTGGTGAAACCTGATGCTGAAGATGTTGATCTGGTGGTATGAGCAGAATTGTCTGCAGGAGTTCTTTATTACTAAGGCGTAACCCATCTTTATGTAGAGTATTATTCAGCTGGACTGGATCACCTTCTTCACTTTCTTGCTACTCTCATACCCCACAAAAGAGCTGGGGTCAGACTTGGATCTTTTTAGTGCGGTCAATATAAAAAATGACTGCTCTCCTGAGGTCCAGCCTTTGAGGGCTCCCCTCCTCCTTGGTAGAATTAGGGGGAGGGCAGAAGGAAGGAAGGGTAATGGTTTGCCATAGATGCAAAGGCAGGAAAGCTGCTTTAGTTTGAAACATCAATTTGTCCTCGAAGAAGCATGTGAAAGGTGGAGAACCAGTCAGTGCTTGAAACTCACCGACATGCCTCGCCGGGGTAAAGGCCACAAGCAAAACTGTCTGACAGCTGTGAAGGGGCTCAACGCAGTACTCATCAAAAAGGTTAGAACAAGTTTTAAATGTCATTGGGGCATCACAGAAGGATTTGCAGGAAACATACGTAAGTCCCTCCAGAAACTTAATCATAATGGGAAACAAACAAAGATAGTTGTCTGTAAGACAAAGAAAAGCCGACATGGTGGCAATGTATCCATTGACGGTGCACATAGCGCAGCCTTGCAGGGCCTGCGATAGATCAAAACGAAGAAACTCAAACAAATGGTGCTTCAAAGGATACACACTCTGATCTGCACACCTGGGGCCATAATACAGATAGTGCCCCGGGGGTGCAACAGGCATTTGCGCCTGCTTTACATGCCCCCAGGGCACTTTAGTATTATAGAAGGGGACGCAGACGCTTGTGCGTCCCCTTCTATAATACCGATAACACTGGTGCACTTAAAGCACCATTGCTATCAACAGAGGATGTTCCCTCATTTGCACCGGGGCGTGCCCTGTGCAAATGGGGGAATTCTTTTGACCCTGCACCTGCGCCATATTAGAGACACGGGTGCAGAATCAAAGAAGCCCTCAGGAGGCGCAATGACAGCGCGCCATTTAGGGAGTAAAGGGGGTCCCATGGACCCAACATACATTTTCTTGCAGGCGGGTGCAGTCACTGACTGCACCCACCTGTAAGGGGATCTCTAAATCCCTGTCAAAGTGCAGGTGGGTGCCGCCTGCACTGTGAAAAAGCGGAGTGGCTGCTCCATGCTTTCTTTTTTTTTTTAGTCCTCATTAGTGCAATATTGTTAGTAAGGAGTTGTCGGGCCCCAATCTCTCTTTGGTTCTTAGACTTCACTGTCCTAAAATGGATTGTATGTAACTGGACAGTTCCCCTGTAACGTTTTATAAGAGAGGAGGGTCCCCTTGTTTCCATTACTTTGTAGAAGGATTTGATGCGAGGGGGGGAGCTAGCCAATATGGCTACTCATGCAGGCCTTCTCCTGCCTTTCCATTGCTTACACATAATCATTGGACTTTTGCGTAGGTTTATCTGATTCGTACCAACCACTGGGACAATATCCCTTCGAGTTTACCTCCAAACGGTTAGCTAGCACCTTGCTGGTAATTTTCCCAAATGTCCCAGAACGTAATTTTTTTTTTCTAGGGGCTTTTCTTTTATCAAGTCTATATATTCTTAGTATTGATTTTAACCATTCACTGTGAGTCGGAGGGGCCGGATTTACCCATTTCACACATATTTCTCTCCTTGCCAACAGTATTAATAAGAAAAAGAGATTTTCCTGTGCTATAGAAAGTTTTTCTGGTACATTTGAAATCCTTACCCCAAAGATAATTAATCAATACTTACATTTAGATATCTTCCTAACACCCCATCGAGAGTCTTACCCACATCATTCCAGAAGCCGTCGAGAAGGGGGCACTGCCGAAACATGTGTAAATCGTTGGCTCTTTCAAACCCGCATTTAGGGCAGACTTTCACTGTCATCCCAGCGAATTTCGATAGCTTTTTTGGAGTCCAGTAAGCTCTATGAGAAGTGAACAGATGGTTTCTCTTTAGGGCAGCTGATGTTACAATTGTCCAGCATTTACTCATAGATACTTGCCATTGGTTGTTTAACTCCAGCATAGGCAGGTCTTTCCCCCATACCCTCTCCGGTATCCGAAATTCTTCTTCCCCTGCAAGGATCAAAGCCCAGTACCAAAACGCGATTTCTTTAGGTATAGTGTCTATTTTCTGCATTTCTCTTTCCAGGGTTGGGTTTCCCGCTCTGATTTCTTTTAGAGATTTAGACCAGCTAGATAGCTGATAATACTTGAATTTAGATAATGAGCCCATAGTTTTGGAAGAAAGGGTGTTCCACTCCAGAAGATTGTTTTGAGACATCAGATGACCCCACTTGGTTATTCCTACTGATTTTATTGGGTGTGCTAATTTGTCTTTGAGACAATCTGGGGTGCCAGGGGAGTCCCATATGGGGGCTAGGTCGCTGTAGTAGGGGATATTTAAGGCGCATCTTATGCCAAACCACGATTTGGCCGCAGACTTCAGCATCTTGAGTTTAATTTTTTTAAAGAATTTAGGGTGTCCAAATTTGTATAAGAAGTGGCTGGTTTTATTAGTCATTGTTTGGGAGTACAGCAGATAGCATTCAAATGTGTTTAAGAGCTTTCTATTTGATTTAAATTGAAATGCTCTACAGTACTCAAAGAGATCGGGGCTAGCGATTCCCCCCTGGACTTTTTTTCTTCTTAACTTATTCCAGGCGATTCTGGGATTTTTTGAAGACCAGATAAAACTTGAGATTTCACTCTGGATTTTTTTTAATGTTTCTTTTTTGAATTCAAGAGGAATGGCACCAAAGGAAAAAGTACATTTTGGTAGAATTGACATTTTATTTATGTTCAATTTGCCTAGAAACGTCAAAGGGAGTCCCCCCCCACACTTTCAATAACCTTTTGACTTCCTTGTCTATTCTTCGGATGTTTATGTGAGTAACTTTATCTATGTCTTTAACTAGGTCTATGCCAAGGTATCTGATTTTATCCTTATTATAGGGGCTAGTGGAGTTGTCATTCCAGCTCATTGTTTCCGTCTTATCTTAGTTGATTTGATAACCGGCAATACTCCCGAAACTGGTTAAGGCCTCTTCAACTGTTGTTAGCGATCCCCTAAGGTTGTCTGTAAAGATCATCAGATCGTCTGCATAGAGAGCGATCTTTTTGGACCAGTCTTGGAAAGAAAAGGGTGATTTTTGAGGGTCCAACCTGAGATGTTCCGCCATTGGTTCAATATAAAAGTTGAAAAGCAAGGGGGAGAGGCGACATCCCTGCCTGGTTCCTCTCTTTATCTGTATATTAGTAGTAAGGCTACCATTGATTAAGATTTGGGCACTAGGAGAAGTGTATATTTTTGCCACCATGTTCAGGATATTTGCCCCCAGGTTAAACCTTTTCAGAGCTTCGCTTAAGTATACCCAGTTGACTCTATCAAACGCTTTTGCTGCGTCGATAGTAATTATTGATAGAGGGAGTTTCTCGTTGGAAGCAATATCTATGGCGGCAAACAATTCTTGCGTTAGGTCTTGTAATTGTCTTCCCGGTATGAAGCCCTTCTGGTTATTATTTATTAGAAGCCCGGCTATTTTCCCTAGTCTCTTCGCCATAATCTGTGTAAAGATTTTATAATCACAGTTCAGGATCGAGATTGGTCAGTATGATTCGCATTTTTTGGGGCTTTTACCCTGTTTTAGAAGGATGGTAATTATGGCTTCGTTCCAGGAGACTGGGAGATCGCATTTTCCCATGAATATTTTGTTCAGCAGTGTTGTTAAAGGTAAGAGCAAGGCCTCTATTAGTTTTGAGCAAAATTCGTTGGGTAGGGCATCTGGACCAGCTGCTTTGCCTTTCTTGAGGTTTTTTAATACTTCTTCTACTTCCTGAGTCGAGATTTCCGCATTTAGTTCTTCTCTCAGATCCGGAGGTAGAGTTGGGAGATTTAGAGGGTCCAAGAAGTGTTCTATTTCTTCCATTTTTGGATGACACTCTTCGTTGTACAGATCTGAGAAAAAAGTGAGGAATTCTTGTTTTATTACAGCTTCTTCAGATCAGTTATCTGCTGGATTTCTAGGGTCAATACAAACAACTTTGCTCCTGGTTTGTTCTGTCTTGGTTTTCCAAGCGAGCATCTTGCCACATCCCTCCCCATATTCATAGTGGGCTAGTTTGCTGGCTTCCCATTTTTCTCTCACTTTGTTTTCTAAGATTTCTGCTAAACTATCTTTTTGACTCAATCTGTCCGCCTCTAATTGCTCTTTGTGAGCGGAGGAAGTTGCTGCGGCTATTTGTAGATCCAGGTTTTTGATCTTATCTTCCAAAGTTAATATCGAATGTTTTATACCCTTTGATTTATGAGCCGCTAGGCTGAGAATGTGTCCCCTGATCACTGCTTTATATGCGTCCCAGGTAGTCTGTGTCGAGGTACCTTCTTTATTTTCCTCGAAGAAGAGATTGGTCCGTACTTTTAGCTGGTCAATAATCTGGGGGTCTAGGAGGATTGTGCGGTCCAGTGTCCATCTTGTACTATCCTTGTTAGGTTCTAGTTTCAAGGTGATCAGGACTGCTGAGTGGTCTGAAAGATGGGCGGGGATGTGTTCTACTTTGACTGTTTTTTCGATTAGACTATGATCCAGAAGAAAAAAGTCAATTCTTGATTGAATTCAGAGTTTTTTATTTTTAAAGGTAAAATTGTTCTGTTTGTCCCCCTTTAGTTTCCATATATCCACTAAGCTCAGATCTCTTTTGTATACCCCCAACCAGTCTCTCATTTTTGGCAAAGTTGTTTGTCTTCTAATGGGGTGGCGGTCTGTTTTTGGGTCGAGCATTATATTAAAGTCTCCGCCTAAGACTATTGGTGAAGAAACCGAGAGTAGGTGTGAATAAAGAGTTTGCAGCGGGACCGGGTCATCCATATTTGGACCATAATACCCTTCCACAGTTAGGGCATTGTTTCGTATCCTTACTCTGGCCAGAGCCCATCTCCCCTTTGGGTCAGTTTCTGACGCTTCCACTTTTACATTCAAAGATTTTTTGAAGAGAATGGCAAGGCCTTTGACAACGCACTCCTGATTAGTGCAAATATATGAGTCAACCCAGTGTAGTTTTTTCACGATGTCTTCCCACTCTTTTTTTAGTAGGTGTGTTTCCTGGAGTATTATAATTTCACTATCTACTGTTTTTAGGTACTCTAATATTCTCCTTCTTCTGCTCTTGATTCTTAAACCATTAACGTTCCAGGAGATAATTTTGACTTGGGTATTATCTTCATTTATTTTATGAGTATATATTTTTTTGTTTTTATGGGGCTCCGAGTTCTCCTTCTGTTTATTCTGATAGTTGCTGAGGACGTTTTTTTTTCTTTTTTTTCCCTAGTTTGCTCCCGAATCCCGTGCATAATTTTTTTTTTTTTGCTTCATTATTTCAGTAGTGCATAAGTTAAAAGGTAAATTAAAAAATTCCCCATTCCCTGGGGAAACCTCCCTTTCTTCTTCCTTGGGCTTGTTGATAGCCCTCTTTTGAGCTCCGTGCTTTAATAACGTTTAAGAAGAGAATACATTCGGCGCAATCTATTTCCTCATCTGATCACGTAGTTGTTCTAGGAATATTTCGACTTCCTTGGGGTCTTTTATGTTATGCATTTTATTTCTCCACATTATCCGTAGAGAGGCTGAACATTTCATCTGGACTGTAGCGCCCATCGCTTTCAACTACGGTATCATCTGCTCCATGCTTTCACATGAATGCGCCCAAGGCAGCGCAAGTTCGTTGCAGCCCTGGGGGCAGTGCATGCACCATAATGGGGCGCACTATCACAGTTTGCACCCGGCGCACCTTTTGAAAGGTGCGCCGGGCACAAACAGTGATAATGTGTAATACAGCTCCTAGTGACAAATCTATTCCACAATACAGAGGGAAGATAGCCTTTCTCTCTACTCATAGAATCAAGTTTAGGAAACTCAAAATAAATTGGAAATTTCCACTTCAACCAACCCTGTCTCAGGCTCCCAAAAGAGGATCCTGAAGGGCACAGAACTTGGGCAAAGACACTTCTTATGGGCCGCAAGGTGGAACTGTGGGTCATAAATAGGGCTCCTGTTTTTTTTGTGTTTTTTTTTAGATTTTAACTGTATTTATCCATATTTACTTTTTGCCCATCTTGTAAGTATTTATCCATATTTATTTTGTGTTCTCTGAATAGATGAACTTCTAATATGGTATATTTCCACATTCATTGAAGTAATAAATATGTGCTCATACTTCGATGCCTGTCGTGTTTTAGCAAATTAAGCATCCAGGCAGGCAGGAGTGCAAGATAGCCACTGGGAAGGAGCTGCAGAGTTGAGCTCTGGATCCGGGATCACTAAATAGTGTAAATCCCGACCAGGTCGACCCAGCCCCCTCACGGAAGACAAGCACGGATGCTCACTTACTGGGCTGATCTCACTCAAAGAATCGGATCCAAGACGAAGATCTATTGACAAGAGGGACCCTTCCACAGTACGATCTGTGCTCCTGTATCATATCGAAAGATCCAAAGGGGACCTCGGAACCCCCCATCGCAACCGAGTCACCTCTGCATGAGTCCGGCGTATGGCAGGAATCCCTGACTGGCAAGAATCAGGAGGCGAGACATCGAGCTGCCCAACTGTACTGTGTCGCCTGACTGGGTAATGGCCGCCAGATAGATAGTCCCAGCCTACCCAAGGATCATGGGAGGTCCGGAGCATTCCCTTTTGGTGTTGAAGTGGGTCAGCGACCCTCGAGGGGTCTGGGCCGATGTGAGACAACAGCAGAGCCCCGGAATCCATCAAAACGGCAGGAGCCCCCAGATGCCTGACCCGGCAATGGCCGCCATTCATGGACATTCCGTCCCAGCCAGCAAGACCTCAGGAGATCACTGACCCTCCGGTCTCCCCCAACGAAGTGAAGGGGTCAGCGACGACCCTAGGGGAGCATGGGCCACCCTAAGATGACAGCATAGCCCCGGGAGAACAATGCAACAGGAGCTCCCAGATGCCTGGTCCTAAAATGGCCTCCAGCCACGGACATACAGTAAGTCGGAGCAGGAAGTAGGAGCACAGGAGGTCTCTTAACTTCTGGAGACTTCCCCAATGAAGGGAAGTAGGTCAGCGACGCCCCGCGAATACCCAACTACCTTATACCCCACGGACCGAACTCCTTTTCAATCACTTTCCCCTCCTACCTCTCTACTAAAGCGAAGAAACACTTCAAACATAGACTGATCAGACAACACCCGAGACACTATTCGTAGACACTTACCACTGCTCCTCTAGAGGGCAGATTAATATGGACTTAATCTTCCACACTGAAAGACCCGACAACTGGACTACCATTTTTAACACACATCTCATCATTTCCAAAACTACCATTACATCCCTCAGCCGCAAACTGACTACCTCACTCCCGAACAACCAGACGACGAACGGTAATGCCACCATAACCATTTACGCAAACGGCACAGTCCTAATACAGGCCAAGAGTGCTAACCTTGAGATCTTCAACTCCCTCTTCCTCTCATTAAAAAAGGCCCCCATGGTTTGAAGATATTCTTGCCCCCCTCCTTCTGCAGGTCTACCGTGAGGCACTGGAATGTGGTGCCCTCCCGCCCACCATGAATCAGGGTGAGGTTTGTATGCTCCTGAAACCGGGAGGGGATAGATGCGATCCCGCAGCATTCCGGCCTATAACTCTAATAAACACGGACGTAAAGATCCTAACCAGGCTACTGGCCGCCCGGCTGGCGCCACACATGGCGCAGCTGGTGCATCAGGACCAGTGTGGGCTTATCCCTGGCCGCAACACCGCAATGAATCTACGGCGCCTGAACCATATCCTCCATGAGGTGCGTGGTGAAGAGGATCCCCAGGTCCTGGTGTCGATTGACCTGGCCAAGGCCTTTGACACTGTCAGCTGGGGGTATCTCTTGGAGGTGCACCGGTTGGCGGGGTTGGGGCCCTCCTTTTGCAATTGGATCCGGCTCCTGTACAGGGCGCCCCGAGACAGAGTTAAGCTTGGGTCGGCCCGTTCTGAGGAATGGCCTTTGGGAAGGGGCACTCGGCAGGGGTATCCCCTCTCGCCGCTCCTTTTTGCACTGGCGATCGAGCCCTTGGCGGTCTCTATTCGTACGGAGATGGCGCAGTGGGAAATCAGGGTGGGAGATACCATGAATGTGATCTCCCTGTATGCGGACGACGCTCTGTACTATTTAACGTCCCCGAGGGAGTCGCTGCCCCTTTTGCTGCAGCTGCTGGACCGCTTTGGTGCAGCCTCGGGACTGCGCATAAATCCTGGGAAGTCCCTAATCTTTCCCCTGGTGGGTTGTGATGTGGACTCGGGAAGAGGGGGGGGGGGGGGGGGCGGAGGGGAGGTCTCCCGCGCCTGGGGCTGAGATGGGAGCTGGAGGCCTTCGTTATCTGGGAATCCAAGTGGCCTCGTCAGACGAACAATTGCTGGCCTGTAACGCCGAGCGGGTGCAACGCTCCCTGCAACAGTCTGTGTCCTTCTGGAACACGCTCCCTCTCTCCCTCATGGGGCGACTAGCTGTTGCTAAAATGGTGATGTTGCCAAGGTTGTTATACGTCCTGCAAAATACCTTGTGCCCGCTCCCCCCGCGAATATTTCGCACACTCAACAGGCTGCTCACTTTTTTTACTCTGGGCAGGTAGGCGCAGCAGAGTCGCCCTACATACCGTTGTCTGGAGCTGGGAGGAGGGTGGCTTGGAGGCTCCGAGATTTGACCTCTATTACTATGCAGCACAGCTCCTGCCGGCTGCGAGATGGTTCGCGGGCACGGACAATTGGGAATTGGGACTACTGGCGGGCAGGGTGGACGAGAGTGCGCTACAGGTGGCTCTGATGCGGGGACGGGGAGCCGACGAGGCTCTGCCTTATGTAGTGCGGCACGCTGCGGGGGTCTGGCAGCGATTTGTTGAGAAAATCTTGCGGCGGGCCCCCTTTCACAGGGAGCTGCCGGTGTGGATATTGGCCCCCTTGACTCAAATGGAGGAACATATGTCCTTCCGAGACTGGCGGGACAGTGGCTGCGAGACTTTGGCGGACCTTCACCCGGACGACTCCTTTGTGCCCATTGAACGAGCTACGGAGGCCTTCGGACTGCATAGGGGACAATACCTGCATTACAGGGGACTCCAGGAGATGGCGAAGGCGACCTGGCCACAGTTCCCAGAGGCGCCCCCGTTGTCCCACACCCTCAACATCATTCTTTCCTGTGGCAGGGGAAGATGGCTGATCACATTGTTGTACTCTGCCATGCGTCGGGACTCCGCCACACCGGCCTCACCGTCCTGGGCGGCCTGGGAGGCGGACCTGGGGGTTGCCCTGGAGCCAGGGCAGCGCATAACTCTGAAGGTGTCGTGCAATGCGCGGTTTAAACTGATTCGTTTCAATTTTGTACATCGCACGTACATGACCCCGGTCTCCCTGCGGCGTATCTCTGAAGACAGACGGGACAACTGCCCTAGATGTGGGACAGAGGGAGCCGGATTTCTGCATCTGGCCTGGGAGTGCCCGCTGGTCGGGGACTTCTGGAAGGAGGTGGTGGAGCATATTAGGCGTGTCACGGGCCTCCGGATTGCCTTGACCCCACTTCATTGTTTATTGGCCCTGGTCCCCAAACCCAAAAAGAGGAACTTATCCTATAAGTTGTTGCAGTTGCTACTGGTGTTGGCGCGGGGACGGGTGGCTATCACCTGGATGGGGCAGAGGGCCCCTGAGATGTCCCTGTGGCTTAGGGATGTCAGGGAGTGGTCCTTGGCTGAGGAGACACACATGCAGCACACACGTAGGGATGAGAAGCTCCAGGAGGACCTGCTAGCATGGAGGGTGATGTGTGCCGTGGGGTCGTCCAGCGGGGACTCGGATGCCACCAGTGCTGAACTGTTTACCCCTGAGGAGGCAGGATCCGAGGAGGACGATGCTGGAAGCGGGGAGGGGGGACTTGTCTTGGGGTAGTGCCCTGTTGACTCCGCACGTATGCTCATTGCTATATATGTGATTTGCTCCGCTTCCCAGAGATTTGCTTATGACTGATGTCTGTACCTGAGTGGGCCACAATGAGGTAAACAAACTGTATGCACATGTTTTACTAGTGATGCCAAGTATGGAGGAGGGAATTGTTTTGCTGTCACATGCTAAAATAAAGTTAAAAAAAAGGCCCCCATGATCACTTCTCGAACTAGACCGACTCCATCCCTCCCCCCAGTGAGCCTCTCACGACAGATGAGGCACCAGACCCACCTCTCATCCTTGACGAGATTCCCTGCCTTAACATCCCGAGGCACCACGGCTACTCCGCACCTCCAAACAACGATCACACCCCCGCTGGTAGTTGACCCGCCCACCCAGGCCCCCCTCCCTCCCTTTCTTCAAATCCAAGGTCGAGCACTTCCCTCAAGCGCAGCCTTCCCTGAGCCCCTCCCCGTCCCCATGCCACACGAGAACTGACGACCGGCAGGAGCCAGCACTCTCCCTGCCCAAGAGCCCTCCCATTATCACCCAAAGGCCATGTTGCCCCAGTTATCCTCCCCCCTGTGGAAAATCCCCCCTCCTGCATGTTGCACCAGATTCTCTTCCTCCCTCCTTGGATAACATGATGCAACGCCTCTTCCTACTGGAAACTCAGCTTGAAATCCTGACCCGAGGCCTAAACGAAACCCTACCCAATCTGGCCATGACTCGAAATCCCATCCAGACACCCACTGCCCCACCTATTCCCACCCAATCCAAACATGACAAGATACCACACCCCAACGAGCACAATGCCCCCCCCAGATCCCAACCCTGGCCCAACAGAAAGGGAATTGATAATCGATACGAAAGACCGAGAAGAGCCATTACCTCACTTTCCTCTCAGGAAGTGGCACACCTAGTCTCATCCTACGATCTCCCTACGAATTCCTCCCCCAAATCTACGATCCATGTAATTACAGGATTTAGAAGAGAACATCCCCCGTGCGGGATCCTAGACCCCCAGCCCACCTATCCGCCCTACCTAGAGCCCAATCCTCAGAGAACAGGAGCAAAGGGGAAACCCCCATAAATTGCATGCTCCTTAACTGCAGATCGGCCCATAAACACGCAAACGAACTAGCAGAAACCATCCTCTCACAGGAGATAGACATAGCATTCATCACGGAGACCTGGCTCAACAATCTCTCCTACCCCAGTATAGACATGCTGGTGCCTCCCGGATTCTCAATGATAAACAAAGACAGACAAAGGAAAAGGGGCGGGGGTATAGTAATCATCCACAGGAACAACATCCGCATCACGGAAATTCCCTCCTGCTTGTACAGCCCCTTTGAATGTCTCTCAGTCAACATTAAAAACGAGGACACCAGGCCTACATGTTGCCCTCTTCTGTACCACCCCGCAGGCAACTCCACCGAATTCGGGGTTCACAATATAATCCTGGGCGACCTCAATCTAAGATGGAACGAACCAAACAACCCGCTCATCTAAACCTTAAACAACCTACTACTAGAAAACAATCTGACAACACTGCTCAGAAGAAATCCATCACAGAGGAGCAACCCTCGAGGCAATTATTGCCGAAAGCAATGCTGTCTCCATCGATCACATCCTGCCGATAGACTGGTCCGATCACCACTTAGTTCTTTTTCACATCAACCATGCAGGCTTTACTCAACACCCCAAGCAAGACCCCCCCAAATGGGTTAGGAACACAGCCCAGACCCCTCGAGCTGACCTAGAAGAAGGAATCAGCTTGCTACTTCCCAACATCTCTGATCATCTCTCAACCACCGATCTCATCTCTCTTTATAACTCAAATATGACGCTCACCCTGGACCACCTTGCCCTTTGAAACAAAAAAAATCCAGGACCATTCCCTCCAGATCATGGTTCACCACTGACATCAATGAAGAAAGAAGACACCTAAGAGCCACAGACACTGCAAAAAACCGACCAGAGGAGCTTTTCAATATCATCAGGAATCAAACCTCCAAGCCCATGACATCATCAATACATGCATCCAAAGAACGATGTGACAACTTCGCCAGCTTTTTCGATGACAAAATCGTTGTGATAGATCTCTCACTTGGCTCAAATCTCATCTCTGCTATCGAGAACAATCCACCTGAAACGCAGGATAATACCTCCTTGATCCCACCTAAACACTGGTCCTCCTTCAATCCAATCCAGTAGGCAAAGAATCAAATTAATCTCCATTGCCAAACCCTCATCACACGCCCTGGATCAGCTACCCCCGCACCTAACCAAAAACCTGAAGCTGGTCCTGGCCCCGCTATGGTGCAAGATCATTAACAGCTCACTGAGCTCTGGAATGGTACCGGACTGCCTCACAGTAGGCCAAGTCACGCCTCTGCTAAAAAAGCCAGGGCTAGACACCAAGGATCTAAACAACTTCAGCCCTGTATCAAACCTACCTTTTTTGTCCAAAATCCTGGAAAGATGTGTACTCCCTCAGCTGACCCAACACCTGGATATCATCAATTTCCTAGATCCCCATCAATCAGGTTTCAGAAAAGGCTGCAGTACCGAATCCGCAATCCTCAATGTCATTGATGACCTACTCAAGTCACTGGACTCGGATCAATGCTGCCTCCTCATCCTCCAAGACTTATCGGCTGCATCGATACGGTGGACCACAAATTGCTCGTCAAGGTGCTACAAGAAAGGGCTGGTCTTCAAGAGACGGTCCTACACTGGTTCTCCTCCTCTCTCCACAACCGCTCACAAAAAAATTAAAATTAAAAACTTCGAGTCTGACCTCCACCCTGTCATCAGGGGTGTTCCACAAGGATCAGTGCTCTCCCCTCAGCTTTTCAACATCTATATGGAACCCCTTACCACTCTTCTCAGGAAATCCAACATCCCCTTACACTTATATGCTGACAACACGCAGCTTTATCTAGAAACCACCTCCATTGATGACATCCAGAGACTTAACGCCACGCTAAAGGAGGTTCAACACTGGCTCGCAAGTAATCACCTGAAACTCAACCAAGAGAAAACGGAAATTCTCCTCATCTCCAACAAAACCGAAAACCCCCAGATTGAAGAATGGCTCAAAGCCATTGACGCCCCCAACTGTAACCTCATCCTGGCAGACTCGGTAAAATCCCTAGGGTTCACCCTAGACCCGAAATTGGATATGAAAAAACACATCTCCTTATCCACTAAAAGCGCCTTTCTCAACCTGAAATTACTTTACAAAATAAAACCCTTCCTTCCACCCAAAGACCTTCAACAAGCCACCCAGGCACTAGTGCTCCCCAGGATTGACTATGGGATTGCTGCCCTGACTGGAACAGCAAAATCACACCTCTCCCCCCTGAAGACAACCCTCAACGCAGCTGCCAGGATGGTCACTGGTACCAGGAAATTTGACCACATCTCTCCCGAGCTCAGAGAGCTTAAATGGCTCCCAATCGAGCTACAAGCCAGCTTCAGAACAGCCTGCCTCAAACACAAAGCCCTGCACACAGGTAAACCTGAATACTTCGCCAACAAACTCAAAAGGGCCGGCCAGGCCAGAAACCTCAGGAGCTCCAACACTCTGCTACTCATCCAGCTGAAAACTCATAAACAAAAAACAGCAGCCAAATAATTTGCTGGAAACGCCCCCAAAATATGGAACACCATACCCTCCCACATAAGAATGACTCCCTCGTTTCCAAAGTTCAAGAAGCTACTCAAAGCCCTCTTCCTCGACCGCTCGCGACTTATCCGATAAGAGACAAGGAAGTTCCACAGCCAGTGCTCCCCTTACCCCCTAACCGGGAGTCTGATGACATTAACTCTGAACTAGTTTGATCATCTCCTAGCCAGAATCCTCTTGTTTACCCCCCCCCTTGATTATTTGTTCATCCCCTAGCCAGAATCCCCTTGTTTCACCAACTACCTGAATCGCCTATCTGCACAGTATTATGTATGGTATGAAGCTTGTTCTACCAACTACCTGTTTTGCCTACCTGCACATTATTGTATATGTTGTGAAGCGCTCTGATACCCTCGGGTCCAGCCAGCGCTATATAAAACTCTAAAAAAAAAAAAATATAACATAACAATACATCCACAGGTAAACACTGTAATTATGCTACAAATGGATGCTGACATATATCGTTATTTAATGAAACCTCATCCTCGTTTTTAACTTCCCATGCCATCTATCTGCTCAGCTCTTGACCAGGAATTAATGAAAGAAAGGCACTCAAAAGATGCACAATTTTCAGTATTTTTCCATCATTTTTTTTAAATAAATTGAGCCACAAAGAACACATTTTTCGGTCTGTATTTATCTGTAGAAATGTAAAACAGGGAGCCCTATTTATAAACGTTAGTTTTTCACTCAATTCAATACTTAACCATACAGTCACTTTAACCTTTGTTTTTCACAGTGTATGTGTGCGGGGTGGGGGATAAAGAAAGGGAGAATCATACTACTATGCCTAACTAGAACGTCTCTGTAACTAGTTTTTTTCAGGGAATATCTAGAGTTTTTTTTAAATCATATTTCACTAACACTACAACTGCGCACAGGCTATGGCCATGCGCAGCAGACGGCTATCCAAGGCCCACATTCAGCAGGTGGTCAAATTCACAGCAACCAGCCCTCTGTGGTCAGCTTGCTACCCCTGCAACCCTAGAATCTGCCCTCCGTTCTCTGTCTGCATGCCCCTGCTGCCTCCCTCCAGTCATCTGTGGTTAGCTGGCTACCCCTATTGGCTTGCCCTTTATAGTCGGCTAGCTGCTCCTGCCACCCTCCCGCCTGACTTACATTCTTGTCTGCATACTTCTGCCTCCTCCCTCCTGCCTCCTGCCCGCCAAGGTCCATTGAGCTGCCCTCTGTGTTGTATACAAAAAAGTGATGGATGGGATGTTATAATTAATCTAGGCCACTGGTAATTACTCGGCCCTCATCCCAGCTAATCAGTTTTTTGCCCCCAATGCCACCTCAGATTAGATCCAGCCATATGTTAATCAACCTTGATCCTGCAGTAATAGAAACAGTCCAGCCCAAACTGCAAAGTCAGGTGCTCTCTGAACCGGAACACAAACAACCCAAGACCGGTTTTGTCCTACTTAGGACTCATCAGCTGGGTGCAGCTTGGTTTTGGTGGTAAAGTGAGCACAGACAGATCTACACGCTATATTCAGATTACCTCCTCAGGGAACCTTTTTATTGGATCATTGCTGATTTTCGGATGATCGGAGGTGGTATTGTTGGCAAAAGAATGGTGGACTGATAATTACTCGGGCTGAGTACCAGTCCATCATTCTTTTGCCAACAATACCACCTCAGATCATTAGAAAATCAGCAATGATCCAATAAAAAGGTTCCCGGAGGAGGTAATCGAATTCTGCTTGTAGATCTGGCAATAATTTTAATATACTCTTGTTGAAGGAGAACTCCAACACACACATTACACTCTTGCGCAAAAGGTTGCTACTGTCAATGGGATTGGCGCTGCCAGGTTAGCTCATAATGGTGTTAAAACATGGCACCTTAGAATTCGAAACATTTTCTCACTATCCTAATGGTCTTGACCATATTTATGAGGACCTTAAATCATATTTTTTATAATATCTTGGATGATCATTTTTAAATAACATTTTGTTCATGTTCTCAGAACCTACTACTTGTTTAATTATTTTGTTATCCTATTTGTAGACCACTCTAAGCTAAGCAGCCTATGCAGATACGCGAAAGATGCAGCAGAATAACATTTCTCAATACCCAGGGGAGCCCATCCCCCTAAAACTAGGCCCTACAAAGCTTTTATTCCTGCTAACATGGCTATTCCGTTTCCCCATATAAGGAAAATACTACTTACCCATTATGCATCTGTTCTTGGCATGTAGACCTGTAGATTCACATGCTTTGCATAGCCTGCCATCTAGTGTTGGGTCCGGATGTTTGCACTTTTTGTTCGAAGAAGTCTTTTCTAGTCACGAGGTAGTTGACTCGTCCTTTCGGGGATAGTGCACATGGGCATAGGCGCCATTGTTAGATTGTTTACCGCAGAGGGTGATAATGGAATTAGTAAGAGTAGTAAGAGATGTCCATGTATAAATGTATTTAAGATGCTACTGCAACAGGTACAGGTACCTGGCGAGGCAGGTGGGTGCATCTGAATCTACAGCTCTACATGCCAAGAACAGATGCATATTGGGTAAGTAGCATTTTCCGTTCGAGGCATGCGAGCTGTAGATCACATGCTTTGCATAAACTTGTCAGCAGTTATCTTCCAAAGCAATGGCTAACCTGTAGCTGTTGCAGTCGTCTGAAATAGTGTACGTAAAACTGCTTGGCCCACACTAGCTTGCTGTCTTGCTAACACATCTACACAATAGTGTTTACTGAATGTGAGGTGTAGACAATCTTGCAGCTTTGCAGATGTCATCTATATGTATATTCCCTAAGAATGCCATAGAAGATACTAGTTTGTGTGTGGAGTGCGCTCTAGGAGGAATTGTTAATATTCTTTTTGCTTTTGCATAGCATGTCTGAATACACTTGACTATCCACCTTACAATACCTGATTTTGATATAGGATTGTCTTTATGTGGTGGAGCAAAAGCCACAAATAGTTGTTTTGTTTTTCAGAAAGGTTTTGTCCTTTCTACGTAGTAAAGTAGTGCTCTTTTCACATCTAAAGTGTGCAAAGCACGTTCTGCTACCAAATCTGGTGGAGGAAAGAACACAGGCAACTCAACAGATTGGTTGATATGAAAAGCAGAGATGACCTTTGGTAGGAATTTAGGGCTGATCCGAAGAACCACTATGTTTGGGTGTACTTGTAAAAATGGTTCTTCTATGGTAAGTGCCTGAAGTTCACCTACTCTCCTTAGTGATGTGATAGCTATGAGGGAAGCTACCCTCCAAGTAAGAAATTGCAGTTCACATCTATGCAATGGCTCAAAGGTGGACCCATCAATCTGTTAAGGACAATGTTGAGATTCCACACTGGAGCAGGTGGAAGTCTTGGAGGAATAATTCTTTTAAGTCCTTCCATAAATGCTTTAATGACGGGCACTTTAAAGAAAGACAGATGTTGTCTGTTCTGTAGGTAGGCAGCTATTGCAGCAAGATGTAAGCGTATGGATGTGTACGCTAAATTGGAACGCTGCAGATGTAATAGATAGCAAATGATGTTTTGAACTGAAGCGTCCAGCAGGTTGATTTAATTGTTATTACAGTACATCACAAACCGCTTCCACTTTGTTGCATAGCATTTTCTTGTGGTAGGACGTCTAGCCCATGTGATGATGTTCATACAGTCTGGCGGGAGATTAAGATAGCCAAACTCTAAGATTTCAGGTGTCAGGTCGCAAGGTTGACATGACTGGGATCTGGATGAGTTTTCTCTCCATGGCTCTGAGTGAGGAGATTGGGAGTGAGATGTAGTTTTTAATGAGAAACTACTGAGAGCTCCAAAAGGGTTGTGAACCAGGGTTGCCGGGCCCATGTGGGAGCAACTTGGATTAAAGTCAGGGATGCCTGTATGACCTTTTGAACCACTCATGGAATGAGTGGGAGAGGCGGAAAAGCGTAGGCAAATAGCCCTGACCAATTCACCCATAGTGCATTGCCCTTGGACAATGGGTGTGGATGCCTTGATGACAGTAAATACTCCCTATCTACGCTCTTGAGCTACCTCTGCTTGTTTCCAAACTAATGTTTACCTCGAACCTGTAGATGTGAAATCCTCTTTCTATCAACACATGCCCAGATTTTAAGTCCAACTACAACTTTTAGGTTTCAGACACATACATTCATCTACTTCCACTACATAAACTGAGTCGCTACCTACACATGAGTAACAGGACAGTTTATTCCATTTCACTAAGGCTTTACTTTGTTCTTAAATAATAATGTATTAATGAACAGCATTGCAGTGAATACATCTCTCTCTCTGAGTATATACAGACATATTTTCATATTTAGACATTTATATAGACATAGATATAGATATAGACATATATATGTATATACACACATTTTAAATATATCGTCAATGGAAAAAAAACAAAGGTTACAGGGACCGTATAGTTAGGAAATAGAATTTTAAAAACCTTAGACATTCACCAAAAACAAAGGGTTACAGGGACTTTATAGTTAGGTTTAGATTTTACACACACAAAACCACAGAAATTCAGCAATTCTAGTTAAAGTTATCTCAAGTAACTATAACTCGTTCCCTAAGGTAACTATAACTCGCGCCTCCGCCATGTAGTTTTCTGATCAATAATTTCACTACAAATATTGCAGTGATAATATCAATGATGTCATAGAAGATATCATGAGTGATATGTGTGGGGTAATTAGCAGTGCATGGCTAGGGCACACGTTATAGTTACCTTAGGGCACAATTTATAGTTACTTGAAATAACTCTAATTATAACTGCTGAATTTCTATAGAGTACTGCCAGTAGCTAATATATATTGAGAAAGAGAGAATCGATCGATCAATCCTTGGAAGTAGTTTTTTTTTTCAAATCAGGGTCAATTGTCATAATGGTGTCTACTCACCAGGGCAGTCAAAGCCATAACGATAAGCACTGGAACATGATACAATAATGGTAATTCCTTCAGAAGTTCTTTAATAAATTCACCAATTCCTCGCCCCACATGTTTCAATGGCTCAGTCACGAAATGCGTAAAGGTCAGAGCTAACGCCTAGGAAAAAAACACATATGATACAAATTTAGTTTAAAAAAAAAAAAGAACAAAAAAAGAGAAAAGACAAAGAAATATGAAGAGTTGATGTAGGTAAAGCACATGCCTTAGTTGGTGGAACCATCAAAGCAGGACTGACTAGGAGTGCTTTATAATAGTCGTCACAGGGATCATTCTGGACACTCCACAGTCGTGTCATCCACCCTACAGATGAAGGAAGATAATAATAAAAGAATTAGCCTTTTTACTAAAAAATAATTTTCTGTTTTATTCAGTAGAACAAAATAACTTAATAGCACTAAAACCCCACATATGAATCTTAAAATAACTTGTTTTTTCATGTAAACAAAATTCTCAAGCAGATAGTGGGCTTGATTCTCCCTGTAGCTTCTCCGTTTGTACTGCTAAGACAAGGAAGAAGAAAAGAACGTAGGAATAAGCAGCCCTAGCCTTGAAATAATGGAAGTCCTTGGCCAGTGAAAAGCTGCTGGGAGGCTGAAAGGTATCCAGCATTTGGCTGTGGCTATGCCAGATTGGTACTGTATAAGTGACACAAACATCGAGCACGTGAAGAAGTTTTTCCCACTAAAGGCCAAAATAGTTGTTTTCTCCTGAGCCATCCTGATTTAAGTTCAAAACTTTAACCACACTTAGTGCAAGGCAAAACTAGCCTTCATGATTCTGGCAGCTATGCCAATGAGATCCCTTAACATCATCATGCTCGGCAATGCAGTCTGTCGGCCTAGAATGATCTTAAACATACACTCGCCTTGGACATAGTAGGCTAAAGTTAGTGTATCAACTGAAATTGTCCTAGATCGGAAGTCTGTAGTAAGGTATAATGGCACCACCATTATGGTGTCTTACTGACAGGCCACTCGATTGCTCCATACTTCTCCATGTAAAGCCTTGCCTTTCAAGGAAACCGTAATCACACAGCAAACTAGGCAGAATGAGGATTAGGCAGAGAACAAACTGGAGTATTCTTTGGATCCATGTTATTGTTATCCACACTCCATCTGGAGTGAACATCTTGTTAATTAAGCAATTGCAGACATCTACACTTAAGCGTCCTCCCGGGGAAGAGTCTGAGTCCTGATGAACACCACATTCAGCAGCTTTGCAGGAATTGAGAATTGACTTTATTGAATTAATGTCTTCAGTGCTCAGATCATAGGTGTCTGGATCAACCAACTTTTATTTTTTTGTGGAATGTGGCTGAGAAAACAGACTGCTAGGGCACACACTGGGCTCAAGGGGCATGTCAAAGTGTCCGAAATAGGGTCATGAGCCTCATTACGGAGATATACATTCACTTGGCACAACCCCTGCCACAAGACAAAAATTCAGGACAAAGAAGTTGGGAGAGAGAACTACTATGCACCCTCGCACACAGGGGATGGGAAAACACACCTTGCATAACACTTCCAGCTCTGAAATGTTGGGAGGGCTGTGGGAACCCATGCACACTGTTGCACTTACTTTGGGCCTGTCCGGGGTTGGTCCGGTACTTGGGAAAAGTAA
Organism: Lissotriton vulgaris; assembly: GCF_964263255.1. Taxonomy (NCBI): domain Eukaryota; kingdom Metazoa; phylum Chordata; class Amphibia; order Caudata; family Salamandridae; genus Lissotriton; species Lissotriton vulgaris. The sequence goes on from NC_141685.1 coordinate 535,340,761, forward strand.
TGAACGAGATTAGCCTTGCTGTTCTCTCACTAAATTGACACGTGTACCTTAGGTGCATTTACCAATTGGTACTGGGCCACCTTATCAGACCCTGTAACTCAGGGCATAGGTGTACCCAGGGCCTACCAGGGGCTGCAGCATGTATTATGCCACCCCTGGCTGGCCATCTAAATCTGGCACAACTGGCTGCACGACAGCTGGGGCAAGGTGGTGTAATCACCTCTTGCTGTAGATATAGTATACCTATATCTAACCCTAAAATGGACACTCGTATTCCTATCAGTCACTCCTATGGCAGGCCTTGACAATCCTGAAGGCAGAGTGCTTGGAATCGTGTGAGATGGTGCTCTGGCACGAGCTGAGCCCGTTTGCAGCTTGCGGAACCAAGTCCTAATGGCTGTTCCATGATAACGCTTACCATATACTCTTAAGTGCATTATAATCCTCGCGGTTATATGCCAACTCTGGTATCGCTTTATCAAAACATGTCGAGTAAGCTGTCATACGAATTGGAATACTAACCCCTCGCCAGTTCTGGCGACGGGGTTAGCATTCCACCCACCCTCTAGAGGGACACGACATGTATGTAACTGTGAACCCCGGTTAAAGTTAACTCAAGCCTCAGCATCACAAAATGGATGCTGCCACCACAGACACAAGTCTGACCTACTGCTGCTGGGAGTCCTTCCAGCGAGGGATGCTTGGACAAAGGGTTTCCTGTCAGGGGCGGTGCTAGCACCATCCCAGACAGGGTTTTGTGTATCCTGGGTAGGCAGGGGAAGGTGACTGCAAGTGGCACCCCGGTGCTCACTATGCATCTGCCGGCTAGAACCAGTTCCAGGGGCACACCAGCCCCTGAGCTGGGGAAAGTCCGGCATGGGAGAGGGGTGTAACCACCCCCTTCCTGGTCCCACCCATGGGCAGGACCTAGTCGCGTGCCAGCCCCTTTTCTTAGTATAAAGATAGGAGCGGGCCCCCTTCCAAATTAGATCATCTTAGAATCCTGAAACTACTTTCTACGAAAGGAACTCAAGACTTCTTCCTAAGATTTCTCCCTTGTGACTAAGGAGGAGTCACCCTGCACCCGCAGGCACCATCTAAAAACACTGCGGTTTGCTGCACGTCCTTCCTCCGGAATCCGACCGACCAGCACGACAAGACCCGGCTTCCCTGGCACCTCTGACCTCTACCTACATCGTCAGCTTAGCTGAGACCCGTGGGTGTGACGAGACCTCGAGGGACCGGCCATCTTCAGAACTGCACGACGCTTATCCAGCACGACCGCCGAGGGATCCTCGAGTGAGTGCTTTGGGGTTCGAGAAGCCCTGACCATGAGCAGCTCCAGCACCGAAGTCCAGCCCCCCAGCAGCCACCAGATCTGCGTGGGGCCCTTCTGCTCTTTGCTGCTCACCACGTTGTCCGGCTACTTGCCTGCTGGCTTGTGGCCCTCTTGACGACGCTCCACGACGACAACACCGCTGGTCTGGTTGCTCCAGACTGGCCCTTGCTCCCCTCCAACAGAGGAGCACCCCGGACCCTCCTGGTCCACTCCAGACGCCATTTTAAGTCCACCGCGTGGGCTTGCATTTGCCAAGACTTGTTGCCCCAATCCTGGGTCCAGCGACGTCGACAGCAGATACCTTCGTGGGACAGCTCGCACCTCCATCCTGGTTGCCGACAACGCCTCCTGGTCCGTGAGACTGCAGAGCCCAGCGTCGCCCACTCACCTGGTCGAGGTGATTCCATCAGGTGCCATCCTGGTGCCCATCTAATCACTGGCTTATGATTCAGAACTTGGTCCCCTCTGCTTACAGGTATCCTCCATCATCGATCCAGGCTTGGATCCCTCCGAATCTCTTCACTGGTCGCCTGCCAGCAACTTCTTCTTTCAGGCTTCATAGACTGCAACGAGGATTCCCGACGTCTTTCCAGACCTATGCAGCCGCAGCCCCTGGGCTAGGTAACCTCAGCATTTCGGTGCTCCAGCATAGCCTCACTATCCAAGGGTCCAGATCCTTTTTCGTTTCAGCTCTACCTAGTCGGATTCGTCCGATAACACTAACTTTACGAAATCTAGCATCCATAGACTTTGTCCCGCATCCCGCGTGAGAGTGCACACTCTGCACCCGTTCCCCCTAGGCCTCCTGCTAGTAATCTGAAGGTTCAGTGGTCAAGTCCTAGTGATCCTACAGCCTATTAGAGTAGTACTTACCTGCTAGTAATTTCGCATTCCACTTTTGTAGTCTATGGTTTTTTGTGCCCCTCGGGCATTTGTGTAAATTGTGCAACTTGAAGTATTTTCGTAAGAGTTTTGTATTGTGCTTAGCACCCTGTCCTCATAAAGAGTCCAGGGTTGTTGTGTTCTAAATAACAACTTGTGTGGTGTCCTTTCACTTGGTGTTCAAGGGGTATATGTGATGGTATAACAGCTGGCTTAACACGCCCTCTAGAGTCTAGCCTTAAGACTGCTCTTGTCCATGCTACTAGGATAGCTGGTCTACGGTTGACTTACAACCAATCATCAATAAGGGTTGTTTGGACTGATACATAGTGATCACTAGAATAGTGAGCACTGCATATCAGGCCAACTTCTCACAGTCCGGTACTTGGGAAAAGTAATGAACGAGATTGATTGAGCCTTTGATACAGAAATACCACGGGTCCCTGAGTACACACTTCTGGGCCTACCTAGTCCCTTGACATACCCCCTCTAATACTTATGAGGTCGCAAGATGGCTTTAGCTCTAGGGGAAGCTCACCAAGCCATATTCTTACTTTGGGGGACCGATAAGGCGCCCGAATATACAACATGATTGCACAAATGATGGTTCATAGGGGGCATGGAGAAGTTGACACTTGCAGCAGAGCTTAAACTGGACACTTACCAAGAATGATGGGTTCCCTTTGTAAGCATCCTCTCAGCTGAATTCAATGTGCTGGCCTGTCTCAAATATATTACATTGCTGCATCTGATTCCAGATCCTTTCAAAAGTCACGGAGGTCAAGAGCTTACAAACGGGGGCTGGGCACAGGACATAAGGTTCATGGGGTATAGGAATGGGATTATACGAGAGCCACTGTGGTGACTACTACATATATCAACTATACAAGAGTAATGGGGAGGGATGATGGGTGACGGATTTGTTGGGATTATGTTTTCCTGTAACACCATATTAACATGCTGCAGGCCTCCAGGGTGTAGGCAGTTGAGCTGTGTAAAGTGAATGTGACTTCTTGTTTATTCAAAAATAATTTTAAAAATGTAATAGGCTCAAGGCAGTGCTGGATCAAAAATGCTAAAATGGTGTAGAGAGGGTACTAACTGCATCTGCACGGGGTTAAATGGAAAGGGGCAATCCAAACATATAGCTCATACTCTGACACCCAAAATGTCAAAAAAGAAGGAATCTGAGACGAGGAGGTATGATAGCCAGGTGATTGGGGAGTGGCCTGACACAGATGCCATAGGTCGGGAGCTCCGAAGCTTTTGCCCGGCGACCCCGTATCCGACGACATCCTGTATAGAATTTGCACCATGGAATTCCCCAGACGGTGCAGAGTCCCCCAGACTGCTGCTGATTTCCCACTGGCCCATGCCAGCGAGGCACTAGGGCTGCTACTGGTGCAAATCGCTTGAGTGCAACTCCTGGCATGGCAGAGTAAGTAAGATGGCGGCAGCTAGGTACTGAGCCCCGGGACAGCCCGGGCTTGTGGCGCGACGCTGCTGCCACCGAGAGCACCACTGCGAAATGGAGATGTGTGCCCCTGAGTAGCAGGGCACCAGTGCATTGATCAACCAAGCTGTGGAGTCCTTGAGAGGGACGGGAGGCGACCAAGCGAGCCGGGTGGAGCAGCAGTAACAGTACTGCCCTGTAAGTGCCGCAGCGGCTGGGCCAGACTGCTGACCCTGAAGGAGTGTGGAATTTGGCCTCGCCAGGTGGGAGGGGCTCAGTGGCTGTCGGCGTACCACCGGACAGGGGCAGAGCCTGCAGGGATTGGAGAGGGCAGCAGGCCTAGTGAGGCGGCCTTGGACCCACGAGGCACACGAGGTGAGGAATCCAGCAGGGCCAACCCTGGTGGTACCCGATGCGCTGTGGGGAGTGTAGAGCCCTGGGACATTAGAGGACAGTTGACCCCGGGAGTTGCGGCTGGATCCTGGCTTCCCTAGCCACCCACATTGAACACAGATATGGGCAGGCTCCACAATAGTGAATGCAAGATAGCGCCTGAGTGAGCCTACAGGCCTCTTTTTCCTTTTACTATGTGGGGGAAAGTCCCTCCTGGGGATATGGAGTGCTACTGCAGGCCCCTAAAGAGGTCTGGGGGATGAAGTGCTCTGTCCCTGGCTGCTACCCCCCCTACATGGGACCCAGGGTCGGATTGGGATCACAATTTGGCCCAGGCACTGATGATAAAAGTGGCCCACATTCTCAGGGTGTGGCCCAGATTCGCGGGGCGCGGCCCAGATTCGCAGGGCGCGGACCACATTCACGGGGCGCGGCCCACATTCACGGGCCTGCCCTTTCATGATACACACAAGGAATGTAAGTGGGAGGATATTGGTCTTGGTAAAGACACAGGGCCAAGGTGACAATGTCCTACAAGCGGAGCAACTGAAAAACAGTGAGGAGGCCCCTTACTATTACAAAATTATTGCCCAGCCTTCCAGCGCAGGAGCACCTGAAAAACAGCGAGGCCCATTTCTCCTAAAAAATGATTCCCCATCCTTCCAAGGCAGGAGCATCTGAAAAGCAATGAAGCCCCTTTCGCTAAATAAATTATTCCCCAGCCCACCAGCGCAGGAGCACCTGGAAAACAGTGAGGCCCCAGCTATTTGTAAATTACTCCGCCCTCCCCAGCCCTTCACTGCCTCGGGGCAATGGCCTGGCAGGAGAGGGGATAAAGCAAAAAACACAGCTGATAGGACATCCATGGGGGTAGGGAGGAGGCTAAGGTGAAGATGGTGCCTGTATCAAACATTACCTGGACCCCACAGCGAGACTAATTCTTCCTTGCCCACTATGCCCTGAATGAGAAGGGCTGTGGGCGAGGTGTTAATGCAAATCCTGTTTCAGGGATGCATGGGCCCCAGGTGAAAATGGCTCAATGGCCTGAGCAACTCCTGGCCCCCTGGGAGGCCGATTCTGGCACAGACTCACCCCTCCCAAGCCAGCGTGATTGCTTGGCAGGGCAGGGGGTCAAGGAGAGGCCACAACTGATCATTGCTGAACGGCTGCACAGCGAGGCAGCTTTCCTCTTACTGTCCAGTGCTCTCTGTGGACTGGGAAAGGGGGCAAAACGGGCCACAGAGGGCACAGAGACACCGGCCCTTCGGCCAATGCCCGAGTGCCGCATTGCCAATCCATCCCTGATGGGACCCAATACTGCACTGGGCACAGTGCCTGTCAAAGGGCTTTCAGAGGAGACTGCAGGTTCAGCTGGTGTGGAGGTAGTGAGTTGGATTAGTGAGTTGGATGGTAGCGGTGAAAATGTGGATGCTCCAACAATCGTCTCCATTGGGGCTTGAGGCCTAAAGACTCAAGGGTGAACTCACCTCCTAATGGGTGTTCGCCTCTTGGGGGCCTTCTCTGCCTGAAGCTGCGGTATTTTGGAATTGGCTGACACCTGGCCTCCTCATGGTCATGGGGCTAGCTGTCACACGGCCTAGTGATGGCTTTGAGGTTGTGAGTGGTAGAGCGGACACTGTTTTTGATACAAATCCCACGGACCTGTGCTGCCCATTCCCCGCCTCCTGTTGGGACGCCATTCTCCTTGGACTGTTGTCTCTGGGGCAGTGGTATTACACGGAGGGAGCTTTGGTGGCACTTTACAACCTTGCCTTTCACTCTGGGAGTATGGGTAAAGCTACCATAAAAAGAGACCCAGATGTAGGGGGCCAGGCCCAGGAGGCGACTGGTACCAGTGGCTGTGCAGAAATGCTGGTGTCCTCTAGGGCACAGCCTTTGACTGGACTCATCCTCCAGGACTTGTTGCACTCTGTCACCACTTCCCAAGAGGCCTTGGAAGCAAAAATCGATGCCATACGAGGAGACCTGAACATCCTGAAGGATGACCATCGTCGTCTAGCAGAGAGGGTCACAACAACTGAGCACTCCCTAGCAGACATTCCCTCTGACTTGGTCTCCATGCGAGAACATCTTTCGGTTAAGGAGGACACAGTGGGGACCCTGGAAGTGCGAGCTGAGGACAGCGAAACAGGTCCAGGAGAAACAATATCTGCATTGTCGGACTCCCGGAACGCATTGAGGATAACAATATGCTGTTCTACTTGGAACGCTCGCTGCGTGAGGCTGTAGCTCCAGAGTGCCTATCCACATTTTAAGCCCTGGAGAGGGTGCCCAGAGTTCCAAACCACAATTTGAGATTAGCAATTAAGGAATATGTAGAAATCACAATTATTATTGCGAAACCTACATACATTGCATTTTGCGAGACCGTAATAGCGAATCGGTAAAATTTGCTATTAAGGACTCGCAAAAATACAATAATTATACATCTGCCCCCATATCCTTGGTCAGGCTAGAGTTGAATGGGGGGGTAGGTGGGGGGGGGTCGGAGGGAGAGAATGAAAGTGGACAATCTAAGGGTTATGATTTTCCCTGAATTCATTTAGAAGGTACAAAAGCAATGTTCCACATTCCACTGTGCCAAACGACAACTGTGTCAGATGGGCCTAAAATATGCTATGCTTTTCCCAGCCCGACTGCAAGTGGTGACCCCGGAGGGAACAAAGTTCTTTTGTTCTCCACAGGAGGTATGGGAGTGGGTCAAGATGAATCCGCAGGCTGGCCCCTGCCAGGAGTCCATGCATGGACTCTCAAGCGGAACTCATTAAAGCACAGTGGCGGGCCCTGAGGGGGGGCCCAAATGCAAGGGCCCAATGGGAACAGCAACGAGCAATGGATGTGGTGGCATGAGTGCCAACCTACGGAGCCTGGCCCCTTCGACAGGGGGGGATGGGGCTCAGGACTTTGACATGTCCTGGGGTACTAGCTCCTCAGAAGACTCAGAGAGGAAAATGCTACTTACCAGTATGCATCTGTTCTTGGCATGTAGAGCTGCAGAGTCCTACACTTAGCAATAGATCGCCACCTGGTGTTGGGCTCGGATGATTGCAGGTTGTTGTCTTCTTGGAAGAAGTCTTTGTAGTCACAAGATAGGTGACTCCTCACTTGGACAATACTGCGCATGGTCATCGACTCCATCCTCAGATTGTTTTCCGCCACTGGGTTCGGTTGAAAGTTTTCCGCTCCAGCTAGAAAAGACTTTTTCTGCATTTTCGAAGCGAGAAACTTAAGATAAACTTATTTCGACATCGAATAGACTTTTTGACATCACCAGCTACCTTACGGTGCGTCGACGCGGGCCTTTGGGCCTATCGGCGCCGTACAACCTACGCCTTATGGACAGAACTCCATTCAAGAGATGCCCGGTATGTCGAGCAAAGTTCCCTCCTAGCGACCATCACGAGGTCTGCAACCTCTGTCTCTCGCCAGAACACGACGAGTCTACCTGCGCAGCCTGTGCCTCCTTCCGATCGAAGAAAACGATTCGGGATCAGAGGGCCTGTCGACACGAAAGGAGGAGATCATGAAGGACCAGGTTTTTAGAACCTAGCGGCGTCAGGGAAAACGCCTGATGCCTTTGAGTTCCCCTGCCTTGGCAAACAGAGACACGGGACGCTTCTTGATGACGTCAAAGACCAAAGTTTATTGGCTGCAACCAGGAACAGAGGTCTACGAAGCACAACACGGGTGGTTCGCTAGAGACTGCACAAATTCAATGAGCGGAGCATGGTCTTTTATGACAAAAATCACATTCCAAAGTAGCATCGATTACATACAAACTAGCCAATCACATGGTGACATTTCAAACATATCGTATAACGACAATCCCACTTTTGGTTGTCCAGCCCACCAGAAATGACCAAGCACATTACAATTTCTTGTTCGATCAGGCCGGACAAACCCATCATAAAACCTCAACCCAAATCAGTGATTATGTCGTAAAGGAAGGAGCAGAAACAGATTGGAAGCAAGATAGAAAGGTGGGTGCAGTGTGCTGTAAACTTCGGCATGTCCTGCTCTTTGATCTTTATCTGGCCAGCTGCTTAACAAGGAACTGGCTCAGCGAGGTCAGCCTCGGGCAAGGGAGTCAGTTCGGCCAGGTCATTCAGAAGTCAGCTAAGGTGTACGTGTCCCAAGGACTCGCTTGGCCGTAGTCATCGGCCTATGTGAGGGCAACCACACAAAATGGCTGCCTTACACAAAATGGAACCTGAGGGTTCAATGAGAACACTACGTATTTAGGGATTTCGTTTGATCGATTAATGCGAAAACACTCGTACATACCGCACTCGTGATTTGTGGTCCGCTGACATCAAAATCGTCTATTTCCGACGACCTTTATTGAACGGGTTCAGAACCACCGAAACTCAGACCCTCATAATACGGAACTACAGACCCTCCTTTTGCCCTTACATAGGCAACAAACCCAAACCCATGTCAATCTGAATCTGGATCTATATTCATCAGATCATCGATGTGTTGCTGTAGCATCATCCTAGTACTTAGTACCTCTCTCTGGACAGGTCTCCTTGTACACGAAGTAGCACAAAGGCCACAAATAGCAGGAGCACACTGTACGCAGAGACAGAACAGGAAAAGGATAGCTAAGACCATCCCAATAACCATCAGAATTTTCCATCCCCAAGTGGATATCAATCCCCAGAACCATCCCATCAACGGCCAATCTCCTTTATCTAAATGGACAGAATCGGAGATCTTATGTAGCTTGGAAATGGCCTGGAAGACTGTCTGAACGTTGTCTGGAAAGAAAACACAGCAGCTCGATTGAATCAGTTTACATACTCCACCTCGGTGTGCTAGTATGACATCAAGAGCAACTCTATTCTGAAGTGTCATAAGTCTATCCGACTGGAGCTCAGCAGTCAAGTTACTAAGGGCACCGGCAGTTTCAACTATGGTGGACTCAACCACTCTCGTCAACTGACGAATATTCCTGCTGTTAGCCATCGGTCCCCAGAACGGCAGAAAACCCTTAAAGAAATCTCCTAACTCTTGCCCTGCAGTATCTTCCTGACTGAAGACACCTCTAGCAACTTTCGTCTTATGGTAATCTGCCGCAGCTGTAAAAGTGGGAGGCAACAGGAAGGAAACAAAACATGTGCCCGAAAAGTCAGGGGGCAACCATGTATATGCTTTATCGTAGCAAACAAAATAAGTACCCTTAGCGGCTAGAAATGCTGGGGAAGTCTGAGACGTAAATACATAGGTGTCAGTACAAACGCTCTTCCCTAGCTGTGCTCTCGGATTCTTGCCATTACCCTGCAGACAATAGCGACCCTGATGGGACACTATCCAAATCGGTGGAGAACTTTTCGCTCGCTGGTTAACACTCAGACTAACTCCATATCCAGTAACATTCCAACCAATGTATGCCTGTGTCTCATCTCTCGGAATAGTCTCATACGAACTAATTCCTCTAATCATATCGACTATACCCTTGACCAGAGCACTATTCTTTGGGTTATCTTTCACTGAACGTTGGGGATAGACACTATGGGCATAGATGAACATTGTTCTGTAAGCCCAAATAGAACCATTTAAACTGAAAGGCAAAACCAAGTACGGAATACCTTTATCAGTCGTATGGGGCATTAGACCACAAATCCAACAATTTGTTGTATTCATCACTAACTGGTGTTGGTGCAAAATTTGGATAAAGGAATTATTGGCAAGTTCCAGTCGTCTAACAACCTCATGTTCAGGCAAAGGATGAAAAGAATGAGAAGAAATAGTAGGTGGAGGTGTAGGTTGCACAGTGGGAATAAACGTCACTTTAAAAGAGAATGTCACATAACCAATTAAAAATATCATTAAACTCAATAGCAAAAACAAACCCAATATTAAAAATCTTTTCCGTGTGATTAGTTTGTATATCTTATTCTTAAAATTCATTGTCTTTACAGGTCTCTCTAGCTCGAAGAAATCCATCCTAACTAAATATGCTGCTCGCGGTGGTAGGGTGTTCTATGCTAAGGAATGCCTCTGTCAACCCAGGGCAACTCCCTTAGGCCAACCAGAACCTTCGACCTAGTGTCTCAGGCTTGCACTCCAAAGACTTGTCTACCGCGACCCTACAGCTGAACCCGGATGGCGGTTCGAAAAACAAAAATAAGTAGATCCTCGGTGGAGAGTTAACCTGTAAACAGAAAAAAATCATAAAAACTTCATTTATTTATTAGTCCCACGACTCTTGGTCGGAAATTATAACAATCTTTTCCAGGCAATGTTTGTTCTTTGAATAGAAGCTCAGGCACAGTATTGTTCAATCGATTCAAAGGAGGCACAGCTTCTTGCAAAAGATCGTCACTTTCTTTCTCAGAGTTTGTTCCAATCAGACGGGCATCGCTGAATGGCAAAAATCGTGGCACAATTTCTGTTTCAGAGTCTGGGAGTCCTTCCTGGACCCACCGGTCGTACGGTAAGGGCAATGGAGCCCGTTTGCAGTGTACGCCGTGGATCCAGTGTTTCTTGTCTTGCACTCGAACTGCAGAACGTGTAGACAGGAGAACTAGATGTGGTCCTGTCCAATGGGGCTGATCATTCTTACTTCCCTGGAAGTACTTAATGAAGATCCAATTGCCGGGTTCAATGGCGTGGCCTGGATTTTCAGAAGCTTGTGGCAAACTGTCATAGACCTGTTGGTGTAAAACACGCAGTTTAGCCGTCAGTTCGTGCAAGTAATCAAGCAACACAGGGTACTCAAGGTCACTAAACTTTGTTGGTCTTGGTACGCCCCAAATATTCGCCAGGCGACCAAACAACCTCATACAGACTCAAACCCATTTGCGAATGCACAGTCATTCTTGTGGACAGGAGCGCTAAAGGCAAAGCATCTTGCCATTGTAAACCAGTGCTCGCTTGGATTTTGGCCAACTTTAACTTCAGAGTGTCATTATAGCACTCAACTAAACCAGCTGATTGGGGTTGATTTGCAGTGTGGAACTTCTGCCGGATTCCTAATCCCTCACATACTTTCTTCATCACTTGACCCACAAATTCACTCCCATTGTCACTCCAGATAATTCTCGGCAAACCAAATCTTGGGAAAAATTCCTTGATTAGGGCTTTCACTGTGGACATCTAGAAAAGGAGCAAACAACCACCAAAACATATTTCAATCAATCAATCAATCAATCAATCATAACACTTTTATAGCGCACTACTCACCCGGAAGGGTCTCAAGGCGCTTGGGGGAAGGGGTCCGCTACTGCTCGAACAGCCAGGTCTTGAGTTGTCTCCTGAAGGCGAGATGGTCCTGGGTCAGCCGAAGGTGGATGGGGAGGGAGTTCCATGTCTTGGCCGCCAGGTAGGAGAAGGATCTGCCTCCAGCGGTGGCTCTTCGGATGCGTGGTACGGCGGCGAGGGCGAGGCTAGTAGACCGTAGCTGGCGGGTGGGCGTGTAGAAGGTCAGGCAGTCGTTGAGGTACTTGGGGCCCAGGTCGTGGAGAGACTTGTGTGTGTGGGTGAGGAGCCTGAACGTGATCCTCTTGTTGACGGGGAGCCAGTGCAGGTCCCTCAGGTGGCTGGAGATATGGCTGCGTCGGGGGATGTCCAGGATGAGTCGGGCGGAGGCGTTCTGGATGCGTTGGAGTCTTTTCTGTAGCTTGGCTGTGGTTCCGGCGTAAAGGGTGTTTCTGTAGTCTAGTCGGCTGGTGACGAGGGCCTGGGTGACCGTCTTCCTGGTTTCGGTCGGGATCCATCGGAAGATCTTGCGAAGCATGCGGAGGGTGTGAAAGCATGATGAGGAGACGGCGTTGACTTGTCTGGTCATCGAGAGGGAGGAGTCTAGGATGAAGCCCAGGTTGCGTGCGTGGTCTGTTGGCTTGGGAGCGGTGCCCAGGGCTGGGGGCCACCAGGAGTCGTCCCAGGCGGAGGGCGATGGTCCCAGGATGAGGACTTCCGTCTTGTCTGAGTTCAGTTTCAGGCGGCTGTTCTTCATCCATTCGGCGACGTCTTTCATCCCTTCGTGTAGGCTGGTTCTGGCGGTGTCGGGGTCTCTGGTGAGGGAGAGGATCAGCTGGGTGTCGTCGGCGTAGGAGATGATGTTGAGGTTGTGATGGCGTGCGATGGCAGCAAGAGGTCTCATGTAGACGTTGAAGAGGGTGGGGCTGAGTGATGATCCTTGCGGAACGCCGCAGATGACTTTGGTGGCCTCGGATCGAAACGGGGGGAGGCGGACTCTCTGTGTTCTTCCGGTGAGGAACGAGATGATCCACTCCAGTGCCTTCCCTTGGATGCCGATGTTGCTGAGGCGTTGGACTAGGGTGCGGTGGCAGACAGTGTCGAACGCTGCAGAGAGGTCCAAGAGGATGAGTGCCGCTGTTTCCCCATTGTCGAGCAGGGCTCGGATGTCGGCGGTGGCTGCGATGAGGGCGGTCTCGGTGCTGTGGTTGGCTCTGAAACCGGACTGCGAGGGGTTGAGGGATCCGTTCGTCTCGAGGAAGGCGGCGAGCTGTCTGTTGACGATCTTCTCGACGATTTTGGCAGGAAAAGGCAGGAGCGAGATGGGGCGGAAGTTTTTGAGGTTGGTGGGGTCCGCTGCTGGTTTCTTCAGTAGGGCGCTGAGCTTGGCATGCTTCCAGCTCTACGGGAAGGTGGCGGTGTTGAAGGAGGTGTTGATGACGTCCGGGAGTTGGGGTGCGATGGTGGAGTCGGCCTTGTTGACGACGTGGTGGGGGCAGGGGTCGGTTGGAGATCCTGAGTGGATAGTGTTCATCGTGCGGGCTGTGTCTTCAGTGGTCACCGTGGTCCAGGTGCGGAGGGTGGCGTTGGTTCGACGGTTGAGTGCGTGGATGGTGCGCCGAAACGGTTGTGGATGTCGGCAATCTTGCGGTGGAAGAACGAGGCGAGAGAGTCGCAGAGATCTTGTGAGGGAGTGATGTCGTTGTTGCCGGTGCTGGGGTTGGAGAACTCCTTGACGATGCTGAAGAGTTCCTTGCTGTCGTGGGCGTTGTTGTCAAGCGTTCCTTCAGTGATTTCTTCTTGGTGGTGCGGATGAGCTGGTGGTGCTTGCGGGTGGAGTGTTTGAGGGCGGTCATGTTGTCAGTGGTCTGGTCGAGGAGCCAGGCTTTCTCGAGGGTGCGGCAGGTCTTCTTGGAGTCCTTGAGTTCGTCCGTGAACCAGGAGGCCTTCTTGCTTCTGGGTCTGCTGGGAGGGTTCTTCAGTGGTGCGAGGTCATCGGCGCAGGCGGTCAGCCACTGCGTGAGGTTGCGGGCTGCTTCGTTGGGGTCCGTTGTGCTGGCGGGTGGGTTCTGGCTGAGGTAGGTGGTGAGCTGGTCGGCGGTGATCTTGCTCCAGCTCCTGTGAGGAACCTGTTGCGGGTGGTGGTGGGTTGTGGTTCTTCTGAAGCTGAAGTGGACGCAGCTGTGGTCGGTCCAGTGGAGTCCGGTGGAGTGGCTGAAGGTGATGTGCTTGCTGGATGAGAAGACGGGATCAAGCGTGTGGCCGGCGTAGTGGGTGGGGGTGTTGACCAGTTGCTTGAGTCAGAGGTTGGCGAGGTTGTCCAGCAGGGCGGCGGTGTTGCGGTCCCTGTTGTTCTCCAGGTGGAAGTTGAGGTCCCCTAGGAGGATGTAGTCGGCGGAGGGGAGGGCGTGTGGGCTGATGAAGTCCGCGATGTCTTTGCTGAATTGTGTACGTGGTCCCGGGGGTCTGTAGATGAGGGTGCCTCTGAGGGTCGTCTTTGGGTCGGTGTGAATCTGGAAGTGGAGGTGCTCGGCGGCGGCGAAGGTGTCGTTGGAGTCGGTCGTGATGCGGATGGTGTTCTTGTGGACGATGTTGATGCCTCCTCCGGTCTGGTTGACGCGGTCCCTCCTGATGATCTTGTACCCGTCCGGGATGGCGATGGCGATGTCGGGGGCTGAGGAGACGTTCATCCAGGTTTCCGTGAGGAAGGCGATGTCTGGTGATGTTGTGTCGAGGAGGTTCCAGAGTTCCACGGCGTGTCTGTGGACAGAGCGGGTGTTGAGCAGGATGCACTTGAGGTCGCTGCTGGTGCTTAGCTTGGCGGGTACGGTGCAGGTTCGGAGGCAGGTGAACTTGCAGGTTCTGCAGGTGAAGGGTCCGTGAATGCGTTTCGGGGCGGCCCGGCAGCAGGCGGGGTTCCGGCCGGCATTGAGTGCGTTGAGGGCGGCGGCGTCGTAGGTCTGCCGGGTCGTCTTGCATTGGTGGGGGCCAGGGGTCCTGGCACTGGGCGCGGTCCGGGCGCAGACGGACTTGCCTTTGGTGCGCCTTTGGCGCACAATCGGCGCGCCCGCTGCGCGTCAACGCTGCGCGTACGCGTGGTCGTCATAAGTAAGGAGCTGGGAGGGCGGAGCAGCTGGGTGGCGGGAGCGGGGCGGCGAATGGGCAGGAGGGGGGCGGGGCCGCAGGGAGGCAGCGGCGGGAAAAGAGGTCAGATGACGGCTCAGCGGCGGCTGGGTGGCTGGGTCATCCGGGGGGGTGAGAAACGAAGGAAAGAAAAGGGGGCAGAAACGAAGGCAAGAGCACAGGAGCACACAAGGCAAGGTGAAGTAAAACCACAGTGAAGGCAGAAACGAAGGCAAGAGCACACAGGGCAAGGTGAAGTAAAAACCACAATGGAGGCAGAAACAAAGGCAACAGTACACAAGGCAGGCACGAGGCAGAAGCAGCGGTGTGTGGGGGCGACCTCGCCTGGTTACAGGCTCAGCGGTCGCTCCCTACACCTCTACGCGGTCCCCTTAAGTAAGGAGCCGGGAGGGAGGAGCAGCTGGGTGGCGGGAGGGGGGCGGCGAATGGGCAGGAGGGGGGCGGTGCCGCAGGGAGGCAGCGGCGGGTAAGGAGGTCCGAGGGCAGCTCAGCGGCGGCTGGGTCGTCCGGGGGGGTGAGAAACGAAGGAGAGAAAAGGGGGCAGAAACGACGGCAAGAGCACAGGAGCACACAAGGCAAGGTGAAGTAAAACCACAATGAAGGCAGAAACGAAGGCAAGAGCACACAGGGCAAGGTTGTTGCACCTCTCCATGTGGATGAAATCTAGCTGCAAAGCCTCGAACGGATACGTAGGAGGAGCAAAATGACCAGCTGGTGTTGGAGTTCCCTTACCAGGATTGTACATCAAACACACCATACAGTTCTTAACCAAATTCTCTGTACATTTGGGAATTCCCACATTCTGCCAAACCGGAGCCAACAACTTACAAATCCCTTTCACGCTAATATGTGCCATCCCATGAGCCATCGTAAGAACTGGAAGCACATACGCGTCGGGCAACAACCATCTTTGATGCTCAGACAAATCAGTTCAACAACCATTCGAATCCAATCTACCCTTACTTTCTCTCCATTCATTCAACTCTTTCTCTGTAGCTTCAGCTTGGATGGATTTCACACTCTCAATCGTATCTTCACAAATACTTTTCTCTGGAACCCATCTCGCCGGACCTGCAACATACATTCGGCTCATCACATTTCTCGCAGTTTCTTTCGCAACTTCATCGGCATACGCATTTCCGCGACCAACATCATCCGTAACTTTCTTATGGGCACTACATTTCACAATCGCTACTTGCAACGGCAAAGTAAGTGATTCAAGGAGCTCATTCACCAACTGCCCATGTTGAATCTTCGTTCCATGCGAAGTCAAAAACCCACGTTCACGCCACAAACGTCCAAAGCTATGAGCCACACCAAACGCATACTGGCTGTCAGTATACACATTCACTCGTTTTCCTTTCGCCAACACACATGCTCTCGTTAATGCAATCAACTCTGCTGCTTGCGCTGAATTATGTGGGATAGGTGCAGCTTCAACAATGGTATGCAAAGTCGTAACAGCATATTCCGCAGTCGTATCACCATTCGGCAACTTAAAGCACGAACCATCAACCCACAAAGTACCATCACACTCTGGAAGAGGAGTACCCCTAAGGTCTATCCTCCCTTTCGTTTATTCCTCAGTTCTCAAAAAACAATCATGTTGTTCTGTGTCATTATCTGTCTCAGCTGAAATCGGCAACAACGTGGCTGGATTCAACGTGTTGCATCGTTTAATGTGCACATGACTCGATAACAAGGTCAACTCGTAACCCGACAACCGAGCACTAGTTAAGTGCTGTGTCTTGGTACGGTTCAATAAGGTATCCACTGCATGTGGAACCATTACGATCAACGTGTTGTCCATAACCAAACCATCAGACTGTCGAATCGAAACAGCCGCTGCCGCTGTAGCTCTCAAGCAACTCAGCAACGCTCTAGCTACTGGATCTAAAGTCGACGAAAAATACGCACATGGACGTTGCTTATCGCCAAACTGTTGAGTCAACACTGACAATGCACATCCCTCTCTCTCGTGGACATACAATGTGAAAGGTTTACTATGGTCGGGAGTACCCAACACAGGAGCCGAACACAACGCATTGCGTAATTCGGAAAAGCTCTTCTGACATTCCTCAGTCCAAGGAATAGGATTTGGAGTATCCTTGACAGTAAGAGCTATCAAAGGCTTCGCTAACAAAGAAAAATTAGGGATCCACTGTCTACAGTACGACGTAATACCCAAAAACGCACGTAATTCTATCTGTGTTGTAGGAACACTCATTTTGGCAATCGCCTGAATTCTCTCTGGGGTCAGTTTCCTTACCTCCTTCGATAAGAGGTGACCTAAGTAGGTTACTTCTTGTCGACAATATTGCAACTTGGAGAGAGAAACTTTGTGATGAAAATCAGACAAGTGGCGTAACAACGACAAAGTGGCTTCTCTACAAATCTCTTCATTGTCAGCAGTAACTAACAAGTCAACATATTGAATAAGGGCAGCACCATCAGGTAAAAGCAACACATCAAGTTGTTTTTTCAAAGCTTGGCTATAGATCGATGGACTCTCGCAATAGCCTTGAGGAGAGCGCTTAAAGCGGAAACTTCGTCCTCCTAAAGAGAATCCAAAGATATCTCTACTCTCCACGGCAATCGGGATGCTGAAGAAAGCATTCTTCAAGTCAATCACCGAAAACCACGTGGCTGTAGCCGGGATCAAAGTCAACAAAGCAGTGATATCAGGTACAACAGGGAATTGCGGAACTACGATCTTGTTCACTTCGCGAAGATCGATCACCAACCTATATACAGGAGGCTGTGAAGAATCAGTTCTCTTCAGGACAGGCAAAACGGGACTATTACACACATTACCTCTCGTTTCCTCAATCACACCCTTATTGATCAGATCATAAATGATCGCCAAAAGTTCTCGCTCACCATCACTCGAGATACAGTACTGCGGAATGCGCGGTAACTTAGCATTCGATTTCAGTGTCACAACATATGGTGGAATCTCTAAAAGACCAACATCGTTCGGACCAGTAGCCCACAATGAATCGGGTAAAGAAGACAATTCAGGTGGAAGTCTGTCTTTCGATATGTACATCGGAGAGATCACTCTCTCACCCAACGTAAGATGTACTCCTGACGGAGAACAATACAACGTCACATACAATCTCTATAATAAATCCAATCCCAACAAGTTCTCACCACAACCTGTAGTCAAAATGAGGGGTGCTTCAAATTTACTAGGTCCAACAGAAAGAGACAACGGAGTAGAAATTGGATTCGTAACCGGGGCGCCAGAAAAACTTACAGAAACATTCTCAAAGCCAGACAAAGGTGCACCAGAGAGTTTAGAGTGCATTATAGAACTCTTCGTAGCACCAGTATCTAACAGAAAAGGCTCTGACACACCTGATGCAATCACTTCAACATAAGGTCCACTCTGATCTACTGGAACTGAAACAACTCCCTCTCTTTGTCCATGGCTGTTCTAACAATCGTTACCATCCACTTCCTCACCTTCGGCGTAGTAATCATACGTATAGTACTGTGCTGTCCTACCAGACGAACCCTGCTGCTGATCAAAACTATTCATTGAATTCTGTGGGGGCAAAGAACACCCATTCTGACCATGACCTCTACCTCTAGGTGCTTGTTGAACACCTCGACCTCTCACACCAGAAGCGCCATTCGTGCGCTGCAACAAAACCGGACAACTATTCTTAAAATGGCCCTCTTCTTTACAATACGCACACTGATTAGGCCTATACGGGAAACGCTGTTGAGAATGCTTGTTTCTTTGCGAGTTTCTCGAAGATTGCTGATTCTGCTGATGATCACGTTGATTACTAGTACAGGGTGGATAAGCTTGTTGCAGAAGAACTTTAGTTTCAATTCCTTAGTCTTCTTATCCGCTTTCTCTATCTCATCTTTGTGCCTATTTTCATAGTATTGGGCCATAGCTAAAATCTGCGCCGACGTGGAAACAGCCCAAGCACTCTCAGAATCCTTCAACTTAGTGCACAACTCAGGAAGCAGATTATGCACAAATTTCTCGACGAACAATCTCTGGCCACCCTCAGTAGCCATATCTTGACCACTATGATCTACAAATGTCTCTTCAAACCGCGTGAAAAAAATCGGACACCGTTTCATCTTTCTTCTGCTTATATTCAGACAACTTGTCCCAATTAACACGCACTTCAGGCATCAGTCTTCATATAATTAATTATCCTACCAGGGAGTAGAGTAATGATATCTTCAGGCTTAGCACCTCCTACTTGTCTATCATTCGCAGCACTGATATTATCCCATGTATCGCCCAATTCTCGTGCATGATCCGTGTGACGAATCGTACCACAAATAGGCTGTGGAACAACATTTCCAAACAACATATCTATGTCTGCTAAATTCATGATACACGAACCCACAGTCTGAGTGAGCTCTTTATAATATCCTGCCGGATTTTTGCGCGGATCAGGCAAAGACTGCTTAGTTGCTAAAACTTCAACACACTTCCAAGGAACATGTACCCAAACACGCTGGAAGTGTGCAACAACAGGTGGCTGAGCATTAGGATCAGCAGGTCTCCAAACTGGAGGAACCTCTTGCATTGGATACGGACGCGCTGCTCTCCTAACTGACGAGTCAGGCTCAAACAATCGCTCAGAAGGAGTGTCACTACGAAATGACAATATAGTCGCAACTGCTCTCCCAACATCATGAGGACCCACAACGGTTCCTTTCGCAAATTCAGAACGTATTCAGTACAACTAATTAGGAGCTTTATCTACTTCTTCAACCCATTGTTCATGGAGGAACCCACACATCATCTCAAAGACGTACCGTTGCTTTGGTGCTTCCCATTGAAGGAAAACTCCATAACACCTTCAAGATCATACTGAGAAGCGTACGTAATCCATTTACGCGCCAAATGATCCAAAACTGTACGCTCATCTGCATCAGGCCACTGACTACGTGATTGTCTACGTTCACTAACAGGAGACATACTAAATTGTCCCAACAAAGGAGAAAAGAAACCAGAAACTGCAGCAGTCATTCTCTGCCTAGCAGAAGGAAAAGGTGAAAGAATAAGAGAAGACGGAACAATAGTAGAAGAATCAAAAGGCGGAACAGAAGAAGTATTATAGATAGGCGTAGGAGTAGCAGGCGAAGAAGGAGGCAAAGTTGGCGGCCCCTGAGGAGGCTGCGCCAAAGGAATAGTAGCCAACGGAAGAGGAGCTGGCTGTGGAGGATGTGCAGGTGGCACAACAACTGGAGGTTGTGCAACTACAACTGGTGGTGGTGGTGCCGTAGCAGTTTGTACATAAGGGCGTGGTGAACTCAATAGATGTGACATTAAAGGATCCTTTGCAAGATCTTTCTTTGCTTCCTGCTCTTTAAGCGGCAAAACTGGGAAGCATTTATCTACCGCTAACTTCCTAACCCTAAGCATCTGTTCGCTCTCTTGCTTTTCCTCATTATCCCTATATGCTATAGCAGCTTGCACCATTGACATACCTCGTTCTCGTTTATTTTTCTTCTCTAATTTAATTTCTTTCTGTTAGGCTTCTTTGCGCCGGATGCGAAAAGAGTCAAACATTGCCGGCCGGGCTTTCTTTTTGAACAATTTAACTTCGAGATTATCTAAAATCTCAGTTTCAAAGCTACCGTAACGGGGCCACTGTAGGACACTGTCTTTCTTCGTATATTTTACCCAGATGTCATTATAACCAATAGGGCCCACACCATGCTTCACATAGAGTTCATACGTAGGAGTTCAATCAGAGGAACCGGACACGAATCCTCTAATCGGGAATCCTTAGAACAACCACAACCAAATATCTTTCCAAGTCTGCTAAGACCAGGCATCTTCGCTGACTAGTCTAGCTTCAAACTTCAAGGGAATATCTGAAAACAATAGTCTCGTGAATACACGAGTCCCTCTGCTTTGGGGCCTGCAGGTACAAAATCAAAGCGATCCACGAAGGGATACCAAAAACAAATTAAGGACTGGGAGACGCTCCACTCATACTTAACTGAAATGTCGATGGCGTCACCAGAAGACCCGTCAATCGTCTCGCTCTACAAATCATCTAAGGCTCCAAGGCAGGGCGACAGTCAGGGCAGCAGTCCTTCGTAGCCCTCGGAAAGCAGGGAACCTCGCAGCAAAGACTTTCGGACCACGACGACATACAGGGGTCGATGAAGTGGCAGGCCTTCCTCCAGAATTTCCACACGAAGCTCTCCACGATCTTCAGGCTTGGACCGTTACCGCTGAAGTCGCTCCACGTTGGGCGCCAACTGAAGGACCAGGTTTTTAGAACCTAGCGGCGTCAGGGAAAACGCCCGATGCCTTCGAGTTCCCCTGCCTTGGCAAACAGAGACTCGGGACGCTTCTTGATGACGTCAAAGACCAAAGTTTATTGGCTGCAACCAGGAACAGAGGTCTACAAAGCACAACACGGGTGGTTCGCTAGAGACTGCACAAATTCAATGAGCGGAGCATGGTCTTTTATGTCAAAAATCACATTCCAAAGTAGCATCGATTACATACAAACGAGCCAATCACATGGTGACATTTCAAACATATCGTATAACGACAATCCCACTTTCCGTTGTCCAGCCCACTGGAAATGACCAAGCACATTCCAATTTCTTGTTCGATCAGGCCGGACAAACCCATCATAAAACCTCAACCCAAATCAGTGATTATGTCATAAAGGAAGGAGCAGAAACAGATTGGAAGCAAGATAGAAAGGTGGGTGCAGTGTGCTGTAAACTTCGGCATGTCCTGCTCTTTGATCTTTATCTGGCCAGCTGCTTAACAAGGAACTGGCTCAGCGAGGTCAGCCTCGGGCAAGGGAGTCAGTTCGGCCAGGTCATTCAGAAGTCAGCTAAGGTGTACGTGTCCCAAGGACTCGCTTGGCCGTAGTCATCGGCCTATGTGAGGGCAACCACACAAAATGGCTGCCGTACACAAAATGGAACCCGAGGGTTCAAACGAAATCCCTAAATACGTAGTGTTCTCATTGATCGATTAATGCGAAAACACTCGTACATACCGCACTCGTGATTTGCGGTCCGCTGACATCAAAATCGTCTATTTCCGTCGACCTTTATTGAACGGGTTCAGAACCACCGAAACTCAGACCCTCATAATACGGAACTACAATCAGCGCCAGCAACGGAGGCCATCTTTGAGGAGGAGATCGTCGAAGAAGACGTCTCCGAGGACGAAGATCCAATCGAAGATACATCAGAGGACGAGGCTCCACTCGTTGCCGAGGAAGACTCGCCTGATCTCCAGATCATATCGGGGGCAGAGGACTCGGACGATTCGATTCCATCTCGACAACCTGTGAGTACCACTGCACCCCCGAGGGCCCGACAGGGTCACCCAGAACTACAACCAGAATCTGCTAGAGTGCAAGGAAAAAGTGGCTGAACAGTGGAGTGTTTGCGTAACTTTGACTATTAGAATTATATGGTGAGGGCACACACGGAGACACACCACACTGGCTCCTCCCTGGCATGGCTTGCCAACCCAGCCAAAAGAGGTTTTGTTATTGTTGAGTTAAATTCAGAACACAGTACGAAGCTCCATCGCCAAGAAGATATTAACCAGGAATTTTATAATTATAATGCCACCTTGTACCGAAGTTCTAGTACTTGTTCTTCTGCCAATATGGAGGCATTTTTAGCACCCCTCACCCTCCCTACATTTACTCCAGTGGAGGCTGAGGAACTGGGTGGAGACATCTTGATCCCAGAGGTATGAGCAGCCATGAATTCCACCGCCCAGAATAAAACTCCCTGCACAGACGGGTTACCGGTGGAATTTTACTCTGCGCATGTTGAGACCCTGGTTCTCAAGCGGGACGCGCTCTATACACTTCTAGGGACACAGGCTTGTTACCGCCCTCAACATGGGAGGCCCTGCTAGTGCAGCTTCTGAAGACGGGAAAATCAGCCCAAGATAAAAAAGAATGGTGCCTGTTATCGATGATGAACATTGATTATGAAATACTTAGTAGTATACTGGCCACTAGACTCCTGCAACATATGCCTGCACTCATACATGCAGACCAGGCCCCAACACAGCACTTAACATCCGCAGGTTCTTTGCACTACTAGAGAAAAGCTGATACGAGAAGTTACAGGTGGTGGTTTTTGCAGTGGGCACTGAAAAAGGCTTTTGAGAGTCTGGCATGGGCCTTCCTCTATGGTTTAATGAATTGCTTTGGGCTGGGACAGGGCTATATAGCCTGGATGAAACTACTGTATATGGAACCCTCGCTAAGAGTTCGGACGGGTCGGGCTATTCCATGTGGTTACAGGGTGGAGAGTGGGACCCGCCAGGGCTGCACTCTGCTTCTTTTGCTTTTTGGTCTAGCAATGGAGCCTTTGGCCTTCTATGCTAGGGGTATAAAAATAGGCACACATCAGCATTACATTGTGTTATACATGGACGACTTGTTGCTATTTCAGCATGGCACAGGGAGGAAGTTGACTGGAGTGCACCAGTTACTGGAGGGGTTTGGAGACCTACAGGGCTTACGTGTTAATTGGCAAAAGTCCTGCGCATTTCCAACACTGGTGACCAGGGACCCCCGGCAACACAAGGGGGTCTTCAATGAGAGTCCAAATGTTTCCCATAATTGGGGGATCAGGTGTATCATGCTCCCATGGACTTACTGGAGGGGAAGGTGGGGAGGACTCTGTGGGCTCTCCGCTCTAGTATTGAGTTTTGGTCTACCCTCCCTTTTTCAGTAGCAGGCAGAGTAGCACTATTAAAGATGGTGGCTCTTCCCCGCTTACTATACCTTTTTGTGGTACTACCGGTATGGATACCTAGGGTGACTTTCCGGGAGATTGACACACTCATTGCACGTTTTATATGGGGTTGGGCCAGAGGAGTGTTGCACTATGCACACTTCAGAAGCAGAGAGAGAATAGAGGTTAAGCAGTTCCAGACTTTGATTGCCTAGTATATTGCAGAACAGTGTCAGTGGCTGACACAGTGGTTAGCAAATAAACTCACTCCTGGGAGGTCTCTACCCCCATTTCTGCCAGATCTTCCAGCACTGATTAGGGTGGTACTTGGACTTTGCCCTCCTAGAGTGGGTGGCACCATGGAGTTGCAGGTTCTGCGTAGGTGCTGGGGGTGTAGCCTGCAGAGGGCACGGTTGAAATTCCCACACTCTGCAGACATCCTACTGAGATTTCTGGAAGTTTTCCCACATGGTGGGGTTTGGCAGGGCCTAGCTGACTGGGTAGCAGCAGAAGCAACAACAGTGGGAACCTTATATCCCGCTGAGATGCTCCATCCATTTGAAGAGCACCTATCACAATATGACCTACCGCAGGGAAATTTTTTTCTTCATGGTGCAGTGTCCACAGCAATTCGCAGACACTGGAGGATGGGCGTGGCAAAACCACTGCACATGAAAAGTACTTGGTCCCTTCTTCGGGGACCTTTAAAGCGGTCACTTGTCTATATAAAATACTGAGAGAGGATTCATTCCCACCTCTAGATAGTCTCAGGGTCAATTGGGTGGAGGATCTGGGGATGCCCATACCAGAGAAAGATTGAAGGTCTCACGGAACACAAGGTTTAAGCTTATTAATTTCTATGCACTTCATGCACTTCACCGAGCATACCTTACTCCTGGGAGGATTAACAGAAACTTTGCCAAGGGGGGTGTAATGGCCGAGGTAGGGGCAGAGTTCCTGCACGTTTTGTGATTGCCCAGAGCAACGGGAATATTAGGAGGTGATCTCTGGGATGCTCGCTGAGCTCACAGAAAGAGAAATTCTGTGTACTTCCGGTCATTGCCTCTTAAGCTGGTTACCTCACACGGCCACGAACAAAGTCATGAGTTGGTTTCAAGATTTAGCCTTCCTCCTAGCGAAGAGAGAGAGATTGCTAGGAACTAGAAAGCTCCAAGAGGCCCTGAGTGGAGTGCTGGAAAATAGAGCTGCTGAGATGGGCAGGGTACAAGAGCGAGGTACTGCTACGGGGGGACAAGAGAGGCCTAGGGTCGATCAAAGTGGCCAGGGCATGGGAGGCATTGGTAGATGAGCTTCAGCATCTAGAGATATTATTTTGCATGCCATTACTTTGCATGCTATTACTACGTAGTTATTACTTAGCAATAACCATTACTACGCAGGTTTTTACTTCGCATACCATTACATTGAAATTGTTAATGTATGCGAAGTAAAAAAATTGCCTAGTAATAAAAATGGTATGCGGAATAACGTCATATTTTTTGTGCGTAAAACACATGTAAAACACAACACTATAGAAAATACACTATCCTGGACATCTAAAACACTAAAACACTACACTACCCTACACTACTGAAACACCACTACACTACCCTAAATCCTAAATCACTACCCCCTGCACTAACATACACATTCCCCTACTCCACTCCCTACACTCATTCAGTACCCATCACAACTCCCAACACTACACTAAACACTAAAACAGTATACTACACTAACACTACAACTAACACAACACTAACACTACAACACTACCCTAAACCCTAAAACACTACCCCTAGCACGAACCTGCCCCTAGCCGCAGTCCTGTCCCTACTCCCAAACACTTCCCTACACAACCCCAACACTACCCTAAACCCTATACTACACTAACCCCACAAAACTACCCTAAACCCTAAAACAGTACCCCCAGCACGACCCTGCCCCTGCCCCCACCCCCAGTCCAGTCCCTACTCCCAAACACTACCCTTCACGGCCCCCTACACTACCCTACACTACACTACACAACCCCGACACTACACTAAAACCTAAACCACTACCCTACACTACACTAACCCCAAAACACTACCCTAAACCCTAAAACACTACCCCCAGCACGACCCCACCCTTACCCCCAGTCCGTTCCCTACTCCCAAACACTGCCCTTCACGAGCCCCTAAACTACCCTACACCTAAATACACTACTCTACACTACACCTACACAACCATCCCTACTCCCAAACACTACCCTGCACGACACCACCCTAAAACAGTACAACCCTACGCAAGTACACAAACCTGTACGACCCTACACAGACCCTACACCACCCTACACAGCCCCACTTACCTTTTTCCACGCATGGTTCCAATCTTCTCCCCCTTCCAGCTTCCTCTGGCTTCCTCCGTCCTGGGCTTCCTACGACCTCGCCTGCACCCGGAAAAGCAGCAGCAGCAGATCCTGGGAGCAAATGGCCCAAATGACGCTCTGACAACCACCAAAAGCGGCGCCCGCCCCCTACGCTTGCGTTGTGACAATGCATGCGATGTAACAGCACACGTACTAAAGGCGACGCGTTGTTACATTGCATGTGTACTTACATGCGTACTAACGTATGCGTAGTAATGGTACGCAAACAAACGTCCGAGTACTAATGGATCTTTCTCTTCCCTGACACGATGCCAGGTACACCCTAATGAATGAAACAGTCATGGGTCCAGAGTCACCCCCAAAGGATGCCCTGCGGGAAACCTGAGATTTCAGAAGAACTCCGAGGCAAGGTTGGGGTGGAACTACAGGTTTATTACATGGGGCTCCCTAGGTCCTGCAGTTGTTGTGGGTTTGCGGCAGGCTGGGTGTGTCAGGTTGTCATCTCCTAAATGTTGCTCACTGTAGGAGAGTAGGGTCTGCTTCCTATGGTCACCCCTACTTTTTGCTGTGATTCTCTGGTTTTTCGACTTTAATGTGGCTGTGGACCTGCTAATCAGACCCACAGCCTAGCTGTTCTCTCTCTAAATTGATACCATGTACTTTAGGTACATACCAGATTGGTTACTGGGTTACCCTTGTGAGCCCCTGTATAGTGTACCCTAGGTACCCAGGGCATAGGTGCACCTTAGGCCTACCAGGGGCTGCAGCATGTATTGTGCCACCCCTGGTTTGCCCTCCAAACTGACACCACAGGTCTGTTTGCACAGCCTGGGTAAGGTGGTGTATTCACCCCATACTTAGATATAGTATACCTATATATACCTTTACATATAGATACATATGCACCTTTGAGCCACTCCTATGGTAGGCCTTGACAATTCTGGAGGCAGAGTGCTTGGTTTTATGTGAGAGGGTGCCTTAGCATGAGCTGAGCCCCTCTGCAGCTTTCGGAACCATCTCCTTATAGCTGTTCTATGATATAGCCATACCATATACTCTTAAGTGCATTATAATCCTCGCGGTTAATGCTAACTTTGGTTTGGCTTTATCAAAACATGTCATGTAAGATGTCGAACACTTTGGAATACTACCTCCGCTGCCAATTCTGGCGGCGGGGGTAGTATTCCACCCTTCTAGAGGGAGAAGACATGTAGTTACTGCTTTACCCGGTTAAAGTTAAACAGAGCCTCAGCATCACAAAATGGATGCTGCTGCCAGACACGAGTCTGACCTCCTGCTGCTGGACGAAACTCCGGCGTGGGAGGCCTGGACAATAGGTTTCCTGTCCAGGGAGGTGCCAGCACCTCCCCAGACAGGGTTTTGTGTAGTGGGGCAGGGAGGGCTGTATCAGCAGATGCTTTTTCAGACACTGCCTGCGGCACACAAGGTGCTCCATGCATACCCCGGTTCAAACCAGTTGCTGGGGCACTCCAGCCCTGCTCTGGCGTGAAACTGGACAAAGGGAATGGGGTGTAACCACCCCCTTCTCAGTTCCACCCATAGGAGGGACCTAGTCAGGTAATCCAGTCCCCATTCTTAGTATAAGTATAGGAGCTGTGTCCCCAGGACTTTAGATTATCCTGGACGAATCTTTAAAAGACATATCTTGGACCTTCGACATTCCATTTCGACTGGAAGATGGAAGCTATCTCCCTTGTGGTCAAGGAGTCACCACCCTGTGCAAACAGGCACCAACAGCAACTTCGCTGGTCTGCAGTTTCAAGGCTCCCGTCGGAACCCGAAGACTCTGCGACTCAAGAACTGGACTTCTCTGACCCCGACCCACATCCACATCAAAGCGGAGACCAGTGGCGGACACGAGAGACGTGGGACCGGACATCTTGGACATCCTGCGTTTTGCTACCTGCACTCCTTTCCTGAAGCCTCAGTAAGTTGTGCATTGGGGTACGAGAAGCCCCAGCCCCGAACACCATGGGCACGGAAGCCCAGGCCCCACACTCCGCGAGTGTCCCGTGGGCCCCGCCTTTGCATTTGAGCTCGACGCGTCTTTCCGGTTCCTTGCCATTTGGCTAGTGAGCCCCCTGAAGACGCCATCTTGAATCTAACTTACTTGCCTGGTTGCTCCAGCTTCCCTGAAAAGGAGAAGCGCCACAGACCTTGCTGGTCGGCAACAGAGCAAATCTCGTCATCCTGCGTGGGTTGCAATTGCCAAGACTTGTTGGGTCCAATCTGGATACCGACACCGCAGTCATCTAGATCCATCGTGGGCCAGCTCGAATCCAGCGCCTGGTCATCGTCGATGCCTCCTGGACCTCGTGGCTGAAGAGACAAACTCACCTTCTTCACCTTCAAGCACCCGACATCGCCTAGTTCCTTCCTGGTCACTGGCTAGTGACCGAGACTCTGTCCCCTCTGCTTTCAGGTTCTTCACAGCTCCGATCCACCCTTGGATCCACCAAGACACTTTTCCTCTGGTCGTCTGCAGCACTTCTTTGCAGCTCTCCATACAAAACGACAACGAAACCCGACACGAAAAGACACCTATGCACCCGGCTTCCCTGGGTGAGGTAACACTAGTACTCCGATGCTCCTGTGGGTCTTGACTCTCGAAGTGTCCTAGTTTAAAAGGGTTCCATCCTAGTCCATCCGGAAGTGTCCTTAAATTGCATATTTGTAACTTCTTCGTTTCCCATAGAAAGTCAATGGTAACCCGCGTCTGTGTTTAGACACTGCACGCGTCTCCCGTGGGCCTCCTACTTCCTAACCTTTGGTTGTTTAGTGTAGCCTCAGAGATTCCACAGGCCCCAGGCCTGCTTTCTAAGTCTCACGTGGTACTTATACCCCTTTCTTAGTATATGGTTTGTGAGGCCCCTAGGGCAAAACGTATACTGTGCAACTTATCGTATATTAACTGTGTGACTTGTATTGTATTTTGACCTCTGACCTCATAAAGAGTGCAGAGGGGTTGTGTTTAGATTAAATACATATATATTTGATATATACATTGTGTGTTGTCCTTTTATTTGGTATTCAAGGGATTATATATGGTAAAACAACTTGCTTAACTCGCCTACTGAAGTCTTAGCCTGAAGACTGCTGGTTCATGCTACCACTAGGATAGCTTTCTATAAGGTTGACTTTACAACCACCATCAATAAGGGTCGATTAGACTGGTGCAAGGTGCCCACTAGAACTAGTGGACATCATACCCCAGGCTAACTTCTCACACTCAATAGTTGATCCTCTATCCGGTCACGGCGGAGAGGGGTAGGAGAAGAAGCACGGACACAGGAGCATTGAACCTTAGCTACAGAGGCTTCACTCCCGATGTATGACCAGCCGGGTATTGTTGTTACATATAAAACTTGACCTTTAGGCAAGGATCAGTGTAACACAGGTACTCCATTCCATAATCCGTAATGGTTAAAATGATACTGATATAGATCATTATTGTAGACTGATAATCTGATCTGTAAGGTCCTGATGAATCGCGTGTCAATGTATTTCAGCGAGAAACATGTCGACCACTTTCTACACCTTCTAGTCTAGTCTTGAGCCAGGAAACATTATTTTCCAACAAGTCCAGACTAGCTGCTGATTTTAATTGACGCAAGGGACCACCCGAATAAAATTGTTTCTGGTACCTTTTGCTTCATTTTAACTCACCACTCCGTCTACAATACCCTGTCCCCTCACCCGCACTTCACCCACAGGCAGTTGGATTAAAAGATCTCCGCTAAAGAGCCCCTCTTTGAGGTGTTGCCCGTTGGGGCTTGCACCGCCTACCCAACGAGGAGCATTGCCTATGATGAAGCATGACACCTGCAAAGGTGTGTGAGGCCAGTATATCCAACAAAATAGATACCCCTCGGTAGGTTCCCACTGAACCTCCACTTTATCCCCACACTCCTGTGACCTGCACACAAACCCTCCCTAGGAACAGCCCAGTTCTTTTGTTGTAACATGCTGGTTCATGCTACCACTAGGATAGCTGTCTATAAGGTTGACTTTACATCCACCATCAATAAGGGTCGATTAGACTGGTGCAAGGTGCCCACTAGAACTAGTGGCCATCATACGCCAGGCTAACTTCTCACACTCACCAGTTGATCCTTATTGAGACTTGGGATGTTCATTTCATATTTTCTTTACTATGCATTGTTCCATACCTCAATGGCATTGTTTAATAATACATGGAACTTCTTGGATGACGGATGTAAGCACTGTAAGCAAAATTTCCAATAACATTTGTTTAAAAGAAATGATATCAAGGTGATCAGTTACATGTTCTGTATAATTCTTAGAGATGTCTGAGATATTTTCCAAGAAGTCGACCCTCCCAGAGAGGGGGGCATCCAATGTGAAAACCTGTGCCAGTTAAGCATGGCAAAGATGAACCACTACAAATGACGTTTCAAAGAAGTGGAAGGGGGATGGGCAGCATAAAACACTCTCTTAAAACTCCTTGATCTGATAGGGTATAGTGGAAGAAGGGATCATGTACTCCTGAGAATGAGGATCAGACTCTAAGGTAATGGCACAAACTGATGTGGTTGGCTGGCTGAGGAGTCTGTGGGTGCTGAAGTCTTACAGGGCTTTCAGTCTTTCTTTATTTAAAAAATAAATAATAATGTAAATTGATACTTTTATAGCACACTACTCACCCACAAGGGTCTCAAGGCGCTTGTACAAATACCGCTGTGGAACCCATCCTGGCTTTCCCTGTGAGGCGTCCACTCCTGGGCACCCCCAGGTGGAGGCCAGGCATCCTTAGCGTTATGGGGGCAGTTGTGGAGATTAAGCAAGCTATTGCCCAGAGTTGCAGAGTGGGACTCCATGATTGGAATAGGCACCGAGGCGAGATTTATCAGGTCCGTGGAATTTTTGAGCCCAAGACCCGCCGAGGCGGGGAATTGAACCCAGGTCCCGGGCTAGACCTCTGCATCAGGGTCTGCCGCTCTAATCATTGAGCCACACTTCTGTGCATTAAGGATCTGTGCAATGCTGCTAGACCCAGGGAAAAACGTACTTGTAATTGTTTTTATAGTGCAAACAAGGGTTCAACAACTTAGTGGCCTCCTCCCTCAATTGTCTTCTATACTAAACAGGAGCAAGACGAGACTACTGTGGGAGGATGTGGTGGACGAGTCTGGAACAGAATCGCCCTAATGTGACTTAAAGTCAACAGACAGGCATCTATGGACAAGACTGGCTTTACTTTGCTGTGCAACCACCTGGATTCACTAGGTTGGTACCTAACACAGAAAGCCACTCAACTGTCGTAACCTCCACCACACCTGAGTCAAAGTAGCAGGGGAAGACGTGTCCTCTGAAAAATGGCCAGGGAAGGGAGGGAGAAGGAGAGAGACAGACAGACTTGATCCAACTGTTTATCATGGTTTGAGAAGTTACTGATGATTTAGTCCTCAAAGGTATTCTGCTCCTGGTCCACACCTTCCCTGGACATCGCCAACAAATGAGACTAGAACAACGTATCAATTACAAGAGGGAAAATGCTAAGTTGCCCTGTACTTTTCGGAAGTTACAAACAACTAATGCGTAGAGCAATCGAGGAAGGCCTTCACTTTTGGCTCACCGAATGAGGTGTCTGGAATTACACATTTACTACTAGTACTACTAATTGCTTTAGCATACTTCTTTTAAAAAAAGCAAGATGTCTCCCGAGTGCAAAATTTGTTGGAAAGCAACTGAGATGTGAACATTGGACATAAGATCTAGGCTACCATTCATGAAAGGTTACAAAGAGGTAAGTTATTCTCCTGACAAGACACAAAATATGCATGTTAGTTGGTGCATACTGATTGCGACAAATCCTACAAGGCTAGTAACCAGACCCGTACTGAACACAACAAGGAGAAGAAACAAGCATTTGCAATGCAATAGTTCTCGCAATAGTAAAACTTTGAGCTATTGGCATTGAAAATGCTAATGTTTCTTATTTTATTGTTTTGGTTAAAAAACATAACAGCAGTAGCATAAGTACTAAAAGATATTCCACGGGGCAAGGAAAGGGTGCAGTACCACGGGCCATTACTAGGTGTCCCTGTGGAGTTGCAAAGGTACCTCTATTAGCCACATAAGATACTGCACACATAATGCAAATATTAAGAGAAAGACTGCACCCTCAGCATATGTTTCTATTTGTTTTTATTGGAAGCAAGATTTTTGTTTGCTTGCATTTTAAAAATGCACCATTGTTGTTTATTTAAAACATTCTCTTTATAATTGCATTAAGTGCACTACCTTATGTGGCTAATAAAGGTCCCTTTGCAACTCCACAGGAAACCTAGTAACAGCCTGTGGTACTGCACCCTTTCCTTGCTTATTGGAATTTTTTTTCTTACTTATGCTACTGCTGGGATATTTTTTTAACAAAAACAAAAAATTGTATTTTCAACACCAACAGCTTAAAGTTTCCCTATTGGGAGACCTATTGCATTGCATTGGAAATTCATTTTCCCTGCCCAGGGTGTGATAACACTCAGCACACCCAAAACACTCGGCTCCATTGCCTAACTGCATTTCTTGACATTAAATCCTTTAGGGACTGGAAGAATTTGCGTAGCCGATTCAGTGAGTTACGTGGAAGAAGCTAAGTAAGCGCTAGATCACAGAAACATCTTTTGGAAAAGCTGCCAACAGACATGTGCCCCGCCGGAGTGAAAGGCTGTAACCAGAGTGCCGAAACAAAATGGAACCAGGGCCAAATGACAGATACTTTAAAATTAAGCCTCAGGACCCAAGGGCACCATCGACAGGGCACAGTGAAAGAACAGCAAGTTTGTGTATAGTTTAGTTGTCTTTCCTTTCGCATTTAATGCACGGTTCACTGTATGTCCATGTGCAACATCTAACCAGTCTCTCACAACACTGGTAAAGTGGGAAATCTACAATTAGGCCTCAGGCTTCTTGGTTCGAAATGACAAGCCAGCCACTAGAGTACATCACTACCCTCAGGCCTCCCACCCTCCACCTGACCCTCACACCCACTTACTTTCTACTTATCAATCCGGGGAGCCGTGCACTCTCATGCATTCCAGTCACAGTGGTATACTGTGTAGGTGTTTAACACACAGCAAAATCTTAATTTTCATCAGCCATAAACAGTTTAAGTGTGTTGTCATCAGTCTCGGATATGGCACCACGGGGCTCTAAGAGCAGTCTCACTGCACACTATGCTGCTGAATGCCAGAAAAAAACAACCTGAACTGACGGCGCTGCATGTGTGCAACGTGCTAAAATCATAGTGAGCAAACATAACAGCTGGCACGTGAAAATGGGCTGAGGGTCACCAGTCGCTCCCTCCTTGAACAATCCCCGCGCTTTGCACCATCACCAGTGAAGTCCGTGCCTGCAGTGTGCACCGAACACATATTGTGGAACCACAAGTGTGATCCACTGGGGAGCCACCACACGTGATCCATTCCCTCCCTGCTTGCTCTACTGAAATGCACGATTACTGAATATTTGGGTAACACTTGCAACAAAAGGCGGAGTTGGAAACAAAAACCCAGAGCACACAGTTGTGCTCTTCCTGCAATCTTTACAACTTAATCCAAGACGTTGTGTAATGAAAGAACAACCAACGTTCAATTCCTTGCACTAACAGCCCCAAGCGCATTCCATTTCTTCGCTTTAATTTGCACACTAAAATGTTGATGTTGAATGTAACCAAAACTATAAAAAGGTGGCTACCACAGGTGAAAAATAAATTTGGTGACACTCCAAAATATAAACAGAGGTTAGCATGGCAAATCCATATACAAAGTGGAGAGCTTGTGTAATTGAAGAACCCTGCTCTGTAAAACGGGGTCTATTTAGAGCCTGCAAGCTCTCCGTATAAGCAGCCCATTCTTTTCCGATCCCTGCACAACCTTCCTCCCCATTGCACAAAGAGTTCCCTTGGACCCTCTGCTCCCATCCCACTGGATTTTAAAAGGTGCAATAACCATCACCTCCTCCTCCAGAGGAGTTACCGAAATACCAACTGGAACTGCCTGCAGAGCTGTCCGCTTATGAAAATGCATCTGCTATCCCATACAGTGTTGATTTGGAACTGACCTTTTCCTTGTAATTATTAGCAACATATTCCACAGTTCTTGCCTAACCCAGGGTACTTATTTTAATACCACCTAAACAACAGCCACACATAGATTTAATGGGAACAAATGTGATTATCAATGGGGTATATTACATCTGACACCCACTGTCTCTGCCCCATATGCTGTATTCTTTAGGTCAAAGACACGGAGTTAGGGTGAAATCATTCATAAAACCTAGAAGCACTCCAACGCCTTAGGGTTAAGCCGAGGGCACTCCACCGAATCCTGCAGCCCCACGCTTTATTCTGGAACTTATCATACATAACCTCAGGAAGTGACCCTGCCTAGCAACAGCTCTTCTCTCTGAACAGCGCACGCAGCAAACACTGACAGTCCCGTTTGGAAACCGCCCTCCCCCACTACCAGAGGTGCGGCCCGCATTGCACGCCCTGCCCAAAACACGACCTGCAGCTTTATGCCCTGGCTGACAAGCAGATCACACAGCGTGGAAAGCTCACAGGGCTGCGCGTTGACCAGTGTAAGTGGATACGGGGCAGGGAACACTATATTGTCCTGGAGTCCTCAACACTCCGCCCCAATCTGTTTCTAGGCACTCAAAAATTGCCTATTATAGTATTTACACAAGCGCTACTAAATTATTTGCTTGAGGGCTTCCCTCCCCCTGAAAAGTCATATTTGTATAAAAAGTGCATCAGCGTACTATTAATGGTAAATGTTGGTGTTTCTCGTCTGTGGTCACAAGATTGATTTCTACTCACTGTGCGAGGTGCTTTGTTATCTGTTAGGCACAAGGAGATTACGTGATTTCCCGCGAATTACAGGATGTTGAGCGTGCCTGCCGAGACTTGAACCAGGTTCCCCAGATCCAACGTGGGCAATATCTGCAATTTAAGTATCTTACATGCCTGTCCCAATATTTGTTCTGTAAGTGCTGTATAAATAACTTCAGAGCGCTATATAGTTTCCTCTCGCTTCTTGGTAGAAGAAGATTGGGCCGCTCGCCGTCAGTAGCCTCTAAGCAGGTTGGCTCTTCATAAATAGCGTCATTCCAATGATGAACGTTGGTGTCCACGCCTACGTCTTTTCTTAGAACAAGCGGGAGGCGGCTCGGGCGCAGCACGTCTTCCGGAGACGTGTGCGTTCACAGAGCTGAATCGGCTCGTGCACAGACCAGTAGCGGCTCGTGCACAGCTCTACCTCCCTTGCCAGTTAGCACGGTGACTATAGAACTCGCTGGCGGGAGCGCTTCTCGCTCCAACGCCAGCTCGACCTAAAAACAGCTATTAAATGAAGCGATAACACAACGTGAGCTATATTTAGGGCCAGTCAAATTATGTGAATTTGCGGCATTTTCCGCATAGTTATGGATTTGCAGCATTTGCCATATATCCATTTATCTTCTGCATAACCTACAGATTTCAACAAAAAAAAGAATTGTTTCTAGCTCAAATGATCAAAAGTAACTGAAAATGTGACTGTTTGCAACGGTCAACTGCTTACCTTGCTGTTGGTTATTTCTGTGTTTGGTATCAAAAGAAAACAAATAATGAAGTGAAACCTTTTCCCAGATAGTGTTAACATGCTTAAGTGTTCCAATATAACGAGGAAATACTAACACTAAATGTGGCACATTCTCTCACATAATTTGCATTTTCTTACTGTATACTTCAGTCAACCCTGCAGCGTAATTTGGTCCTCCCTTGCCGCATTAATTCCATTGTCACTGGCAATATTCTGTATACATTCTTAAAGTTACTGAGAATGCTTAATACTAATATAAGATACGTTGCTTTTCATAAAGAAACAATGCTACTACTTGGACAATTATTTATTGCAGGTGAGGCACATGCAATCTGAACTATGCCGTCTTTACCCCCATCCTCTAACAGTTAGCCTGGAATGTTCAAGCCCTCTACATTCAGAAATTAAAGCATAAAAAGGATGCCTAGGAGATTTCAGCTCATAGAAGTATCTGCATTTCCCGGGACAGCAGTAGAACTGGTTGCAATTATTGCCTATCTACCCTTGAGCTGTACTGATTACAGAGAAATGGATTGTCAATTAGGCAAATGGCACTAAACATGAACTATGACAAGCTGCCTACTATTCGGGCTCAACTGACATACAGGCTTGTACATAATGTTGAACACAAGCAGCATCATCATGAAATTAAATTTTACAGGCAAGAAAGTACGCCCGCCTAGTCACTCCCAGCCCCAAAAGCGCTGTGCATATGAGCTTTGCATTTACAAACAAGCGTTAAGGATGAAGGAACAATATGCTGTTGTGTTCAGCCAAGATAAGCCCCTGGGGCATGTAGCCCCTTGTGTAAGTGACCTGTTAATATGGAGGTTGCATGTATGCATGATGCTAAAAAAAAAATTCTCCTAGCATTGCCAGTCTAGCAATTTGAAATATAATTACAGTAACAATTCAAATTGTAAACAATTGCGCTCTCTATGCCAACAAATCTGTGTCAATACACCTGCCCGTATGCTTCCCATCTCTCCAACTGGGTTCCTAATTGCTAAAATGTTTTTCAATACTTGCCATTTACAGAAATGTCTTTCCAAACTCCATATAGTTCAAAAGAATCATGTTAAGTATTGGCAATGCTACCAGTTGCAGAACCCAGCCTTGCCAATGTTAATTGCAAATGTTAAAATGTTAAAGGCGCCTTGATGCCCATTGGGCAAAGTTCGCGCAGGACAAGACTCCTTTCATTCATTCATTCAATTTTATTTGCCCCCAATGTGCATGCACAAATTGCGTGCTTAAAGGACTGCTTTATTTGGAACAAGCGTATTACCCACAATGGGTTTAGTGGCAGTCCCACATTTAAGACACTGATCTACGCAACCCACCCATGATCTATTAATCAGTCAATGCAAACGTGCTCGAGGAGTAGTAGCAGTCGCGGCTGGTATCTGGGCAAAGTGGCGGGGTGGACAGAGAGACAAAACAAAAAACAACAACAAACGTACATAAATGCCTGCCGTACCTAGGCTGCACTTCTGGTTCCAATGTAGGCACAGGCTCCCAGACTGCCCTGCGGCCAATCCTAACGCTGCTCTCACGGCATGAGAGCAGCCTCAGGATTGGCCTGACCGCCCTCAATTTTCTCTCCCAGAGAGAATGGAGCCTGTGCCTGCCGTCTTCAACCCGGTAAGGCAGCTCGGGTTGAAGACAGCTTCAGTGTGCATGTCAGTGTGGCTGTCCTGAGACAGCCGGCCAAACCCACATGTACACTGACAACAGGGCACCCTTGTGCCTGTCAATCTCCATGGCCCGCCCCCTGGACTCGACACTATGGAGAAAAATAAATCAATAATAAACATGCTTTATTATCATTTTATTTTTCAAGTTATGCAGCTGCTTTTGCTGGCAGGGGGGTGACGCTCCTCTGCCAAAGCGGAGGAGCCGCCACTGAGTAGTAGTCTTGCCTGCTCAGCCACATCTCAATTTCAATTTGATGCTCTGGAGTGGGCCAAAGAAGGGAAACCTGCTATACAAAAATAGTATTTCGGCTGAATGCAAGCATTATGTTAATGAACCGCAGACAGGTATCTGAACTTTAGAAGACGAAATGGAAACAGTGAACAGTATTTTAATGCCTCTACCATCCTACCGCTCCCACTGTTCTTCCTCACAATGCACTCTCTTATCATACCCCTGAATCATATTGGTTATCAAAATGGGCAGGATCAATTGAATTGGTATTGACTGGGAAGGGCGGGGGTAGTAACAGCTTGATATAATGCTGGTTCTAAATGCAATAATTAACAGTTGTCTCTTTCAACCAATTTAAAAGGACTTAATATATGGACTTTGGAAGGATGAAATACTGGGTTTGCTGAACAGGAATTTGAAAGAGTGACATTAGGACATTGGAAATGAAAGTATGGATTATTTTTATATTTATTTGACACTGCACTTTTTTCTTTTCTAATATGAACCATTCAAGCGTATTAGTGCATAGTCCAATCTTTAGAACCCTCTAGGTCTGCAAGTGTTCTCTTTCCACGAGGCCTCTCGTCCAACCCTGGCACTGATAGCTCTGCCTGAGCAACCTCCTCACAGGAATCACTTCAAAGTAGGAGGCTTACGCTGGCTAGGAGGAGCGGCCCACTGGGAGAAAAAGATTCGCCATTAACATAAATCTTAATTCTTTTGTGCAGAGAAAGCATCCAGTTTGAGCAACAGACCCTAGGCTTTTTTTCTGCAGTTTTATATAACGCAAACTCAACCCGAAGGTATCAGAGCGCTTCACATGAGGACCAATTGTTTTACAGACGGACACATACATTTTTAGGCAGGCGGAGAATACGTGATTTGCCCAAAATCACAGGATGTGACAGCCTCCCGCCAGACTCAAACCTGGTTCCCCAGCTTCAAAGTCTGCTGCTCTTGAAATCTACCACGTTTCCTTTGGCTGTATGAGGTACTGGTGGTTTCTGAGCAAACAAATGAAGTAGGACAGTGTGCTTGGGGTGGATGTCATAATCCAATCATGAAGGCTTTGTGTGATGTGGAACCTTTCAGACAACATGCTGCTTGAATGCTGTGTGCCCAATACCCCTTCATGCCTCGTCCCGGACATTACAAAATGAGGTGATGTCACTTCACGACAGAAACAACCAACAGAACGATCTTTGAAGGCTAGCCCTATGTAGTATCCTGTGTTTCCCTTTAAGTGTCTCGCTCTTACATGCTTGCATCCCTTGTGTATCCTTTTGAATACTGGTGTTCTGTGTTCTACAGAGCACTGTTAGAATTCTGTGATGTACCAATGTATTCATTCTACCATCTTCCACCGAAGTACTTGGATGTGCTTTTCTTTACGGAATAAATCTACAACTTAATTCTTCTTCTGGTTGTCATACTTGAAGGGGAATTCTACACCCTACCTACTCAGCATGGGTGCCACGCTGCTCACACTCCTAGCTCCTTCTGCTTTTAGTTGGAGCCGGTCTTGGTACAGACTGCGTGACGGAAGCCGCAACTATTTGTGAAAGGTTCACGAGCAAGCCGCATATACAATCAACAAAGAAGAGAGGAGACACAAAACAAGTCCCACCGATCATCCAGAGATCCATGAGAAAGGCACTTGTATGATTGCATCACGCCGGGCATCATTTTTATGAACTAGGTCACACTCCAGTTTTAAGTTGTGAGGTCCTGATGAGAACTCCCAACTAAATAGGAGTTCGAAACGCTTAGACCATTATCATTACACCATAAGATCTTTCAAACATATAATACTACTAAAATTTTCCAGACTGAAAAATTGTTATCTATGGTGACGATTATATGTATTACTGTATATTGTTTATTGTATATTAAATTGTAAATATAGTGTGGTAGTTTTGTAGGTGTGAGAGTGTAAGAATGGAATGTGAATTGTTGATCAACGGAGTATGTGAGTTGAGTATGAATTTTTGACAGTCCAATTGTTTTTATTGTAAAAATTGCTTTTGTATGTTGATTTTAGAAATTGGTGAAATATAACCAACAAATGTCCTAAAATGGATTAATAAAAAAAGTGATTTATTCAGACTGAATTATAAGTCTCATACTCACATTAAGTTCAATTCTAATGGTAGAGAATTTGAGGAGGTGTACTGAGGATAACAGTATTGGCAATTGTATAGTTTTCTAGTTAGCCAGTGGCTTGGCCTTACTGTGGGGAGCCCACACCCAGTGTTGTTTTCCATTTAGTTGGAGCCTGGGCAGCATGCGCTGCTCTGCAGGGCATGCTGTATTGAGGCATGGAATAAAAGCTCTGCCTATTTCTCCCCCATCTTTTCAATTGGCTCCTGTTACAGTCCTTTCAAAATTCTTGCTTTTCATTCGTGAATAGGCTTACTAGTCCCTCCTTGGTACTTCCTTGTCTGCATTTGGAACCTCCCATAAGGACTGAACCTTCTACTTGTGGTCTTATATGGTCTGCTTTTATCTAGTCCTATTCTGGAAAAAATGAAAACCTGGTTCTTCAGACAAATGCTTAGGCCATTTGTCAGGCTCTACTAGGTTCTAAGCTGGAATCCAGCGCGGGGACACTCTGAATGAAGTAACCAGGCGCTTTATAAATCCATAACATAACATGTGCATTGCAACTACCTCTCCCAGTCACACCACTCTGGCTTTGCAACCGTTGCGGCTCCTGCCTGTGTCTGCAACAGATTCTACTTCAAACCCTTGACATCTGATGGGTGTACCTTACCCTTCTTTTGACCCCGTAACTGTACCTTGACGTAAGAGATGCATCTTGTAACTGACTTTCAACTGCCAAATAACCAAACAGCATACCAACACCAGGAAAGATTCAGAGCAGTGCAGGTCCAAAAGTACACCCTTTCTAGCAAACATGAAGATCTATTAAAGAAAATCGAATCTAAAGATGCAAAAACGCCTGTTTCCGAAAATCAAAGGTCAGAAAACAAGCTGCATCTTGCCAACAAGAAATTATTTTAAAGAAAAGAAAAGTTGAATGTAAAGATGGTGAAACCAAAAAGCCACATTGGCCAGGACACATACAAGAACAGGAAGACTGCCATAAAAAAGAAACAGGTAGTTGAAATAGACAAGTAAGCCATTAAATCAAGAGCAAAAGACTGGGCCTAATCCCACTCTCAAGTATATGTTATGTATTCGAAGCAATAGGTCTGCTTACACACAGCAAAAGCTGTGTTGCAGTAGAGACCTACAAACTACAGAGGATTCAGTACAAGTCAGTTTGGCTTTGCCTCAACCTGAAACCTGTAAAAGTTTTACCACACCACAGCAGCTCTGGAGATACTCCACTAGTGGTAAAAAGGACAAAAGATGGATCCAAACACAGAGTACATTTCTCTGGAATGATATGCGCCCTGCTCTAAAAAATGCTGTTCAAAGAATCTCTTACTCAATACTATCTTACTTCCAGGACCTTCATCCACTCAGTCAGGAAGGCTAAACATCTGCTACATCCATATAGTTCTGCATATAGTATGGAAGTAACTATATCTGCTTCTTAAGACACAAAGATATCAATCTATACCGTGGAGTACTTCTACCACGTA
Organism: Lissotriton vulgaris; assembly: GCF_964263255.1. Taxonomy (NCBI): domain Eukaryota; kingdom Metazoa; phylum Chordata; class Amphibia; order Caudata; family Salamandridae; genus Lissotriton; species Lissotriton vulgaris. Next base: position 535,381,451 of record NC_141685.1, read on the forward strand.
AGAAAGTTGTGCAAAAAATGAGGAACATCTATCAACAAACATGGCAACTACACTGGCCATCCAAGAACAAGTGCTTGACCTTTGAACACGTCTGATGTACATGCAAGGTACGTGACGGTACACAACCTTCTTTTTTATAACCAACTTTATTGGCATTTTTTGAAATAACACCGTAGACACAGCACCATTTTGAGATATCAGATATTTTAATATAGTTACAAGTGATCTCCCCATTCTGGTCGTGTGAGGTATCAGTCCACCCGTGCAATGGACAATCAAACCAACGGTCCCAACCATTCGTCCCATATACTTCAATCCTTTTGCTGGGCACCCTCTCGCCTCGTAGACAGCTTTTTCTTGGGTGTCGCACCAATCTCTGACTCAACTATATTCAGTCTTTGATATGATGAGGACAGGTCTACCACTTCAGTAATGGAGAGAGTAGGATGCTTGCATCAGGGTTGGTAGGGCTTCCATCAATTGTTCAAGTGCTATTTTGCATGTTCACATTGGTAGTTAAGTTATGCAGATTTGTAGAGTGCACTATCTCCCGGAAGGATATCCAGGCGCTGTGGAGGTATGAGCCTAGACCCACTGGGGCCTAGTAGTACTAGTTGGCCTGCTCAAAAGCCAGCTCTTCAGCTTCTGGAGGAATTGAAGAAGTAAGGAGAAAGCTTTTATGTGTAGGAGCAGGTTGTTCCATATGTTAGGAGCGATGTAGGAGAAGACACGTCAGCCAGATCTGTTTTTCTGTATGCGTGGGATTTGTGCAAGTAAACGTCTGGAGAAACGGAGGTCTTTAACCACGCATTGGCTTGGTGTTTCGTATGGAATAACTGGCTCCAGTTTGATGCTGTGAAATTGAGTCTGGTATGAATCTTCATCAAATCCAAACTTCTCCAGAATCACTTTTTGCTGTCTGCATATGGAGTATTACCCTCCAGATTCGCTGTCTGATTTGTGGCCTGTATTTCGCCAGTCAACAGGGGAGCAATGCACTTCCCCCAGCATTCCAGGTCGCATTTCCAGCAACTATCTTCAACAATTAAAATTGCTCCAGAACTTCACTCAGACTATGTTTCTATAAAAATAAAGATTGAACATGGGGTTGAACACGAGATGATGAGATCACATCAGCAAGCTATTTGATAGCCTCTTGAAGTCTCTCTTGAGCAGCTACTTGACTGGCCTCCTGGAGCTGCATCTTCTGTTGGAATTCTTGCCTCTCAATTTATGCTTGTTACTGTACCACTCCAACCAAGAACCATCCTTATGCAAATCAGGCTTGGCCCTGCTCCAATAGGAACAGTCTGACCCAAACAGCCAAGCCAGATCCCCTCTAAATGGAAAACGAGCAATCCAGGACTGATGTCAGCCCATTAGGCCTCAACTGCGAGGTGCAACTTGACTCTTGCAGGGTGCTTAGGTCATGCGCACTACACTTAGGGGCAGATGTACGACCGTTTTTCGTGGTCGTAAATGGAATTTGGCCTGTTTGCAACCGTAAAATCGGTCAGTCCCATGTACAAACTATATTTGGTTTGCGACTCGCAATTCGGAAGGGTCGTGCCAGGGCTTCCCTTCCTAATAGTGAGTCTCACACCAATGTATAATTGTTTTGCGACCGCATTTGAAGTCGCAAAACATTCGCAGTTTACCACTCTTTTCAAAAGGTTTGTAAGCCACACGCAAACGGGAAGGAGTCCCCATGGGACACCTTCCCTTTTGTGACTGGGTTAAAAAATATGTTTTAAGAGCAGGCAGTGGCTCAGGGACCACTGCCTGCCCGTAAAAAAATAAAACTGTAAAGTTCAATTTGTCTTTTTTAAATGCAGCCCGTTTTCCTTTAAGGAAAACGGCTGCATTTAATTTTTAAAAAACTGCATTATTTAAAAAGCAGTCACAGACATGGTGGTCTGCTGACCCCAGCAGGCCACCATCCCTGTGAGTGCTAGCCATTCCCAACAGGGACTCAAATTGCGATTGTCTCATGAATATTGATGAGGCATGCAATTTGCGACCCCATTGGGAATCGGAAACAGTGTCTGAGACACTGTTGTACATTGCATTTTGCGAGTAGCAATTTGAAGCAATTTGCGATTCACAAAATGCAAGCGTCATACATTTGCCCCTAAGAGCATAGCACTGAGGAAAAGATGAAGTTTATGGATAGGATGCTTAAATTAATCTTATAGTTTCTTTTTTGCCTACTGTGCCACTACAGGGAAAACCATGCTTATGTAAATCTGGCTTGGTCCTGCTCAAACAGGTCCAGTCCAGTCCAAACTACCAGGCCAGGTCCCCTCTGAATGGGAATGAGCACTCCTAGACCAGGTTGCGCCTGCTGGCCCATCACTGCTGTACAGCTTGATTCATGTACACAGTGACCATAGGACCCATGTCGGGACATAACCATCGCAATGATGGAATGACTGGAATGGAGCCCCAGTTAATTACCAGTGGCTGGGAGTACAGCATTTACTCAGCTATTTTGTGTTTCAAAGTAGTAATTCTAGCATTATTTCTCAAAGTAACACCCATACAACATAAGTGTCACAATTTACGCAGTTGTTTTGCATAATCAATTTTTTCTAGTTGAAGTAAAGGAAAGTGGTGTACAGAGGATATATAGTCAGTGCCGCACAGAAGGGCTGTGTATGCACAGGTTGCCTGCATTAACTTTCAAATTTGTAAAATAATCTCTTACAATCCTTTTGTTAAGCAAACATCTCATTAAGAGGACTGAGTTATTGCTAACTTTGACTGGTACTCAGGTTACAACACATTTTACTGTTGCCATGGGTTTCATCAGTACAGTAAATTTAGACTTTTTTAGTGCAGTGTAAATCGGCTACTTCTAAGGCATATATTATTATCTGGAAACCTGAGCTCAAAAAAGGATTTCAATGGGACGTGGCTTGTTGCTCGACCAAAATGGCCGCACAGTAGTTTTGCTCTGCCAGCCGCCCTTCGTTATCCTGCAATTATCCTGACACCACTGGGCCAACCGCCACAATCAATAGTGGGACGCTGCTGCTGACATTGTGCTCAACCGCTGGGTGTGCGTTGTGCCGCGGCGGGCGCCCGAGGACGAGATCGCGAGTACAGAGCGGGCCCCGGCCTTCGTGAAATGGCGGCGGACTGAAAGAGTGAGACCTGCCCCAGGTGCCCTATAGCTGCCCGAGAACACGTTGCTGTTGTGCACGGTGCAGACCGGAAAATAGCGGGAGCCGCCCGGCTCACTGTGGTGCCTTGCGCTTGACTCTGCTGCTATGGGGGGCCAAGCTACCGGCCGCCGAAGGTGAGCGGAGCTGGTGTGGGACAGGCCGGGCGGTTGGAGCTACGCAAGCGGCCGGCGCCAACTTGAGGAGAGGGCCGTGAGTGGGCCGCGCAGCCGGAAACAGGGGCCGCTACCGTGATCCTCCCTGCATTATTGGATTGGCACCTTCTTTCCCCTGCGGCTGACGACGTTTGATCCTCACCTGCAGGATAACAGAGACACACTGGCTGCCCTAATCTGATATGACCACGGGGGTGTGCACTGCTAGAGGGGATAGCGTGTGGAGTTGCTGTGCGCCGCCATTGCAGGCGGACTGGCGGGCTGCGAACACGTGTGCTGCGTGGCCTTATTGTTGGGGCCCACAATCCATCGACGCCTGCCGACTCCTCATTGTGTAGCTTGGTACATATTCCCCCCTCTGCAAGCTGTTTGATGCCGGCCAATTTCTGGGGGCTCTGTAACCTAATTGGGCAACTGGCTGTGTGACCTACAGTACCGTGGGAATTTACCTGGGCTGGAAGACATTTGTGTGACACTGGGAGATTAAGCCCGGAGGTGTGGAGTGCTGGTACTTCTGCCTGCTCGTCGCACCGCTGGCCATTGGGGTCTGGAGCTGTGGGTGAACTGTGCAAGGAGCAGCTAACTCAGTTTCACATGACCTGGGCTTCATAACCGGACCATCGGCGGCACACCACCTATTTGTAGACATCGCATCTAGGGCTGTGGAGACACACAACATGGGTAAACCGGAAAAGAATCAACTCCGCCTAACTTTTGAATTACGTAAGGGTCGTAAACCTGCACACAATGCGGCCTCAGATTCGGAATCGGAGGCGACATCGCAGGGGCCCACTCGTGGGCCCCTGCGATGTGGAGAAGTGTGGCTCAGGGGTTAGAGGCGGCAGACCCGGAAGCTGAGATCGGTCCTGGACCAGGGTTCAATTCCCCGCCTCGGCGGGTCTTGGGCTAAAAATTCCACGGACTCGATAATTCTCGCTCCGGTGCCTTCTCGACTCAAGGGTTCACACTCTGTGACTCTGGGCAATAGCTTGCTTAATCTCCACAACGGCCCCTCGCGGCGGGATGCCTGACTTTCACCTTGTGGATACCCGCTGGGGGTATCACACAGGGGAATATCAGGACGGGTTCCCTAAGCAAGCGCCGGGACACCCACTGCGGGTAGCTGTGCGCTATATAAGCTCAACTACATTGGAGAAGTCACTTGCTGCCATCCAGGCCAGTCTCTAGGCCATAGATTGGAAAATTGAAGCCCTTAACGGAAGAATGGACCACTTCTCCGCGAAATTGGACAAACAGGCGGCCCGAATAGGAGAGGCGGAACAGCGCATCTCTGATGCGGAGGATGGCCTACAGCAAGTAGCTGCGAAAACATCAGATATCACAAAGCTCCTTGTGGTTATACAAGACAAGAATGAAGACATTGAAGCGAGGTCCAGACGCAACAACATTCGCGTCTTGGGCCTTTCAGAATCTACCAACTTGGAACATCTGGAGGTCTATATGGAGGGGATGCTTAGGGAGATCGGCCGAGCCGACGAACTGTCGCCCCTGTTGTCTGTGGAGAGGGAGAAACAAGATTCCCAAGACCCAACAATCAATCCTCCCTACATGAAATAAATATACATAAAATCAGTAAAAACATTTTTACTGATTTTATGTATATTTATTTCATGTGGGGAGGAAATTACCATATTATCCAGAGACAGATTTAATTATTGTCTTGATAAAGATGGTGCAACAAGTGGAAAGCCATCGAAACGCGTCGATGCTACTCAAGGATTGACACTATTGTGTTAAATACAGATTGAATCATTGTATGAAGCACACTGTTTTGAATCAGATTGGATGTACATTGGTATTTGACAATTGTTATGTCTCACATTGTTTTGTCTGTCTAAATTACGCAGGTCATAATTGTTATGTGTTCGCAATTAACTTTCATGTGAATTGTGAGAATTTTTAAATGTTTGAAGCAAGGATTAACTCAATTGTGCTATCTGTAATATATTATGACATTTTTAGTTTGTTTATAACAATTTTAAATATCAAAGCAATATGTTATATAGTTTTGAATAATTTCGAATTTTGTCAATCACTGTAATCGTATCACTGCTTGATTGTTGGGTCAAGGGAATCTTGTTTCTTCCTGGTACATATACCTCATTTCCCTTGATAGTTTTAAGGGGTCCCTCTAATACATTTTTCAACGCTGTGGAGAGGGCCCATCACTCATTGGTGGTGCATCCGCCCTCGGGCGCCCCGCCGAGGCCTGTCATTGCCAGGTTGCTCAATTTCAGGGATAGGGACACTGTTCTCCGTGTGACTCCGCAAAAGGCACAATAACGTACCAGAATAATGTGTTGTCCTTTTACCCGGATTTTAGAGCAAATGTGCAGGCAGCCCAGAAGGAGTTCCAGGGCATCAAGAAGGGTCTGCTTAAAGAACAGATCCCCTACACTATGCTCTACCAGGCGCAGTAGCGCATAGGAGAAGCCCACAAAGGTAAAATCTTCATGAATCACAAGCTTGCGATAGACCACGCTAAGTCTCTGCGACGTTGACGTCGATGAGTGAACAGTAGGAGGGCCTGTGCCCAGTGCTCCTATATATTCAAGTCCACAAGATGTCTATGTCCGGGCACTTTGGACATCAAGTTCAGTGCATGCACAACATTCAGAGGGTTGGGGTCTTTTCCATTAGCTAAAAATGTACTGTGTTTCCAGTGGGTTGAACTGTAAGCTGTTGTGATCTGCTCAGATACAGTGCTAGGGGGGACGAGGTCTCTTTGATGGCTGTCCTACGTACAATTCTTTATTATGCAACTTACAGGTTGGTCACAATGGTAGATAGAGTTGCCACTTCAGCGGCCCCCTCCGTATTAGAATTGGGAGTGGACTGCGCAATTTGGGGATGCTGTAGTGGGTGGGGGTGGGGGGATTGTTTTGTTCAGTTGAGACTAAGGTACTGTGTTTGAAGATCTGAAGATGCGTCGCTGTGGTTTACATATGTGTCTACATGTCTTTGAATAGTCCGCATTATCAAAGGCTTGGTTGCTAGCATAGATGAAAGGTGAGTTCTATTAGTGCATAACTTGGAATGTCCGAGGGTTGAACACGCCTAAAAAGACGAGGCGGCGGCGTGCAGATTGATGTCTTATCGCCTGGCCTCCTCTTACTCATCTTATGCGCGCAGGGTCCTCATTAAACGGGGTGTCCCATTTAAGCCCATACTGACATGTGCAGACACTGAGGGTCGCTGGACTATGGTGCACAGCAAGCTGGGGATGACATTGGTTACAATAGTATGCATATATGGTCCTGTGGTAGATGAACCAGCGCCTTTTTTGCAGTGGCTTAATGTCTTGCGCACCTAGCCGGAAGCACCGCTCCTGTGTGGGGGTGATCTCAATACGCATCTTAATCCGCAGGAGGATAAATCTAATCCAGCTGGGGCCAAAGTTGCGCAGTGCATAGGCGATGTTATGGGGGAGATGGGTCTAGTAGACGCTTGGCGGTTGCGCAATTATGGGGTACTGAAGAGCACTCATATCACCCCTGCCTTTAATAGTTGGTCTCGGCTGGACTACTGGCTGCTCAATGGGGAGGCAAATGGATGGGTGGAGAAGATTTATACACTCCTGAGTACCTTGTCTGATCACAATCCTGTTGTCCTAGAGATGTCTGTGCCCGCCAACTTGCACAGACCATTTACTTGGCAGTTTCGTGCGGACGCACTGTTAGACCCTGTTTACGCTAAGACCATAAGGAATGCCATGATACAGTATTTTGAATTGAACGTAGGTTCCATAGAGAGCCAGGCGACCCTGTGAGAAGCCTTTAAGGTGGCGATACGAGGGGTATGCATAGGCACTTCTGCGGGAATACTTCGAGACCTCAGGGGGCAACTGCGCAAGCTGGAAGAACGGTTAGGAGAGTTAGAGTCCCACCGCACCGTCCACTGAGACGCTGGCCCAAATTCATGAACACATTGAGGAGTATAACTTGTTGGCTTCAACGGAGGTGAAATATTTATCCAAACGGTATGTGGCTAGAGACTATGGCGAGGGTGGCAGACCGGGCAGAGTATTGGCTAATAGACTGCGGGACAGGGCTGATAATTCCCCAATTGACCATATTGTTGATGCAAACGGAGAAGCCCACTATTTACACGAAAGTATAGTAGAGCAATTTCGGTCATTTTATGCGGATATATACACAACGCGAGGAGGCATGCCCGAGTCGTATATGAATTAATATCTTGAGGATACGTCCTGTGCCTGGCTGTTAGACGTGCACAGAAAATATCTGAGTCTGCCCATTGAGGAAGAGGATGTTAAAGAGGCCATTCTCTCGCTGCTGAACAATAAAGCTCCGGGGCCAGATGGTCTGACAGCGGAGTTTAATAAAGCGTATTCGGATCTTCTAGTGCCGCACATTCTGGAAATGTATGCGGAAGCTCACGAGACGGGTTATCTCCCCCCATCCCTGAGACAGACCTTAATCATTACCCTACTGAAAAAAGATAAGCCTCCATCGCGGTGCGACTCATATCACCCGTTATTTCTGATAAATTTGGATGAGAAGATACTGGTGAGGATTTGAGCTACTAAATTGCAGCCTCTGATGCCACTACTCGTTTTACCGGATCAATCCGGTTTCATCCCGGAGCTGTGCACCTCATTTAATCTACGCACGATATTTGCCATGTTCCATGTGCTCAATCCTAATTTGCCGGCTGTGGCTGTCCTTTTAGATTCTGCTAAAGCATTTGATTTGATGGAGTGGAAGTACATGGTGTATATTCTTAATAGGATGGAATTTCCCCCCGTATTTGTTCGATTGATTCAAGTCCTCTATACGGACGTCTCCGCGAGGGTTAGGGTGGGTGGACTAACGTCAGAGACATTCAACATAGAACGTGGTACTTGGCAGGGCTGTCCCCCGTCCCCCTTCCTTTTTGCCATTGTTCTAGAACCGTTGGCATGCAAAATCAGGCAAACACATTGGGCGGCCGCGTTGAACTTTCATAATCGGCCGGTTAAATTTCCCTATTTGCGGACGACATGGACCTTTATGTCCGAGAGCCTCAATGTTTTTATCGTCAGTTTTGCGAGACTACATCAAATTTGGTCTCTTTTCTGGTCTGCAAATAAACTGGGAGAAATCGGTTCTTATCCTCCCGACGTCTGTTATAGTCTCGCCCCAGGTGGAATATCCCCTTGTATGTTCGGAAGAACCAGTCAAATATTTAGGTTCTGGCTACATCGGGACCCCGAGGTTGTAGTCAGGGAGAACTATGGCCGTGCAAATACAGAGCTGGTGCAGCAGATTGACCGCTGGTGCTGTTTGCCTCTATCCCTGGTGGACCGCATAGCGTTGATAAATATGTTAATTCTTCCCAAATTTTTATACTTGTTCTGTAATATTCCGATTAAACTGTGAAAGCATTTTTTTAAAACAATCCAGACCCAACTGCTGAGGCTAGTGTGGGGGAACAAACAGCCGAGGATTGGTTGGCATAAGTTGACGCTAGCGTTCGAGAAAGGGAGTTTTAATGCTTCAGACCTATATGCGTGCTACTTATGTAGGCAAGCTCAACACACATACTTCTAGTTCAGATTTAACGACTTCATTCCACATGTAGCGGTGGAAAAGGGCGATGCGCATCCTGTACATTTGAAAAGCATTTTTACACACACTAATAGACATACGTTCAGAGCGGAAATAAACACGATAGACACCACTATTTCTGCATGGCAGGAGATTGGGAGACGTGCTCATAAACTTCCTTTATATGCGCCTGCACTACCTATAAAGGGACACTCTGCTCTATCTGTGGCTGGACAGAAGGGCCCCATCACGGCCCTCAGAGAGGCTGGTCTTACTCTCCTGAGCGATTTATATGTTGAAGAGAAGTATATCTCCGGGGCTGACCTGAGCTACATACAAAATCCTACACCACTCTTTTAGTACACCTGCTACAGACTCAGACGGGCGATGAGGGACCATTACATGTGTTTCCCTGATGAGCCGGAAGTGTTACAAGCGCTTCAGCTGATAATAGTCACCCCATCTAGGAAGAAGCTGCTCACCAGATTATACAGGGCAGTGCAGGAGGAGACTGTTCGCAGGGTGGATAATAGTTTGGAACGTTGGAATGCAGTGCTAGACCCCCTGATTAATGACAATATATGGGAACAAATCTGTACGCTCACAGGGCGACTGACGTCCAACAATAACTTTCACATTATACATTTGAAGTTCCTCCATCAGGTATACCACACCCCTCACAGGCTTGGGCTAAGGGACTCGGACTGTTTCAGGAGGTGCTGTCAGGGTGGAGCTGACTTTCTCCATCTTGCACTACAGTGCGGGACGGTATACCACTATTGGGAAGGGGTTCTCACTCTACCACATACCATGACTGATCTAGTGATTAACTGCACACCACTAGAGAGTCTACTGAGTTATGCGCCTGGATTGAAGGCGGTGGTGGGCAGATTTGTATAGCTGGCTCTGGTGCTGGCAAAGAGGAGGGTGCTGTTCACATGGGATAGTCGAATGTGCCCGAAAGTGGATATGTGGCTCAAAGACATGGTATACTACCGGGAGAAACTAGAACTGTACGCCGAGGAGCTAACGGTGTCCTCAAGACCTTCAGACATTTGGGTCCCTCTGAGAGAATATCTAGTGGCTCAGTGTGAACAGAGCGATGGGTAATTATTGCGGGCGGGTTCCAACTAGTATTCTATTATACTCGGACATTGGATGGCAATGGTAAGGTGTGGCTATTGTGTAGACATGTGTGTTAAAAATTTATCTCAAGGGAGTACCTGATTTTTATTCTTATTTCTCCTTTTGATGTGTCCTTTCAATTGATATGGTTCTGATGTTCTCTTTTTTCCTTTTTTTTCTCTGTGTTTGAAGGTATGACATTGCATTGTAACATTGAATGCTGTATATGCTATGTGATATGGAAACACTTAATAAATAAATTAAAATAAAAAAGGATTTCAATAATGAACACGGAGTAGGCTGAACAAATCAATTGTAATCTTGTTACTATGAGTTATTGCCCAGCTATGACCAATAGTCAATGGTAATACAATGCAGTATCCAATGCAGCTACAGAGCATTTCAACTTGAGTTAGTAATAACTTCCAAATAATACAAAAATAGTGGCAGTGTAAAAGAGACCAATCATAATGAAAGTCAGTTGTTAATATAAAAATGAACCTTTAATCTAAGGGGAAGAAATAAACAGCTCACCTGTCAGGCTATTAGCCCAGTCCACTTTCTCACTGCATTTGCTGTCAAACGTTTCCATTTTAGCAACGTCGGCTTGACGCTGAGCAAATTCTACCTACAAAACAATAGAAGAGAAAGATCAAAAGTAGCTCTCAAATATTGGGTCATTCAAATTTCATGAACAGTGAATGTGAAAACCGTGCATTGAAGAGCTACATTAGAAAATGTGCATAATGCATCAAAAACTATAAATGAGCCACTGGTATCAACTCTTTCAGTTGAACAAACACGGTTTCAAAGCCGAGCAGCATCAGTTCCATTAATGAAATTCCAAAGGTGCAAATGTGTGTGACTAGAGGGTCTGCCTTACTGACAGTTTAAAGGCAAGGTGAGATACCTTGGTAACCTTCTTCTTGGTCAAAGGTATGTTACTTCCCCAAAATGTAAACTAAGCTTGGATCCACCCCACTTCTACTCAGCCTGTATGAAGCTGAACTTAAGGGTAACCACACAGTTTGTCCTCCAACACTAAGCATTGTGATCAATTGCTTGCAGGAATCCAACTCTTATGCAATGGCTTGGAAGCATACATCACAAAGAACAACCTAACCTCAAACCTATCAAATTCCGTGGTACTTGATATTTGATAGGAGAAATAATGCATTTAGTTATTTTTAGGGCTGCATAAATTGGCTATTATGAAGGCATATCATTATTTGGGAGTTTCAACGTCTTCTTTGTTGACATGGAAGTTACAAAAAGAAATGCGACAGTTGACATTAGCAGGGCATCTCATGCCATACTGAAGCTACACAACACAGAATTAACATGTTTCCTGGTAAGGTGATTTAAAAGAAAAATGCAAAACTATGAAGCTTGTTATCTACTTCGGGACCAATAATCGGGGCATCGCACATACACAAAATAAACTTCTGTCCTACGCAGATTTCTTTGCTTACAATAGAGCCTACTCAATACTCTTCTTTACGATCAGAAGTACTAGAAATTAACATTTCAGAGGTCTGATTTTTATTGCTCCAAAAAAGGGAATTTACATAAGCATGCGTTCAAATAAGGATAGCTTTAGGGGCGGTCTGCCATACGTTTTTACTGTTAGTGGAGCATTGTGGCTTATTTCTTGTTTACGTATCATGGCTTGCTCATCTCTCTTAGAGGATCTCTGAGACCTCATAGACATTGCATTGTTCAGACACACTTAATTGGTGGTGTGGTGTGTTGTGAGGTGGAATCTTACAAGATCTCTGCTATGACAACCAAGTTCCTTCATAAAGCGCTACCACATTCTAACAAATTGTGATTGAATACAACATGGGCATTCCATTATGGTTCATGTTTTCAGTGTTTTGGTTTTCAGTGACAGTGCATTTGATGATAACGACAAATTGACTCACCTACTTAATCTTTGTTAAAGGATATGAACATATTTGGTATTTATTTATTATGGAAGAAAATTGATGAAGGGGCAATTGAGAGCTTGCAGTGACAGGAAAAGAAACCGACTAGATACACAAATTGAACATAATCACCATGGTCTTAACACAAACAGTGAAAGACATTACTTTTTTAAGCAGGATTTGAATACAGTTAGGAAATATCTGGCTATTGAGTATAGCTAGATTAAACACCAATTGAAAGGCACACACAGGGAGGAATATGCAGTATAAACATTTGTTTTCATGTTAATTTGTATATACATAGATAAACATTCAAATGTATGCAGTCATTTTAGACAGATTTATTGCTGACTGAATGAGGATCAACAAGTACTTTGTCGTGGTTGCAAAGTGCACAATGCAAATAAGAAGAAATTAATGTCCAATCTAACAGAAATTTCTGGACATATTTAAATAAGAACAGACAACTATTAGGATGTTTTCATATAAAAGTAACTCTGGACAGGATAAGAACTGCTTGATGCATTTATGTAGTCAAATGATTTAGTACAGCGGTAACAAGAATACCGCTAGTAGAATATCCTAGTTTTAGGTTCCATATTCTATAGTCTGAGCTGTGTATCAAGATCCTTAAAATTCCTGCTTATTTTATTAAACACATTTCTATTCAATCTACAATAATTACATTAGCTCATCTTATAGATTACTCTATTTATGAGATTTGTGCCTCTAGGCATTTTTTCACACCGCCATGAAATTAATACAAAATATAGCTATCCTAAAATTACAATAATGGAGGATTTATGCTTCCAGTTTCTCTTCCTGATTCTGGAATTTGTCTTTGAGTCAATGGTACTTTTTTAAAATAGTATAAAGGCAAGCAAGCAGCTTAATGCTACCCTAACCTGAGAATAAAACCAACAATGTAGGCAGTAGCTCGAAGAATATTGTTATCTGCCATTAAACAAGCAAAACAGTGGCCTCCGATATAGTCGTATTATTAATAATAATCATAATTTGTATTCAGCAGTTGTCACAGACATAAAAGAAACCATATTTAAGATCAACAACAAATTAATTTGATAACTGCTTATCACAGAAATGTGCAAAATAGCAAATACCCTTGTATTCATCAGTCACATCTAAAGTTTCTTGGCCTCAGTGTAGCTCTTATAATGTTAGTGCATAGTCGAGTGAGAGGCAGTCCTGAATTAAAACCTGCCTCCTCGCTAGACCAAATCTCCTCCCAGCACAACAAGAAGTTTAACAACCACCAAATCCGTTATGTACTTAGTACCTAATTCTTTGTGTACAGAATACGAGGGGGTACCCTGGGGTACCTTCAGAATTTGGCTAAAATATTTATTTTGTGCAGTCTGTAATTTGTTGGCCACCGTATACCACCATACCTCACTTAGATATGAAGCCTTGAGAAGAATACAGAAAGAATGATATAACTTTAAAATTACCCCTAGTGACCATGTGCCAAGTCTGTGGGCATAGTTTGCAATAGCTCCATTGATTTTTTCATGTCCAATATCTTCCCCTCCTGCAGGTATTTCCAGTTAAGTTTCTCATCAAATAATATGCCTATATAGTCTTGTTTGTGTTTTTCACTTAATATTTACAGTACTGATGACAAAATATCTCAAAACATGTATTGGCTGTTCTTCTAATACCATTTAAGATTTTGGACCAGTAGTACAGTTAAATTCATCAAACAAATTTAAGGATCTCAAACAAATGTGCAGAAAAATTTAATTGGGAAACATTAATTAAATGTTAAAATTCGAATAGATTGATAAAACTTTGAGCCCCACTGCTCTCCGTGCAAATTTATCTCATCATTTTCTACATATTATTACTAACATTAAAGGTTTCAACATATCATATGTTCTGAGGGGATGGTTGGATGAGTGTTGTGAAGAAAGGTAAGTAAAAACAAAGAAAATTCGAATCGTTTTTCCTTACTTTGTCTCCCTACTCTCTGTTTCTGGGAATCTTGATTCCACTGCTTACTACAATGGACCGCTTTTTCCCAGGCAGTCTGTAAGCAAACAAGCTTCATAAAACGTCTTTGCAGATAGACACATTGTTACACAGGATGTGTCTTGAGAGTAATGCTTGTTAGAAGAATACATACTGGCCAAGAAAATACAACCATAAATAAAAAAACATGTTCAGCTACTCTGAAAGGTGTTATTTCCACGGAGTAATTGAGAGTTCTATAAACATCAAGAAAGTGTAATGTTTTCTCAGCTAGGTGAGCCTGGGGTCTAGGCTGGAAGGCAAGAAAAACAATCTCCTGACATAGCTGAAACTGCTATAGGACTCAAAACAGGGGCAAACCATCCATAGGACAACTTTGCCTTTCTTGACGGTCATATGTGACTCTTCAGTCGAAACAGCTTGATGGTTGGCAAGAATTAACTTATCAAGTTTATCTAGTTTTCTCAACTCTAAAGTGTATACAGTAATCTACAGTGTGTATGAAAAATTCCCAACTCTGTCTTTATAAAAAACACACAAGCTCTGATATGACTTTCCCAAGGTATTTTTCATTTAATTCCTTGATTTTAGGGTTCACTACCTATATTTGATCTCACAAAAAAAAGTAGATTTATTTGGCCAACATTTCTATTAATTTTCTTTCGAAATGAGCTTTTCTGGTTGCAGTATGTGAAAATAGCCAATATCATAACCTTTATGCAAAATTAAAGACAATTTTATTACAATTTTTCTTTAAAATCAGACCCCATTTTTTAACTGAATCAGAAACATAAATGTTTATTGCGTGTTTCAGAACACGCAGATTGGCAGTAATGTAGAAAATGAATCTGCATCATCTGTCACTGTTCTTATCCAGCAGTGGACTTCAGTGACAGAAACAGGTATAAGATGGGAGGGGATTATTGTGGACAGAACAAATGAAGAATTGGTGGGTGTTGCCGATATGCTACCATGATCAGTGGATTGTAGCTCCACAGCAACAGTATTATAAACGCATATCACGTCATGTTACTTCTTGCTCAGATATTGCCTAAATTTCCATTTATCAACTGTAATTAGTGGGGGGCTGCAAAAAATAGTCACAGTCCTATCGACTTATGGAAATAGCCTGCATTCATTGATTACATCAGACATGGAGTTGTTGTCAAACATCTGATTTACCTTATATAAATACATCCAATTCCATCCGACACTGATGATGATGCTCATGATAAAAAGCCGCTTTAACTGAGTAAACCAGCTAATGCGTGTAAAGAGCTCCGTAGCAATAATAGACACAAGGCAAAGTAAGCAAAGGAGGATCTAAAAGTAACAACAAACAAAAAACAAAGGAAAAGCATCACAATTCAGCACAGATTATGTTTTTGAAAAACAAGGATAAAATAAGTGAAAGTTTCACGTGTCAGAACATTGAACTGTGTACATAAGATCTTATTTGTAAGAAACAATGTAGCACAAGTTTTATAAACAATAGGAATGTAGTCACATTATTGTTTAGCAATATGGCTTCAAATTTACAGTGCTCAAACTACCACCCAAGGCAACGGTGTAAGGCTGAACGAGCAAGGCATGTACATACAATATAATAACATGATCAAGTAGTGGTCAGGTGCATGCTGAAACATCTGAAGCATGTGATCATACTCAGGGAAGGAGGTAGGCAATGAGATAACCAAGAGCAAGCATCCCAGTCAAATACTGGCATCTGCGTAGTCAAAGGACTGTACACCACATGTTATCTCCCCAATGCAAAGACGCTAAGGCAGTTTCAAGACAGGGAATGGGCTAACTAAGCCACAGCATAGGAGAAATGGGTTCAATGAGGCAACTTTTCAAGATAGTACAATAGGTTTTTGAAATAGGTTTACCAGTTCAGCATGTCTTCTTCCAATTTGTTTTTCCAGACTATTTTTAAATTGGTCTCCGTCGCAGTGGGCCATTCATCTATATCTTACCATCCTAACTAGAGCCCTCTTAACTCATCCACTTCAGGGCTATCCTTCATTTGGTCATTGGCAGCTTTAGCAGCACTGCTCTATTTCTCAATGTATTTTTTGTTTTATAGCTAGTTGTTCCCAGCAAACATAATTTCAGGACAATTGCAGTTTTTGAAAAATATCAATTTGGTATGACTGCAGAATGAGGCAAATAGGGGGCATGCTCAGGTCAGATGTAAAAATGTCATGTAGTTCAGCGACATTTGGGACATGTTTCCGGCTCGTCAGTTCCATTTTTCATAATGTCATGTAGGTTATGAATGTACAATGCAGTATATTGAACTGGAATAAATCAGAATCTACGTGTGGATGTCATTTTTTTCAAGTGTGCAAAGGCTTTGTCCCAAGCCTTGGAGATGACTTCTATGCCAACGAGGGTCCCCAATTATTTTATATTTTAATCACCAGGAGATTCTTCTGTCATTCACTTCTTGAGGGCTCTGTACATTGCTGTGATTGCCTTTTAGTCTCCTGGTAAGTCTGGTAAAGCATAGAGTGTGTTGGATGTGCGTGTGTTTGTTGGGGGGGAAGGGTTGTGAGGTGCACCATGCAGGCAGTAATATTGATTGTCATTGGCTTACTCTAAATGACATATGGGCTACCTCAAATGTATGAACTTATCATGAGAACCAAGTAACCCATTTAACTACAGCCATCCACCATCCAAAGAAATGCATCTAAATCAGCTGAAGCCTTACTGAAGTGAGGAAGCCTTCATTAAGAGCAAGAGGGGATACATAGTTTTGTCAATGATTACCTTCCACTGTTGCTTGCCAATGTTAAATAATAGGTACCACTGTACACTGCACAATGACGGCGAACAAAGAGTTGTCAAACTCATGTTCCGTGAATAGAACTAACTCTTTGTCAATGCCAGGTTTAGCCAGGAACTAGCAGACTACTTTATTACAGTTATGCAGTTATGTAGTAACACTCTACACATCTGATACTAGCAGGATGCCCTCTTTGTGAGCTTTTAATGTTTCAGGTTTTCAGCAGCTCCTCTTACCCCGCCTCTAAATGAAGGAGTTCAACACTGAGCAGTTTCTTGAGTGCCGGTCTGGGGAACAGGAGACAGCCCTGAAATATGCAGAGAAATAGGGTCACCATTTTCAATGATGTCACATACTAAGGGAGGCAGCTATCCAGATTTATGTAGGCTGTCCAGGTACAGGTATTTTATTTTATTTCTCAGTCTGCCATGCAGATTTTCAGATATTGATGTGCCGTAGTCTTTCATTAGAACTGCTTCAGATCCCACAGCACTCATAGGGAAGAGTATAGATTTGTCCCAATTAGCCTTCAGCCTTGAAGCATTACCAAATTGGCTTAATAGCAACAGAAATTAGCCTGTTGTTGCTGCAATGTAAAGACTCTGTTTCACAGGCATACTCTTCAAAGCTAAAGCAATGGTACCAATACTTATATTTCAGAGACGTGGATTCAGCAATTGATATGAAGTCGGATGTTCTTGGCCCACCCAATGTCCCACCGCTCAAAGCCACCGAAGTGTCCACACGTCCTTGGTGCAGACACTAGTGTGGTGGTGTCAAGGGTCTGGTTAGGAGTGCCTGGTGTCTTGGCACAATTAATTGAGCCCCACTAGTCCAGGAGCCACTGGGCTACGTGATGGAGGGTAGTAGATGGCCAGGGTGCCTGTCCACGCCGATAACCTCAAATGACACAAAAATGTACCGTAAAGATTCTAATAGCAGGGCACCCACGGGGATAGTGCTACTTACGACTGGTGTAGGAAAAACAAGGACAAAACTGGAGACTGCAAGTCCGGGGCAGGGACCAAAGACTTAAAGAGTAAATTCTTCAACTGGGCACTCTTTTCAAAACTACAGATGGTAACTCCCACAGCACAGGGGAGAGGTCAGGGGTGAAACAGTCTCACCTTAATGACAGTATAGAACTTTCCCTCTCTCGCTCAACGTTTAGGTGCAGCAAGTTTCCTTATCTTGAGCAGCTGTCTGCAGTCTCCTTGTGCTTCACAAGACAGTCATCCACCTACACAACCCTCACAGATATATCCTTCTCTGCTGCAATGCCGCTTGATGAGCTGAAGCACAGCTTCTTCGGTCAGACTACCAAATTATGCCTAAACTCTGTTATTGGATGGGGAAGGATGGCAATCAAACTTTCTTGGATTTCATTACTGGAACTTCACATCCTCGACAACACTGGTCTACTCAGAAACTAATAACAGTCTTCAACAAATAATTGGTCAATGAGGCAAGACTTTTAATAAATTCTCGATTCATAGGCCAATTCAATCAGGGGGTCTGCTACTTTTGAATCCTGGGTACCCCTCTAATCCTGGGATATATTTCCTGCATGCCACTGCATGATCAGTTCAATCCGTGAGCTGGGCCTGCTGCTTTCCTTCCCAGTCTCCATGTCCGGCCTATCCGCAAGAGAGGTGTTTAACTAACTCTAGACCATGAGGCCTAAACCATCAACTATCAAAAAGGAAGGGGGCTGTCCTAGTAAAGGGAATCTGAACTAAATACAGATAAGAGCTAGTGCCTACTCCAACCCATCCAGCTTCTATAAGGTATAGGGATGAGCATAGGGGGAGCTGGAATGGCCAGAACACTCCAGCTCAGCTCAGCTCACTTTAAATGTAATGGCTCAACTTCCTTACCTAGTGACCCCACTGGATCTCAAAACACACATCCCAGATATGACTGTGGGAAAAAGAACCCAGATATGAGAGACTGCACAGACTTTACCGGGAGGGAGACAGTAGGAAACCCCTTCCTAAACGGTTCATGAGTGCAGGTACCCTGAGTATAGCTTGATGCCTCCACAACTGTCAGCCTGAGCAGAGAGGACAGTAGCCACTGTCTGTAATAGAGGGGTGAGACATGCATGCCTCCTCTCAACCTCAGAGCCATGCTCCAGGGTCTCAATCGAAGTACACAGGAAAAGAACTCTCACTTGACATGTATGGTTGTCATATGCACTGAGGTCACGATCAAGAATACCTACAGCAAGTTTCCAGTGACTTGCCAGGAGATCAACATAAGACAGGGAGGCAGGCTCTACAGAGCAATACAGGAGACTTCCTGTGCCAAAGCAGTACTTTCTAACAATATTTTAAAGACCACATGCTGGCAATGTGCTCACCACAGCAGTCTGAGCAGATTGTCAAAGGATAAAATGTGGGGAGTCCCATGTGTTAACAAATTTACCCACTACCTATGCAGATTATTCTTCTATACATCAAAGAGCATCATTAGAACATGAGCACACTCCATGCTTAATAAATAAAGATTTCAGCCACAGCTGAGTATCCTATCCACATTCTTTTTTATAACAGTGACAACATTTTCAAGGACACATCTACTCCCGGGTCTATATCCCAACGGGATTAAGTAAAACATTAGCCTGCAGACTACTAGCTATGCTGGTACTATTCGCAAAATGCAAGGTAGACATGAGTTGGAGCAAATCAAAACCTTCCCTGCTTAATGACTGGATCCACAATGTTGCATTTTGTCAAGAGCAACTTACTGCCTTTTGGGAATTAATGCCCATGGCGTCTCGACCTCGGGTGATTTGGGGTCCGTTTGTCACTTGGTTGAGAGTGTCAGATCAAAACATACCAGAAACTGGGGAAGCGTCCATGGTTACTTAAGCTGCCTTACTGGTACACAAGCCAGTCCCTCGTTTTTTTTTGTTTAAATTTCTTTATTGGGAATTTTATTTTTCATGGTACATAGAAACACATCACTAACAGTACATGAGGACAGGCATGTGCAGGCAATTGAGCGGTAGCATTGCTCCATAGAACAACCATCTCAGCAAATATGCAACGTCACGGGTTATAAACAATGAAACAACATAGAAAGTACATTTCAGGTGGACTATTGTGAGTAATGATAAGGTGCTTGGTGCTCAGTGCCTGCATATATGGGTGTCCGTGAGGTGGGGGTTTGATCTGCTGTCCCTCGCACTACCCCCGTAACCCCCCTGTGGGGGGGTATATGTCTCCCCTCGCGGACCGAGGTGTTGGTCCGATGGGGATCTAGCGCACCATCAGTCCTTCTCATCCCAGGTCTGTTATGTGTCCCTGTTTGTTTGCGCCATGGGGGACAGGTGTGGAGTCTGGGAGTGGGATTGTGTGGTCACGGGTGAGTCCGCTGGTGCTGTCTCCTGAGGAAATTGGAACAGGAGGTGTGTCCATTCCATGGAGATGGGATGTTTACGCATCCCTTTCACCTCCTCGTCTCTTAGTGTTTCTTCCTCTGCTGCCCCTCCCACTTTTTTACGGCGCCTATTCAGGCTGCCTCTGGGGGTCCTGCCGGGGCCCTCCAATGCATAGCTATTCCACGTTTCGCTAAAAGCAGAGCCAAAGATGCAAACCTGCACTGCACCTTTTCTGTCTTCCACCTGCGGAAGACACCTAGGGCGCTCGCCTCCCATGTGGAAATATTTATTAGGTTGACTGTCGCCCTTAGCGTCTGATGTACCCTATCCCAATACTGTTGGATTGTGGGACAGTCCGAAAACATGTGTTTAAGATGTACCTCTGGTGTTTGGTATTTAGGGCATGCGAACTGTGTATCGGGATAAAAACAGTGGAGTCGGTGAGGTGTGTAGTATGCACTATGTAAAATATTGCATTGTATGTTTTTGAAGCGTGCGTTCCTGGACACATTTTTGGGGTACTCCAGTGCCTTTTCCCATTGTTTGTCATGGAGCACCCGTCCTATTTCGTCCTCCCTTTGGGTCGCTGGGCTTGCAGAGGGATGGAGATCGAGTCCCGGATCGCTTTGTAGTGCCAGGTGACTAAGTGTCTCCCAAGCCCATACGGAGAATCGTGTGTAGCCCCGGGTGTGTCGGTGGTTCGGCCTCGGTGGGATCCCAGCAGTGCCTGGCGCTTTCAACTAATCGTCTATGTACCAGGAATTAGCCCGGGGGAGATCATAGCTTTCTCTCATTTGGGCATATGTTTTCAACTGCCCATCCTCAAATAGGGACTCGATCTCTGTCACCCCATGCTCAGTCCATACCCTGAGGGTGTTGGCGATGAAATATTTCTCCAGTTGTGGGAATCCTACCAATGGAAGGAGCGGGGAGTAAAGAGGCCGACCCATTTGCATAACTGTACCACTTGCCAAATAAGGGCCTTTCAATTACTGTGTGTGTCAAAATGCAAGACTAAAACTGCCAATAAAAACAAGTTTAAAAAAAAAGTTAAATCTTAGCCTACTAAATTTGATTGTAACAAAGGTAATAACTGATTGATAAATGAGTGTTGACTGTCTTTATCCCAAACTGTACACTTACAAATTTTTCCTCAGCAAACTTCAAAAGGCCTTCTACTTATACTTTTAATGTCATCCAATCAGAGAATTACCATGAATTGCGTAAAAGAAGTCCCAATCCCCTATTCCTACTGACTATTTATGGACTGTGTTGCTCCCTCTAAATAAAAGCTAAACAAGGGTTTTACACAGAGTCTTGAGAAAAGGACAAAGTGGTCTACCAGGAAAATTTTAAGGAACCTGTAACACTCTGGTTTATACTTGGAATCACATTTGGGCAATATATACATTAACCTACAAATGTGGTACTTTGCCAGGTCCAGTCATTTGCAGTGCTTTCAAATAAATACTGTATTTCCATATATAGAGGGCTTGCATCATGTTCACTGTAGTGACTGTTAGAATGGTGGCTAAAGAGTCTAATCAGGGTTGTGTTTAAGGACAACACTTTTGACTTCAACAAGGCTAAGAGCTTATGGTGACATTTCTTTACTCGAACCAAATGCAAAAATAGTTATAATATGTTGCAAGTTCTGAGGTATTTTAAACACCTTCCAGGTTTCATGTATTTTCGGCCAAAAAAGACTAACTCAGTCCTTTCAAATTTGACAACATGTTTGCTTTCTTTGCAATACTCCTTTAAGGCAAGTAGTACCCATTGATGGACTCTACTTGTGAGATCCAAGAGAATGGTTTCAACTACATTCTGCAATGTAGCAACAAACTGGTTGCTTTGGTGAAAACACTCATCACTTTGTGCATACATTGAACACCGGCCGTGACAATACACATATCTGTTTTAGTCTTTGACTTTTGGGAATTTTTTCAGATATTGCATTATGGACTCCCAATTTAAATCTAAACCGAGTGTCACAATATAATGAAGCAAGTGGGTGCTGCTTCAGTAACCATGCCAAAAGCTGCCCCCTCCTTCTTTCCATACCCGATTAACAAATGCTGGCACCCTCTACTCTGGACTTTCTTCTTGAAAGAGCATAGGTTTCTGTTTCTACCAGATCAGCTGTTCTTGGAGAGGATTACTGAGCACTGAGCCTCTCTCTAACTGAAGTCAATGCCTTTCACACCGAGATGTCAAACTCAAGAGCAGAGATTTTCTAGCCTCAAATATTATTCCCAATGCAAACCTATATATGACTACTTTCCTCGCGCCCCATTAAATACTTCTGTTGGAGCCTAGGTCCTCATGTAACTTAAAGTAATAATTCCATTTGTCCCCAATGTCAGCTCTAATCTCTGTGTCATTCTGGGTGTCGTGCAACTGCCCTGTCAGTGATCTTGACCACGGTCTTCTGCATTAACAAAACTGAGTAGTCCGATAACAGTCGTCCAACGGATGTTGATTCTGTGGTGTATTTCAGAATTGTGCTTGTGGCGAGCATATGCCCAAATTTAAACAACATCCCCTGGACAGCTGATTAAAAAGAGTACTGCTTCCCTTTGCTGGGATGCACTTGTCACATTTCAAGCACACAAAGGAAATGCACAGCTCGCAGCGGGCATGCAATCCTTGTAAGATCAAGCAGGGAGGTGCCTATCAATTGCTCTATTTATCACACAGTTAAGTTTCCAGCCCACAATATAAATTGTATCTATGTGTGGAGCACACAGTTGTAGAAGCCCGGAGAACAGGATGCATCATACATGAAGGGGAGGTGGATAAACATTTAGCAAACATTAACCCGACCAACAATAGATACTTGAACTTCTGTTATCTGTTTTCGCATGCACAATGCCCAGCGAGTACCAGGGGCCATCTATGCACCCACACCCCAGATGTAGAACATGCATACAGAAAGGTAGACTCAGTGCCTTTATCTTTAGGGTATCTTTAAACATGTGTTCGTTGTAGGAGCACAATGTGGATTATATATTGCTTAACATACAAACCCTCTCTTCTCCATTTCATGTAATTATTTATTATCTTGATGTTCCAGATTGACATAGTTATTCATCTGTACATCTATATATCTAGATTTAGGAAACCCATCCACTGTGCCAACCATCATACGGACCATTTCCTCCAATCACTATGTCACAACCATTTCCAGGTTTGAGTATGACATAGCTCGTAACATTTAACAAATCCACCACCCAAAGAGTATACACCCTCTTCAGCCAATTATGGCTGTAGTGGGGCATTGTTCATCAGGAATATTGTACCAAACAATGGGTTAAACCCACTTTTCCCTTTGGTTACTCATGGTTAGGTTAAGCTACTTATTTGATAAAAACACAAGGGAAAACATTTTGCAACTACTTTGCATAAAGTTAGGGAAGAGCATCCTTTACTCAATCGCAAGACCCAGCAGATAAAGGGCTAGTTGACACTTAAACTGTAAAAGGCCCAGTTCACGGGGAGCATTGCGGCAGTGAACTGTCAACATAGCACTATGAGCTGAAGGCAAGTTACCAGAAACTGAGGCCAGAAAGGTAACAACATTCTGGCCTCTGGATAGGTCACTGCATTTACTGTGTCTTCAGTGGCTAAGTGTTCCTAACTTCAAGTGGCATCTGACTTTGTGGTGTTTTGGGAATGGGCGCGCCCCTCCGACCATGTGTGCTTTATTGGAGCCAATCTCCCATGACCATTATGGTGTCACTGTGTCTATCTGTGGGGTCGATCTGGGATTTCCTGTTTGTGCATCTGAATGGTGGCAATCTGTCAATCAGTAACTCCAGTCCTGCCTAACCACATATTTCTGAGTCGGATTGATGTAGAGTTCACAACGGGCACATTATTCTATAAAGATGGAATTTCGTTTTCATACATGAATGTATTGTTATTCATATTGACATCGACTTTTTCAATATGAACCAAGATGGCCCAGTTCAAAAGGTGCATGACTAGCTTCGCAGTATGGGTGAAGGGAAACTGCCTAAAAGTCAGTATAGACAAAACTGAAGAGCTGATGTTCGGGAAGAACACCTTGTCATTGAATGACAAGGTGTTATTCCCGAACAGGTGGCCCTCTGAACTAGGCCCCCTCCCACTCCGATAGACCATGCCTGCAACCTCGGCAACATCCTGGCAGCAAGCTCACCATGAAGAACAAGATCAACACAGTCTCCTCCACCTGCTTCCACACCCTTCGCATGCTCCTTAAGATCTTCAAATGGCTCCCCGTCAATACCAGACGGAGAGTCACTCAAGCCATGGTCACCAGCCAGCTGGACTAGGGAAATGCACTCTACGTAGGAATCACCACACATCTCCTGAAGAGACCACAGACCATAAAGAATTCAGTGGCCAGACTCAGCCTTGACCTCCCCAAGTGGAAACACATCACCGCCACCTCAAGAAGCTCCACTAGCACTTATTCAGAAGAGGTGTCAATTCAAGATACTGATCCACACATCCCTTCACAATAAATGAGCTGCTTATATCTATCAACTCTCTAGACACCTTTGCTCCATCTTCCTCGCCCACACTCCATGCATCCACAGTAGCAACAATGGAGGAAGTTCCTTCTCCTACCTCGCCTCAAAGTGCTGGAATGACTTCCCCCTTTACCTCAGAACCTTATCCTCTCTGCTGGAATTCAGGAAAGGCTCAAAACATGGCGGTTCACCTAAATCCATCCACCCCACCCCGAAGCAGTGAGTTCCGCAGTGCCAAGATAACCTCGGGGTGATTAGTGGAGCTTTATAAATCCTGTTGGATTGAAATCCCGTTTGAAAGCCATCTGGCTATTATACAAGAATCATCTTTATTGATTACCAACCATAAAAGCAGCACAGTCAATGATTTCATTCAAATGAACTTCTTCAGGGCTTTAACTTTGTAACTTAGTTTTAGTTATTTGTGTTAAATCAAATATTAATTTGGGGAAGACACAATACTCTAATTTAATCCACTGTATTCAAGCCACAGTGATCAAAGCATATGTCCGCACCAGAGTCTGTGTCAACATGCTGCATGTCTGTATTAGAGTCCTGCAAGTTGTAGTCGACTTGTATATTATCTAGACAACTTTCCTTTTTTATATTTTGGACTCAAAGGACTTAATATATGTTGGACTCTTTAACTAAGTGCTCCCTGATTGCTGTGTTTTGATTCTCTCTCTTTGGACAGCAGTATCTTGAGCAACTGGTACTGGTTAGGGTGGCAACAAAACAGTGAGGACAAATTTGGTTGTGCTGATTTTTTTTGTTTGTCTACTTTTTAAAATTGTTTGGCAGGTAACCAGTGGACGTCAAGCTTAATCAATCTTTCCAGGCACAGCTCAAACCAAAGCACAGTGTAGCTCAGTCCCAACTGGTCATCTGGTTCTTTACAGAACCCCTTCTTCTGGCTTCTGTATTACTTTCTTTATTAGCTTTCCATATACTTGAGGGTACGCTCAGAGCCTTGAATTCAAGGAGAAGCAGATCAAGGCCTTGGTTCTCCTCCATGCACACAGCAGATATGCAATTGTCCTCTCCTGGTTCTTGAAGACCCTTACTGTGTCCAGTTGGGTTCTGAGGAACTGGTGGTGGATTTAACATTTGTATCATACACAATGGCTATTGTTTGGTGAACAGTCCTGTTGAACAAGTTACTCATTTTCAGTAATGCCTTGTCTGGTAGAGACTACCTTGCTGCAAATTCCTTACCTTTGAATAGGCGTCCGACTGGATCTAGAAGATTTTCAAGCAGTACCCCTGCATGCAGGTAGATGCCATTGTTAGGTTTGCGTGCTCCATGCCGGAAGTGATGTCTGTGGTACCTATAGGCACCACCTTGGGCGTGGACATCAGTTACTTTCACAACTTTCCACACCAGGAGCGTGGTGCCACGTTGAGAACTGACCACTGTTGTGGAAAAGCCTACAGCCCAGCAAGGGGTATCCCTCATACCTGAAACTGTTTGCGGAGTAGGGAGGATGGGTTCAGTAAGGAATCTGGTTTCTACCAGATAAGACATTACGGAACTTAAGTAACTTGTTCATCTGATAGAGTTTTCTAGCCACAGATTCCTTACTTTTGAATAGATACCCAAGTAATACATCCATGGAGGTGGGTCTGCAAATCCGATTAAACCAAAAAGTCCTGTAGGACCGAATCGGCAAAGTGCCCGTCATGATGGACCTCACTATCCAGACAGTAATGTTTTGTAAATGTCTGCAGGGATGCCCAAGTTGCTGTCTGACCGATGTCCAAGAGAGGAACGCCACGCACTAATGCAGTGGTCGCTGCCTTGGGTCTGGTAGAATGAGCCTGCAAGCCCTACGAGGGCCATTTCTGGGCCAATGAACAACAGATCTTAATATGCAGGACAATCCATCTAGAGATGGTTCTTTTCTGTACAGCTTTCCCTTTCTGTGCTCCCACTCTTTTGTGTGGTGAAGGTAGAAGATCAATGCTTTTTTTAGTTCCGGGCAGTGGAGTGTCTCCTCTTTGGAGGAAT
Source organism: Lissotriton vulgaris (assembly GCF_964263255.1). Classification (NCBI taxonomy): domain Eukaryota; kingdom Metazoa; phylum Chordata; class Amphibia; order Caudata; family Salamandridae; genus Lissotriton; species Lissotriton vulgaris. The sequence goes on from NC_141685.1 coordinate 535,408,107, forward strand.
GAGAGGGAGCAAAGAAAGTAGACTGGGTCATGTTCTGGCCTACATGGATAGGAGTGACAATCTTTAGCAGGAAGGGAGTATATGTCTGGAAGACCAGTTTGTCTGGGTAAAAAGTGGTATAAGGAGGGTGTTTTGAGAGCACTTGGAGTTCACTGACCCTCCTGGCCGATGTTATAGCCACTAAATATGTAGTTTGGATGGTTGACAGCCTTAAGAGTACAATTGCACAGAATCTCAAAGGGGGCCCGCATGAGAAAGATAAGAACCAGGTTGAGGTCCTACTGAGGCATGATAAAGGTCTTAGGGGGAAAACAAGTTGGAGGCCTTTAAGGAACCTAACCACAACCAGTGACTACAAAAGAGAAGGTTGGTCTGGTAACCGCAAAAGAGTTCACAGAGATTGCAGACAGGTAATCTTTAACGGTGCCCAAAGCAGGGCTCTGCGGGGTCAAAGACGATGCAAACAAAAGTACTCATGAGAGAGGTGCAGACAAGGGATCGACATTGTGAGAGGCACACCAAAATACAACTTTTTCCCAATGGCAGGCATATGGGTTCATGTTGGAGAGATGCATGAATGCCAGAATAACATCACAGACTTCAGAAGGAAGGCTGAAAGCTGTTAACTGTAGCTGCCCAATCTCTATGCATGGAGGTGGAAGGTGAGCAGGTTTGGGTGCAGGACGCTGCCCTGTTGCTGCGACAGAAGATTCTCCAGAAGAGGCAGCCTTAGCAGAGGACTGATAGCCATGCTCAGCAGCTCAGGATACCAGACTTTTCAGGCCAAATCCTGAGCCACAAGAAACACGTGAGCCCGGTCATTCCTGATCTAGTTGGAAACTCTGGGCAGGAGTGCTATTGGAAGAAAGGCGTACAGGAGGCTGGAGCTCTACTCGAGACTCAAAACCTCTCCGAGTGAGAGCCACTTTGGAGTTGTGGACGGTTAATGCACTGTGATGTAGCGTTCTTTAAATATGTGAGTCTTCAATTCTTTCCTAAAATGGAGCATCTTGGGACACTCATTGTGGATACCGGGATGTTATACCAGATGCTTGGTGCACAGATGGCAAAGGCCTGTTGTCTTGTTATCTCTTTTTTACAATTCTTAGTTTGGATTGTGATTGGTCCAGTCTACTGGTGTGCCAAGAACCATCAGAGTTGGTAAGCTTAACTGCAAGAAAACCAAGGAGCGAGGTGTGATGGCTTTATAAATGGTGCAGCTGGTTTTGAAGATGGTATAGGTTGGCAAGGGAAGCTATCAAGGAAGGGTATGTTATCTTTGTTAAGGCCATGGATGAGAAGTGCTGCTGCAGTGTGTAGGATGTCCCAACCGGGTGTCATTGTAGAGCCTGGGAAGGCAAGAAGTGGGGCATTACCACTATCCAGATGGGAGAGTACAAGGGCCTGAACAGCAATTCTGAAGTCGTTGTCTAGAAGAAACAGTTTGACTTTCTTTAGAAGAAAGAGCCGGTAACAGGCTGCCTGTGTTTTTGACAAAGTGACTTCCATAAGAGCTATGTTGCTGGATTCCATAGCAGGTTCTTGAGCTATAAAATGATCCCTAAAAGACTACTTCACTAGAACAAGTACTAAATAGCCTACATTACATTGGTCCAATCCCAGCTTCCATCAATAGAGGTACACTCTGGGACCCTAATATTTGCAGCTCTTCATACATTTTCAATCACAATGTTATCCTCCAACAGTAATAAATCGTTGTTGCAAGGTCAACAAGGATGTCCTCTAGCTCTATGCTTTCTGGGCACCTATCAGTTACTACCACCTCTGACTCTGCTATTACCATTTCAGCTACCATGCCAGCAACGTCCTTTTCAATTTGCTACAGCTGCTTCCACCATTTGCACAACATTTTCCACCATTTGTAGTATTTTCAACATGGAAAAGAATGCTGCCATCTTGCCTCGCTGACCAATTTCAAGCTCATCTGCTGCCATATCTTGAATAGAGTTCTCCCCTTCCAGGATGCATTTTGTAGGTACAAGAGTATCACATCACTCTCTCATGCTCTCACCAGCTGCTTTTTTCCAAATAGCTGTAACTTGATGAGAGTTACAGCTATCGCCTTCATCCAAGGACAACGGTCACTTGCACTGCTGAGTCTGCAATCACTCAATCCAAAACAAAATGCTGACCATTAACATGGGGAGTACTCACCAGTCACCCTCAGAAGGACTCCTTGCATCAGTTCTAGTTCATGAGGAGGCACAACAGCCACGGAAGATGGCGTCTGGGACCCAAGTACCTACTCTGTGATGGACATGCCATCCTGCTCCTTCTTTGGGGTTTGAGAGAGTAGTTCGGGTCGACTTGTCTTGGCCATCACATAATGATGGCTCCATTATCTAAAATATCACTGTCAGTTCCTCTTGGGCCATCATCCGGGCCACAGAGTCCTGCAGGAGGAGTAAACTACCAGGTAAGCAGGATCAGCACTGAGAGCTTGTACAAAAGCCATCATTTGGGTTGTGTCCTACTTCCACCATCACTCTTTTACTACTTTTAAAAAAAAGAAAAAATCATTTGTTTTGTAAGTTCTGATTTACTGAATCTATAAGACTGGAGTACATGGGGGAACATAAACTAAATATGTTGGAAATATTTTCAATTTCTTTAAATGTGCTTTAAACTCTCTGAGTTTAGAGTCTGCAAGGAGAAACATTCATGCTAAAGTGATACACTTCTGTTCAAATCTTTAATATTCAGGATAATTATGTGTTCAAATCTTTAATATTCAGGATAATTATGTGTTATGTGGCTGTTGTGTTCTTTCTAACTCCCAAGCCAGTGTACTACCCCGTCAAAGTGTTTTAAAATGTAATTGCTCCAGTTTTTATGCATGTTCAGAGCTGCTTCCACATTAAAAAGAGACAACTTTTTAAAGGGGTTTGAACTAAAGATGCCCTGCCATACCATGCTTTTTGACAGTTTGAACAAATGAAGAAATGTTCATCTTGTAAACGAGAATGTCCTAGAGAAACATGAGCTATTGGTCTACTTGATGGTGAAATTATACGAGTCAAGCAATCAGAAAAGCAAGTAGATATATGCCGACTCTTTTTGATGCATAGTCCAGAGGAACTACAAAATACACAAATGGAGAAAGTGCTTTCCTAAATCCTTTTGAATTGTACCGATGCGAATCATTTGCTGCTGAGCTGCTTGGGGCAGCATTGTGATGGTTTAGCTAAGTAAACAGCATCTGCGACAAAAGAAAATAGATTTTTGAAAATTTCTGAGGAACAAGAGTTTTATCAGTACTACTATTCCTCTAGTAGTAGAACTAGTAGTGAAATAAAACAGTACTATGTTGAATTTATTTCTGGAAAAAAAAATCAAATGTTATAGTAACCTTTCTCTGATACGCTGGGAGCTGGATTCATTGAAATATGCCCAAGCCGCAATACAAACTAGCGGTCTGAGAAAATCTGGAATAGTCTTGTACTTTCACAAAACAGATGTGATTCCTATGAACTCCCACTGAAAAAAAATATAAAAAGTGAATTATGAGAATCAGCCAATTGGAAATATGTGGACAAGTGGACAAGTGGTGTGCTGGGGCTGTCAATCCATAGCTCCTCTTCCAAAATCCAGAACTACGTACAACAATTCCGGGTAGATATAGTTGCTAGCTGCAGCTAAAAGCCAGAGGAAAGATCATCGTGCACAAAGTGAAGCTGCTTCTTTTTCAAATAGTCAAACTCATCTTCACTCTTTAGAAACCTTTATAGGATTAAAACACTGCATTTTATAAAAGTTCTTCTAACAGATTTTGAGATAAACACCCAAATGGGCCCTTCAATTTTGCAACTGGTTCGGTGAAGCGTTGATCCTTATTTGTGGAGGCCAGGTAACTAAGCAAAGGAAAGCATAAAAGCTGAAGATTTCACATAATTGACTAAACAGAAACAAACTCTAAAGTACAAACAAAATATCATTTGAAAGCAGCCTGCAGAGGAATCACTGCTTTTATCTATGACTTTAAATAAAAATGAGTTTGTAATACTAGATACATTCTGTCATTGATAGTATCTGTAATAACAGTATGATTACATTTGGGTTACATGTATTTCAAGGTAATTGCTATATGTGCAGGATGTAATAACTGATTGAGGACAGAGATAAATACTCTTAAGTGGAAAAACACAATGACAGTAGAATAGAATGACTATACAAACTATGTGCTAAAAAATATATTGTATTACGGGCTTACCAAAAATAGACTGTATGGATCAATCCCAAAGTAGTCCTCAAATCTCCACTTCCATGCTTCAATATCATGATGCTTAAAGTTAATGAGAATATCAGTAAGGGAGTCATCAAGGGCACCAGACTTCCATTCTTCTCCAGTGAGAAACTTGTGGATGTCAGACAATGTTTGCCGTGTTAGGATTATCTCAGCATCATAATGGACAGCATCGTGGGTCTCATCGGGCTAAATTAAAGCATTTAGTTAGCTGAAAATTGCAGACAGAGTTTTGTCCTTTGGTTACATCAAAAAGATCTCACTATGTTGTGTTCTTTTCCAACTCTATATTACTTTTAGCTAAATTAGGTTAAAACAATTTCTGGATGTATAACAGTTTTGGAAAGGTCTCAATGGTTAACTGCCATGGTACTTAGTACTAATCAAATAAACAGTTCAAGGTTCAAGGGATTAAATAGAACAATAGGCCACTATCAAAACCGTACAGAGACGAAAGTTTACTTACCTGCATCACTGTCTCTTTCGTCTAAGGAACTGCATTCATTTCAAATAATTCTTCCACATTAGACAGGAGTCCAAGAACAACTTTAAAACATCAGTTTTATAACCAATCTGCTTTATTCGAACAAGCCTGTGTTTTAGTATACCTGAAGTCCCACAAAATGTTTGGGCACAGTGGTAATCTTAGCTTTTTTATATCTGGTTAACTTTAAAGAAATAGATTTTGGCAGACGAATCTAGCACAGATACCCATAATACACAACAGGAAAGAAGCTTCTTTTTTGGTGCATTGTTATAACATGGATATGTGCTTTCAGAACAGAGTTGAAAGCAGTACCGAAAATTGAAGGAATGGCTGACAAATAGACACTTATCAGATATGGCTGCTTATTGCTGATCAGTCCATTGGAAAATCCGCCATCGGCCTAGAAATCAAGCAGTAGTGATAGACCAAAGGGTGGACTTAACAGGTTGTTGTTTGTTACACTTTTTAAAGAGAAGTAACTCTGAATACTTCAGTATAGAGAAGTACTCCCAACCAAGCGGAAAAGAAAAAGCATGAAATAACCATGATGGGTGGTTGGCTAACTGAAAACAAGGCTCAACACAAAAAAGCAGTATCACAGTTTTCAAGTTATCTGCCTTGCTAATGTTTAACCAAAGGTCTCTTTAAAATCCCAAGTACATAAGGAACTCTTTGTAAGAGAGGAGAGGGACACACATAGGCAACCTGTACAACTGTAAACTATTTTATAACAACATTGTAGACAATCATAGGAAATGGGTATAAACCAGGACCAGAGTATTTCAGTTGAATACAAACATGATCAAACACCAACATTGTGTCAATTTCACTAAATATTCCACCAAATATAACCCCACCAATTCAGCGACATTGTGCCACCATCTCTTCTGTGATGACTCCTCACTCCATCCATTCCTGTGTGGCTCCATTTTGATGTGATTAACCCAGGTACACACAGTTATCAGGACCTGGTATTGACAATAAGGAGTAGTTTCTTTTCTGTAACTCCAGTTCTGTAGTGGGGGTATGTCTGTTATAGTCATAATCTAGTGAATAGTCCCGCCCATGTGCATGGACCCGGGAGCAATCAAGATTAATCTCTTAAAGTGTCGAAAAAATGCAGAACTGCACAGACACTTAAGAGAGAATTTAAAGACATATAATGCAGCCTATAAACAGGCTACACTGTCCAGTACTTCAACTAGAAATTCCACCTAAAATCCACAAACAGCAAAGCCTGTCCAGATTTCCTTTGCCCTAGCAGCAAAAACCCTCTGAAATGATAGAGAGGAAGACATGGACAGACAAGCCCCATAGGCTGCCATTATGTGGCTTAACACAGGGTACTGTGCCTTTAAGAGAACTTTCCAGAACTTCACAGTATCCCAGAATGCACTGCAGGTCCCTTTTACTTTCAGTTCTTTTTGAAGGCGTAACACGCCAGACCTGTAGCATTCCTTACATGAATATCTCTACACCTGGGAGGAGGGCGGGCGCTTATGACTATAACAGAGATACCCCCACTACAGAATGAATATGCTACTTACTAGTATGCATCTGTTCTTGGCATGTAGGGCTGCTAACATTCATATCTTTGCATTAGATCGCCACCTAGTGTTGGGTCCGGATGATCGCACATTGTTGTCCTGGAAGAGTCTTCGAAGTATCCTGAGATGGGTGGCTCCTCCCCTGGACTACAGTGCGCATGGGCATCGGCTCCATCCCCAGATTGTTTTTTGCCATTGTGGCAGAGGATGGAGTGGCAAGTGTAAAGGATGTCCATGCTAATGATTAAATACAATAGTATATCTGCAGCTGCTACAGGCACCGGGGAGGAGGGTGGGCGATATGAATGTTAGCAGCCCTACATGCCAAGAACAGATGCATACTAGTAAGTAGCATATTCAGTTCGAGGCATGTGGGCTGCTAAATTCATATCTTTGCATAGAATACATAGCAGTCCCTCCATCAGCGGCGGTTGCCCGTGCCAGCTGCAGAAACCTGAAAAAGTGTCTTGAGAACAGCCTGCCCTACAGCCGCTTGCTGTTTGGAATGTACATCAACACAGTAGTGTTTTGTAAAGGTATGTGGTGTAACCCACGTGGCTGCTCTGCAAATATCCTCTAGAGGAATGTTTCCAAGGAAAGCCATGGATGCCCCCAACTTGCGTGTGGAGTGTGCCTTTGGGGGTATTGTTAAAGTGCGCTTGGCTTTATGATAACAGATTTGGATGCACTTAACAATCCATCTGGCTATTCCTGCTTTGGAAATTGGGTTGCCTTTGTGTTGTGGTGAGAAGGCAACAAAGAGTTGTTTTGTCTTCCTAAAGTGTTGTGTCCTGTCTATGTAGTACATCAATGCCCTCCGTACGTCTAAGGTATGGAGCATCCTCTCCGCCACTGTTTGTGGGTTTTGGAAGAATGCAGGCAAATCGATAGTTTGGTTGAGATGAAAGTGTGACACCACCTTTGGAAGGAATTTGGGGTTAGTACGTAGTACCACCCTATTTGGATGAATCTGGATGAAAGGCTCTTGTATCGTGAGTGCTTGCAACTCACTTACGCGTCTTAGTGACGTAATGGCAATTAGGAAAGCAACTTTCCACGTTAGGAATTGCAGTTCGCACGAGTGCATTGGCTCAAACGGTGGTCCCATCAGCCTGGTGAGGACCACATTGAGGTTCCACACGGGAGCTGGCGGTGTTCTTGGGGGAATGACCCGTTTCAGGCCTTCAAGAAACGCTTTAATGGCAGGCACCCTGAAGACTGAGAGATGCTGCCTATTCTGAAGGTAAGCTGCGATGGCGGATAGATGTATCCGAATAGAAGTGTACGCTAGTTTGCACTTGTAAAGGTGTAACAGATAGCAAATGATGTTAGGGATAGACGCATCTAGCGGGTTTATGTCATTGTTTGCACAGTAAATGACAAAACGCTTCCATTTTGCGGCATAGCATGCTCTGGTAGACGGCTTCCTCGCCTCCTTGATGATGTTCATGCATTCAGGAGGTAGGTTCAGGTATCCAAACTCTAAGACTTCAGGAGCCAGATCGCTAGGTTGAGCTGTTGCGGATCTGGATGCTGAATTTCTCCATGGTTCTGCGTCAGAAGTCTGGGCGTGAGGCGCAGTCTTTGATGCGGGACCACTGAGAGCTCGAGGAACGTGGTGTACCATGCTTGGCGCGCCCACGTTGGAGCAACTAGGATGAGTGTCATGGAGTGTTGCCGTAGTTTCCTCGCCACCAGTGGTATCAGGGGTGTCGGGGGAAAAGCGTAAGCAAATTTGCCTGACCAGTTCATCCATATCGCATTGCCCTGCGATTGGGGGTGTGGGAACCTGGCGGCGAAGCTTTGGCATTTTGCGTTCTCCCTTGTGGCGAACAGGTCTAGGTCTGGACGCCCCCACCTTTGGAAGTACGGCTGGAGTACCGATGGATGTATCTCCCACTCGTGCATTTGATGACTGTATCTGCTGAGCAGATCCGCCATCTGATTGTCCTTCCCCGGGAGGTGTTCTGCCATGAGGAAGATGTTCCTCTGAATGGCCCACTTCCACATGCTCTGAGCCAGGTGAGACAGCTGTGGTGAGTGAGTGCCCCCCTGTTTTTGGATGTAGTACATTGCGGTCATGTTGTCCGTCCGGACTAACACCACTTTGTTGCACAGATGTACAATGAAGGACTTGAGCGCCATGAAGATCGCCATCAGTTCTAGATAGTTGATGTGCATCTTCTGTTGCTGCGTCGTCCATAGTCCCTGCACTGTGTAAGTGAGCAGGTGTGCTCCCCATCCCTGGAGAGATGCGTCCGTTGTCAGGATAACCTGTGGCACTGGCTCCTGGAACAGTCGGCCCTTGCAAAGGTTGTGTGGAGTCCACCAATGCAGAGAGTTGTATGCCCGACTGGTAACCAACACTAGGTCTGTTAATTGTCCCTGAGCCTGTGTCCACTGATTTGCTAAGCACTCCTGGAGCGGGCGCATATGCAACCGTGCGTGAGGGACTATGAAGATGCAGGAGGCCATCATGCCTATCAACTGCATGAACACTCTTGCTGGAAGCGAGTGTCCCGGTCTGAACTTCTGGATTAAGGACTGCATGCCGTCTATCCTGACCTGGTTTGGTTGTGCCGAGGCCGTCAGGGTGTTGATTGTCGCACCCAGAAACTGCCGGACGTGTGCCGGCTGAAGGTGTGACTTCGGGTAATTCAACGAGAAACCCAGGTCGTGAAGGAGGTGAATGGTAGTCGACATGTCCGCGGCGCACTGCTGTTCCGATCTGGCTTGAACGAGCCAGTCGTCGAGGTAGGGGTAGACATGGATGTTCTGCCTCCTGAGGTGCGCTGCTACAGTCGCCAGACACTTGGTAAAGACCCTTGGGGCAGTTGTGACTCCGAAGGGTAGGACTTTGAACTGATAATGCGTGCCCTGGATAGTGAACCTGAGGTACTTTCTGTGGGACGGATGTAACGGAATGTGGAAATAAGCATCCTTGAGATCCAAGGTTGCTAAGAAGTCTCCTTTGTTTAACATAGGAAGAATCTGTTGCAGTGTGAGCATGTGGAAATGCTCTGACAGTATGTACAGATTGAGGGGACGGAGATCCAGAATTGGCCGTAGAGATCCATCCTTTTTTGGAATGAGGAAGTACAGAGAATAAACCCCTGTGCCTTCCTCCCCCACTGGCACGAGCTCGATTGCCCCTTTTTGCAGCATCACCAACACTTCCTGCTGCAATAAGTGCAAGTGCTCTGCGGACATAGGCCTTTGCCTTGGTGGAATGTTGGGTGGAGTGGACTTTAACTCTAGACAATAACCGTACTGGATAAGCTGTCGCACCCACCTGTCTGTGGTGATGTTGGTCCAGACGGGCGGGAACTGTTGTATTCTCCCCCCGACAGGTGTTAAATGGTCGGGGGGCAGTGACAGAGAGTCACTGGTTGCTTGGGGCAGAGGAGCGTGAATTGTTGCCTCCTTTGCCACGTCCTTTGTTGCTGTTTCCCCTGTAGCCCCTCTTGTTTTGTTTGGGGTACGAGGACTGTGCTCCACCTCTAGGGAACTGTGACTGTTGACCCATCTGTCCTCTGGTGACTCCACGGGCACCTGAGCGACGAAAATTATTGCCCCGAAACTGCTGAGATTGTAGGGCCCCCATCGATTTAGCAGTTTCAGTGTCCTTTTTAATCTTTTCCAGGGTGGTGTCAACATCTGGACCAAACAGTCTATCCGGATTGACTGGTTGATTAAGTATGGTTGTTTGAATGTCAGGTTTGAACCCCGATATGCGGAGCCAAGCCTGTCTTCTGAGCATGACACTGGTGTTAACGGCCCTAGCGGCTGTGTCCGCGACATCAAGTGCGCACTTTATGGCCGCGTTGGAGATCAGTTGTCCCTCTTGTATAATCATTTTGGTGCCCTCTTGAAACTGCGGAGGCAGGTGTTCTACAATCTGCTCTAGTGTGTCGTAATGTGATCGATCATAACGTGCCAGTAGTGCCTGTGTATTTGCAATACGCCAGAAATTGGCAGCCTGTGCAGCCACTCTTTTGCCTCCTGCCTCTAGCACTTTGGACTCCTTATCCGGGGGAGGAGCTTCACCCGTTGTTTGGGAGTTGGCCCTCTTGCGTGCGTTTGCTACCACCAAGGAGTCAAGCGGCAACTGTCCTCGAATGTATGCAGGGTCTGCAGGCGCTGGTCTGTACTTTTTTTCAATACGTGGGTTGACCACCCTCGCCCTGGTAGGCTCTTTAAAGATGTCCGCAGCGTGCTTGAGGACCCCTTTGAGCATAGGCAGTGTCTTTACATTTCTTTCCGAAACTGAAAATGTGTCGAATAGAAAGTCTTCCTCAACTGGGTCAGCATGCATGTCCACATCATGATTAGCAGCTGCCCTCTCAATTAGTGCATGAAAACCTGCAGAATCCTCCGTAGGGGATGCACGTGTACTGAAGGACTGTGGGTCTTGCCCCACATCTAGGTTGCCTTGGTCCCCCATGCCATAATAAGAATCTGGCTGTGCATCAGGTTCATTTACTGGGAACGTGTATTGTTCATCTTCACCATAGTCCCCACTGTCAGAGTGGTCTGGAGACGGTGTTGGGCTCCTTCCCAGAGGAGGCAGAATAGGTTCCATGAGGACTGAGGCGTCCTGTGGAAACTTCTTCTTCTTTAGGGGAATGACGTAGGATTCCACCGGCTGCGAAGTGATCTTCCTTTTATAAAGGGTTAACTTCCCCGTGTCCGCGTCTATAAAACACTCCGAATCCTCTTCAGGGTCGAGCACTTGACCCGAAGATGTCCCCGCCGTAGAAGAATCCGACTTCTTTGGCGTCGATTTCGAGGAAAAGGCCTTTGGCACCACTTTTGGCGGTAGAAGGAAGAGGAGCTTGCTTGCCGGCTTGACCGGGACATCTGCCGCCTTCTGCGTCGATGGCGTTGGCGTCGACGAGGAAAAAACCTTGTCCTTAATTCTTTGTAGTGAAGCAGCCACGAGAGATGCGTCGGTGACCGATGTCTTTGGCACCGACGAGGTGGCCTTGCCTTCGGATGCGACGTTCCGTTGGTCTTTTGGAGGGATGGACGGCGCCGACCCCGAGTCCCTGGAGCGATGCGCAGATGTCCCCGTTGGAGCCGGTGCTGTGTCGGTTGCTTTAGCAGGCTTCGCCGGCGCCGGCGCGCTTGTCTTGTGCGTGCCACCCTTCTTAGAGGATCTCTCCTCCGGCGCCGATTTCGACCCTGTGGAATCGCCGTGTTTCTTCGACTTCTGCGGACCGGAGGTCGACGGAGTCGATGAGGCCGCCGGTTTATTTGTTTTTGCCGTTGCGACCGCCATCTTAGGGACGTTCGAGTCCTTAACTTTCGGTTTCGGTTTCGGGTCGGCCATTTTAGGTGCAGTCGAGACCGTTGCTTTCAGTTTCGGTTTCGAAACCCTAGGCGCAGCAAGTATGTCCGTGGCCGGGCCGACAGGCGGGGCCGTGGCTTGCGCTACAGGGTCTTGGGTAAGGCCGACAGGCGATCCCGCGACCCCCTCCTGATGTTCTTCAACTTCGGGGCATAGCTCGTCCCCTGAGCTATCTTCCTCGGCCCCATAAACCATCACGTCGTCCCCTACCTCGTCGACGTATTCAAGGCCCTGACCCACGACTCCGTCGTCGTCATATTCCGGATCGGCCTCGACCTCCGTCTCGGGCGGGGAGATTTGAAGATGATGGCTCTGGTCCTCTTCTTCTTGGTCGCCGAAGATGTTATCTGGATCCGGGGCCGCCTGTTTGGCCACAAGGCGCACCGCGCGCCGAATCGTGAGAGTTTTCTTCGACCTGAACTTCGCACAGGCCCGGCAACTTCCTTCGTCATGGTCTGGCGAAAGGCACTTATTACAGACCGGGTGTACATCTATATGTGGGTATTTGGACCCACAGAGCGGACAGAGTTTAAACGGACTCCGCTCCATGCTGGGAACTTAGTGTCGAGTCGCGATGAGAAGGCCTCGATGTCCGAAGAGTTGTAAGAAACTCCGGTGATTCCGGCTCCGAGAGACGGAAGAAACTCGAGACCGTACGCAAACAATACCGACGTAAAGAACTCAAAGCCTTTTGGCCGTAAAAAATGATGTTTATTTGGTTCCGACGGAGAGACGTCGAGACCGCATCCGAACCCAATGGCGGAAAAAAACAATCTGGGGATGGAGCCGATGCCCATGCGCACTGTAGTCCAGGGGAGGAGCCACCCATCTCAGGATACTTCGAAGACTCTTCCAGGACAACAATGTGCGATCATCCGGACCCAACACTAGGTGGCGATCTAATGCAAAGATATGAATTTAGCAGCCCACATGCCTCGAACCTGGAGTTACAGAAAAGAAACTACTCCTTCTGTAGTAGGGGATCTCTGTGTATAGTCATAATCTAGTGAATAGAATGGCAAGCCCATCCCCACACCAAAGCGGCGGTGGAGAAAGAAATCAACACCACTATTGTGCGAACAAATTCCGCAGCGAAGCCTGTCCAACCTGAGCATCTGCTCTGGCATCAGTGTCCAGACAGTAATGCTTAGCAAAGGTATGAACCGACTTCCACGTGGCGGCCTTGCATATTCCTGCAATCGGCACATTACGGAGCAAGGCTGTAGTGGCAGCTTTGCCCCTGGTGGAATGAGCCTTAGGCTTACCTTCTAAGGTCTTATTAGCTTTCTGGTAACACAGTTGTATGCAGGACACAATCCACCTAGAGATGGACTGCAAGACCCGTCCTGACTGATCCATAATTGATGAACAATTGGTCTGACCTACGAATATCTTTGGTCTTATCCAGATAAAATTTCAGCACCCTCCTAACATCCAGGGAATGCAAGGACCTTTCCGCTGGAGACGAAGGATTCTGAAAAAACGTAGGCAAAGTTATAGTCTGGTTGACATGAAAATCAGAAGTAACCTTGGGAAGAAATTTAGGGTGAGTACGCATAACAACCTTAGCAGCATGAAATACAGTATAAGGTTCTTGGCAACACAACGCCTGAATTTCACTCACCCTGCGGGCCGATGTAATGGCCACGAGGAACGCCGCCTTCCAGGACAGGTGCTGCAACGAAGCCTTATGAATGGGTTCAAAAGGCTCCTTCATCAATCTGGACAGCACCACATTCAATTCCCATGAAGGCGAAGGAAGCCTGACAGGAGAGAACACTTTCTTCAAGCTTTCCAAAAAGTCTTTGATCACAGGGATCTGGAAGAAGGAAGTCTGAAGGGCTTTTCCTGTAGGCAGTCAATGCAGCGAGATGAACCTTAATGGAATGAACATTAAGGCCAGACCGCGCCAAATGTAGAAGGTAAGGAAGGAGGACTTCTTCCTTGCACGTCGTAGGGTTAAAGTTCTTGGACGCACACCAGATATAAAACCTCTTCCACTTGTAAGCATAAGAGGTCCGAGTGGAAGGTCGCTTAGACTCCTTCAGTATGTCCATGCAATCTTCGGGCAGATTCAAATGGCCATATTGCACGATCTCAGGAGCCATGCCACCAAATTCAAAGACGAGAAGTTGGGGTGCAACATCTGCCCCCCGAACTTCGTGAGAAGGTCCGGCCTGCACGGCAGCCGTATGTGAGGAAGGAGAGACCGGTGAAGCAGGTCCGTGAACCATCACTGTCTGGGCCATTCCGGGGCAATCGGGATCATCCGTGCCCTGGACTGAGACAGCTTGATGAGCACCGCTGGAATCAGGGGAATGGGTGGAAAAGCGTACACAAAGCTGTTCGACCAGTTGATCCAAAGAGCATTCCCCAGTGTCCCTTGCTGGTAGTACCTGGAGGCGAAGTCTCGGCATTTGCTGTTTTCGGCGGTGGCGAACACACCTTTCGAAGACTTCTCCTAGTACTTCGTCGTTTATGACCCATTCGTGGTTTTCCTGAATCAGTCTGCTCAGTGCGTCTGCCTGAAAATTCTGCACACCTGGCAGATGGTTAGCCTCTGGCCAGAAGCCAGTGCCAGGTCGTCTGCGCCTCCCGAGACAGGGTGCGCGATCTCGAGCCCCCTTGCTTGTTGAGGTAATACATTGTGATCGTATTGTCCGTCTGTACAAACAGAGAGGTGGTCTGGAAGGATGGATGAAAAGCCTTCAGTGCCAAGTGAACAGCTCTGAGTTAGGAAATTGATGTGATACGTGGACTCCATCGGAGACCACGTGCCTTGAATCTGTAAGCCTCCCGAATGCGCTCCCCAGCCGTGGAGAGAAGCATCCGTCACGATAGTCTGAGTGGGAATGTCCTTGTGCAAGCGAACCCTCTGAGGAGATTCTCCGCTGAACACCACCACTTCAGGGACTGACGAGCATGCGGAGACAGTCGTATCTTGTCGTCCCAAGATCCTCTCCTCTGGTCCCATTGGTCCTCCAAGCACTCCTGCAGAGGTCTCATGTGTAGTCGTGCATGAGGAGTGAGGAAGATACAAGAGGCCATCGACCCCAGTAGAGAAGACACCGTCCTCACTGTTGTAGATGGAGCGGTCATAAGAGCCTGAGCCTTCCGAAGGATCGATCGCCGTCGCTCCTCCGAAGGAGACACGCTTGCTGACAGCGTATTGATGGTGGCTCCCAAGTACTGAATGCACTGGACCGGGATCGGGACAGACTTGGACATGTTGATGTGCAGCCCCAACTTGTTCAAGAGAACGCACGTCTTCTGGAAGTGTGCTTGAGCTTCCGAGAAGGAGGAGGCCTTGATCAACCAATCGTCCAGGTACGGGTAGACAAACACCTTGTTCTTCCTGAGGTGTGCCGCTACCACTGCCATGCACTTCGAGAATGTTCTGGGCGCAGACTTCAGCCCGAATGACAGCACTGTGTACTGTTAATGATTGGTGCCGACTTGAAATCGCAAAAACTTCCTGTGTTTGCACGCGATGGGCACGTGGAAGTACGCATCCTGTAGGTCTATGGCACAAAGCCAGTCCCCCTGTTGCAACTGAGGAAAAATCTGATGCAACGACAGCATGCAAAATTTTTCTCTGCGAATCCATTTGTTTGCCTGCCGCAAGTCCAGAATGGGCCTGAACTTGTTCTTGTCCTTCTTGCGAACCAGGAAGAACCGGGAATACAGACCTCTTCCTCTTTGTGACAAAAGTACGTCTTCTATCGCCCTTTTCCTTAACAAGATATTGGCCCCTGCCAGGAGCTCGCGCAGTTGATACTGCGAGCTGACCGGAGGGATCGCTGTAGGAGGGCTGATGAACCTAAGAGTGTATCCATTGCAAACAATATTCAGCACCCACTTGTCCTGAGTAATTTATCTCCACTCTGCCAGAAAAAATTGAACGCTTTCCCCCACCGGAGCGGGTAACGGATGAAGGGGAAGTAACGGCTCAGGGTCGAGACCCGGCTGGGCCCTTGTTCGCGGTAGAGGACTGCTGTCCCCCTCTACCCTTCTGTCGTTTCTGGAAGGGCCTCCGGAACTGCTGCTGTTGTTGCTGCTGCTGTCTCGAAGACTGCCCCCGTCCTCTTCCTTGTGCGCCGTAGCGCCTTTGGAACGGCCTGTAGGATTTCTTCTCTTTGGGCTTCTCCAAGCCCACAGCCGTAAGTGTCTCAGCCTCCGCCTTCATGCGGGCCATCTCATCATCTGCGTGTTTTCCGAACAAAGTATCCCCGGAAAAAGGCACTTTGGCCACGCGCTGCTGGGCGTCCGGCTTGAGTGACGTGAGCCGGAGCCAGGCATGTCGTCGCTGATTGATTCCATGGCAGTAACCATGGGCAGCCAACAAGGAGACATCCGCAGCCGCGCTGATGACCTGATTGGACACCAGCATCCCTTCCTTGAGGATCTCTTGGAAGTCCTCCCTCTTGTCTCTTGGTAGCAGTTCCACGAACTGTTGCAGGGAGTCCCACAGCACCTGGTCATAACGTCCCAGCAGAGCTGTATCGCTGGACGCCTTCATGGCTGTGGATGCGGTCCCACACGCCTTCCTCCCAGCTGAGTCGATCCACCAACTCTCTTTATCTGGCGGCACTGTGGAGAACGGGGAGGTACAGTGTAGCTTCCTGGCCGCCGTCACTATCACCGAATCCGGTACCGGATCAACTCTCAGAAAGGCAGGGTCCGAATCCGGGGCCCTGTACTTCTTTAGAAGTCGGGAGGGAGCGGCCTTCACCACCGCCGGTGTGAGGAACAGCTCCTCTGCGGGTTCCTTCAATCCAGGTACTAGCGGAAGCAAAGGGCGAGACAGATGCCTCTTGTGAAGCATCTCGAATAACACTGACGTCGAAGGTGTAGGAGACGTCACAGCGATACCCAACTTCGCAGCCCCCCTCAGGAGGACCTCCTGGAAAGTGGCAATGTCATCCACTGGAGAAACCCTGGTCTCTGGGGGAGTCTGATAAGGTCGGGGAGTAGGAATGGGTCCTGGAAGAGTCGGTGCGGGACCTAGACCCCCGCCTCCTATGGCGACGCCTTGATCTGGTGGAGGATCTATGACGACTCCTTGATCTTCCTCTCCGTCCGGAGCGTGAACGTGACCTCCTCGGCCGAGGGCGATCAACCGGAGCGGGTGACTTGGGCTTGGACGGGGCCTTCGGTTTAGGCGTACCCTTGGGAGGCGTAGGAAGAATAGGCAACGAAGTCGACCTCGGTGGAATTGGAGGCGGCTTCACTGGTAACCCTGGTCCAGGTTGCGGTGGAGGCAACGGAGGAGGAGTAGGAGTCCTCGGGGGGAGGCCCCTCGGCAATGGAGGAGGGGGAGTCACTTTCCCCGACGGGGTATACACCTCGGAGTACACCGAGCCCGGCGAACCTCCATCTTTAACCGCCTGGGACGTTGGCGAACTTCCCAGGGCGTCAGGCCTCTTTCCGCCTCTCTTTGACGTCGAGGAACGGCGACCAGACGGCGAGGGCCGGCCTCCTGACGTCGAGCGCCTCTTCTTCGGCGACGAACGCTTTCGCCTCGATGTCGATCTTCTACGCCTCGACGGCGACCTTCTGCGCCTCAACGGCGATCGTCGGCGCCTTGACTGCGACCGTCTGCGCCTCGACAGCGATCTTCCATGCCTCGACGGCGATCTTCCATGCTTCGACGGTGATGTGTGCCTCGACGGCGACCTGGGCCTTGACGTCGACCCGTGCTTCGACGGCGACTTGTGCCTCGACGGCGACCTGTGCCTCTGCGGCGACCTTGACGACGAGGACTCCCTCGACGCCAAACGCCTCCTCTTCGCGGACGGCGAACGGCGGTGTCGCCTCGACGGCGAGCGCCGACGCCTAGCCTGTCGACGTCGAAAGCTCGACGCCGACGTCGATGACGAAGAGACAGTCACCGGGGATTTTGAAGGTCTAGTAACATCCCTCGACGCCGAGCGTCGACGTGGTTTGGTCTCCGACGATGGGGAGCAGACCGTAGTCATTCCTCTCGACGCCGTAGTGGGCGCAACAGACCCAGGCGGAGAATGGTGACGTTTGCTGGCCTTCCTGCCCCTGGGGAGCCCCCCAGAGGCCTCAGCATGGGCAGAAGAAGCCCCTCCAGACCCACCTTGTGCCTTCAATCTTCTTTCCTCGAGGCCCTGAAGTCTGATCTTCTTCCTGTCATTCAGGGTCCTGTCAGAGAAGCCTTGACATATCACACACTCCTCTGGGATATGTGAAGAGGGAAGGCAGAGGATACACACCTCATGGGGATCCGATTTGGCCTTCTTCCTGGAGCACTCCGGGCATTTATCGAATAAAGCAGGCATATTCGACAAAAAACAGAGTGCAAGAACCAAGGAGAAAGGTACCAAAGTGCAATAAAGCACTTAACTTGAGAAAAGTAGTGAATAAAATCACCAAAAACCCTTAAAAAGGGAGAGCTCAATGCTCCAGGGTCCTGCTTGCAGGAGCCGGAAAAAAGAACTGAAAGTAAAAGGGACCTGCAGTGCATTCTGGGATACTGTGAAGTTCTGGAAAGTTCTCTTAAAAGCACAGTACCCTGTGTTAAGCCACATAATGGCAGCCTATGGGGCTTGTCTGTCCATGTCTTCCTCTTTATCATTTCAGAGGGTTTTTGCTGCTAGGGCAAAGGAAATCTGGACAGGCTTTGCTGTTTGTGGATTTTTGGTGGAATTTCTAGTTGAAGTACTGGACAGTGTAGCCTGTTTATAGGCTGCATTATATGTCTTTAAATTATCTCTCAAGTGTCTGTGCAGTTCTGCATTTGTTCGACACTTTAAGAGATTATTTTTGATTGCTCCGGGGTCTACGCACATGGGCAGGACTATCCACTAAATTATGACTATAACAGAGATTCCCCTACTACAGAATGTCAATTGAAAGTTTCAGATTACTGGGAACCTGGCTGCGCGGGGATCAGCAGTGGGTCAGAGAGATGTGTGGCTATATTTTGAACAGTTAACCTTCCTGCTTACGTCTGTTAATGCAAATGCTACTTACCAGTATGCATCTGTTCTTGGCATGTAGGGCTGCTGACATTCATATCTGTGCATAGATCGCCGCCTAGTGTTGGGTCCGGATGATTGCACATTGTTGTCCTGGAAGAGTCTTTTGCAGTTCGAGGCATGTGGGCTGCTGAATTCATATCTGTGCATAGAATACATAGCAGTCCCTCCATTAGCGCCGGCCGCCCGTGCCAGCTGCAGCAGTCTGAAAAAGTGTTTTGAGAACAGCCTGACCAACCGCTGCCTGCTGTTTGGAGTGCACGTCTACACAGTAATGTTTAGTAAAAGTATGTGTGGTAGACCATGTGGCTGCTCTACAAATATCTTCCAAGGGAATGTTACCTAGGAAAGCCATAGAGGCCCCCAACTTCCTGGTGGAGTGGGCTCTTGGTGGGATAGTGAGAGTGCGTTTAGCTTTAGCGTAACAGATCTGAATGCATTTCACGATCCACCTAGCGATCCCAGCTTTGGAGATAGCGTTTCCCTTGTGGTGTGAGGCAAAAGCAACGAAAAGCTGCTTGGTTTTGCGAAAATCTTTTGTCCTGTCAACGTAGTACATCAAGGCTCTTTTAACGTCAAGGGTGTGGAGCATCCGCTCCGCCAGCGACTCTGGGTTTTGGAAAAACACTGGCAACTCAATTGTCTGGTTCATATGGAATTGAGATACAACCTTGGGTATGAATTTCGGGTTAGTGCGGAGTACAACCCTGTTAGCATGTACTTGGAAGAAAGGTTCTTGGATGGTGAGCGCCTGCAACTCGCTAACCCTCCGTAGCGATGTAATTGCTACTAAGAAAGCAACCTTCCAAGTCAGAAACTGAAGCTCACAAGAGTGCAGTGGCTCAAAGGGAGGACCCATCAGCCTTGTAAGAACCACATTGAGGTTCCATTCTGGAGCTGGTGGGGTCCTTGGTGGAATGACTCTCTTGAGTCCTTCCAGAAAAGCCTTGATAGCAGGGACCTTAAAAAGTGACAGGTGTTGCCTATTCTGGAGGTATGCTGCCATAGCAGACAGGTGAATGCGGATGGAAGAGTACGCCAAATTGCATTGATACAGGTGGAACAGGTAACAAATGATGTTTTGAATGGAAGCATCTAGCGGGTCAATATCGTGGTTTACACAGTAAATGACAAACATCTTCCATTTAGCCGCATAACAAGCTCTAGTAGTGGGCTTTCTTGCCTTCCGAATGATGTTCATGCAATCGGGAGGAAGATTGAGGTAGCCAAACTCTAGGACTTCAGGAGCCAGATCGCCAGGTTGAGCTGTTGCGGATCTGGGTGCTGAATGTCGCCATGGCTCTGCGTCAGAAGGCTGGGTGTGAGATGTAGCCTCTGATGCGGTACCACGGACAGTTCTAGAAACGTGGTGTACCATGGTTGGTGAGCCCACGTTGGAGCAACCAGGATGAGAGTTATCGAGTGCTGCCTGAGCTTGCGTGCCACCAGCGGT
Source organism: Lissotriton vulgaris (assembly GCF_964263255.1). Taxonomy (NCBI): domain Eukaryota; kingdom Metazoa; phylum Chordata; class Amphibia; order Caudata; family Salamandridae; genus Lissotriton; species Lissotriton vulgaris. The sequence goes on from NC_141685.1 coordinate 535,428,212, forward strand.
ATCAGAGGTGCCGGGGGAAAAGCGTATGCAAATCTGCCTGACCAGTTCATCCACATCGCATTGCCCTGCGATTGCGGGTGTGGGAACCTGGCGGCGAAGCTTCGGCATTTTGCGTTCTCCTTTGTGGCGAACAGGTCTATCTCTGGATGATCCCACCTTTGGAAGTACGGTTGGAGTACTGATGGATGTATCTCCCACTCGTGCATTTGGTGGCTGTGCCTGCTGAGCAGGTCCGCCATCTGATTGTCCTTGCCCGGGAGATGCTCTGCCATGAGGAAGAGGTTCCTCTGAATGGCCCACTTCCACATGCTCTGAGCCAGATGAGACAGCTGCGGAGAGTGGGTGCCCCCCTGCTTCTGAATGTAGTACATGGCCGTCATGTTGTCCGTCCGGATCAACACGACCTTGTTGCACAGATGTACTTTGAATGCCTTCAAGGCCATGAAGATTGCCATCAGTTCCAAAACGTTGATGTGCATCTTCCTTTGCTGTAGTGTCCATAGTCCCTGCACTATGTAGTGGAGTACATGCGCTCCCCATCCCTGGAGAGAAGCGTCCGTTGTCAGGATAATCTGTGGCACAGGCTCCTGGAACGGTCGGCCCTTGCAAAGGTTTTGTGGATTCCACCAATGCAGAGAGTTGTACGCCCGACCGCTCACCAACACTAGGTCTGTCAGTTGCCCATGAGCCTGAGTCCACTGACGTGCCAGGCACTCCTGAAGCGGACGCATATGTAGTCTGGCGTGCGGGACGATGGAGATGCAGGAGGCCATCATGCCTATCAACTGCATGAACACCTTCGCTGGAAGCGAGTGCTGAGGTCTGAATCGTTGGATCAGCGTCTGGATACAGGCGATTCTCACTGAATTTGGCTGCGCAGTGGCTGCCAGAGTGTCTATTGTCGCGCCCAGATACTGCCGTATATGGGCGGGCTGGCGATGGGATTTTGGGTAGTTCCGCGAGAATCCCAGATCGTGCAGGAGGTGAATTGTGCGGGACACGTGGTCCGCGCACTGCTGTTCTGTCTTTGCCTGAATGAGCCAGTCGTCTAGATAGGGATAGACGTGGACGTTCTGGCGTCTTAGATGCGCTGCCACAGTCGCCAGGCACTTTGTAAAGACCCGTGGCGCTGTGGTGACCCCGAAAGGCAGAACCCTGAACTGGTAGTGCTGGTCTTGAATCGTGAATCTGAGGTACTTCCTGTGGGAAGGATGCAGGGGGATATGAAAATACGCATCCTTCAGATCTAGCGTAGCCAGGAAGTCCCCCTGTTGAAGCAGGGGGAGGACCTGCTGCAACGAGAGCATATGGAAGTGCTCCGATAGAATATACCAGTTGATGGGCCTGAGGTCCAGGATGGGCCTTAGGGATCCGTCCTTTTTGGGGATTAGAAAGTACAGAGAGTAAACTCCTGTTCCCCTTTCTTGCAGTGGGACGAGCTCTATTGCCCCTTTTTGCAGCATGACTTGAACCTCCTGCTGCAACAAGTGCAAGTGCTCGCCGGACATAGGACGGCTTCTTGGAGGTATGTTTGGTGGAGTGGAAGTAAGTTCCAGACAGTAACCGTACTGGATAAGAGACTTGACCCACCTGTCCGTGGTGATGGATTTCCACGCGGGCAGGAACTGCTGGAGTCTCCCCCCGACCGGTGTTGTGTGGTCGGGGGGCAGTGACAAGGCGTCACTGTTTGTTGGCTGTGGAGGACCTGGAGCTGTTGTTTCCACGTCCCCTGCCTTTGATGTTGTTGCCCCTGTAACCACCTCTACTCTTGTTGGTGTATGAGGTCTGGGTGTTGGTCTTGTAATACTGTGTGGACTGTGATGCCTGACCCCTTGAGGTGCCTCTGTGATTGGAGCGGCGAAAGGAACCACCCCGAAACTGCTGAAACTGGAGGGCCCCCATAGACTTGGCAGTGTCCGTGTCTTTTTTCATCTTTTCAAGTGTTGCATCCACCTCGGGGCCAAACAGGTGGTCAGGATTAACCGTTTGGTTCAGGATCGTTGTCTGTATATCTGGTTTGAATCCGGATATCCTAAGCCATGCATGTCTTCTCAGCAACACCCTAGTGTTGATTGCCCTGGAGGCGGTATCAGCCACGCCCAGCGCACATTTGATGGAAGCGTTGGTAATCAACTTCCCTTCCTGAATCAACATTTCACCTGCCTCCTTGTACTGATCAGGCAAGTGCTGCAGAAGTATTTCTAGGGTGTCATAATGCGCCCTATCGTAGCGTGCAAGTAGGGCCTGTGTGTTCGAAATGCGCCAAATATTAGCTGCCTGCGCAGCAATTCTTTTCCCTGAGGCTTCAAATATTTTTGACTCTTTGTCTGGGGGAGGAGCGTCACCCGTTGTCTGCGAGTTCGCCCGCTTACGTGCGTTGGAAACCACCAAAGAATCCAGTGGCAAATGTCCCCTGATGTACGTTGGATCCGAGGGCGCTGCCTTGTATTTTTTATCAATTCGAGGATTGATGACTCGCGCCCGAGTGGGCTCCTTGAATACCTCTGGCGCATGCTTCAGCACTCCCTTCAGCATAGGCAGTGTCTTGACCGACTTTTCAGCCACTGAGAAAGTGTCAAACAAAAAATCGACATCCACAGGATCTGAATGTAGGTCTACATCATGATTAGCTGCAGCCCTCTCAATCAGAGCGTTGAAGGCTGCAGAGTCCTCTGTGGGAGAAGTCTTTGCAGCAAAGAGCTGCGGTTCATGACCGGAGTGCGGGTCCTCAGGGTCGCCTCCGGCGGACCAAGGTTCATGTACCTCCTCCGGATCCGAGTATGCTGGATAATTGTACTCGTCCTCTTCATCTCCGTCACCTTCTCCAGCGTTGGAATGCGTTGGTGAAAGTTCTAAATTATGTGGAGATGCAGGCTCTATAGGGGCAGAAGTACCCGCAGAGTCCTTCTTGTTTTTGAGTGGAATACGATAATTCTCCAACACCGGCTCCGTGGTGATCTTCCTTTTGAGGAGGGAGAGCTTCCCGGTGTTGGCGTCGATAATAACCTCCCGACGCTCCTCCTCTGCGAGCGGCTGGAGTCGATGCTTCGGCACCACCAAGGACGCTTTGGGCGTTGAAACCACCTTCAAAGGCACCCCAGCCCCATGCTTCGGAGCGAAAGCCTTCGGCGGCAGCGTGTAGCGGATAGGCGTCTGCGCCTTTGCCGGCTTTGGTGTAGGCTTCGGCGCCACATCCTTCGGTTCGGGAGCCTCAGCGTCCTTCCGAATCCTCTGCAGGGACTCGACGACCTTTTTGGCTAAGGCCGGAGAGGGCTGGACCGGCTCGAGCGATTTTCCCGAGTCCGGAGTCGGGTCGGTGAAAGGCACGGTCTTCGGAGCCGACACATCACCATCTTTGGCCTTGACGGCCGGAGCCGGCGCAGCCAGATCTTCGGCGCCGTCCCGACGCTTCTTCGGAGCCTTTTTCAGGTCATCGACCTCGACCCCCTTCGGCGCCGACGCGGCCGCGTCGGACGTCTTCGCCTTCGGCTTCGACACCGGGATCTTCGGGTCGGCCATCTTGGCGTGGCTCTTGCTGTCGGCCATTTTGAATTTCTTGGACTTCGAGGCCTCTGGAGCCGTCTGTCCCACCAGAGCGACTTTCACTTTCGGTTTCGAAACCGTTGGTGTAGACCCCGATGGCTTCACTTTAGTTTTCTTCAACTGGAGTGGCACATCAGAAATGTCCGTGGCCGGGCCCGGAGGCGAGGCCGTGGGACGGTTAACAGGGTCTTGGGTAAGGCCCGAAGGCGATCCCTCGACCTGGGCCGTGTAACGGGGGTTGACCCCTGAGTCAGTCTGAGGATGCTCCTCCTCCGAGCTATCCTCCACGGTGGCAACGGCCCCATCGTCGTCCCCTACCTCACCGACGACTTCATCAAACTCCTCGTCTCCCGCGTCATAGTTTTCTTCCTCCGACGCCGGGCTAGAGTCCGAAACTTGAAAGACATTGTCGTCTCCAACGTCTTCTTCGAAGATGTTGTCTGGCGGGGGCGCTGATAACTGGGCCTGGAGTCTAGCGGCCCGACGAAGCTTGAGAGTCTTCTTACACCGGAACTTTGAACAGGCCATACACCTGTCCTCGTCATGGTCCGGCGACAGACATTTGTTGCACACTGGGTGCACATCGAGGTGTGAATACTTGGAGGTGCACACCGGGCACCTCTTGAACGGAGTTCGTTCCATGTCTGGAGCGTCGTGTAGGCCCGTCCGCGCCGACAGCACACGGAAGGGTAGCAAGAGTTCGGAGCTGAAGAATAGTCAAACCCGAACGAAAAACGATACCGACGCCAAGCCTAAAGACCTTTTGGTCTCGAGTTAGGAAAGTTAAACTATTATCGATTCCGACAGACGGAACCGAAAACACATCCGAACCCAATGGCGGAAAAAAACAATCTGGGGATGGAGGCGATGCCCATGCGCACTGTAGTCCAGGGGAGGAGCCACCTATCTCGTGATACTTCGAAGACTCTTCCAGGACAACAATGTGCAATCATCCGGACCCAACACTAGGCGGCGATCTATGCACAGATATGAATTCAGCAGCCCACATGCCTCGAACCCACATTACTGGTATGTGATATATTGTTTATTATGAGCTGAAGATTACCTTGTATAT